>NC_135234.1:131420261-132110678 GCF_051348905.1 Ranitomeya variabilis | reverse complement strand
CAGCATGGAGGCAGGAGAGAGGAGATGAACCTGGATAATGATGAAGCATATGCCTACTGATCCACAGCATTAACTTTATTTACATATTTGTCAGGAAAACATGAACAAATACTTTTTAAATGATGGATTGAGCCTATAAATATTCAAACAAGAACTTTGAGAAGTGTTTAATGAACCTGATATAATTTTATAGTGACAACTTAACTTTTAATTCAATTTTCCTTACAGGATACAGCTGACTCTTAGGGTACCGTCACACAGTGGCATTTTTATCGCTACGACGGCACGATTCGTGACGTTCTAGCGATATAGTTACGATCTCGCAGTGTCTGACACGCAGCAGCGATAAGGGACCCTGCTGAGAATCGTACGTCGTAGCAGATCGTTTGGAACTTTCTTTCGTCGCTGGATCTCCCGCTGTCATCGTTGGATCGGTGTGAGTGACAGCGATCCAGCGATGCGTTCGCTTGTAACCAGGGTAAACATCGGGTTACTAAGCGCAGGGCCGCGCTTAGTAACCCGATGTTTACCGTGGTTACCAGCGTAAAAGTAAAAAAAAAAAAAACGTACATACTCACCATCTGATGTCCGTCAGGTCCCTTGCCGTCTGCTTCCCGCTCTGACTGACTGCCGGCCGGAAAGTGAGAGCAGAGTGCAGCGGTGACGTCACCGCTGCGCTCTGCTCTCACTGTACGGCGGCACTCAGTCAGAGCGGGAAGCAGACGGCAAGGGACCTGACAGACATCAGATGGTGAGTATGTACGGTTTTATTTTTTTTACTTTTACGCTGGTAACCACGGTAAACATCGGGTTACTAAGCGCGGCCCTGCGCTTAGTAACCCGATGTTTACCCTGGTTACCAGCGAACCTCGGCATCGTTGGTCGCTGGAGAGCGGTCTGTGTGACAGCTCCCCAGCGACCACACAACGACTTACCAACGATCACGGCCAGGTCGTATCGCTGGTCGTGATCGTTGGTAAATCGTTATGTGAGACGGTACCCTTAGTGTTCAGTTTATTGTATAGGTCCCCTGCTGAAAAGTAGTGAATCCCTTTTTTCAGACATTGCTTGGTATGTAATTATGTACTCATCTATGATTTTAGGTTTTTAATACTGTACTTCATTTAGAACTGATTCATATTGTACATATTAGTCATACACTCATGCCATTGTTAGTTAATGTGCGACATTTTCTCAATACATTTTTGTTAACTTTGTTTATTATTCACAACACATCTTTTGATGGTTCTATCATCATGCCCCAATATCTTATGAATTTCAAGACTGCTGCATCCCTCTTTAAAACTTTTAGCATTTTTTTTACTTTACAGAGTCAGTTACATTTTGGGGTACCATGTGTATCTAAAGAAAACAAGCTGTCTAATTATTATGCACATTTTGAAAAAGGGTATTGATATCCTTAGTAGAGATGAGCAAATTTTTTCAGATTCGGTCGTTGAATCGGAATTTGCCATATTCATGCCATATTGGTACCCTATTCGTGCCGAATGTATGTTTGATGATACGTTCTGAACATATTTGGTAATTTCTACTCCCACTGACTCTAATGATGTTCGGCTGTGTTCGACGAATATTGCAAAAACAATATTCACTGCTGATAGTATTCAGACAAAAATCCAAACTAATTTGCTCCACTCTAATCCTTAGGGCTCACCCTCCCTCATTACACAAAAACACGTCACCTGATATGCTTCATATAGTAAGAATTTACCATATTTTTCTAACTATAATGCGCACTTTTTTCCTCCAAAATTATGGAGGAAATATATTATTTTATGCATTGAAACCATGGTGTTTGTATGCATATTAGTCCAGTGGGTGGTCGTACTAGTGACTGACAGCTAGCTCTACATGCACAGTCATAAAATGGAAGACTGTCAATTATAGAATGGCATTGTTAGGGTTTGGCGGTACGCACCAAATATATATTTATGGAGTAATCGGTGCATTCGCAACCCGGGGTCCATCGTCCAGGAGTAAAACCCGCTGCTAGTAACTGATGGTACTATATGGCAGTATACGTGAACTCTTTTACTTCACAGAATAACTAAAGACAAGAGAATGCTGTGCCCTGTTAACCTCACAGAGGAACACAGCTACCAAATAGAGCGAACGGTGGTCATGCAGTCAGAATAGCACATGCAAAACTCCTCACCGGAGGTGCCAGTATTCTAGGGGCTTATTTCAGCCAGGCCCTGAATCCACTAACACAAACTCCTCTCCGGAGGTGCCGGTATTCTAGGGGCTTATTTCACCTGAACCCTGAAACCACATACACATGACCACACTGGCACAGAACACACAAGTTATTTGATACTAGCGCATAACCGTGCGGCCATGCGTACCTTTTATAGCTGCAGCAACTTCATGACCTTCCTAGAGGACCAATGGGAGCTGCTGCAGTACCTGAGCAACTTCAGGACCTTCCTAGAGGACCAATGGGAGCTGCTGCAGTACCTGAGCATGTGACCCCCGACATCCAATGAGAGGTCTTACCCTGGGCATGCTCAGAAGGGGAAAAGCAGAACTTAGTCCCAGAGACGTCTGCTCACCGCTAACCAGTACTGGTTACAATGGCTGAACCTGGAAAGGCATCAGTAATCATCCGCACCATATCAGGCTGAGCCAGATGCTGGGACCGACGTCTCCGCTGAGCACGCTCCACTGCGGCTGGAGAAGAATGGGAGACCGCAGCGGAGATGGCTCGAGATTCCCCCTGTGCAGAGGCAGGAACTCGACCCCTAACAGGTATGTCCAGTGGACTCATGTACATTATACACAAGGGATTTCAATGAATAAAAGGAAAGTTTTACTAAAAATTTTCCCACAAAAATGTATATCTTTCTGAGCAGCTCATCTGGCTTTGTAATATCCTGCTATGTAATATCCTGATTGCAGATCCCATTGGGAACATCAGAGTTTAGAGGCAGATTTCGGCTCTGTATCAAAGCCATTGTCTTTTGGCAATGATGTAAGCTAACTTTCTGAGATTCTATCAAATACAGAACCCTAGACATATGATGCAACTGTACATTGTATGTCGGGAAATGGTTAATAGTTTAAATAACGTTTTTTGAGGGATCAACCTTTTCCTCAGATAAAAAAGATGAGGTGTCTTGGCTTGCCTTGTCTTTTTATCTAAGAAAAAGGGATGATCACTTAAAAACTGGTATTTTTGACTATTAATATACCTTACATATTGCACTTCTAAAAAGCGCTAGAGCCTATTTTTTTACCTTTCATCTCTGTTAAAAATGATAAAATTCTATAAATCATTTTAACCAGAGTACTATGGACAAGAATATAGAGAATCTATCATATGATTCATTCTACCTAAACCAAGGGCAGCAGGCGTTGGTGTGCCTGGCTATATGATTGCAGTCAGGTATATTTTTCGCGGGAACACTCTGGCATTTCAGTAAAAGTATACTTTAACCCCTTCCCGACATGCGCCGTACTAGTACTGCGCTGCCGGCACTGCATTAGTGCCAGCCGCAGTACTAGTACGGCGCCCCGATCACCGCGGTCTCACGCTGAGCGCCGCGGTGATCGGGTGCGGGTGTCAGCTGTATATGACAGCTGACACCCCGCAGCAATGCCCACGATCGGCGCCATCGCCGATCGCGGGCATTTAACCGCTCTCGTGCCGCAGTCAATAGTGACAGCGGCATAGAGGGGGATCTCGCAGGGATGGGGGCTCCCTGCGCTCTCCCACCGGAGCAACGCGATGAGATCGCGCTGCTCCGGTGACCTGGAAGGAGTCCCCGGATCCAAGATGGCCGCGGGACTCCTTCCGGGTCATGAGATGACCCTGCTTGCCGGCGTCTGCTGAGAATTCCTCAAGCCTCTGCAATGCCGGCAAGCCTCTGCAATGTGCCTGTCAGATCGGTGATCTGACAGAGTGCTGTGCACACTGTCAGATCACCGATCTGTGATGTCCCCCCCTGGGACAAAGTAAAAAAGTAAAAAAAAAAAATTCCACATGTGTAAAAAAAAATAAAAAAAATTCCTAAATAAATAATAATAAAAAAAAAATATTATTCCCATAAATACATTTCTTTATCTAAATTAAAAAAAATCACACAATAAAAGTACACATATTTTGTATCGCCGCATCCATAACGACCCCACCTATAAAACTGTATCACTAGTTAACCCCTTCAGTGAACACCGTAAAAAAAAAAAAAAAAAAAAACCGAGGCAAAAAACAACGCTTTATTCTCATACCGCCAAACAAAAAGTGGAATAACATGCGATCAAAAAGACGGATATAAATAACCATGGTACCGCTGAAAACGTCATCTTGTCCCGCAAAAAAAAGCCGCCATACAGCATCATCAGCAGAAAAATAAAAAAGTTATAGCTCTCAGAATAAAGCGATGCAAAAACAATTATTTTTTTATATAAAATAGTTTTTATTGTGTAAAAGCGCCAAAACATAAAAAAATTACATAAATGAGGTATCGCTGTAATCGTACTGACCCGAAGAATAAAACTGCTTTATCCTTTTTACCAAACGCAGAACGGTATAAACGCCCCCCTAAAAGAATTTCAGGAATTGCTGGTTTTTGTTCATTCCGCCTCCCAAAAATCGGAATAAAAAGCGATCAAAAAATGTCATGTGTCCGAAAATGGTACCAATAAAAACATCATCTCGTCCCGCAAAAAACAAGATCTCACATGACTCTGTGGACCAAAATATGGAAAAATTATAGCTCTCAAAATGTGGTGATGCAAAAACTATTTTTTGCAATAAAAGCGTCTTTTAGTGTGTGACGGCTGCCAACCATAAAAATCCGCTAAAAAACGCTATAAAAGTAAATCAAATCCCCCTTCATCACCCCCTTAGTTAGGGAAAAATAATACAATTTTAAAAAATATATTTATTTCCATTTTCCTGTTAGGCTACTTTCACACTAGCGTCGGTACGGGGCCGTCGCGCTGCGTCGGCCCGACATACCGACGCATACTGTGCAAGCGCCGCACAACGGGGGCAGCGGATGCTGTTTTTCCACGCATCCGCTGCCCCATTGTGAGGTGCGGGGAGGTGGGGGCGGAGTTCCAGCTGCGCATGCGCGGTCGGAAATGGTGGACTGTCGGCACAAAGTTACATGTAAAGTTTTTTGCTGCCGGCGGTCCGCCACAACACGACGCAACCGTCGCACGACGGTTGCGACGTGTGTCAATACGTCGCAATGCGTCTTTAATGTTAGTCTATGGGGAAATAACGCATCCTGCAGATGACTTTGCAGGATGCGTTTTTTCTCCAAAACGACGCATTGCGACGTATGGAAAAAAACGCTAGTGTGAAAGTAGCGCTAGGGTTAGGACTAGGGTTAGGGCTAGGGTTGGGGTTAGGGCTAGGGTTAGGGCTGGGGTTAGGGTTGGGGTTAGGGTTTCAGTTAGAATTGGGGAGTTTTCACTGTTTAGGCACATCAGGGGCTCTCCAAACGCGACATGGCGTCCGATCTCAATTCCAGCCAATTCTGCTTTGAAAAACTAAAACAGTGCTCCTTCCCTTCCGAGTTCTCCTGTGCACCCAAACAGTGGTTCCCCCCAACATATGGGGTATCAGCGTTCTCAGGACAAGTTGGAGAACAACTTTTGGGGTCCAATTTGTCCTGATACCCTTGGGAAAATAAAAACGTGGGGGCTAAAATATCATTTTTGTGGAAAAAAATTTTTTTTTTATTTTCGCGGCTCTGCGAGATAAACTGTAGTGAAACACTTGTTGGTTCAAAGTTCTCACAACACATCTAGATAAGTTCCCTTGGGGGTCTAGTTTCCAATAAGGGGTCACTTGTGGGGGTTTCTACTGTTTGGGTACATCAGGGGCTTTGCAAATGCAACATGACACCTGCAGACCAATCCATCTAAGTCTGCAATTCAAACGGCGCTCCTTCCCTTCCGAGCTCTGCCGTGCGCCCAAACAGTGGTTCCCCCCCATATATTGGGTATCAGCGTACTCAGGACAAATTGGACAATAACTTTTGTTGTCCAATTTCTCCTGTTACCCTTGGGAAAATAAAAACATGGAGGCTAAAATATCATTTTTGTGGAAAAAAATATATTTTTTATTTTCGCGGCTCTGCGTGATAAACTGTAGTGAAACACTAGTTGGTTCAAAGTTCTCACAACACATCTAGATAAGTTCCTCGGGGGGTCTAGTTTCCAATATGGGTCACTTGTGGGGGGTTTCTACTGTTTAGGTACATCAGGGGCTCTGCAAATGCAACATGACACCTGCAGACCAATCCATCTAAGTCTGCATTTCAAACGGCGCTCCTTCCCTTCCGAGCTCTGCCGTGCGCCTAAACAGTGGTTCCCCCCAATGTATGGGGTATCAGCGTACTCAGGACAAATTGGACAATAACTTTTGTGGTCCAATTTCTCCTGTTACCCTTGGGAAAAAAAAATTGCGGGCTAAAACATCATTTTGTGGAAAGAAAAAATGATTTTTTAATTTTCACAGCGCTACATTCTAAACTTTAGTGAAACAATTGGGGGTTAAAAGTGCTCACCACACATCTAGATAAGCTCCTTAGTGGGTCTTCTTTCCAAAATGGTGTCACTTGTGGGGGTTTCCACTGTTTAGGCACGTCAGGGGCTCTCCAAACACGACATGGGTTCCGATCTCAATTCCAGCCAATTTTGCATTGAAAAGTCAAATGGCGCTCCTTCCCTTCTGAACTCTGCCATGCGCCCAAACAGTGGTTTATCCCCATATATGAAGTATCAGCATACTCAGGACAAATTGCACAACAAATTTTGGGGTCCAATTTATCCTGTTACCCTTGGGAAAATAAAAAATTTGGGGCAAAAAAAATCATTTTTTGTGAAAATTAATATGAATTTTTTTTTACGGCTCTACATTATAAACTTCTGTGAAGCACTTGGAGGTTCAAAGTGCTCACCACACATCTAGATTAGTTCCTTAGAGGGTCTAATTTCCAAAATGGTGTCACTTGTGGGGGTTTCCACTGTTTAGGCACGTCAGGGGCTCTCCAAACACGACATGGGTTCCGATCTCAATTCCAGCCAATTTTGCATTGAAAAGTCAAATGGCGCTCCTTCCCTTCCGAGCTCTGCCATGCGCCCAAACAGTGGTTTATCCCCATATATGAAATATCACCGTACTCAGGACAAATTGCACAACAACTTTTGCGGTCCAATTTATCCTGCTACCCTTGGGAAAATAAAAAATTTGGGGCAAAAAGATCATTATTTGTGAAAATGAATATGAATTTTTTTTTACGGCTCTACATTATAAACTTCTGTGAAGCACTTGGAGGTTCAAAGTGCTCACCACACATCTAGATTAGTTCCTTAGAGGGTCTACTTTCTAAAATGGTGTCACTTGTGGGGGTTTCCACTGTTTAGGCACATCAGGGGCTCTCCAATTGTGACATGGGTTCCGATCTCAATTCCAGCAAATCTTGCATTGAAAAGTCAAATGGCGCTCCTTCCCTTCCGAGCTCTGCCATGTGCCCAATCAATGGTTTACCCCAACATGTGGGGTATCGGCGTACTCAGGACAAATTGTACAACGACTTTTTTGGTCCAATTTCTCCTGTTACCCTTGGTAAAATAAAACAAATTGGATCTGAATTAAAAATTTTGTGAAAAAAAGTTGAATGTTCAATTTTTTTTAAACATTCCAAAAATTCCTGTGAAGCACCTGAAGGGTTAATAAACTTTTTGAATATGGTTTTGAGTACCTTGAGGGGTGCAGTTTTTAGAATGGTGTCACTTTTGGGCATTTTCTGTCATATAGACCCCTCAAAGTCACTTCAAGTGTGAGGTGGTCCGTAAAAAAAATGGTTTTGCAATTTTTGTTGCAAAAATGAGAAATCACTGGTCAACTTTTAACCCTTATAACTCCCTAACAAAAAAAAATTATGTTTCCAAAAATGTGCTGATGTAAAGCCGATATGTGGGAAATGTTGTTTATTAACTATATTATGAGATATAACTCTCTAATTTAAGGGCATAAAAACTAAAAGTTTGAAAATTGCTAAATTTTCATAATTTTTGACAAATTTTTGTTTTTTTCACAAATAAATGCAAGTCATATCGAAGAAGTTTTACCACTATCATGAAGTACAATATGTCACTAGAAAACAATGTCAGAATCACCAGGATCCGTTGAAGCGTTTTAGAGTTATGACCTCATAAAATGACAGTGGTCAGAATTCTAAAAATTGGCCGTGTCACTTAGGTGAAAACAGGCTTTAAGGTGAAGGGGTTAAAGACATTGCCCACTAATCAGACAGTCCCTTCTAAATTTCTATATTTGTCCTTTTAAAATAAAAATAGTTATGCCCCCCATGGTGTTGGCATCAATACATGGTACCTGAATCAATGGCTGCATGAATCAGGTTACAGGTTCCCTTACATCACCATATGGTATGTAGTAAGCGGGAGCTTACAAAATGAAGACCTAAACAGCACTTTTCTGTTGGGGACCTTGAACATATCATATACTATATATGTGGAGTTTGCTCTTTTAAAGTTTTGTCACTTGCAATATTTCAACATCTGTTGCTAGAGATGATTACATTATAGTGAAGAAATCGAATGGCTAAATAACATTCTCCACACTACTTGAGTAGTGAATTCTTCATTAGCAAACCAGGCAAATGAGAGGTACAATACATGGGATTATTACAAGTATTAAATGGAAGTAAAGCAAGGCTGAGGATCTTGCTGTTTCCCGGACAACATGGGTCATAGATTATAAAGATCACAGATGACAAAAGACCTTCCAGAGGCTACAACATTTGAAATATCATCTCACGGCACTAGAGACTCAGCGTGCAGCTGATATATTTTCACAAAGAAACCCTCAATGTTTCCTTATAGTTCCAATCAAGATACGGACATAAGTACGGTTCAGTCTGTGGCTTCAAAAGGTGACGGCTAAAGTGCTTTTAACCCCTTCAGGAGATGCTTATTTTAGGCCAGAAAGGGGAATTGAGGTATCATCTCTTTTCAATATTGCACTATACAGGTAAATACAATAATGGCTTGGAGCTGTCTGCATCTTGACTGTGAATGGATTCCCGAGCTTCTGAGCAAGTGAGCAGTGCGCTACACACTTACTGGGAGTCTTGGGAGCCCACTTGCAGTGAAGATGCTGCCAACATTTAGCTTCAAGACACCTTTATCTCCAAGCGATCATCTTCGTCTTCAACTGTCTACACACAGCTAATGTTAGATTTCCCACATACATAAATAATATGTATATATCCTAAAGTCTTTTATTGAATTTCCATCAATGCATGTCTTAAAGGTAAAATGACAACTGATTCATGTTTCTCAAACCACTGGCAGCATTTTTTACCCAACAACACAGCAGTGTTTCAAGAAAAATATACTTTTAATAGTCCCCAGGGAACTACTTGTCATTGATGCCTGGTCCAAGAGGTCGGTCCCCATCAGCTTCTCTTGCTCCAAATCCCTAGATTGACACGTTTATCCCATTATGTGTTTTTAAGGAGAGACTTGTGAGTTAAGGGGAGAGAAGAAGGGAGAAGCCTACGGGAGCATGACATTTGGGCCAGTCGCCTTCTCAGAAATTATGTAAAGAGCCAGATTAAAACATGCATGGTTGCAATAACAAGGCCAGGCTCTGATTCATGCTGATTGAGTTTTGATCATCCATAATGAATCAGCTGCCAAATACCATTTAATTACTTTCTGTACAAGCTGAGAGGTTGTTTGAAGTCTGCAAGAAAATAAGTACCCTTCACTGATAATTGCATTTTGGGAAACATATATATTATAGATCATTAATTAATATTTTGGTTGTTGGGTAAGTAAAAAAAAAATTCTAACATTATGTTAGGATGTGCAATTTATTTTTATAATAAAGCTCATACTAGGCTGTATAAAAAGACTGTAGCGTTACTTATTCTCTATAGGTTGCTGTTCTGCTATCCCAGGGCTAACAAACACGTGCCACTATTTTATGTTTTACTACTTTTACAAAACTTTATAACTTTTTATTGGGAAAAAACATAAAAGGCATATATATTTTTGGTATGCATGGTGGACGTGTGTAGTTTTTTGGGGGGGTTTGCAAGATGTCATATTTTATAACAGAATCATTTTTCTGTGAACATAATTTTTTTGGGGGGGTTCTTTTCAGGGTTGCAGATGTCTCAGCTATAAAAAAGGTTCACAAAGAAGATCTCTGGTATTTTCAGAGAGGTCCAATTTACATAGCATGTAATTTAAGTATAAATATGTCATAGTAAGGGCTCAAATAGATAAGCATATAAATCGGACAGGTGCAATCTGATTTTTAATCGTACAGCACACAGACTTTAGTTAGTCATTGGGGCTGTTCAGATGACTGATTTTTGTAATGGAAGAAGTGTATGTGTAAAAAAAATCATAGCATGCCCTATTTTGAGTTAACAAACTAAATGTTAGGGGTCGAGTTACCTCCTCTGCATAGGGGGAATCTCGGTCCATCTCCACTGCGGTCTCCCATTCTTCTCCTGCCGCAGTGGAGCCTGCTAGGCGTAGACATTGGTCCCAGCGTCTCGCTCAGTCTGACTTTGTGCTAAGAGTTACTGCTGCCTTTCCTGCTTCTGCCATTGAAGTCGGTGCTGGGCAGCAGCGAGCAGATGCTTCTGGGTCTAAATCCTGCTTTGCTCGTTCTGAGCATGCCCAGAGTAAGATCTTTCAGTGGAGATTGAGGGTCACATGATCTGATACTGCAGCTAAGGTCATTGGCTCCTTCAGAAAGGTCCTGTAGGTGCTCACGCTCTGGTGTAGCTTCTCATTGGTCCTTCTAGGAAGGTCCTGTAC
Source organism: Ranitomeya variabilis (assembly GCF_051348905.1). Classification (NCBI taxonomy): domain Eukaryota; kingdom Metazoa; phylum Chordata; class Amphibia; order Anura; family Dendrobatidae; genus Ranitomeya; species Ranitomeya variabilis. The sequence continues at coordinate 132,099,839 of NC_135234.1, read as the reverse complement.
GTGCTGCAGCTATTTAAGGTTTGCATGACCGCACGGCCATGCGCTAGTATTGTTCTTTGTTAAGTGCTTTGCGCCAGTGTGGTCACGAGAGTATGTGTTCAGGGACCCAGCTGAAATAAGCCCCTAGAATGCTGGCACCTCCGGAGAGGAGTTTGTGTTTGAATGTGTTCAGGGACTCGGCTGAAATAAGCCCCTAGAATGCTGTCACCTCCGGCGAGGAGTTTTGTTTGCATGCGTGACCACTGACTGCTCTCTGTGTGGGCAGTTAGCCTGTGCCTCTGTGAAGCCTAACAGGGCACAGTGCTTTTCTTTCACGACTACTCAGTGAAGTAACTGAGATAGTCCATACCAACATATCGTGCCGCCGTTGCTAGCAGCAGGTACTCCTGCACGGTGGACCCCGGGCTGCGAACGCACCAATATCAATAAAAACATCTCTATTTATTAGGTGCGTTCCACTAGCTGTAACATAATACTAGCGCCAGGGTCTGGCTAGTAAATGGCGGACATTCAGCAAACTTTTCGGTATATCCAGCAGCTGGAGGGTAGGTTGGCAGCTCTCGAGAGCTCAACCCCAGCTGTGGATGTTACCGCAGTTGCTGTACTGGCTGCTAGCGTGGCTGCAGCTACCTTGTCCACTGCCACCCCTGTTCCGACATTATCTCGCCTCCCGCTGCAAGAAAAATTTTCTGGAGACAGCAAATCTTGTAGGGGTTTCGTGAGTCAGTGCTCTATTCATCTCGAGCTCCTAGCTGCACGTTTCCCTACTGAGCAGGCTAAGGTGGGATTTATTCTGTCTCTCTTGTCGGACAGGGCATTGGAGTGGGCTACGCCGCTGTGGGAGCGTGGCGATCATTTGGTGCAGAGTGCTTTGCGGTTCCTGAGCACTCTGAAACAGGTATTTTTAGGACCTCAAGTCACCCATGACAGGGCGCTCCAACTGCTGGCATTAACTCAGGGTGAGTCCATGGTCAGCCATTTTGCCATTCGATTTCGGACTCTGGCTTCTGAGCTGGAGTGGTCGGATAAAACCCTTATCCCCATATTTTGGAGGGGCCTGGCTGATCATGTTAAGGACGCTCTGGCCGCTAGGGAGATTCCTGCCACACTGGAGGAGTTAATATCGGTCTCTACTCAAATTGACCTCCGTTTTAACGAGCGGAGGTTAGAGCGAGCCCAGTGTAGGCAGAGGTTTCGGCTGGCTCCCACCTTCGCCAAACCTCTCAAATCTCCGGTCATGGTACCTGGGTCACATGAGGCCATGGAAGTGTCACGAGCGGGTTCTAAGTCCCGGACTGCTCGTGCACTCCAGGTTTGTCATGTTTGCCAGCAGTCAGGACATCTTGCCACCAGATGTTCTCAGCGGTTGAGGAAAAGTCAGCGTCTAGTGGTAGTAGGTGGAGGTACACTAGACACGGCGACGTTTGCCTCCTAATTGTCCTTTAAGGGGACAATTATTATTGGCTCATCCTCCCACTCAGTAGAGCTCTGCGTGGATTCTGGGGTGGAGGGCAATTTTATGTCTTCTGCCTTTGCCCAACGTCATGCAATACCCCTGGTTATGCTTGCTCAACCAGTGACGGTACGAGTGGTGAATGGGTCGACACTGCCCTCACAGATAACACACCAGACCATCCCTTTTACTCTGTCCATGTCGCCATCCCATCAGGAGATTATATCTCTGCTCGTCATTCCTGAGGGAATTGATGAGGTCCTGTTGGGGATACCTTGGTTACGGTACCACTCTCCTCATATCGAGTGGTCCTCAGGCAGAATTTTGGGATGGGGTGAAGTTTGTGGGGGTAGTTGTCAGAGGGAGTGCGTTCAGGTTGCTACTACAGAGGTACCCGCAGATCTATCCTCTCTCCCCAAGCAGTATTGGTCTTATGCGGACGTGTTCTCCAAGAAGGCGGCGGAGACCCTTCCGCCCCATCGCCCCTATGACTGTCCTATTGATCTCTTGCCTGGTGCTGAGCCTCCTTGGGGTCGAGTTTATCCATTATCTCTCCCGGAGACGGAGGCAATGTCTCAGTACATTCAAGAGAATCTGGCAAGAGGGTTCATCAGGAAGTCAGTGTCAGGTACCCGGCTGAAATAAGCCCCTAGAATACTGGCACCTCCGGCGAGGAGTTTGTGTTTGAATGTGTTCAGGGACCTGGCTGAAATAAGCCCCTAGAATGCTGGCACCTCCGGCGAGGAATTTTGTGTGCATGCGTGACCACTGACTGCTCTCTGTGTGGGCAGTTAGCCTGTGCCTCTATGAAGCCTAACAGGGCACAGTGCTTTTCTTTCACGACTACTCGGTGAAGTAACTGAGTTAGTCCGTACCGCCATATCGTGCCGCCGTTGCTAGCAGCAGGTACTCCTGCACGGTGGACCCCGGGCTGCGAATGCACCAATATCAATAAAAACATCTCTATTTATTCGATGCGTTCCGCTAGCCGTAACACCAGAAAAGTGCATGTAAATGGCTGGCAGCTTCTGCACTGCTCCAATATTCAACTGAGTGTACGGACCTGCTCTTGAAGCCAGTCATGCCCACAGTAGGTCAGAGCATTCATACATCCGTCTCATACTCCGTTTTAGGTTTAGTATTTATTGGAAATCTTCTGGAGGTTTTACGTGACAAATTAATAATTGACCACAGAAAGTTTAACCAAAAATCCACATGAAAATGGCATATTACAGTTTACTAAGGGTTAAGTCTTGAATGTTGAGTAGTCTCTGTACTTTATTGGCAAGAAAAGCCTCCTAATTCGGTTACTAAAGCTTTTTGGCTGGGGATTCCTCTGCATTCCCTTTGCTGCTATTGTCTGGAAATGTATTTTGCTGCCCAGTTTTGAAAATGTACTTGATGCACTTATACTTAAAGTATTAATTTAGTGTGTCAGATCCCGTGGCAAGTAAACAACGTACAAAAAATTCTGCCAAAAATCCTTCTTGTTCTTTAAAGATTATATAATATAGAAGAAAGAAAGGTAAATAAAAAATAAAAGATAAAGCAGATTTAAAGGAATAGGCCAAAATTTAAAGAAAATGGGATAACAGCTGGAAGGATGATAAACAATATGCCTCCAATCAATTTCCATAGCTCAAGCACTGATGCTACAGCTTTACACTGCAGTTACTATTTATTTCACTTCCATTTTAATCTCACATTCATCTATTTGACCACTGCAGTCAATTACAGGCCTCAGTGCTCTTGTATTTTACATGCTAAGCATCACTGCTGTGGTCAATCATTGACTGCAGCAGTCACGTACATGTGAGACAAGTCATCGCAGTTGGCAAAATTGTTTCAGGGACAACTGGAACTTCTGCAGTGGATTGAACAGATTAATATTGATTTTTTTTTATTTTATGCTGCTGCTAGTCTAATTTTCCTTAAAATCCTGAATAATCCCCTTTTTTTAGATTTTAATGAATAGACTCCGCAAGTCCCAAATGCTACCTGATGTTCACACTTTCACTTTCATAAAAGGATTTGACCTTTGCTGTCGGGAACCCATAGTTGTATCCATGGAGTAGCTGCTGGCAAGTTAAATGAGTTGTAGACATATATACTAGTCAAGTCAGGGCCAATGAGATGAAGATAATGACTACATCTTTCTTATTAAACCAAAAAAAGGTATCTAGTTGTTTCGCAACTGCTATATGTTTTCCTAGTTTTCCTACTTTAGACTAGAGAATGTTCAGTTTAGTGGACTTAATATACAAGAAAATATAATAAAAAAATATATATATATATTATCATTTCTGAGAAGCTTTTGGAATCATATATTGGTCATTAGAAGCTCCTATAAAAAGCAACTTATGTTATTGATTAAAAGGACTATTAAAATAATGGGTCTCAACTCCCCGACATTTACAGTCTGGTAATTTACATCTAATCAGTACATATGGCTGAATATAACAGCTACTCATGCATGATAGCATGTCACAATAACTGTGTCTACCAATGTGACGAGGAGCAGCAATATAGAAAAATGGGTCACACTTTGAAACGCATAGAAAAATCAAATAAACCACTATTTTGTAATACTTTTGGCATTTCTTCATAAGCTGGCAGTGCAGATATGGACCACAAACTTTCAAACTTTCCATGTTTTATTTGCTTTTCTAAGGAGCAAGAATAGTCAGGACCTCATCACTAACATTGCTTAACACAATGCCCATTCTAGTCTAATGTTGTACCCACTAAAGGTGGATGGTGCTTTGGAGACACCAACATCATTATGATGCCACAGTTTTACCAGAATCTGATCATTGTGATTGAATGGTTATCAATTAACAACATTTAGATGAATGCAGAAAATAAACACATTGGGATATATTTTTAGTTATAAACTGGGTCCATATATTTATGCCAGGTCCGGACAGCTTTCTCCAATTTATCATAATTTTCACCACAAAAGTTGCCTAAATCATTCTAGAAATGTACGCCAGCCTCTGTCTAGAGTGACATTTTGGGCAGAAGTGTGTGGCTCCGAATACCTTAATACATATTGTACATCTTTCCTTAGCACACCTTTTATCAAGACTGGCATGCAAAACACCATTTTTAATAAACTGTTGTCTAACTGATTTAGGATAGATAGATAGATAGACAGACAGACAGATAGATAGATAGATAGATAGATAGATAGATAGATATGAGATAGATAGATAGATAGATAGATATGAGATAGATAGATAGATAGATAGATAGATAGATTATGAGATAGATAGATAGATAGATAGATTATGAGATAGATAGATAGATAGATAGATAGATAGATAGATTATGAGATAGATAGCTATAGATAGATAGATAGATTATGAGATAGATAGATAGATAGATAGATAGATAGATAGATTATGAGATAGATACATATGAGATAAATAGATAGATGATAGATAAAAAAAATACTGACAAGCATCTCTTAACGGAATGAATCCATTTTGAATAAGTACAAGCTACTGTGACTGTATAATATACAGGCTGTATAGGAGAAGTGCTCAGCCAAATCATAAGGTAGTCACCACCTTCAAATAACACAACAGCTTGCACACTTACTTTCTTCTGTTTTTTTATTCTATGTAGTATACATTTGGAGGTATTCATTTGTCTCCATATTTAGCTGAGCAAAACCCTCATTAGTCCAGGCTAGGGTCAAACGAGTGTATATTCTCTCATCTGATGGGATTGGGTTGATTATGAAAATCACACAGTATTATCTGATTCTTTTGGATGAGGAGAAAATGGAGAAGAAAATTCTCCATCTTCTTCATTCTATTAGTCGGTGGAAATTGGCCTGCATACAGATGTCATCCAAATGTAGTCTGATGTTTTCCACTGACGCACTGACTTGCATGGCTGAGTGCAATCCACATATTGGATCAAACTTGGGCATGATGCAATTTTTTTCCTCTGACACGTGCATGGCCTTATACACTAAAATGAGCATATTTTTTACTTGCGTGTGATCCGACAAAAAAATGTATCACACTCGGACCAAAAGTACGCTCATCTGCATGAGCCCTAAGGCTGTCTTTAATTAATATTAGCCAAATTCTGCTCTATGTACCTTCAAAATAAATATATTCTCTATTGTATTAATGCAGTTCAAATTTTACATATTCGATGCTTTTATGCACCTTAGAGTGCATTGTGCTTCCTCACTCTTTGGTCTGTAGATAGACAGACAGACAAACAGGAAGCATAATATCACAATGGCAGTATAATAATTTTTATGTCATATAGAGGGATATGTCCAGCTTCTTTTCATTTAGCTTTTTACATAAAAGTAGATTCCAGAGTTCTCTAGCCGCTTGGAGCACAGATCAGGTTACTTAAATTAATTACAAAAAAATGCAACTTTCAGTATACGTGATTCTTGCATGTCTTTACCTTTTTATTGTATTTTCAGCATCTGCGATTATTTATTAACTATATTTTTTATTTATATATTGTAGGTATTTTTCAGCAACATCAACTATCCTTGTTACAGAGAATCGGATTAAACATTAATGTATGAGGAATATACTGAGATAAATAAATCCTACAGCGTAAACAATCTCTCTTCTAGCCTCCTATTTCATGAAGCTTTTTGAAGATATAACGGAATGAAAGTATATTTTCGCCATTTGAAATGAATTGGGATTTCTCACTGCTCTTTATCGTTTTGCAAAAGAAACCTTTTAACCTACGACAGAGCTCTAGTGTTAGAGAACAGTTTAAATTGGACATTTGCCAATTATGACATCAGTTCAGACAAACACAAAGACGGACATTGTTTAACAACTCCTAACGATGCTCCGTACTTTGCTTTCTGTAATCTTCCTTCGTTACCAGTAAGAAATCCAATAATTCCTTTCAATTAGATGACTCACTTATTGGAATTTAACATGTTCATAAGACTGAATGCCAAAGCCAGCGAGCAGATCAAGCACATATTTTGTAAATGAGTGAACTGTCTACCACTCTTGGAAATAGTGTTTGCTTTTCCAGAAATCTTGCTGATTTTATAATATAAGGAACACGCCTCAATGGTTTCACATGTATGGTTATTAAGATATGAGATAATAAAATATGTAATATACTTGAGAAGATAAACATAATAAAGACATTTTCTGCCTCAATCACCGTAGTTTACTTCAATCACTCATGAATATTATCCAGCTCAAAAACCATGCACTCATTTCCGTATTTATTTTTTTATTTTATTCACTATATTAATTTTTTGCAATAAATATGTTTTTTATGGCTTTCTATGCACTAAGTTACTTTACTTTTGAATATCACAATATTAGAGCAGAAGGAGTTGAGAAGACTGATATGAAGTTTTGTGGGTAAATATTTTGAATTACTTGAATTTTAAACAGTGAAATCTCCGCATATTCTGAGTTTTCCAGTCAAGAGTAGAAATGGGTACATTTATTTGAGTGGAATTAAATTCACTCAAATTTCACAAAAATCTGTATTCTCCAGCAAAATGGCAGTCAGTATTCCGCTGTTAACTAAATCGTTGATTGATTACCGATTTACAAAAAAAAAACAATATGTGTGTGCAAATAAATCAATCATAAATCCTCCAAAAAAAACACAGTTTGATAGAATATATATATATATATATATATATATATATATATATATATATATATATATATTAATGAAAAGCTTAAATTTTTTTATCATTATGTCAAAATTATACATACATTTCAGGGGGAAATTTAGCACAATGAGCGGGTCATAGGAGATTGCAAGCATATTGGTGATGATAGTAAGATAGTCAATATAGAGATTATTAAATCACATAGATAGTGATCAAAGAAACATAGTCAGGGAAAGATAAATTCCATGTAAATAATGTGCAAGTGTATAAATATATTTAGACATGATGATGTGCGAGTACCCACGACCCTACGTGCCTTTCACACATTGCTTCCTCAAGGGCGGATATATTGAAATTTACAGAGGAACCATGACCATTACACTTTAACCATTATGGAGGGATCTAGAATTAATGAGAGGACCCTGTGTTGCCCTCGTAAAGTAAATGCTGGCTGGAGAAACCAGTCTTGTGCAGAGATTTAAAAACAAAATTGGATCAATCCCAAATGAAGGACAAAAACAGGGACAGAATCAGTAGACACAATAAGAATTAATAAAACAGCTGGGGTCAGGTGGTGATGGTGGTCAGATACCAGGTGATGGTGGTGGTCAGATACCAGGTGGTGGTGGTGGTCAGATACCAGGTGGTGGTGTGAAGGAAAGTTCGAGCTAGCTGAAATCAACAACTGGAAAGATTACAGAACAACGTCAGAGTCAGAGGCTGGGTCAGAATAAGGATAAGATCAACAAGAGAAATACCACAGTACTAGGAGAAAACAAAAATGGCGACTACCTGCATTATGTTGGTGGATTAAGTAAATCTACCTATCTATGTATATATCTATATCTATAGATAGATATAGATAGATAGATAGAGAGATACATATCTGCAGTATATATACACATATATTTAGAGTATATACATCTTAGTGTATGTGTGTATGCATGTGTAAGAAAGATGTTTGAAAGCTGATTTCTGTATATTGCAAAATACAAATGCCCAGGAAACCAATCTATTTTTCATACAGAACTGTTTTTCCTGCTCATAGTTGGAACTCTCTTTGAGAGAATGTAATCAAGTGTGTCTAAACCAATTATGTATGTTTTGGCGCTATGGCTAAGTCCAAGTGTGAAGCTAAAATGGCTGTCAAAGCTAAAAACCCACTTATATTGATGTTCCGAAATGAAATCCAATTTCTAAGAAATTCACTGAAGCAGACAAACATAATACTTTATATAATATGGATCATATTGCTCATTGTTTAAATAGAGGGAAAGAGTACAGCAAGGCATCTGCAGGATCAATATAATTGTGTTCTCGATGTCAGAAATGAAATATTTTGCTCAAAGGTAAAACATTTAATCAAACGGATTGGGACAATATTGACATCTATACTTTCATAAATATAACAAATTTGGAGGCAGAAAGACAAAAGCCTTGAGCTGCACACATCTTTTCACAACCTACATGTATGTGTTGTGAACTATTGATATCAAGCAGAAAGAACAATAAAATAAAAAAAGAAAGACAATTATACAATCTAGATAGAAAATATCATTTTATCAATCAGATTATCAAGGGCCTGTCTACAGAAGGAGCAGAGGAAGGAGTCATTCTTGAATTTCTGGTGGAGCCTGCAGGCATACAACCTTCTGTAGAAATATGGGCGGACACAGACAATAAAATGGTATGTGGCCCTTTGCAGCCCAATAGCTCTTGCACCTTTTAATATGCTGCTTTGGAGTTAGAAATGGGTCCCCTTACATCTATGGACCCTTCTACCAATAGTATGTCCGCCTCTGAATAGACACAAATATTTAAAATGACACCTTTTTCCTGAATAAGTTGCCAGTTTACTGAACCAGAGAACACCAGGCAATTATTTTATTTGGAGGGGAGAAGACATTGATTTTATTTGAGGAGTTAAGTTTGCCTTTTTTCTGAGTGCACACAGTTTTTCACACTAAGGAGTTTTGCCATGAACGAAGTTAATTTTAAAGTTTGTTTTAATCAATAGATATTGAAATAATAATTTCCCCAATTGGATGTGTTTAAATAAAATGCTCCTGTAATGAGATAATCTTATAAATGTGCCCCTGCTGTGTACTGTATAATGGCTGTGTCTGTCCATGCAGGAGCATGGTCTGGTCATACCACAGATCCTTGGCAGGTAAGATAAGATAATCTCAGCACAGGAACATTTTTTTAAACACATCCAATTGTGGAAATTATTATTATTCCAAGATCTATTGGGACATGGGACAACCATTTTAAGGAGGCACTGTTTTATGCAGGTCATAGAGCCCGTGAAATATATTTGGGAGCACAGCCACAATTTGGGCTGTTTTGGGACATTATTATAAAGTGACGCTAAATATGTGTTGCATTGAGGGGGACACAATGTGTAGCTCTATTTTATTTAGGAGTACAATGTGTAGTATTAAATTCAGAGGGCAAAATATTTTGTGTCTTATACTCAGGGGAACAGTGTGTGGCACTATGACATTATTTTGTAATCGTAGAGAAAATATGGAAAAACATTGAGAGCAAACTCTGTCAAGACAAGTTATGGCTTAGATCAGTTGTCACGGAGGTCTGGATCAGATGGAAAAGAAAAGGAGAAATTACTACAATTAAAGAAGAATATGTATACCTTAGACCGCAATACATTTGTACTGGATTCATTGTGTGATCTACAGCTATGATGTTTGGAAACAACAAAACCCATCATACTTTAGCATTATTTAGACAACAAGATGTAGTACCACTTATTTTTTTGTCTTTCTAATTGCTTTTGAACTGAACTGAGCTGCAAAACATTGTTTACAGTTGTGGTCAAAATTACTGACCTACCTGGATACTAAGTACACCATGTAAATATCTCCTAAATACAGTGTTTAGGGAAACTGCTAGGATAAATATAACATGTAATGTTTGATACTGGAAAGCACAAGACAAAAAAATAAAATGAAAACTTGATAGAAGAAAAGGGTTATAAAATTGGAAGCAATTGTTAGGGCACAATTATTGACATTGGTTTTCCATTTTAAAACAAAGAACAAAATAAGTGATTAATTAGAAAATAAACAAGTCTATCGCACCTTGACAGGGATCAGATTACTTGAATTAGTCTATACATGGTGGATTTGATACCTAAAAGGCTAGTTATTGCCTGTTCATTGTTCACAATGGCAATGACGAGAGAACTTTTCCGAGTAGACTAGAAATGCTTTTACCGCCAAGCACAATTAGTCTATCTCCAAAACCCTCAACATCCTTGCATCACAGTCAAGCATCTTCCAAGACATAGAAGAAAGAAAAAAATTAATGGAAGATAGCCACAAAAAGTGGTTTTAAATATGTCAAAGACGCCATGTACAACATCCAGAGAACTTCAGAGACAGCTTAACTAGCAAGGACCAAGAAGCATCCCTCTGCTTAAAAAAATGCACAAAAACAGTGGCTGAAATTTGTCAGAAATTAGAGACCAAGCAAAATTATTCTTTGAAAATGTTTTATGGATAAATGAAACAAAACCATAGCTCTTTGGCAATGCATGCTAGAGGTATGTTTATAGATGATGAACAAAACCTATAAAGTACATTTAAAAAGGGTGGAAGATCTATATTGTTGTGTAGGTGCTTTGCTGATTCCAGGATAGACATTCTTGAATGCGGTAGAGGAAAAATGAAATTAGCTGATTATCAGAGCATATTAGAGCAAAATATGTTCCAATATATAAGAAAACTAGGTTTGAGTAGTACAAAATGGGACCTGCAGCAGAATAATGACCCATTACACACATCCAAAAGTAGTGAAGAATGGTTAAGAAAGAAAGAATAGAATATTTTGAGCTAATCAGCAGGGAGCCGTGATCTCAAACCAAATGACAATTTTGAAGAGAAATTAAATTTGCTTTTGATAAAAAAACAAACAGTGGTAGAGTAATAGATACTATAGGCAGGCAGATACAAGTAGCTTATAGATGGCTACAAAGAAACTGTTTGGAGACTGTAATTGTTGCCAAAGTTGTATGAGTTATATGTATTATTAGGGTAGGTTGCCTTCCATCATGTCCATTTCAATTAATATATTTTTTTTCTAAATGAATGTATGCATGTTGACATGTCAACTATTTTATCACTTTTTGCCGAGATTCTAAAATATGCCAATAATACAGATTTGACACATATCTACTTATTTTTGATGATGTTACAGGAGTTGTCCAGTCCAAATCAGTAAGTTTGCAGTCACTCTGTGTGACTGCAGACTAATGAATCCCCCCCAGCACAATGACTGTGCACTGGAAGCATTCACCGTTTTTTGAGCTTGGACCAGAGGGTATATATGCTTATGGAGTGATGCCTCATCCACTGAACACACACTTCTCTAGTTGGGGCACAGCTTTGCTCAATACAAATGTATAGAGTAAGATTGCACCCACTGGTCGGGCTCTGGCTAAGAGTATGTATAACTCAGTTATACCTTCTTGTCTCAGCTTAGAAACTGGAGAATTCTTACAGTGTGTATGTAGGGGGAATTCATTAGTGTGCAGTCACACAGAGTGACTTCAGACATCGATTTGGGCTGCATAACCCCTTTAAAACTTTTTATAGAAAAAACAATCTAGGTTACTAATAATGTTGACAACACTGTGTACTGACTTAATTCCTGGTATCGTGTCTATGTAATGAGCTTTGTTCTGTTACTGTATTTTGGCATTGTGTTTGATTTTGGCACTGTACTTATGTATTGAACTTGGTTCTGGTACTATAGTTACATTATTTGCTTGTTAATGCATTTGTGTACTTTTTTATATGTGAACTAGTACCAGATGAGAAGTGCTATGAGCACCACACATTCCCATTCTTCCTATTGTTAATGTAGTGAGATTAAGCAAAGGGAATGAGGATGTCAAGTCCATATGGGTCGAAATACATGGAAGGAAAAATAGCAACAATATTCTCATTAGGGTCTGTTACAAATCCCCAAATATAACAGAAATCATGGACTGTCTACTACTAAGATAGATACATGAAGATGCAACTCATAATGAGATCCTTGTTATGGGGGACTTTAACTACCTGGATATTAACTGGGAAACAGAGACCTACGAAACCCATAAAGGCAATAGGTTTCTGCTAATAACCAAGAAAAAATATTTTTCACAATTAATGCAAAATTCAACCAGAGGAGCAGCACTTTTAGACCTAATACTATCTAATAGAATTGACAGAGTAACAAATCTGCAGGTCTTCGGGCATCTAGGAAATAGCGACCACAATATTGTAGTTTCACTTGTCTTTCATTAGGGGGACTTGTAAGGGAGTCATGAAAACACTGAACTTTAGGAAGACAAAGTTTGACCAGCTTAGAGATGCCCTTAATCTGGTTTACTGGGACAATATCCTCAGAAATAAGAATACAGATAATAAATGGGAAATGTTTAAGAAAATCCTAAATAGGCACGGTAAGTGGTTTATGCCTAAAAGCATAAGAAATAGGAGAAACCCAATGTGGCTAAACAAACAATTTAGAGGGGCAATTGACTGTAAAAAGAAAGTGTTTAAACTAAAGCAGGATGGCATCTTTGAAGATCGAAAAAACTATAGGGAAGCTAATTAAAGCTGCCAAAAAGGAAAGTAAAACTAATCCCAAACTGTTCTTCAACTATATCAATATTAAAATAATCAAAAGTGAAAGTGTAGGCCCCTTAAAAAATTGTGAGGAAAGAATGGTTGTAGATGACGAGGAAAAAGCTTTTATATTAAACACCTTCTTCTCCACAGTATTCATTGTGGAAAATAAAATGCTAGGTGAAATTCCGAGAGACAAAGAAAAAATTATATTAAGAATCATCAATCTAACACAAGAAGAGGTGCGAAACCGGCTAAAAAAGATTAAAATAGATAAATCTCTGGGTCTGGTTGGCATACACCCACAAGTACTAAGAGAACTAAGTAAAGTCATAGAAAACCATTATTTCTCATATTCAGGGACTCTATAGTGACAGGGTCTGTTCCACAGGACTGGCACATAGCAAATGTGGTACCAATTTTCAAAAAGCGCTCTAAAAGTGAACCTGAAAATTATAGGCTAGTATGTCTAACCTCTATTGTTGGTAGAATATTTGAAGGGTTTCTAAGGGATGTTATTCTGGATTTTCTCAATGAGAATAACTGTTTAACTCCATATCAGCATGGGTTTATGAGAAATTGCTCTTGTCAAACCAATCTAATCAGTTTTTAAGAAGAGGTAAGCTATAGACTGGACCAAGGTGAGTCATTGGATGTGGTATATCTTGATTTTTCCAAAGCGTTTGATACCGTGCCACACAAGAGGTTGGTACACAAAATGAGAATGCTGGGTCTGGGGGAAAATGTGTGTAAATGGGTAAGTAACTGGCTTAGTAACAGAAAGCAGAGGATGGTTATAAATGGTATATTCCCTAACTGGGTCGCTGTGACCAGTGGGGTACCGCAAGGGTCGGTGTTGGGACCTATTCTCTTCAACATATTTATTAACGATATGGTAGAAGGTTTACACAGTAAAATATTGATATTTGGAGATGATACAAAACTATGTAAAGCAGTCAATACAAGAGAAGATAGTATTCTGCTACAGATGGATCTGGATAAGTTGGAAACTTGGGCAGAGAGGTGGCAGATGCAGTTTAACAATGATAAATGTAAGTTTATACACATGGGAAGAAGGAATCAGTATCACAATTACATACTGAATGGGAACCACTGGGTAAATCTGACATGGAGAAGGACTTGGGGATCCTAGTTAATGATAAACTTACCTGGAGCAACCAGTGCCAGACAGCGGCTGCCAGGGCAAACAGGATCATGGGGTGCATTAAAAGAGGTCTGGATACACATGATGAGAGCATTATACTGCCTCTGTACAAATCTCTGGTTAGACCGCACATGGAGTACTGTGTACAGTTTTGGGCACCGGTGCTCAGGAAGGATATAATGGAACTAGAGAGAGTACAAAGGAGGGCAACAAAATTAATAAAGGGGATGGGGGAGCTACAATACCCTGAGAGATTAGCAAAATTAGGATTATTTAGTCTAGAAAAAAGAGGACTGAGGGGCGATCTAATAACCATGTATAAGTATATAAGGGGACAATACATATATCTCTCTGAGGATTTGCTTATACCAAGGAATGTGATGGTCACAAGGGGTCATTCTCTGCATGAGGAGGAGAGAAGGTTTTTCAACCAAGTTAGAAGAGGATTCATTACTGTTAGGGCAGTGAAAATCTGGAATTCCTTGCCTGAGGAGTTGGTGATGGTGAACTCAGTCGAGGGTTTCAAGGGAGGCCTGGATGTCTTCCTGAAGCGTAACAATATTGTATCTTACAATTATTAGGTTCTTTAGAAGGATGTAGATCTGGGGATTTATTCTGACAGAATATAGACTGAACTGGAAATACATGAAACACATGAAATACATGTGGGGGAAGGCGAGGACCCTGATGACCATAAGAGCTTAAATGCTACTATACAGAAGAGAGAGAGGACCTTGCTGATCAGGGGATTAAAATGTATGGGAGAGAGAGAGAGAGAGAGAGAGAGAAATGACCCTACACTTTGTAAGCAAGAGTGAGGAAACCTTGCTAAACATAGGAGATAAAACTCTACATGAAAGAAAAACTTACCCAGTGAATCTGGAAATGGAAAATTACTCTAACATACAAACTGTGCCCTAGGGGGGAACTGCTGATCTGTGATGGCCCAGGTACTGCTCATTACTGTACAAGGTTGGATAATCTGTAAGATGACATAGCTGCAGGGCATTATGGGAAAGCCTGCACAGGAACAAAAGATTACATTAGCCCACTCTCTGCTACTTTAGCAGTGTGGAAAATAATGGTGGTCAAGTGTTTTTTTCTAAACCGAATCTCAAAATATTCAAATCTGTGCAAATCCATGAATTTTATGACATTCGACTCAAACTCAATGCTAAGCAGATTAATTTGCTAGTCTTTAATTCTAATAGCTGTAATGTGGTAACTTAATTTTAACATTTTACACTGAGTAGCACATATGTTGGAAAATGTATATGAAATTACTGTTGCCAACATAAATATTTAGACTCAGCCACTAATTGTAGCTGGTCTCCAATGGTATCAAACAGCACAGTTCTTTGAATAAGTAATCAAAGATACTATGTGCATGTACATTATTTTTCATTAAGGGGTTAAATACATTTCCCCATGTTATAAATTGATGACATATTGTTTGGATATGTCATTTTATTTATGTGGTGGGGGTCTCACTGTTCTTGCTTACACAGTGGTGACCTGGCAAACCGCTGTGCAGGGAGCTGCAATAAAATGTTGCTTTATAACATGAGAAAATTGAGAAAAGAAAATCTGGAGCTTCATTTATATTATCTTTATTATCTACTGATAGGGGTAAAGCCACATCATGTATGCTAAACATTCATAAAAGCCTGTACTTGAAATTTTTTTGCATCTAACGTACATGTACAACATAATCGCTAGAACACTACCATTGGCGTTAATTAATATAAATTTCAGCTTTTCAATCTATTGTATTTAAAATGTCTAAATTTATATATGTATGTATATATATATATATATATATATATATATATATATATATATATATATATATATATATATTTCTTCATACTGCATATTTTTTTAAAGCATGGATTAAACAGTATATTACATTATTGTTAATTAGGGGTATTGAAATTGAAGACCCGAAGGAGACTCCAGTAGAATTGGAACTGAAAAGTTTTCTCTACATTTGGTATTACTCAATTGTACTTTTCAGTTTACAGTCTTTTCAATAAAGCTTAACTTTGTTAAGTGTTGTTATGACTGAAGTGTTTGTCACCTAAATGGGCCTTTAAATCGTTGCTTGAACAGTTACATTGTGCAGCACCTTCCATTCAAAATTGCCCAATTTAAACAACTGTCAAAATGCACCAAAAATAATGATACAGTTTCATGTCAGTCTACTATGTTTTGTACGAACTAATGTCCTTAGTAAAAGACAGATATATAGATGCTGCGTACATCAAGCTGCCATCAAACAATGGCTTCTATTATTTATTTTGGGACATTTTGTACAGGCACAATGTGTCATTTATATCTGCGGAGGTAGAAATGTACAGTACATTACTGCTCAGAATAGTATTACTTGTAGTTAGATGCAAATAATTTATCTAACTTGATTTGGGGGCCATATAAAATCCATCATAGTCGATTGCAAATTTTTTTTATTTTTTTTTAAAAAGCTAATTTCTTTCACTTCATCAAAATAATAAGGACGTTACTTACAGTAGTTGTCCCAATAGGATGATCTTTGTTTATATTATTTACCATTTAATGTGATCTAGAAGTAATAGAGGTAAGTCCTGATAAAAGGTCTCCTACAGAGATTTGTGGATTAATCTGTGGAGAATTAAGGGTTTTTTTTTTTCGTTAATCAACAGATCTTTGAATGATAATAAGTTCCAAAATTGGATGTCTTTAAGTAAAATGTTCTTGTGCTGAGATAATCTTATAAATTTGCCCCTGCTGTGTACTGTGTAATGGTCGTGTCTGACTGTACGGGGACATGGTCTGATCATACCACAGCTCCTGGGCAGGGGAGACCGCAAATGAGAGTACACAGACAGTACAGCAGAGGATTACAGCTGATTCTTTCTGTGAGATGAAACATTTCCCTGCCTGTTTTTCAACATTGTTTTACTTCAAAAAAACTAATTATTTGCTGTCCCCTGCTTTAATGTCTGTATAATCTTTTGCTTCCCCCCTTCCCAGGAGATGTGGTATGATCAGACCATGTTCCTTTTCATACACTTCTGAAGATTTAGTGCACCGGCTTATGGCAGCAATTGCAGCAGTGTGGGCTTACCCAGAATGCTGCTATACATTCCAGAGCTGCTAACCATCCAAAAATTTCAGGACAGTGTTTGTAAAAATAGGCCACTTTTTTCCAGTATGTAAAAAAAATGTAAGATGCCCGTAATATTTTGAAGTTGAAGAAACGTATAATTATTATTTTGACTTCAATTATCAGCATTTTTTGGGGGAAACATGGAGGATTAAAATTTCTAAGGAACCGCTTATCTCTAGTTTCCTTTATTAGTGTTGCATGGTTGGCCATTTAATTGAGAGTATTTCATATTGATGTACAAATGTAAACATCTGCCTTTTGCTTTTGGAGCCACATATGCAATTATCAGCTTAATAATAAGGTATTTTCTTGTAAAGAAAAATACTTCCAGTTGGGAAAATCATTTAAATACTGAACAAAATCAGTATCTAAAAAGCATAGACACAGATTTCTCATTGGAAAAGTAACCTCCCAATTTTGCAACCTCACCCCACTTCCTTACATGTCCAGCAATTTTTTTATCATTAATATCTTTTGTAACAATCACACCAGCCTTAATTGCTGCGGTAGGATGTCTTGGAAAAGAGTCTACCTTGGACATGGGACATATTGTCTTATACTATATATCTCAAAAAATGTAAGATAAAACTTAAAGGGACCATGTCAGCTCTACAAACACAGTTTGCCTGCAGATATAGCGGTGTTCTGCAGATAAATAGAGTTTAAATCATTCCTGGCAGACTTGCTGGAAGTGTGGCCACTGGTAGAAAATGAACTTATATTCTCTACACACTATATACTGTACAGTGAGTGTACTATAATCAATACCTGACACTTTGATTGACAGCCAGCTCTGCACACATGGACTTACCACTGGAATAAATGTGCTTAGTGCAAAGTAGAAAATAGAACTGCACAAAGTGCTAGACTAATTGCAAAAATGTAGCTATATTTTGCATTGTTGTAAATTCCAAATAAGTCACCTTTTGCTTTGATGACTGCTTTGCACACTCTTGGCATTCTCTTGATGAGCTTCAAGAGGTAGTCAGCTGGAATGGTTTTCACTTCTCAGGTGTTCCCTGTCAGGTTTAATAAGTGGGATTTATTGCCTTGTAAATGGGGTTGGGACCATATGTTGTGTTGTGCAGAAGTCTCGCGGATACGCAGCTAATAGTCCTATTGAATAGACTTTTAGAATTTGTTTTATGGCAAAAACAGCAGTTAAGTAAAGAAAAATGAGTGGCCTTGATTACTTTAAGAAATGAAGGTCAGTCAGTCCGAAAAATTGGGAAAACTTTGAAAGTGTCCCCAAGTGCAGTCAAAGAAACCATGAAGCGCTACAAAGAAACTGGCTCACACGATGACCACCCCAGGAAAGGAAGACCAAGAGTCACCTCTGCTTCAGAGGATAAGTTTATCCGAGTCACCAGCCTCAGAAATCACAGGCTAACAGCAGCTCAGATTAGAGACCAGGTCAATGCCACACAGAGTTCTAGCAGCAGACACATCTCTACAACAACTGTTAAGAGGAAACTTTGTGCAGCAAGCCTTCATGGTAAAATAGCTGCTAGGAAACCACTGCTAAGGACAGGCAACAAGCAGAAGAGACTTGTTTGGGCTAAAGAACACAAGGAATGGACATTAGACCAGTGGAAATCCGTGCTTTGGTCTGATGAGTCCAAATTTGAGATCTTTGGTTCCAACCACTGTGTCTTTGTGCGACGCAGAAAAGGTGAACGGATGCACTCTACATGCCTGGTTCCCGCCGTGAAGCATGGAGGAGGAGGTGTGATTGTGTGGGGGTGCTTTGCTGGTGACACTGTTTGGGATTTATTCAAAATTGAAGGCATACTGAACCAGCATGGCTACCACAGAATCTTTCAGCGGCATGCTATTCCATCCGGTTTGCGTTTCGTTGGACCATCATTTATTTTTTCAACAGGACAATGACCCCAAACACACCTCCAGGCTGTGTAAGGGCTATTTGACCAAGAAGGAGAGTGATGGGGTGCTACGCTAGATGACCTGGCCTCCACAGTCACCAGACCTGAACCCAATCGAGATGGCTTGGGGTGAGCTGGACTGCAGAGTGAAGGCAAAAGGGCCAACAAGTGCTAAGCATCTCTGGGAACTCCTTTAAGAAAGATTGTTGGAAAACCATTTCCGGTGACTACCTCTTGATGCTCATCAAGAGAATGCCAAGAGTGAGCAAAGCAGTCATCAAACAAAAGGTGGCTACTTTGAAGAACCTAGAATATAAGACTTAATTTCAGTTGTTTCACACTTTTTTGTTAAGTATATAATTCCACATGTGTTAATTCATAGTTTTGATGCCTTCAGTGTGAATGTACAATTTTCATAGTCATGAAAATACAGAAAAATCTTTAAATGAGCAGGTGAGTCCAAACTTTTGGTCTGTACTGTAAGTAAGCATCCTAAATTATCATAGATTTATTCATTTTAATTTTAACAAGCCTTTATCTGCTAGACTTTGCTGGATCCTAGATTTGTTCCTTTGTTCACAATTAATATGTAATATTTTAGAAACAGAGCACCTAAGATAGTCTAATTTACTTGTGTCAATAAATGTATTCCCCATGATCTGTCCATGTATATTCAAAATAAACATATTTATATTGTGAGAATAAGGAAAAAGAATGAAGGATTAATTGAAGCGTATTAGATGAGTCATTCTCCAGTAAAGTCTTATTGTTTCGCAAAACTCCTGCAAAGATAACGTTGTCTTGATAAGTAACTCCCTTCACATGTTCAGTATGTTGAAGGGTTGAAGGATTATTATATTTGACATACACAATGTAGCAAATCGTGATGTGCTGAACACTCATTGCTATTCAAAACGACTGACACAGCAAACAATACAGTTATCACGATTCACGGAATAATAGTCAATATAAATAAACAGTAACATTTGGGGGAACAAAAATTTTATGAAAAATAAAAGTAAGTAGACTGTGTCATTTTTATTTTTTATGTATTTTTTCCACATGTATCTTTTTAGTAAGGGGGTTATGAGTTTTGTAATTTTTAGTGTGATCCAAAACAAGAATGACTTGACAGAATGACTCCATGGTAACAGACTACAAATATAATCTATGTAGTCTGATGTTACTAGTCAGCCAATAGTTTTACAAATGTATTCCTTGCTCCACTGATCTGAAGATCAATGTATGCAAAATTTGTTTTGCTCTGTTAAGGTCCATGAAATCAATTATTTCCAAGAAATGCACTAGTCTTTTGATTAATATCGCTAGTTCTGTAATTGCAAGACAGTGTGGAGGACACAGAGGACATCATCCACATCAATGAAAGACTTAGGGCTTGTGATAGCAGCTTGGACTTGGCATGGTATGGGACTCCCATTGGACTACTTGACATTCATTAGTAAACACAGCCAGCAAAATCTTCAAAGTTTTTTAGATTTAAGATATGCCTAACTACTGGAGTGCAAGTGACTAGTTGTTTACAGGAAAATTTAATGACAGTTTCCCTTTTACAAGTAGCGGGAAGTTAGAAAACTGCAGGACTGGACTACACTGGGTTTGTTTGTACCCTGCAATATGGCAAAAACAGGACTGTATAGGAGCTGTTTGCATAAAACAGTAGGTATAATAAGTTAGGCTTATATTGCTCTAGGCTAGCTTGTTAATGAGACATAGAAAATCTGTCAATCAAGTACAAGTGTTGCTTTGCAGAGAATTAGTAGGTTCATCTGTCAGATTTCTGAATATTGAACTTTATAGCCATTTCTACCATCATTAAACCTATCACTGTTGAGTTAAGCAAACTTCAAACATTATATATATATATATATATATATATATATATATATATATATATATACTGTATCATTGCTGGAAATGATTTAATCCACTAAACTCTGTCTCTTCTCGAATTCTGCCTGATTTCACGTTACACAGAACCTTTATTATCTATGCTTTTCCAAGGTATATTATTCAATAATTAACTGTCAGAGGCATCAGGATCTAACCTCCAAACACTCATGACAGTTACAGGCTTTGCTGTACTATGTTATCCACAAAGTTCCAGTTTAATGAGGCAAAAAATCTATGTATTTTGATGTTATATATTCATTTACATCTCTCGGCTACAAAAAAAATCCTCATTTGCATTTGCGATTTGCAAAAAAAATGCCAGGAAAATATAGTAAGATCTTATAACATGATCTAAAACACGGTGACATTTTGACTTGTTGCCTAGCCGTTTATGACCATTACTGTACTGGAAAAATTACAGTATTACCTTGTTGGTTTTTAAATGCCAGATGCTGTTGTAGTACACTTTTCATCACAAATTAAACTTTTAGTTTGTGCTACAGAAAAATAAGTCAGAAAAATATGTAGAATGTGTAGAAATATCTTTAATCCTTTTATCAGAAACGCTTTCCTAGAGGGCTTTCTTTAGGTATTAGCCTCCTGTGTTTATGGCTAAGTTGGACCTCGATGAAAAAGGTCTAATTACCTATGTGTATTATAAATGAGAAGGAAATTAGTGGGAAGGATGATACTATAGATCAGTGGTCCCCAACCTTTCTAACCTTGATAGTCACATTCAGCTTGGAGAGAGAGGGATCAGAGTGTTCACATCCAGCTCCCTACTCTTACACAATAGTGACACCTAGAGCCACCAATACTGGTTTAATGACAGCCTAAGCATTTCCAGCGAAATCACACCTACACAGTATACTTGCATTCATACTATTTCACCTTACCCCCATTAAGTAATCTTGCATTAAGGGCTACCACCACAATACCACATCTGGCTATAAGCAACTCCACTATCTGGAAGTATTACTTAATTTATCTCTCCAGCCACGAGGCCAGAATATGCAGATCCAGATTTGCTTTTCTTTGTGAGGCTACTCATTTTAAATACTTATTAGTAGAGATGAGTGGATCGATTTGCAGAGTATTGAATTTTTTGTTGAATTTCCTGAAGTTCGCTGCTTCTTTCGACTTCGACAATTTTGAGATCTGATTCATGGTTCACCAGAAAAAAAAAAAGAAATAACTTGACCGGCACCATTTTCCACACTGCTGAAGCATTAGAGAACAGAATAAAATAATTTTGCATTGCCGCATGGGCTTCTCTGTACTGCCCTGAAGCTAAGACATCTAGTGGATGATCATATCTTGCATACATGTAGGACAGAGTCATTTTTCATCTCTAGAGTCACTTGGTTACTCTGAAGAGTGTAAGCACTTATGGCCAGTGGAGTCCTCTTTTTCTCTTTAGCCTGTAAATTGAAGGTTCTTATGGGCAGCGAGGTCCTACCTCTCTCTCCTATAGAGTATAAACTGTTATGGTCAGCTTGCCATAAGAGCGTACACTCTACAAACTTACCAAGTGACTCCAGAGATGGAAAATGACTCTGCCATAGAAACAGTGCTCCACTATGATGGTCCAGATATTGACCACGAGTATACAAGATATGATAATCCACTAGATGTTCTTTTGCAAATTCTTATGGTCAGCTTGATCCTCTTTTTCTCTCTTGCCTGTAAATTGAAGGCTCTAATGGACAGCAGGGTCCTACCTCTCTCTCCTGTAGAGTGTAAGCTCTTATGTTCAGTGGGGTCCTACATTTCTCTCCTATAGAGTGTAAGTTCTTATATTCTATCTTTCTCTTTTTCCTGTAGAGCATTTCTTATGGTCACCAAGGTTCTCTCGCTCTCTCACTTCCCTACATGTATTTTACAAGCAATTACAAGCTTTTCAGTGTTGATGTTCACGCAAATTTACTCACTGAAAAACAAAGTCGGCAAATTCGAATTTCAAAAAATTCATTCATCTCTACTTATTAGTAGTGTTGAGCGATACCGTCGGAAAGTATCGGCCGATACCGGCAAAGTATCGGATCCAATCCGATACCGATACCCGATACCAATACAAGTCAATGGGACTCAGGTATCGGACGGTATTCCTGATGGTTCCCAGGGTCTGAAGGAGAGGAAACTCTCCTTCAGGCCCTGGGAACCATATTAATGTGTAAAAGAAAGAATTAAAATAAAAAATATTGCTATACTCACCTGTCCGACGCAGCCGGGACCTCAGCGAGGGAACCGGCAGCGTTGTTTGTTTAAAATTCGCGCTTTTACTTGGTTACGTGAGGTCCCGGCTTGTGATTGGTCAGGGCGGCCATGTTGCCAGGACGCGGACCAATCACAGCAAGCCGTGACGAAATTACGTCACGGCTTGCTGTGATTGGTCCGCGTCCCGGCAACATGGCCGCCATTAACCAATCACAAGCCGTGACGTCACGGGAGGCTGGACATGCGCGTATTTTGAAAAGCGCGCGTGTCCAGCCTCCAGTGACGTCCCGGCTTATGATTGGTCACGGCGCCATGTTGCCGGGACGCGGACCAATCACAGCAAGCCGTGACGAAATTACGTCACGGCTTGCTGTGATTGGTCCGCGTCCCGGCAACATGGCCGCCATTAACCAATCACAAGCCGTGACGTCACGGGAGGCTGGACACGCGCGCTTTTCAAAATACGCGCATGTCCAGCCTCCCGTGACGTCCCGGCTTGTGATTGGTTAATGGCGGCCATGTTGCCGGGACGTCACTGGAGGCTGGACACGCGCGCTTTTCAAAATATGCGCATGTCCAGCCTCCCGTGACGTCCCGGCTTGTGATTGGTTAATGGCGGCCATGTTGCCGGGACGTCACTGGAGGCTGGACACGCGCGCTTTTCAAAATACGCGCATGTCCAGCCTCCCGTGACGTCACGGCTTGTGATTGGTTAATGGCGGCCATGTTGCCGGGACGCGGACCAATCACAGCAAGCCGTGACGTAATTTCGTCACGGCTTGCTGTGATTGGTCCGCGTCCCGGCAACATGGCCGCCCTGACCAATCACAAGCCGGGACTTCACGTAACCAAGTAAAAGCGCAAAATTTAAACAAACAACGCTGCCGGTTCCCTCGCTGAGGTCCCGGCTGCGTCGGACAGGTGAGTATAGCGATATTTTTTATTTTAATTCTCTTTTTTACACATTATTACATTAATGTTGTTGCGATACCCGATACCCGATACCACAAAAGTATCGGATCTCGCTTTCGGAAATTCCGATACAGCAAGTATCGGCCGATACCCGATACTTGCAGTATCGGAATGCTCAACACTACTTATTAGCTGTAAATTTAGTTTACAGTTACTAATTAGCTGTTATTTAGTATTTAGGACTGTATTATAATAGCTGTATAACAATGCATAAGAACAATATTGACAATATTAATATTTTTCAATAAAGAGAGGGTCAAAAGCATATAGGGTGACACTGTATAATACGTTGGGAGTAGAGAGAGAGATATTGCTCACCTGAGGGAGTTGTGAATGTCACAACTCCAATAAAACCCTATGTTAAAATTAGCCGCTGCATTTTCACCAGCAGGTAGAAGATACATTTCTTCTGCATACAAATGGATATACAGTAAATCTGTTCTTTATTTTTACTATGGGTTCAGTTTGAAACAAAAATGCATAAATAATGCTACTTGAATTTACCTTGGAGTGTGAAATCCTCATCACCTACAGCATCGTGGTCAGCTCTCAAAACCTATCCTCTGCCTTATAACCAATATACTTTACATTACACATGCATTTATATGCATCATTGTCTTTGAAAAGTGCAGAAAGGTTCTGTTAGGAGTTGAGTTTCCTCTGCTGCACAGGGGGAATCTCGATCCGTGTCTGCTGAGGTCTCCCATTCTGCATCGGCCGCAGTGGAGCCTGCTCAGTGGAGACGTCGGTCCCAGCGTCTCCCTGAGACCGATACTGTGCAAAGGGTTACTACTGCCTCTCCAGGCTCTGCTAATGTACCCTGCACTGATCTGCGGCGAGCAGGCTTTTCTGGGACTAAGTCCTGCTTTGCACACACTGAGCATGCCCAGGGTAATATCTCTCAGTGGACATCAAGGGTCACATGCTCAGGTACTGCAGCCAAATCTATTGGTCCTTCTAGGAAGGTCCTGTAGGTGTGCAGGCTCTGTGGCAGCCTCTCATTGGTCCTTCTAGGAAGGTCCTGTATGTGCTGCAGCAATTTAAGGCTCGCATGGCCGCACGGCCATGCGCTAGTATCTTCGTAAGTTATGTGCTTTGCGCCAGTGTGGTCATGTGTTTGTATGTGTTAAGGGACCCGGCTGAAATAAGCCCCTAGAATGCTGGCACCTCCGGTGAGGAGATTGTGTTTGTGTGTGTTCAGTGACCTGGCTGAAATAATCCCCTAGAATGCTGGCACCTCCAGCGAGGAGTTTTGTGTGCATGCATGACTACTGACTGCTCTCATTTGGGTAGTTAGCCTGTGCCTCTGTGAAAGTCTAACAGGGCACAGAGCTTAGCTTTTTCGGCCGCTCTGTGAGGCTAACAGAGCTGGTTCATACCGCCATATAGTGCCGCCATTTACTTAGCAGCAGGTTCTTTCCTGCACTGTGGATCCCGGGTTGCGAACGCACCAATCCCATCTAATAAATATATTCGGTGTGTTCCGCCAACCCTAACAGGTTCTTCCAATCAATTGAAAATTTTCTCCACTCAAGCATATCTCTTTTAGTTTATTGCAGTTATCTCAATATACTTGAAATGTGCAATTATAAGTTTTCTTGGAGTTTACCAGTACAACAATAGTTAAATGGCAAATTTTACTGCAGAATATAAGATGTTCTACAAATTAATCCGGAGTTGTCTGTTAGTTAAAAGAATAATACAGGTAGTAGTTTTAAAAAACCATGGCATTTGAATAGATGGTCTGGTCAGACGTCATCTGTGCTGCATGAATCAAAGTAGAAACCTCAGCACCACAAAAAAGAAAATGAGACTGTAGATCTTGCTGCAGTGGTATTTATTTTGAAAGGAGTCAAAAGAGGTATGGTCCAATGTTTCAACCAAGAGTGTTCTTTGTCAAGGATATCTGTGTGTAGCAAGAGTGGGAGCCAGGAAATGCAGTATGGTGTAAGCCTGGCAAATCATAAGTCAAGCCTGAGATCTTAGAGGGTAAGGAAATGTATGCTGCTCTTGTACACAGCCAGAGAGCACTGACCTGGACTGCGAATCGGGATTGCACAAAGCAATCTGCTCATTTCTACATGTGGCCATTGCAATCAGTCACTCTTCTCAGTGATTGTCTTCCTAGAAGTAAATCATGAAATTAATCAAAGATTGGCTGGAGACAACTGTATGCTTTGGTGACAGAGAATGTTAAGAAGTACTCTGCTGTTTTTAATTCTTGAGTAACAGTTTGTTCTTCAGGTTGCATTTTATTTACTCTCTGAGAATTCCAGTAGAAGGGGTTAGGGTTTTTTTGTTCTTAAAATACTAATTGTTATATCCCATAGTGGTGCAGAGGAGAAGCTTATGTGTCATCTCTTCTGAAACAGTAGATCCTCATACACTGATCAACTCTACTTCACTATCGTTACCATATTAAAAATCCTAATCTTCTACGTAGTCGTACAAAGTCAAAAGCCATGTTAGCGCTTTATTACATGTCCCATCTTATGTAAAGGTTACTGAATCATAAAGCGCATACTTTATATTATTTATTTTATGTTAAACAATCCTAGATTGAATAAATAACAGCTTGAAAAATCGTCATGAATTATGGTAAGTTCTAGAAACCTGACTGTGTGTTTTGTGATTGAATTAAACATAGAAAAATAGCATATCATTTTAATAATACACTGTCTATTTTAACAGGAATATACTTAAGGCAAATTTTATTAAAATATCAGCGAGTGTATATGTTTCCATTTACAAATATTTAAATTATGAACAAATGTAATTGAACACATTTAAATGTGTGTTCATGAAACATGTTTGTAGCTGTTTCAATGGAAACACATAAAAATATTTAAAGCTCCACATTATATGAAACAGTTTCCCATGCTTGTACCTAAATCTTCTTTCAGTTCTGTCCATATGTTCTGTCACAGGCATTTTGTATTGAATAAATTTGATTGACTATGATCCTGAGGGATTTTCTAACCTTCTCGCAGTATCAAATATTTAGTGCCTTCTCAAGGTTTGAAAAATATGTAGGGGTAATTTAGCTGCTTAGATGCATATAGCTATGATTCTGCTGTTTGTGTTTTTACAATAATAAATTGTCTAATAAATTGTACATGCCTCATGTAAACAGTCACAATACATCCAGGTACAAAATGTGTGGAATCATTCATCTTATGCACGTGGAAATATTTATTTCCTCTTGTAGCGTAGCCTCTTCATAATGGTGCTCAAGTAGTGGAATTTCATCCTTCAAGTAGCATTTCTAAAAGTACACAAATGGGCATATTCAGCTCTGGACCAATTAATTGCCACTAAGGACGCTCATCTTAGAAGAATTAAGTGTTGCTGTTGAATTTGCCAACAGATGGCTTTCATCAAGTGGGAAAGACAAATTTTTCGCAGTCTCTGTGTGTATATAACTAGCTAATTACTTGCTAAAAGAATATGATACAGTCCAAATGTTATCACTTACTGTACAACAAATTACTGTACATTTAAAAGATGCTCAAGATGTTTTAAAAAGGTGATTAAAATAATTAAAAAAACAAATATTATCAGATAGAAACCACAGTACCCATTAAATAATCTACTTTTCTAATGACGGTCTCTAGTAAGTTTCAGAAACAATGTTAGCACTTTGACATACCATGATTACTGTGGCCAATTATTGACCTAAGCTTTATTTCTATGGTTAAACCTCTAAGCCAGAGGCTCCACCGGTAACATGCCATTTGTGTCAAATTATCACCCTGGCAAAGCAAACAAGTGAAAAGTGGAGAACTGCAGAATCCATGCAAGTGTGTTTGGAAGATTAAAGGTCGACTACTATACATGTATCCTTTTTACTTTACAATGCTTCCTGCTGCAAGTTTTATTTTAACCCTCAAATTAGCCTTTAAAGGGACTCTGTCTCCTGAATTTGGAGGGAACAATTTTCAGCCATAGGGGCGGGGTTTTCGGGTGTTTGATTCACCCTTTCCTTGAAGTTCATTCTCGGTCCTCCGGAGTACACGCCAGCGCAAGGCAATATTGCCTTGTGCAGGCATGTACTCCGGAGGGCAGAGAATGAACTTCAATCCAATATTGCGGCCAGCATGCAGCCAGCGGGTAAGGAAAGGGTGAATTAAACACCCAAAAACCCCGCCCATATGACCCAAAACTGGTCCCGCCAAATTCAGGTGACAGGTTCCCTTTAAGCCTTGTTTCCTAAAACTATCATCACAACCCAATCAATGACTTTCTTGACTAAAAGTCAGTAGTCCGATTTGGCATTTGCAAGAAATGTTTACACTTTGGATCTTGTTGAAATAATAATTGCAACGTTCATATTGTTCCTACAGTCACAATTAAGCTTGATATTCTTCTAATGGTGCCCGTACTGACCCTTCTATGATTCCATTAGAATGATACAATTTCCTGCTTCTTTCTGTCAATCTACAAGAAGCTTTTACTCCTTCCTTCTTACTGGATGCGATTGGCAAACAATCAAAAATGAACTGCAGTATCCTCTAGAAAACAGTTAATCACAGCTATTTTTTTCTGTATAATATAGTTATATTGTAAGCATCCTGAACAGATGTCTTAATAATGCATTTATCATTACCAGTAATATGAAGCTGCTGGGGTCCTGTGATCTTGGAGGATTTATTTCTTATAATAAAAGGCTACATGGACAATATCCTTCTAGCATAAGCATTGAAATGATGGAAAATAAATAGAAACATAAAATTACAGCAATTCATCATGCTTGGCAGGTGTTTTGGTAGACTCTGGCTTATATTTGCATCTTCATGGGGCAATAAAAAAATAGAAAACGTACTGTCCTGTGCTAACAATGCAGTTGATGCCTAGGACAAGTAAGTTATAAAATATCAATTATACAAAAGTATCTGTTTTGCTGAGAGTTTACACATATGGTTCAAGTGAATAAATCATAACTAAGCAGAAGGTGGTATAGTTTCTCTAGGTGGTTTGTGTTGACAATGAACTCAACACCAATACATGGTTTCTGCAGAGAAAGAACAAAAATATTCAGTAGTCTGTAGAGATGAGTGAATCTTTTGAAGTTCAAATTCTCTAGATTTGTTTAATTTAGCCACAAAATTTGATTCACAGTGAACCAATTCACCACTAAGCTAAATTACTGAAAAGCCTCCAATTTCCCCAAAAATGAACATAACAAAGTGACTCTACTATCTCCTTGACTTTCTGTCAATCACATTTGTATGAATTCCACACTAATCTTCAGTACTAGGCTGTCATACTTGTTCTGTTCAATGTGTTCTGCATTTTAGGGCTTTCTCTTTTTATCTATTGTTGAACTGCAAGCTGTGATGTCATCTTAGTATTATTCGCAAGTTGTTTCTTGAGCACCACACAACTTTCTAGTCTTTCACTACCTGGTATCTGGTAGGGTGGGCACTCCTCCTTGAGTGACAGTTCTATTGAGTAGGAGTACTAAAGTCTTAACGACACTGCAAAGTTCAACACAAGTTTTGCAGCCACATATTCCGCTATTTTCTGGTTTCTTCTAGAATGTGCACTGCAGTCACTAAATTCCCACTTAGAGATAGCAGGGGATTTAATCAAGCGCACAGCATGGAAAAGTGAAGACAGTGATTAGAAGACTTACTATGAAAGCTCATCCAAGATAAAGCAAAAGCAACACTTACCATATGATACATAGTTTTTCTAAGGTTGAAGGAAGACTTTAAGTCCATCTAGTTCAACCCATATCCTAACCTAACATGCCCTAACATGTTTATCCAGAGGAAGGCAAAGAGTAAGCTCCACATTGGGGAAAAAAATTCCTTCCTGACTACACATACGGCAATCAGACTAGTTCCCTGGATCAACGCCCTATCAAGGAATCTAGTGTATATAACCTGTAACATTATACTTTTCAAGAGATCCATAGTCTCACTGCTCTTACAGCAAAGAATCCGCATCTGTTATTGTGATTAAACCATCTTTCCTCCAGATGTAGAGGATGCCCCCTTGTCCCTGTCTCAGGTCTATGATTTAAAAGATCATCACAAAGGTCTTTGTACTGTCCTGTCATGTATTTATACATTGCAATAAGGTCATGCCTTCATTTTTCCAAACTAAATAGCCCCAAGTGTAATAACCTATCTTGGTATTAAAGACCCCCCAGTCCTCTAATAACCTTGGTCGCTCTTCTCTACACCCGCTCTAGTTCAGCTATGTCTTTCTTATACACCGGAGATGAGAACTGTACACAGTATTCTAAGTGTGGTCGAACTAGTGACTTGTATAGAGGTAAAATTAGGTTCTCCTCATGAGCATCTATGCCTCTTTTAATGCATCCCATTATTTTATTTGCCTTTGCAGCATCTGCCTGACACTGGCCACTAAATGTGAGTTTGTCATCCACCCATACTCTTAGGTCTTTTTCATTGACGGTTTTGCCCAGTATTTTACAATTAAGCACATAATTATACATCTTATTTGCTATGCTCAAATGCCTGACCTTACATTTGTCCTCATTAAAGCTCATTTGCCATTTTTCAGCCCAAGCTTCTAGTTTACATAAATCCTCCTATAATATTAAATATTCCTCCCCTGTATTGATTACCCTGCAGAGTTTAGTGTCATCTGCAAAAATTGAAATTCTTCTCTGTATGCCCCCTACAAGGTCATTAATAAATATGTTAAAAAGTAGGCCTAATACTGACCCCTGTGATAACTGTAACCCAGTCCAAGTATGCTTCCTTAGTAACCACCCTTTGTTTCCTATCCCTGAGCCAGCTCTTAGTCCACTTACATATATTTTCCCCTATTCCCATTGTTCTCATTTTATGTATCAACCTTTTGTGTGGCACCGTATCAAAAGCTTTTGAAAAGTCCGTATACACTACATCTACTGGGTTCCCTTGGTCCAGTCCGGAACTTACCTCTTCATAGAAGCTGATCAGATTAGTCTGACAGGAACGATCCTTCATTAACTCATGCTGATATTGGGTCATGAGGTTATTCCTCTTCAGATACTCCAGCATAGCATCCCTTAGAATACCCTCCAGGATTTTACCCACAGTAGAGGTTAAGCTTACTGGTCTATAATTTCCTAGTTCTGTTTTTGTCCCCTTTTTGAATATGGGCACCATATTTGCTATATGCCAGTCCTGTGGTACAGACCATGTTATTATAGAATCTTTAAAAATTAATAATAATGGTCTATCGATGAAGGTACTTAATTCCTGTAGTACTCGGGGGTGTATCCCATCCGGGCCTGGGGATTTGTCAACTTTAGTGATTTTTAGACTCCGCCGTACTTCCTGCTGGGTTAAGCAGGTGACATTTAATGGGGAATTTTTGTTACCGCTAATCAAGTTGTCTGTCATGGGATTTTCTTGTGTAAATACTGTTGAAAAAAAGTAATTTAGCATATTGGCTTTTTTTCCATCCTAATCCACCATTTCACCCAGACTATTTTTAAGGGGGCCAACACTGTCATTTTTTAGTTTCTTACTATTTATGTAGTTAAAGAATATTTTGGGATTATTTTTACTCTCTCTGGCAATGAGTCTCTCTGTCTCAATCTTTGCTGCCTTGATTTGCTTTTTACAGAACTTATTTAATTTTTTATATTTATTTAATGCCTCATCACTACCTACTTCCTTTAATTCTCTAAATGCTTTCTTTTTGTCACTTATTGAGCCCCTTACATCTCTATTTAGCCATATTGGTTTCCTCCTATTTCTAGTATGTTTATTCCCATACGGTATATACTGTGCACAGGTCCTATCCAGGATACTAATAAACGTCTCCCATTTTCTTTGTGTATTTTTATGTCTCAGGATATCGTCCCAGTTAATTGCACCAAGATCATCTCTCATCTGTTGGAAATTTGCCCTCCTGAAGTTTAGTGTCCATGTAACTCCTCTACTACCCATCTTATTAAAGGATACATGAAAACATATTATTTTGTGATCACTACCCTTATATTTGATATGCGGTCTGGCCTGTTGGTTAATATTGCTTCTAGGTCCTGAACCAGTTGTCAAAGGTAATTGTCTCTCATAGTTGTTAAAAACCGATTACCTTTGCTGGAGCTGCAGGTTTCTGTTCTCCAATCTATTTCAGGGTAGTTGAAGTCCACTCTACTTTTTCATTAGATTCACCTATATTATCAAGCAGGATGGGTTTAAGGATGATTTAACATATAGACACACCCCTCCCCCTCGCTTATCTGTTTGGTCATTTCTGAACAGACTATAGCCCTGTAAGTTGACAGCCCAGTCATGACTCTCATCCAGCCATGTCTCAGATATCCCCACCATGTCATAGTTATGCTCCAATAAAATTAATTCTAATTCCTCCATTTTGTTGGCGAGGCTTCTGACATTAGTATACATGCACTTTATGTATCTCTCTGTAGCTCTATTCTTTCTTAAATTATTAATTGTTCTAACCCCCCATGCCACCGCCACCCTAACTTCCTTATTTGTGCCCAGGTCTCTATCTGCACTATCTTCCCCTCCTGTAAAATGAATACACTCCCGCCAATCCCTAGTTTAAACACTCCTTCAACCTTCTAGCCATTTTTTCCCCAGCACAGCTGCACCTTCCCCATTGGGTTGCAGCCCATCCCTAGCGTAGAACCTGCAGTCAACTGAGAAGTCGGCCCAGTTCTCCCGGGAACCCAAACCCCTCCTTCCTACACCAATTCCTGAGCCACTTATTTATCTCTGATGAGTGCTGCTTTTCTTTTTCTTGGATGAACTGCACAACTTTTTTGCTATCCACCACTGCATTCTTTATTTTGATACCACATTAAATTACGGAAGAGTTAATATTGATTTGAGATGGAATGTGCTGAAGAATGTCTTACCTTGATTAAATTTTACTATGAGAGCTGCCAATGATGGGTGAAAAGTGATTTTGCAAGATTAATAACAATAGCTTCTCAGAAGATAAGATTACTGGGGAGGTAAGGGTGTAGAAATCAATAGGATGCAGAAAGGTGGCTGGGCTATATTGTAATGCAATGTAGCCATGGTGCAAATTCTACCAGTGTCTGGGAAGGTACTAGTTGCCAAGCTCCATAGAAACAAGTTGTATACCATGAAAGATAAAATATTTCATTGCAAGAGAATGACAACAGATATAATAAGCAAATTAATGTCATGTGATATTTCTCTAGCTGATGCAATATTCTGTAGTGTATTAAAAAAGTGGCAGGTATTTTAGATGATTCGGGAGTAGCAAATCACAAATTTTTCAAATTCTTTAAAAACTTTCCACAAATGTTATTCTTATCAAATCAATGTACAAATATCTACTGCTCTATGTTCAGGCCATGCCATTATCTACATTTCTCAACTTCTGTCACACATCAGATTTTCACCCAATTATCTGGCACTTATTCTAGAAGTAGAAGCTAAAGTGCCAGTCTAAGGCTAGGTTCGCATGACCAACTTTCACTCATTCGAGAAAATCGGGCTGATTTTGCCAATCACATGCCGATCACACTCTGATCAGAGTTTGATCACACTGTGATCCGATTTTCTATAATTTTGTAAAATTAAGAAAAAAACATCTCCATCACCTGCCTTCTGCCAGTCCATGAAAATCGGATTGCACTCGAATGTCATCCGAGTGTGGTCCGATTTTTTTCAAGGACCTATAGACATGAATGACGGCCTGATTATAATTGGATGCAATTCATCCATGGTGAAAATTTTCCCTCGAATCGACTTGGTCCAAGGAAAAAAAATCGAACATGTGCATGGCCCCGTGGGATAACAAGGGAATGAGCGCTATCCATCAAATCGATGGATATAATTCGTCCATTTTTATGGATCTTTTAAAATTAGATTGGCTTCAATTAAATCAATTCACCAGGTTTAGCAATTACAGCACCTCAGGCTGATTCACATTTTGGAAAATGTTACTGTTAGCTTATCTCTGGGACTACAGAAATTGACCATTCAATAAGTTCAATAAGTATTTAAAAAAATAAAATAAAGAAACAGTACACAATAAGGCATATAATGAAAAAAATATTGCAACATATATAAGAAACATTTAAAAAAATATCTAAGTAAAAACAGTGAATGCTTAGCAACAAACCCTCATGGTAAACAGTGCTATGTACAATATTTACTTGCAATACAGCCATGCTGACAGTGTTATTTTCTACTGTTAGGAGTCGGCAATTTTGAGTTCCAATTCTTATTTTATCAGACCCTTTCTTAAAAATTTTCTTCCAGTTCACAACAAAAGATATTGGAGGGCCCGGGTCAAATATCCCATCAGTGTTTTACAGTAGTAAACAAAACTTGTACGCTTATCTTGCAGCTTCATTTCAAAAGGAGTCTATGTCACTTTTTACTATAGATTACATAAAGTTAGTAGTATCAGACTTAAATATTAATGATCTAGATTTTAACAATGTAACTCATTTTTTATCCATGTAAAGAATTAAAAGAGTTTTTACATAACAAATTAATGCCAATAGGAATGTAGCTGTAGGAGTTACATGTATAGCAATTGCAATTGCCCACAGAAAGGGCTCAAAGAACCCTCTGATATACAAGAAGACACCCTAAAGATATAGGAATTATTGAAAATTGCATACTGGGGCCAAAGAACCTAAGATAATATAATTTTTGTGGCATTAGATCTGTCATTCTTGAGCATTAATCCAAAATTTGCAACAGTTCCTAACCTACCATGCGGCATTTAAAATATTGATCTTTTCATATGAAGCATAGATGATTTTAGCACAGGATGCTACTTCTGCACATAAGTCACTATGGTTCTGTAGAAAGAATGCAAAAGAAAAACTAGGTGAGATTTACAAATCTTTTTGAAAAAAAAAACCCTAGAAAAGCTGAAATATAAAAGATAAGTGGATTTTATAGAAGTTTAAAGGGACAAACAAAATGATTGCTAATCTGTGTAGGTAAAAGAAGTTCATATCTTTAAAGGGACTCTGTCACCTGAATTTGGAGGGAACAATTTTCAGCCATAGGGGCGGGGTTTTCGGGTGTTTGATTCACCCTTTCCTTACCCGCTGGCTGCATGCTGGCTGCAATATTGGATTGAAGTTCATTCTCTGTCCTCCATAGTACACGCCTGTGTAAGGCAAGATTGCCTTGTGCAGGCATGTACTACGGAGGACAGAGAATGAACTTCAATCCAATATTGCAGCCAGCATGCAGCCAGCGTGTAAGGAAAGGGTGAATCAAACACCCAAAAACCCCGCCCCTATGGCTGAAAATTGTTCCCTCCAAATTCAGGTGACAGAGTCCCTTTAAATTTGATTGCAGAAAAGTCTCCTCAGATTTCACAGTTTCTCACTAGAATTTCTAAACTACTGAAGGTTCCAGTAGAAAGTGGAAAGAACATCATTTTACCATAAACAGGAAACGACCAGTTGTCAGACAGAGGAGTAACAAGCATTATCAGTAGATTTGTCTAAGAGTCAGTGACCACATGTAGATAGCTACAGAAAGCCCAGGAATCAGCAGGTACTATTGTTTCAAAAAAACCTATAAGCAATGCACTCAATCTCCATGGCCGGCATGCACACTCACCATGCAAGATACCATTGCTGAACAAAAAGCATGTTCAAGAGCATTTACAGTTTGCCCAACAGCATTTAGACAAGCCTGAAAAACACTGGGACAATATAGTCTGGTCAGATGAGACCAAAATTTAACTCCTTGGAGGCCATAACACACACCATGTTTGGAAGCCAAATGGCAATGAATATCACCACAAATAAACACCATGCCAACAGTGAAGTTTGGAGATGGGAACATTAAGGTGCGTGCCTGTTTTTTAGCATACAGCACTGGCAAACTTCATATGATTAAAAGAAGAATGAATGGACAAATGTACTGAGACATTCTTGATAAAAATCTGCTGTGATATATCAAGATAATGAAAATGAAACGAGGGTGGAGATTTCAGCAAGGCAATGATCCCCAACACACAGCCAAGAAAACGCAATTGGTTTAAGAGAAAGAAGATAAAGCTGCTAGAATCAGCCTGCCACCATCTGACCTGACTCCAATCAAAAGTTTATGGAAGGATCTAAAGCTCAGAGTTCATTGAAAAAAGCGAAGGTTCATTGGACAGATGTGGTACACCTACATAGGACATTTCTTTCATATTTGTGAACATGATTTAACTGTTCAGATATTTATCCAATCACTCATGCCATATTTCCTTTATTTCAAACCTCACGAATATAACTAAACCAATCAGGTTACCCTATTTACACTAGAGTGGTCCTGCATATAAAATGTATAAAATTATTTCAACCAAAAAATAATCACCTCAACGTAAACTAAACCACTTCTGCTATGATAATACCAACTGTCCAAGGATGATCAGGTCACCTGTTAGAAGTCATCCAACAAAAACTGAGCTCCCTCTGGTCAACTCATTAAAATATTGTCATGAATTAATTTATCCTGTTTTCTGAAGAACCTGGGATCATATGATCAATTTCAGCCAATTATGGCTAAAGTGGATATGTGCATTCATTAAAACTATATTAATGAACCCCTAAGACTACATAATTCCAGTTAGAAGATGCTCATAGGAGCACAAAGCATGAACATTTCATGGTCCCAATATATTTTGAGTTAAAATAGTCTAGTAAAGATTCACACCTGATAATATTAGCCTGTTTATATGGATGTCCCAACTCTTGATGATAGGGTTGGATTTTAATATGCCTGATTTTTTTCTTCTCAGGGGAGATAAGTTGTACCAAGAGATGTTGCAATTTTGTTTTCTCTCTACATTTAAAACACATGCACATTCAGAGGAGGCAGGCATGCATGTTTATAGGTGGGTCCAAAAGAATAGTTGATCGCAATTATGTAAAGTGTCAGTCCATCTTTACTTGAAGAGTCTCATGTCATTTTATACATTTAGATTAATGCAAATAGAGTAAATCACTGCAAATGACTCATTATAATGGGTCAACTTAATTTCCATTATGAATATTATATTTTCTTTATAGAGAACACATCATGTGATAAATAATTAGTGATATGCAGAAATCTCCCTAATTCAGAACTGACTAGAAATGCGCCTTGGGAGGATATTAAATACTAAATGCAATTTGATGATTAAAACAATAAGTGTCATTTCTGCGCCATCATGCTGATTGTCCTGGGTGTGAATTACATCAAATTACATTTCTCATCAAAACAACAGCCGTGTGTGTTACAACCATGCGCTCTCACAAATAAGTTCAACAATTTAGCAGAGATTTCCTGGGAAGACATTACTATGCTAGAACAATTAGCACCACGCTTAGTTTGTGAAATTTAACAAAATTCATCTTAAACAGAATATTCTCACCCAATCGGTTAATGCCTTCAATTACTTAATTTTACGTTATTTAAATTGAGCAGTTTAGCACTTAAGCTGAAATGACACATAATTAAGCTGTTAATACAATCAATTATGAAATATATAAACAGACAAGTCAGGTTATTTTAATCATCTGCATCCTATGACTGAACATATACAATTCAAAAAATCATCTTTAATAAAATGTCATATTTTAATCCAAAAATTTTAAATCACCCTTAGTTGCTGCAATCCATTCTACAAAATAGAACTTTAAACATAGAAAATATTTGGAATTGGTTTGAGAAATGATTCAAACCTTTCAACGAATAATTGAAGCACATTCTCAATGCTTAAAGGGAACTTGACAGCTGATACATGTTGCCCCATCCAGGGTCACCATAGACTTCTCTATATGCTTCTCTCAAAACTTTATCCGGGTAAACCCTTATCAAGGAATCTCCTTCTGAAATCCCATGCCTGTTGTTTGAAGCTTTCAATATTTCTACAATTCCTTTGCATTCTCATAAATTGCCCTTTCGGAATTCCTTTTTTTTTGTGGTGTGGGATAACTACTTTCCCATCTGAGTAGTGAATTGGTTGATGTTGCCTTTCTGAAGGTGCAGGTACCCAAAATACCACCACGCATCTTTTAGATCAAATCATCAAGAAAGGAGAGCTTTGTACTATTGGTTTCAAAGGTGAAGGAGAGTCCCAAATTATTAACACATAGAGTGTTGACAAAACTCAAAAAACTCCCACTTGTATCCTTCTAGATAATGAACACATTGTCCATATACCTAAGCCACATGAAGATTACTTCATTGCCTAGGATGGATTTTTCACCTAAAACAACTGGTTCTTCCCAGCAGCCAAGGCACAAAAAGATGAATGCTAACTTAGGTTTGCGGTTCATTACTATATTTAAAAACGCTGCTCAAGGACTGATATCAATACTACAATAACATTAGTAACATGAAAATATTATAATTATACTCTGCACCAAGTCTGCTTTGTCTTCCAATAATTTTCCACCAAAAAATGTTCATTAGACACGATGCACTAATTTGTCAAAACTTGAAAATGTAAACAGTATTTAATTTTGCTGCACTCTCTGCAGTTATTACTAGACAGAACTGAATAAAAGACCAGCATGTAGAACTTTTCTTTTGTCCTAAAAAAACAAACAAACAGAAACCAGATGGATTCCATGTAAATCAATTGGACCCTTTGCCTCCAATTGAAGCAGGAATGCAGAGGATAATATTTCCATTATTTATGTTCCGTTTGTAAGTTCTAAATGGAGTAGACAAACAGTAAATATAAACAGAAATGTGAACAGATCCTAAGAGATATATTTAACCATATCTGTAGTTTATATTGTGAAATTTGTTGACAAATCGGGCTCAAATATATGGCAAATTTATGGTAAATTTCAGAGGATACATACAAATGGTCGATATTGTCTTTTGTTTCTGTTATATCTAATAGACGGTGCTAGAGATTAAGTTCAGCATAGCCTATAAGTCTCCTAACGCTAACTTGGCAATCTCAACAAGGAAAAACATTCCCACTTAAACCCCAGTCAAAGGATATTTACTTTGACAACTCAGATTTCCTGCTTTGCATCAAAGAGGGGCAAATGCTCCAAAGCACATCTGCAAATGGTGTTTCTGGTTTGGCTTCCTATCCTAAGTTATGTGGCAAGCCTTGGTATAGGGTCAAAATTGAGTTTTACAATTGCTACACCCAATATGTGGCACTAGAGATCAAGTTCTCTTCCTACTTGCACAGAGGATACATCAGCTATTTGTTAGAAAGTATATTACTCTATGTAGGCATTACAATGAACATTTTTCTTAAAAAAAAAAACTATTTTTCCTCGGAAACTGAAT
The DNA here is from genome assembly GCF_051348905.1 of Ranitomeya variabilis. NCBI lineage: Eukaryota > Metazoa > Chordata > Amphibia > Anura > Dendrobatidae > Ranitomeya > Ranitomeya variabilis. Next base: position 132,060,577 of record NC_135234.1, on the reverse strand, counting down.
ATACCTACTGTAAATACACCTACTCAAATATATCAATAATTTATATGCAGAAAGTCATACACATTTATACAAATAAAAAATGCATTATGCATTGTTTTTCAACCTGAGCCTTTGTGTATGTAGGAGGTTTGTATTGTAATTGGAGCCATTATAAGCTTTTTTTTTTGTTCTACAAAGCAGTAATTTATTTTCAAGAGCCAAATTTAATGTTAACTAATAAAATACTATTTCAAAAACAGCATATTAAACATGTCAGGAATAATGATGGGAGTACATTATAGACAAGTATATGTTTATCTATTGGTTTATGTAGCATAACTGCTACAGTATTTATGTCACTGTAAAGAAGATTAACTGCTCCCAGTTTATTTTTATTGTAATTGTTGAATATTTTACTGAGTACTGGAAAAGTGCCTAGGTGAATGTTACTTTGTATAGTGGCATACCCATTTTTACAATGGAGATTTTGGAGTTATAGAAGAAAGACTATGAGTATTCGATAACTTAACCCCTTCACCCCAAAGCCTGTTTTCACCTAAGTGACACGGCCAATTTTTACAATTCTGACCACTGTCACTTTATGAGGTCATAACTCTGAAACGCTTCAACGGATCCTGGTGATTCTGAGATTGTTTTCTCGTGACATATTGTACTTTATGATAGTGGTAAAACTTCTTCGATATGACTTGCATTTATTTGTGAAAAAAACAGAAATTTGTCGAAAATTATGAAAATTTAGCAATTTTCAAATTTTTCGTTTTTATGCCCTTAAATTAGAGAGTTATATCACATAATATAGTTAATAAACAACATTTCCCACATGTCTGCTTTACATCAGCACAATTTTGGAAACATAATTTTTTTTTGTTAGGGAGTTATAAGGGTTAAAAGTTGACCAGCGATTTCTCATTTTTGCAACAAAATTTGCAAAACCATTTTTTTTACGGACCACCTCACACTTGAAGTGACTTTGAGGGGTCTACATGACAGAAAATGTCCAAAAGTGACACCATTCTAAAAACTGCACCCCTCAAGGTACTCTAAACCACATTCAAAAAGTTTATTAACCCTTCAGGTGCTTCACAGGAATTTTTGGAATGTTTTAAAAAATTGAACATTTAACTTTTTTTTCACAAAATTTTTACTTCAGATCCAATTTGTTTTATTTTACCAAGGGTAACAGGAGAAATTGGACCAAAAAAGTTGTTGTACAATTTGTCCTCAGTACGCCGATACCCCACATGTTGGGGTAAACCATTGATTGGGCACATGACAGAGCTCGGAAGGGAAGGAGCGCCATTTGACTTTTCAATGCAAAATTGGCTGGAATTGAGATCGGAACCCATGTCGTGTTTGGAGAGCCCCTGACGTGCCTAAACAGTGGAAACCCCCACAAGTGACACCATTTTGGAAAGTAGACCCTCTAAGGAACTAATCTAGATGTGTGGTGAGCACTTTGAACCTCCAAGTGCTTCACATAAGTTTATAATGTAGAGCCGTAAAAAAAATTAATATTAATTTTCACAAAAAATGATCTTTTTGCCCCAAATTTTTTATTTTCCAAGGGTAGCAGGATAAATTGGACCCCAAAAGTTGTTGTGCAATTTGTCCTGAGTACGCTGATACTTCATATATGGGGATAAACCACTGTTTGGGCGCATGGCGGAGCTCGGAAGGGAAGGAGCGCCATTTGACTTTTCAATGCAAAATTGGCTGGAATTGAGATCGGAACCCATGTCGTGTTTGGAGAGCCCCTGACGTGCCTAAACAGTGGAAACCCCCACAAGTGACACCATTTTGGAAAGTAGACCCTCTAAGGAACTAATCTAGATGTGTGGTGAGCACTTTGAACCTCCAAGTGCTTCACAGAAGTTTATAATGTGGAGCCGTAAAAAAAAATTAATATTAATTTTCACAAAAAATGATCTTTTTGCCCCAAATTTTTTATTTTCCCAAGGGTAGCAGGATAAATTGGACCCCAAAAGTTGTTGTGCAATTTGTCCTGAGTACGCTGATACTTCATATATGGGATAAACCACTGTTTGGGCGCATGGCAGAGCTCGGAAGGGAAGGAGCGCCATTTGACTTTTCAATGCAAAATTGGCTGGAATTGAGATCGGAACCCATGTCGTGTTTGGAGAGCCCCTGACGTGCCTAAACAGTGGAAACCCCCACAAGTGACACCATTTTGGAAAGGAGACCCTCTAAGGAACTAATCTAGATGTGTGGTGAGCACTTTGAACCTCCAAGTGCTTCACAGAAGTTTATAATGTGGAGCCGTAAAAAAAAATTAATATTAATTTTCACAAAAAATGATCTTTTTGCCCCAAATTTTTTATTTTCCCAAGGGTAGCAGGATAAATTGGACCCCAAAAGTTGTGCAATTTGTCCTGAGTACGCTGATACTTCATATATGGGGATAAACCACTGTTTGGGCGCATGGCAGAGCTCGGAAGGGAAGGAGCGCCATTTGACTTTTCAATGCAAAATTGGCTGGAATTGAGATCGGAACCCATGTCGTGTTTGGAGAGCCCCTGACGTGCCTAAACAGTGGAAACCCCCACAAGTGACACCATTTTGGAAAGAAGACCCCCTAAGGAACTTATTTAGATGTGTGGTGAGCACTTTTAACCCCCAGTTGTTTCACTAAAGTTTAGAATGTAGCGCTATGAAAATCAAAAAATCATTTTTTCTTTCCACAAAATGATGTTTTAGCCCGCAATTTTTTTTCCCCCAAGGGTAACAGGAGAAATTGGACCACAAAAGTTATTGTCCAATTTGTCCTGAGTACGCTGATACCCCATACATTGGGGGGAACCACTGTTTGGGCGCACGGCAGAGCTCGGAAGGGAAGGAGCACCGTTTGAAATGCAGACTTAGATGGATTGGTCTGCAGGTGTCATGTTGCATTTGCAGAGCCCCTGATGTACCTAAACAGTAGAAACCCCCCACAAGTGACCCCATATTGGAAACTAGACCCCCCACGGAACTTATCTAGATGTGTTGTGAGAACTTTGAACCAACAAGTGTTTCACTACAGTTTATCACGCAGAGCCGTGTAAATAAAAAATATTTTTTTTTCCACGAAAATTATATTTTAGCCCCCACATTTTTATTTTCCCAAGGGTAACAGGAGAAATTGGACAACAAAAGTTGTTGACCAATTTGTCCTGAGTACGCTGATACCCCATATATGGGGGGGAACCACTGTTTGGGCGCACGGCAGAGCTCGGAAGGGAAGGAGCGCCGTTTGAAATGCAGACTTAGATGGATTGGTCTGCAGGTGTCATGTTGCATTTGCAGAGCCCCTGATGTACCTAAACAGTAGAAACCCCCCACAAGTGACCCCATATTGGAAACTAGACCCCCCATGGAACTTTTCTAGATGTGTTGTGAGAACTTTGAACCAACAAGTGTTTTTGGGCCTTGCAGCGCCGTTTACGGCTGTCTGCACGGTCTCCGTGTGACTGCAGCTCGCCCTGTAATCTGTGAGCAGCTGTAGCCTGGTTGTCTCCAGCTCAGGGTTTTTCACTGCGTCATACCGCCAAATCAATTTTCTTTTTTTTCAAAGTAGTGTAGTCTGCTGCTAATTAATTTAAAAAAATCCTATTAGTGTCTTTCCACCCGTCTCCAGCTAATTTGTGGAAAAACACTACATAGGATAAAGTAGAGGAGGGTTTTTGGGCCTTGCAGCGCCGTTTACGGCTGTCTGCACGGTCTCCGTGTGACTGCAGCTCGCCCTGTAATCTGTGAGCAGCTATAGCCTGGTTGTCTCCAGCTCAGGGTTTTTCACTGCGTCATACCGCCAAATCAATTTTCTTTTTTTTCCAAATAGTGTAGTCTGCTGCTAATTTATTCAAAAAAATCCTATTAGTGTCTTTCCACCCGTCTCCAGCTAATTTGTGGAAAAACACTACATAGGATAAAGTAGAGGAGGGTTTTTGGGCCTTGTAGCGCCGTTTACGTCTGTCTGCACGGTCTCCGTGTGACTGCAGCTCTATCTGTTGTCAGTTCAGCCCCCAAAAAATAAATAAATAATAAAGTTCACCAAACACACCAGTTACACCACTTTACATTTCTGTAGGCCACATTAGCTCATATTAAAGTCTAGTCCACACTTTAGATAATTAGTGCTTCTTATACCTGTTAGGAGGAGTTGCTCAGGAATAAGCACACAAATCCGTTAGTACTTTTCTGCTTATCTTTATCAGTCAACCAAGATGAAGAAGGCAGTGAGTAAGGCACGGGGGCGTGGGAGCCGTCGCGGAGCAGGGAGGGGACGTGGGGATTCTGTGCCTGCTGCGGGCACCGGTGACTCATCAGCACCCACTTTCACCAGGCAACAGTCGTTCATGCGAAGCTTTGTGTCCGAGCGCCGTACACCGCTGCTGCGTGAAGAACAAATTGAAGCTGTTGTCGGATGGATGGCAGCTAATGCATCAACTTCCATTAGTGCCACATCCTCTCAGACACAGAGCACTGGAGAGCAGCCATCTGTCTCTTCACCACCTGCCAAATTGCCCAGGCAGACAGAGAGCCCAGGACAGGAGCCGTCTCTACTTCTGTTCTCTGAATCTCTTGGCTTGGAAACAGGGGGCCAGCCAAGCAGCATTGGAGAAATGGAAGAAGAGGCAGGGTGCAGTGATGCCCAACAGCTTTTTCTGTCTTCCTCTGAAGAGGCGGGTGGGCCAGTGGCTCCGGTCACCACATCGCAGGCCGCATCAGCTGATGATGACACTCAGGTGCCACTTACTGGTGCGTGCTCTGCTGCTGAGACTACCCAGGAGGAGCAGTTGGGGGCAGAGGGTAGTGTAGATGATGAGGTCCTCGACCCATCTTGGCGTGAGGGACAGGAAGGTGGTGGGAGCAGCTCTGAGGAAGAGATTCCCCGTACGGCCCAAAGAGGGAGAGGGAGGGGGAAGACTGCGGATCCTGCAGCCTCCGCTTTGGCACCCGTTAGGAGCATGTCTCTTCCAAAAGCCAAAAAGGGCGCTCCCAAGACTTGCAGTGCCTGGTCCTTTTTTGACACAGTTGCAGATGACATTTGCTATGTCAGATGCAACGTGTGTCATCAAAAAGTCAAAAGAGGGAAAAATGTCAGCAACCTCAATACCTCCAACATGTGGAAACATGTGCGCAACAGGCACCCGGCGGAGTTAGAAAAACACACTGAAGAGGTAGGCCAACCAACAGCGGCAGCTACCACCTCTTCAGCTCGTGTTGCCTCTTCCTCTACCTCACACGCAGCTGGTTCGGCGTCCTCCCAGGATCGCCGTGGAAGAACCTCTGCCCCTGTTGTCCAGAGACCCGCTGTAATTCCACCCGCAGCGCCACTTTCCCAGTCATCCACACACTCCCAGCCCAGTCTACAGCCATCGGTAGTACAGGCATGGGAGAAAAGGCGGCCTTTCTCGTCAAACCACCCACGAGCACAGGCTCTGACTGCAGGCATTGCCAAACTTCTGTCACTGGAAATGCTGTCATTCAGGCTGGTGGAGACTGACAGCTTCCGTGACTTGATGTCATTGGCAGTCCCACAGTACAATGTGCCCAGCCGCTTTTACTTCAGCAGGCAAGCCGTCCCTGCCCTGCAGAAGCATGTGGAGGGACACATAAAACACGCGCTACTGAACGCCGTCAGTAGCAAGGTCCACCTCACCACCGATGCGTGGACCAGTCAACATGGACAGGGGCGATACCTTTCCCTCACTGCCCATTGGGTTAATGTCGTTGAGCCGGGTACAGACCGTGCGAGTGGCGCAGGACGTGTCCTGCCCACTCCAAGGATTGCAGGAATCCATTCTGTACGCATTGACTCCTCCTCTTACACCAGTTCCTCAGAATCATCGCTGCAGGAGCCGTCACAGTCCACCTCCACATGGACCCGTGATGAACGTGTACCTGTTACGACCGACATGAGCACAGCCGTGGCCAAACGTCAACAGGCCGTCTTGAAATTAATTTTCTTGGGGAATCGTAGCCACACAGCGCAGGAGCTCTGGAATGCCATCAAGCAGGAGAGCGATGTGTGGTTTGTGCCAGCGAATCTCCAGCCAGGCATGGTAGTGTGTGATAATGGCCGAAATCTGGTGGCAGCTCTGGGCCTCGGCAACCTCACTCACATCCCATGTCTGGCACATGTGCTCAATTTGGTCGTGCAGAGCTTTTTGAGGGACTATCCGGATCTTGATGCACTGCTGCACAAGGTCCGTCTAGAGTGTGCTCACTTGCGGCGTTCCAGCACGGCAAAAGCGCGCATTGCGGCTCTGCAGCGCCGACACCGCCTGCCGGAACATCGCATCATATGTGACCTACCTACCAGGTGGAATTCCACGTTACATATGTTGGAGCGGTTGTGTGAGCAGCAGCAAGCTGTAATGGAGTACCAGCTGCTTCAGGCGCAAAAAAGTCGCAGTCAGCGCCGTACAGACTTCACAACCACAGAGTGGGCCACTATGAATGACGTCTGCCAGGTTTTGCGTCCCTTTGATTATTCCACGCGGATGGCGAGTGCAGATGATGCACTAGTCAGCATGACTGTCCCCCTTATCTGCCTGCTTGAAAAATCACTGCAAGCGCTAAGGGATGATGTTGTGGAAGAGGTGGAGGATGAGGATTCACCATTTCCATCATCTTCTGGACAGTCAGCGCCACGTGGTTCCTCACAAACGCGTAGGCAGGGGACCGTTTGTGAGGAGGATGAGGAGGAGTCAATGGAGGAGGAAGACATCCGTCCAGAGGAGGGAGTTACACAATTGTCCAGTACTCAGTGTGTACAGCGAGGGTGGGGTGATGACGAGCGGGCAGAGATCACGCCTCCAGCAGGGGACAGCGTTTCTTGGGCAGTTGGCAGTCTGCAGCACATGGTGGATTACATGCTGCAGTGCCTGAGAAACGACCGCCGCATCGCCCACATTCTCAACATGTCTGATTATTGGGTGTTCACCCTCCTCGATCCTCGCTACCGGGACAACGTAGAAAGCCTCATCACACCGTTGAACCGGGAGCGAAAAATGCGGGAGTACCAAGACACACTGGTCAATTCCATCATCTTCTCCATTCCAACTGAGAGAAGTGCTGCTAGTGCATTCCAAAGCAGCTCAGTGCGTCCAGGCCGTGGTGGAGGCTCTGCACAAAGAGGGAGCAGAAGCAGTGCCTCTGCCCAAGGCAAGACCAGTATGGCCGAACTGTGGCACAGTTTTCTGTGCCCGCCACAAAAGTCTACACCATCACAGACGGCTCCAGTCAGCAGGAGGCAACGGTTCCGTCAGATGGTGACAGACTACATGTCTTGCCCTCTTGCTGTACTCCCAGATGGCTCTTCCCCTTTCAAGTTTTGGGTCTCAAAGCTGGATACATGGCCAGAGCTAAGCCAGTATGCATTGGAGGTGCTGTCTTGCCCTGCGGCCAGTGTATTATCGGAACGTGTCTTTAGTGCTGCAGGTGGTGTACTAACTGACCGTCGCATGCGACTATCCTCCGATAACGTTGACCGGCTTACTTTCCTGAAAATGAACAAGGCCTGGATCTCGCCGGAATTTGCCACTCCTCCTCCTGATTGAATAATTAGGTCACTGTATACGTTATCCAGGTCTCCTGTTGTGTTCATCTTTCTACCACCTGAACTTAAATTCCTGGGCTCCAACACCGCCAGTTGAGGCTCAGACGTGCCGTCTGCACAGTCAAAACATACGACCCAGTGTTATTGGGTTTCAGTAACGTCAGCTGATCCCCAGCTGTGTAGCCGGCAATGTGTCATGCGACCGCCACGCTGACACAACAACTGAAATGTAAGGGAATCTGTCCCCCCCCCCCAAGGCGTTTGTTACTGAAAGAGCCACCTTGTGCAGCAGTAATGCTGCCCAAGGAAAAGGTAGCTATTTTTGTTTAGCTCCTTGCACACGCAGAACTTAACACTTATAAAATGTGTCCACTGATACCGTAAAACCGTCCCGGAGGTGGGACTTTCCTTCGTAATGTGACGCAGCCCAGCCGTCATTCCTACCCCCCCGGCGCCGCGCACCGGCTCTTCAGCGTTGTTTTATTCCGTCCAGGAGCCTGCGCTGTTATGTTATCCCGTGGCCAGGCACACTTAGCGCTGCCCGTCTTCTGGCATCATTTGGTGTCTGGATGGCTGCGCCTGTGCGGCCGCGCTGGCAGAGAGCCCGCCTCGCAGTGTCTTCTGATTTAATCCCACTGGGGGCCTGGGATCCATGGACATGCGCAGTGCATATCTGAACCTCCACCTCTCACTCATTTCCCTATGGCTTCTTCAGACTGTTCGGTGTCAGCTGGTCCCTAACAGCATGCCACGGCCGTGACACCGCACAGTCTGAAGAAGCCATAGGGAGATGAGTGAGAGGTGGAGGTTCAGATATGCACTGCGCATGTCCATGGATCCCAGGCCCCCAGTGGGATTAAATCAGAAGACACTGCGAGGCGGGCTCTCTGCCAGCGCGGCCGCACAGGCGCAGCCATCCAGACACCAAATGATGCCAGAAGACGGGCAGCGCTAAGTGTGCCTGGCCACGGGATAACATAACAGCGCAGGCTCCTGGACGGAATAAAACAACGCTGAGGAGCCGGTGCGCGGCGCCGGGGGGGTAGGAATGACGGCTGGGCTGCGTCACATTACGAAGGAAAGTCCCACCTCCGGGACGGTTTTACGGTTGCAGGGGACACATTTTATAAGTGTTTAGTTCTGTGTTTGCAAGGAGCATGATGAAAAGAGCCACCTTTTCCTTTTGCATCTTTTGTGCTGCACAAGCTGGCTCTTTCAGCTACAAACGCCTTGGGGGGGGGTTAAAGGTTCCCTTTCGACTTTCTCAGGCTTCGGCCTACATTGTGTTCCTCTGCTTTTCCACCTGTCCCTGGGCTCCAACACCGCTAGTTGTTGCCTGGTAGTGCTGTACGCACAGTCCCAACAGTCGCTCCTCTGTTATTGGGGTTCAGTAACGTCAGCTGTTCCCCTGCTGTGTGTGTGGCAATCCCTCCTACCTCCTCCAACCTCCTCCTCCTCCACCTGTCCCTGGGCTCCAACACCGCCAGTTGCCGTCCAGAAGTGCTGTACGCACAGTCCCAACAGTCGCTCCTCTGTTATTGGGGTTCAGTAACGTCAGCTGTTCCCCTGCTGTGTGTGTGGCAATCCCTCCTACCTCCTCCAACCTCCTCCTCCTCCACCTGTCCCTGGGCTCCAACACCGCCAGTTGCCGTCCAGAAGTGCTGTACGCACAGTCAACAGTCCCTCCTCTGTTATTGGGGTTCAGTAACGTCAGCTGTTCCCCTGCTGTGTGTGTGGCAATCCCTCCTACCTCCTCCTACCTCCTCCTCCTCCACCTGTCCCTGGGCTCCAACACCGCCAGTTGCCGTCCAGAAGTGCTGTACGCACAGTCAACAGTCCCTCCTCTGTTATTGGGGTTCAGTAACGTCAGCTGTTCCCCTGCTGTGTGTGTGGCAATCCCTCCTACCTCCTCCAACCTCCTCCTCCTCCACCTGTCCCTGGGCTCCAACACCGCCAGTTGCCGTCCAGAAGTGCTGTACGCACAGTCCCAACAGTCGCTCCTCTGTTATTGGGGTTCAGTAACGTCAGCTGTTCCCCTGCTGTGTGTGTGGCAATCCCTCCTACCTCCTCCAACCTCCTCCTCCTCCACCTGTCCCTGGGCTCCAACACCGCCAGTTGCCGTCCAGAAGTGCTGTACGCACAGTCAACAGTCGCTCCTCTGTTATTGGGGTTCAGTAACGTCAGCTGTTCCCCTGCTGTGTGTGTGGCAATCCCTCCTACCTCCTCCAACCTCCTCCTCCTCCACCTGTCCCTGGGCTCCAACACCGCCAGTTGCCGTCCAGAAGTGCTGTACGCACAGTCAACAGTCCCTCCTCTGTTATTGGGGTTCAGTAACGTCAGCTGTTCCCCTGCTGTGTGTGTGGCAATCCCTCCTACCTCCTCCAACCTCCTCCAACCTCCTCCTCCTCCACCTGTCCCTGGGCTCCAACACCGCTAGTTGCCGTCCAGAAGTGCTGTACGCACAGAGCCAAACACCTCGCCAATGTGTTAGTGGGGTTCAGCACCGCCAGCTGTTCCCCTGCTGTGTATACGGCAACGTGTACTGCGACCGCCACGCAGACACAACAAGTTAAATGTAAGGGAACCTGACCCCCCCCCCCCCCAGGCGTTTGTTACTGAAGGAGCCACCTTGTGCAGCAGTAATAATGCAAAGGGAAAAAGTGCCTCTTTTCGTGATGCTCCTTGCACATGCTGAACCTAACACTTATGAAATGTGTCCCCACACAGCGTTAAACCGTCCGGTAGGTGGAACTTTCCTTTGTCGTGTGACGCAGCACAGCCATCATTTTTACCCCCTTGGCGCCGTGCGCCCCCTCCTCAGCGTTGTTTGAATCTGTCCCGGAGCCTGCGCTGTTAGGTTAGCCCTTGGCCATGCACACATGTTGCGCTGCCCGTCTTCTGACCTCATTTGGTGTCAGGCTGGCTGCGCCTGTGCGGGTGCGCTGGCCGAGATCCCGCCTCGCAGTGTCGTCTAATGTAATCCCACCGCGGGCCTGTGATCCGTGCCCGTGCGCAGTGCATATCCTCTCCTCTCACTCCCCTCCCTACGGCTTCTTCAGACTGTGCGATGTCAGCTGGTCCCTAATAGCATGCCACGGCCGTGACACCGCACAGTCTGAAAAAGCCGTAGGGAGGGGAGTGAGAGGAGAGGATATGCACTGCGCACGGGCACGGATCACAGGCCCGCGGTGGGATTACATTAGACGACACTGCGAGGCGGGATCTCGGCCAGCGCACCCGCACAGGCGCAGCCAGCCTGACACCAAATGAGGTCAGAAGACGGGCAGCGCAACATGTGTGCATGGCCAAGGGCTAACCTAACAGCGCAGGCTCCGGGACAGATTCAAACAACGCTGAGGAGGGGGCGCACGGCGCCAAGGGGGTAAAAATGATGGCTGTGCTGCGTCACACGACAAAGGAAAGTTCCACCTACCGGACGGTTTAACGCTGTGAGGAGACACATTTCATAAATGTTTGGTTCCGCATGTACAAGGACCATAATTAAAAGAGCTAAGTTTACCTTTTCCAGCATTAGTGCTGTACACAATGGCTCTTTCAGCTACAAACGCCTGGGGGGGGGGGGGTTAAAGGTTTCCTTTCAACTTGCTCGAGTGCAGGCTTCGGCCTACACTCCGCTCCCCCTGCTCCTCCTGCTGACCCTGGGCTCTAACACCGCCAGTTTTTGCCCAGATGTGCTAGCTGCACAGAGAAAAACACCAGCCAATGTGTCAGTGGGGTCCAGCACCGCCAGCTGTTCCCCTGCTGTGCAGCCGGCAACGTGTCCTGCAAAAGCCACGCAGACACAAGAACTGAAATTGAAGGGAACCTGTCCCCCCTCCCCCAGGCGTTTTTACGTTATCCAGCCACCTTGTACAGCGGTAATGCTGCATGTGTGCAAGGTGGCTCAGAAACGTATTCTCCTCGCACATGTGGAACTGAAAACACGTCTGAAATGTGTCCTCTGTGTGACCATTTAACCGTCCCGGTGGTGTGACTTTCCTTTGTAATGACACGCTGCAACCCCCTTGGTAGCGCTGCCCGTCTTCTGGCATCATTGTTTGGCTGGCTGCGCCTCTGCGGCCGCCCTGACCCACACAACGCCCCTCGTTGTCTTATTTATTGGGACTGCGAGGGTGTGATTGATGGGCAGGATCAGTGCATCAGTTCGCCTGTCCCTCCTCTCCTTCCGCCTTCTTCGGACTGTGCGGCTTCATGGCCGTGGCATGCGATAAGGGATCAGATGACGCCGCACAGTCTGAAGCGGGTGTAAGGACCCGAGTGTGAGAGGCCAACATATGTGCTGCGCCAGGCCCTGAATCCCAGCCCCGCAGTGTTTTAACAATGTTAAGACACTGCGGGGCTGGGATTCATGGTCATCGCGAACCGCACCGGCCGACATTACATGATGCCAGAAGATGGGCAGCGCTAACGGCGCTAGGCCAGGGGATAACACGACAGCGCAGACTCCTGTACAGCAAATAACAACGCTCGGGAGGCTGCACCCAGCACCAAGGTGGGATTCTTGACACCTGTGCTGCGTCTCATTACAAAGGGAACTCGCGCCTCCAACACAGTTTGACTGTATAAAGGGCTAAATGTTATACGTGTTTCATTCAGCGTGTGCAAGGAGAAAAATTAAAAGAGCAACCTTTGACTTGTGCAGCACTACTGCTGCATAAGCTGTGGCTCTTCTACTTTCTAACCCCTGAGGGGGGGTTAAAGGTGACCTTTGAAATCGGTTCAAGTAGGCTTCGGCCTACACTCTGCTCCACCTGCAGAGCCCGGGCTCCAACAACGCTAGTTGCTGTCCGGAAGTGCTGGCTGCACAGAGCCAAACACCTCGCCAATGTGTCAGTGGGGTCCAGCACCGCCAGCTGTTCCCCTGCTGTGTAGCCGGCAACGTGTCCTGCAAAAGCCACGCAGACACAACACACCCAAAGCTGCCGCCTGTGCAGGCTTCGGCCTACACTCCCCTCCCCCTGCTCCTCCTCCTCCTGCTCCTCCTCCTGCTGTCCCTGGGCTCTAACACACCGCCAGTTTTTGCCCAGATGTGCTAGCTGCACAGAGAAAAACACCAGCCAATGTGTCAGTGGGGTCCAGCACCGCCAGCTGTTCCCCTGCTGTGCAGCCGGCAACGTGTCCTGCAAAAGCCACGCAGACACAAGAACTGAAATTGAAGGGAACCTGTCCCCCCTCCCCCAGGCGTTTTTACGTTATCCAGCCACCTTGTACAGCGGTAATGCTGCATGTGTGCAAGGTGGCTCAGAAACGTATTCTCCTCGCACATGTGGAACTGAAAACACGTCTGAAATGTGTCCTCTGTGTGACCATTTAACCGTCCCGGTGGTGTGACTTTCCTTTGTAATGACACGCTGCAACCCCCTTGGTAGCGCTGCCCGTCTTCTGGCATCATTGTTTGGCTGGCTGCGCCTCTGCGGCCGCCCTGACCCACACAACGCCCCTCGTTGTCTTATTTATTGGGACTGCGAGGGTGTGATTGATGGGCAGGATCAGTGCATCAGTTCGCCTGTCCCTCCTCTCCTTCCGCCTTCTTCGGACTGTGCGGCTTCATGGCCGTGGCATGCGATAAGGGATCAGATGACGCCGCACAGTCTGAAGCGGGTGTAAGGACCCGAGTGTGAGAGGCCAACATATGTGCTGCGCCAGGCCCTGAATCCCAGCCCCGCAGTGTTTTAACAATGTTAAGACACTGCGGGGCTGGGATTCATGGTCATCGCGAACCGCACCGGCCGACATTACATGATGCCAGAAGATGGGCAGCGCTAACGGCGCTAGGCCAGGGGATAACACGACAGCGCAGACTCCTGTACAGCAAATAACAACGCTCGGGAGGCTGCACCCAGCACCAAGGTGGGATTCTTGACACCTGTGCTGCGTCTCATTACAAAGGGAACTCGCGCCTCCAACACAGTTTGACTGTATAAAGGGCTAAATGTTATACGTGTTTCATTCAGCGTGTGCAAGGAGAAAAATTAAAAGAGCAACCTTTGACTTGTGCAGCACTACTGCTGCATAAGCTGTGGCTCTTCTACTTTCTAACCCCTGAGGGGGGGTTAAAGGTGACCTTTGAAATCGGTTCAAGTAGGCTTCGGCCTACACTCTGCTCCACCTGCAGAGCCCGGGCTCCAACAACGCTAGTTGCTGTCCGGAAGTGCTGGCTGCACAGAGCCAAACACCTCGCCAATGTGTCAGTGGGGTCCAGCACCGCCAGCTGTTCCCCTGCTGTGTAGCCGGCAACGTGTCCTGCAAAAGCCACGCAGACACAACACACCCAAAGCTGCCGCCTGTGCAGGCTTCGGCCTACACTCCCCTCCCCCTGCTCCTCCTCCTCCTGCTCCTCCTCCTGCTGTCCCTGGGCTCTAACACCGCCAGTTGGGGCCCAGATGTGCTAGCTGCACAGAGAAAAACACCAGCCAATGTGTCAGTGGGGTCCAGCACCGCCAGCTGTTCCCCTGCTGTGCAGCCGGCAACGTGTCCTGCAAAAGCCACGCAGACACAAGAACTGAAATTGAAGGGAACCTGTCCCCCCTCCCCCAGGCGTTTTTACGTTATCCAGCCACCTTGTACAGCGGTAATGCTGCATGTGTGCAAGGTGGCTCAGAAACGTATTCTCCTCGCACATGTGGAACTGAAAACACGTCTGAAATGTGTCCTCTGTGTGACCATTTAACCGTCCCGGTGGTGTGACTTTCCTTTGTAATGACACGCTGCAACCCCCTTGGTAGCGCTGCCCGTCTTCTGGCATCATTGTTTGGCTGGCTGCGCCTCTGCGGCCGCCCTGACCCACACAACGCCCCTCGTTGTCTTATTTATTGGGACTGCGAGGGTGTGATTGATGGGCAGGATCAGTGCATCAGTTCGCCTGTCCCTCCTCTCCTTCCGCCTTCTTCGGACTGTGCGGCTTCATGGCCGTGGCATGCGATAAGGGATCAGATGACGCCGCACAGTCTGAAGCGGGTGTAAGGACCCGAGTGTGAGAGGCCAACATATGTGCTGCGCCAGGCCCTGAATCCCAGCCCCGCAGTGTTTTAACAATGTTAAGACACTGCGGGGCTGGGATTCATGGTCATCGCGAACCGCACCGGCTGACATTACATGATGCCAGAAGATGGGCAGCGCTAACGGCGCTAGGCCAGGGGATAACACGACAGCGCAGACTCCTGTACAGCAAATAACAACGCTCGGGAGGCTGCACCCAGCACCAAGGTGGGATTCTTGACACCTGTGCTGCGTCTCATTACAAAGGGAACTCGCGCCTCCAACACAGTTTGACTGTATAAAGGGCTAAATGTTATACGTGTTTCATTCAGCGTGTGCAAGGAGAAAAATTAAAAGAGCAACCTTTGACTTGTGCAGCACTACTGCTGCATAAGCTGTGGCTCTTCTACTTTCTAACCCCTGAGGGGGGGTTAAAGGTGACCTTTGAAATCGGTTCAAGTAGGCTTCGGCCTACACTCTGCTCCACCTGCAGAGCCCGGGCTCCAACAACGCTAGTTGCTGTCCGGAAGTGCTGGCTGCACAGAGCCAAACACCTCGCCAATGTGTCAGTGGGGTCCAGCACCGCCAGCTGTTCCCCTGCTGTGTAGCCGGCAACGTGTCCTGCAAAAGCCACGCAGACACAAGAACTGAAATTGAAGGGAACCTGTCCCCCCTCCCCCAGGCGTTTTTACGTTATCCAGCCACCTTGTACAGCGGTAATGCTGCATGTGTGCAAGGTGGCTCAGAAACGTATTCTCCTCGCACATGTGGAACTGAAAACACGTCTGAAATGTGTCCTCTGTGTGACCATTTAACCGTCCCGGTGGTGTGACTTTCCTTTGTAATGACACGCTGCAACCCCCTTGGTAGCGCTGCCCGTCTTCTGGCATCATTGTTTGGCTGGCTGCGCCTCTGCGGCCGCCCTGACCCACACAACGCCCCTCGTTGTCTTATTTATTGGGACTGCGAGGGTGTGATTGATGGGCAGGATCAGTGCATCAGTTCGCCTGTCCCTCCTCTCCTTCCGCCTTCTTCGGACTGTGCGGCTTCATGGCCGTGGCATGCGATAAGGGATCAGATGACGCCGCACAGTCTGAAGCGGGTGTAAGGACCCGAGTGTGAGAGGCCAACATATGTGCTGCGCCAGGCCCTGAATCCCAGCCCCGCAGTGTTTTAACAATGTTAAGACACTGCGGGGCTGGGATTCATGGTCATCGCGAACCGCACCGGCCGACATTACATGATGCCAGAAGATGGGCAGCGCTAACGGCGCTAGGCCAGGGGATAACACGACAGCGCAGACTCCTGTACAGCAAATAACAACGCTCGGGAGGCTGCACCCAGCACCAAGGTGGGATTCTTGACACCTGTGCTGCGTCTCATTACAAAGGGAACTCGCGCCTCCAACACAGTTTGACTGTATAAAGGGCTAAATGTTATACGTGTTTCATTCAGCGTGTGCAAGGAGAAAAATTAAAAGAGCAACCTTTGACTTGTGCAGCACTACTGCTGCATAAGCTGTGGCTCTTCTACTTTCTAACCCCTGAGGGGGGGTTAAAGGTGACCTTTGAAATCGGTTCAATTAGGCTTCGGCCTACACTCTGCTCCACCTGCAGAGCCCGGGCTCCAACAACGCTAGTTGCTGTCCGGAAGTGCTGGCTGCACAGAGCCAAACACCTCGCCAATGTGTCAGTGGGGTCCAGCACCGCCAGCTGTTCCCCTGCTGTGTAGCCGGCAACGTGTCCTGCAAAAGCCACGCAGACACAACACACCCAAAGCTGCCGCCTGTGCAGGCTTCGGCCTACACTCCCCTCCCCCTGCTCCTCCTCCTCCTGCTCCTCCTCCTGCTGTCCCTGGGCTCTAACACACCGCCAGTTTTTGCCCAGATGTGCTAGCTGCACAGAGAAAAACACCAGCCAATGTGTCAGTGGGGTCCAGCACCGCCAGCTGTTCCCCTGCTGTGCAGCCGGCAACGTGTCCTGCAAAAGCCACGCAGACACAAGAACTGAAATTGAAGGGAACCTGTCCCCCCTCCCCCAGGCGTTTTTACGTTATCCAGCCACCTTGTACAGCGGTAATGCTGCATGTGTGCAAGGTGGCTCAGAAACGTATTCTCCTCGCACATGTGGAACTGAAAACACGTCTGAAATGTGTCCTCTGTGTGACCATTTAACCGTCCCGGTGGTGTGACTTTCCTTTGTAATGACACGCTGCAACCCCCTTGGTAGCGCTGCCCGTCTTCTGGCATCATTGTTTGGCTGCCTGCGCCTCTGCGGCCGCCCTGACCCACACAACGCCCCTCGTTGTCTTATTTATTGGGACTGCGAGGGTGTGATTGATGGGCAGGATCAGTGCATCAGTTCGCCTGTCCCTCCTCTCCTTCCGCCTTCTTCGGACTGTGCGGCTTCATGGCCGTGGCATGCGATAAGGGATCAGATGACGCCGCACAGTCTGAAGCGGGTGTAAGGACCCGAGTGTGAGAGGCCAACATATGTGCTGCGCCAGGCCCTGAATCCCAGCCCCGCAGTGTTTTAACAATGTTAAGACACTGTGGGGCTGGGATTCATGGTCATCGCGAACCGCACCGGCCGACATTACATGATGCCAGAAGATGGGCAGCGCTAACGGCGCTAGGCCAGGGGATAACACGACAGCGCAGACTCCTGTACAGCAAATAACAACGCTCGGGAGGCTGCACCCAGCACCAAGGTGGGATTCTTGACACCTGTGCTGCGTCTCATTACAAAGGGAACTCGCGCCTCCAACACAGTTTGACTGTATAAAGGGCTAAATGTTATACGTGTTTCATTCAGCGTGTGCAAGGAGAAAAATTAAAAGAGCAACCTTTGACTTGTGCAGCACTACTGCTGCATAAGCTGTGGCTCTTCTACTTTCTAACCCCTGAGGGGGGGTTAAAGGTGACCTTTGAAATCGGTTCAAGTAGGCTTCGGCCTACACTCTGCTCCACCTGCAGAGCCCGGGCTCCAACAACGCTAGTTGCTGTCCGGAAGTGCTGGCTGCACAGAGCCAAACACCTCACCAATGTGTCAGTGGGGTCCAGCACCGCCAGCTGTTCCCCTGCTGTGTAGCCGGCAACGTGTCCTGCAAAAGCCACGCAGACACAACAGACCCAAAGCTGCCGCCAGTGCAGGCTTCGGCCTACACTCCCCTCCCCCTGCTCCTCCTCCTCCTGCTCCTCCTCCTGCTGACCCTGGGCTCTAACAAACCGCCAGTTGGGGCCCAGATGTGCTAGCTGCACAGAGAAAAACACCTCGCCAATGTGTCAGTGGGGTCCAGCACCGCCAGCTGTTCCCCTGCTGTGCAGCCGGCATCGTGTCCTGCAAAAGCCACGCAGACACTTGCTCTTGTACCTTCTGCTCCCCATCCTGGTTCCAGTACCGTCAGCTGGTTCCGGGCAGAGCCTTTGGCTTAGGTGCCTCCCTCTGGGTATCCGAGTTCCACCAACGTCAGGTGGTCCTTGGTAGTGCTTTCAGGCACGGGTACCTCCTGCTTAGTAACCGGGTTCCAGTAACGTCAGCTGGTCCTCGGTAGTTCCATTGGCTCTTGGACCTTCGGCTACCCATCCGGGTTCCAGCACCGTCAGCTGGTTCTCGGCAGTGTCTTTTGCTCTTGTACCTTCTGCTCCCCATCCTGGTTCCAGTACCGTCAGCTGGTTCCGGGCAGAGCCTTTGGCTTAGGTGCCTCCCTCTGGGTATCCGAGTTCCACCAACGTCAGGTGGTCCTTGGTAGTGCTTTCAGGCACGGGTACCTCCTGCTTAGTAACCGGGTTCCAGTAACGTCAGCTGGTCCTCGGTAGTTCCATTGGCTCTTGGACCTTCGGGTAGCCATCCGAGTTCCAGTTCCATCAGCTGGTTCTCGGCATTTTCTCAGCCTTCTTGTACCTTCTGCTACATTTCCAAGTTCAAGAGACTAAACACGATGACCCGGAAGAACACCCCTAAGATGACGACGACACCAGAGACGACAACCACCGTGATGACGACGACCCTGGAGACGATGACCCTGAAGACCACCCCGATGACGACGACCCCGGAGACCACCCCGATGACGACGACCCCGGAGACGACGACCCTGGAGACGACGACGACCTGGAAGACCGAGAAGCAGAAGAACAAGAGGCTGCAGAACAAAGAGCAGAAGGACATTAAGCATAACACAAAATATCAGAGCAAAAAAATATTATGTAAATTATAAGCAGAAGAAGACTAAGCAGTGTATGGGGGTGAGTCCGTTCCTCCTCGTGGTGCCCCTGGATAAAGCCTGATGCTGCAGGCCAAACTGAACGCGGACAAATGTAACTGGTTTGTGACAGGCAGAACGGAAGGTGTAATCTTCAAACTTTTATAGATAACAACTACGGGAATGCCTGTCACAAATAAGAATATGATGAAGAAGTTGAATATGATGAAGATAATAGTAAAATAAAAAGAATATGAACAATGTAACCCAAAAAATAATAGGTAGAAGATGAAGAAGAAGATGAATAAGGTGAAGAAGTTGATGTCAAAGAAGCTGATGATGAGGATAATTAAGAAGAAAGCGTGGGAGAAGTAAAAAAGAAGGTGAAGGGCGTGGAAGTAGTGAAACATCAATATCTGACATAAAAAAAAAAAAAATAACATAGTCAAATTCTTTCTAACGCCGAACTTCATAAAAAAAAATTAAAAATCCTGCTATTCTATTACATTGGGCTAAACCTCTGTCCCTTTAATATCTCCGCCACGTCCCCCAATACATCCTACATTATTCTTAGTTGTTTTCCTTCATGTAGAATGAACCTACAAGTTTATAAAGGGTTTATTTTAATTCCGATATTTTCGTCCCATTGACTTGCATTGGGATCGGGTATCGGTATCGGATTGGATCCGATATTTTGACGGTATCGGCCGATACTTTCCGATACCGATACTTTCCGATATCGGAAAGTATCGCTCAACACTAATGTTCAGTGTATGAATTAAAACACACATCTTTTTTTTCCCTCTAATTTCCAGGGCTACTCTGATGCCTTTTCTGCATCATGTGACCAGAATTGTGACCAGTCGACCAGCGTTTTCTGTGTTGACCAGAAGTCATTTCTCAATGTAAGTATATGAGATGCAGAACAAGGATCTGACAGGTTTACATTAAGGAAGTAATGGTTTGTTGCACGAAATGGCAAGACAGAGCTCTGGAATGGCAGAAGACAGAGCCCGGTAAGAATTTTAATGCATACTTTGTCTATATATTACTGATACCTGTTGGATGGGGAAATAAAGTAACAATGCTGTTGTAGTACTTTAGGGCATGTACAAAACTAAGTCAATCATCTGATAAGGGATAACTCAATAATCATTGTGATTTCAACAACGGAGCTCAATTTCTAATAAATTGGGCTCTACAGTTCCATCCTATATGAAGCCGAAGTGCACATGCTGTATCTCTGCTCTTTTTGTTAGCTACAGTATGTGGAATAAAACAGAGTACAGCATTCGGATTCCAATGGACAATAAATGGAAAGTTGGTCAAGTATTACACACCATTGCTACATTCAGGATGGAGTTTTTCAGAGCTCTGTGTCCAGGAACAAAAGCCTTGTTTGA
This sequence comes from Ranitomeya variabilis, assembly GCF_051348905.1. NCBI lineage: Eukaryota > Metazoa > Chordata > Amphibia > Anura > Dendrobatidae > Ranitomeya > Ranitomeya variabilis. Next base: position 132,040,414 of record NC_135234.1, on the reverse strand, counting down.
ACCCCCATTCAGTTAGCTAACCATTATCCAAAAGAGAGGAAAACATTTTTAATTCTGTGAATAGCCCTTTAATACAATGGAAATTATAATATGAGATATAAGAATATTAGATATTGATATTATATAGACTATTTAGAATATAGCATATAAAGAGAATGCTAGACTATAATATTTTCTGTATTTTGTGATACTAACGTACTGATGGATATAGAAAACAGATTCATTGTGTTACAAAGTTTGTGTCCCTCGAACAATTTTGAGTGTCCATGATAGATTTTTTCATGCTGATTTCAGAAATGACTTCAGATTTTTCCTATACATAAGGTTTTTGAGAAATGATACGAAACATTATAATATTCTGTTAAAGCATTTTCTACATTCTCGCTTGGACTTTTTTCCAGCGTATCTTGGTGCTGTTAGCGATGAACACGGTGAAAGATTTCACCAAGATATTGCGCTGATGGAGAAAAGGTACCAGGGAAAGTGGAGTATGTCAACGCTGGCTGACTATTGCTGGAATCTTATTTGAGAAGCATCTGACACGGATTATAAAGGAAAGTGTTAGGTGTCGAGTTTCCTCTGCTGCACAGGGGGAATCTTGATCCGTGTCTGCTGCGGTCTCCCATTTTCCATCGGCCACAGTGGAGCCTGCTCAGCGGAGACATCGGTCCCTGCGTCTCACTGAGTCTGATTCAGTGCAAAGGGTTATTGCTGCCTCTCCAGGCTCTGCTATTGTACCCTGCACTGATCTACGGCGAACAGGCTTTTCTGGGACTAAGTCCTGCTTTGCACACACTGAGCATGCCCAGGGTAAGATCTCTCACTGGAGATCAAGGGTCACATGTTCAGGTACTGCAGCCAAATCTTTTGGTCTTTCTAGGAAAGTCCTGTAGGTACGCAGGCTCTGTAGCAGGTTCTCATTGTTCCTCTTTTGGAAGGTCATGTACGTGCTGCTGCTATTTAAGGCTTGCATGGCTGCACGGCCATGCACTAGTATCTTCTAAAGTTACATGCTTTGCGCCACTGTGGTCATATGCGTGATTGTGTTCAGGGACCTGGCTGAAATAAGCCCCTAGAATGCTGGCACCTCCGGCGAGGAGATTGTGTATGAAAGTATTCAGGGACCCGGCTGAAATAAGCCCCTAGAATGCTGGCACCTCCGGCGAGGAGTGTTGTGTGCATGCATGACCACTGACTGCTCTCTTCTGGGTAGTTAGCCTGTGTCTCTGTGAGAGTTAACAGGGCACAGAGTTTTGCTTTCTCAGCCGCTCTGTGAAGCTATCAGAGCTGGTTAATACCGCCTTATTGAGCCGCCATTCACTTAGCGGCAGGATATTTCCTGCACGGTGGACTCCGGGTTGCGAACGCACCAATCACATCAATAAATATATTCCGTGCATTCCGCAAACCCTAACAGTATACTAGCGCCAGGGTCTGGCTAAGTAATGGCAGATGAACAGTGATTGCAGGGGTACATCCAGCTGCTGAAGAGCTGGTTGGCGTTTCTCGAGCGTGCAACCTCGGCAGTGGATGTTACCGCAATTGCTGTTCAGGCTTCTAGCATGGCTGCAGCAGCTTTACCCACTGCCACCTCTGTTCCGACCTTATCTCACCTTCCCTTGCCTGAAAAATTCTCTGAGGACAGTAAGTCCTGTAGGGGATTCGTGAGCCAGTGCGGTATACACCTCGAGCTCCTGGCTGCACGTTTTCCCACAGAGTGGGCAAAGGTGGGATTTGTAATTTCTCACCTATCGGACAGAGCTTTGGAGTGGGCTACGCCGCTGTGGGAGCGCAACGATCATGTGGTGCAGAGTGTTCCTCGGTTTCTGGGCACTCTGAATCAGGTCTTCGTAGGACCTCAAGTCACCCATGATACGGCGCTCCAACTGCTGGCATTGACTCAGGGTTCGACCATGGTCAGCCAATTTGCCATTCTCTTCCGGACTTTAACGTCTGAGTTGGAGTGGTCAGATAAAACCCTCATCCCAGTATTTTGGAGGGGGCTGGCTGACCATGTGAAGGATGCTTTGGCCACTAGGGAGATTCCCACTACACTGGAGGAGATCATATCTATATCAACTCGCATAGACTTTCATTTTCACGAGCGAGGGTTGGAGCGAGCCCAGTGTAAGCAGAGGTTTCGGCTGGCTCCCACCTTCGCCAGACCTTTGGAATCTCCGGTCCAGGTGCTCGAGTCACATGAGGCCATAGGGGGGGTCACGAGCGGGGTCTAAGTCCCAGGCCACTCGTGTCCTTAAGGTCTGTCTTGTTTGCCAGCAGTCTGGACATCTTGCCTCCAAGTCCAAAAGAAAATGAACAGCGCTCCAGCCGGGTGTTGTAATATCAAAAGAAATCCTTTATTGTGCCATGTAGCAGCGACGTTTCGACCAGGTCACTGGTCTTTATCAAGCATGCACCAAAGTGTCAAATGCCGGTTTAAATGGTGTGGATACCACGCAGGGCACCAATCACCAGCCGGCCACTAATTAACCAAACAATGTGACATCAAAACAGAGATCAGACAATTAAAAATACATATAAGAAGACATAAGATCTACCACAGCATAAGTGATGAGAAAAACATAAAGAGTACATATGTATCAAAACAATCATATAATGTTTATCATCCGTTAAGCCAATCGAACAACAGCATTATCATATCCATGGTTACTAGGCACCAATGTCGTAGCTCATATTGCGATCCCTGTATCCAATCCGAATCATTCATAAAGTTGGCGCCGAAAGATGGAAGCAGCCTATCAGATTCCCATAGACATCCAAGGGTAACCTGTGTAGCGAATCGGGTGATTACTTACACAAACATCCGTAACTGTGTCATATCTCTGCGACATACATCCCAGAGTCGCAAAGTACCCAGAGGCCTTCCTGTGAACAGAGCCGTGCGTCCCAGTTCCAGAACGCACACATCACATGACCGCAGGACGGGCACGCCCCCGCCATGACGTGCAGCGCTGTCACCCAGTGGAAACGCCCACAGACGCGCGCAGGCGCACCACCACCAAGACCCGCCGATCGCAAAGCGATACAAATCAGGCCCAGCGCTGATGCAACCAACACACCCCCATGGCGTCACCACTTACCGGGAGCGCAGGCGCGTCAGCACAGAGGCGCCCTATCCCCCAGGTCTCGATGTGTGCATACCAGGGAACCGCACGCAGGCGCACAGGACAATGTCAGTCCATGACCACAAAAGGTTGCTAAGGTAACCTGGAAAACACCGAAAAAATGGTTTTAACATTCAACTTTTCTTCCAAGGATGAAAAAAGCATATAATTAACAAACAATATACAATATATAACAAATATAAATATAGAAAAATAGTCTGGAGTCAATGAAAAAAGGGTAATAAGGGGGCTAATCAGCCACCTTTCAGCCTATTATTCTATACGACTCATCAGACCCTACAAACATCACTCATCTATGTAAAAAAATAACAATGTTTATTAAAAACCACATTAAAAACAAAAAACCGATGAAAATGCTAAAATGATGAGGGGGATAGAATCATCTGGGGACACATGCCTGCAGGTTAAAGTCCAAATTTAGACCCCTGGGCTGTAATGTCCCTAATGTATATATCCATCTCATTTCTTTCTTTTTGAGTAATGATAATCTATCACCTCCCCTTCTTAAAACCGGAACACTATCGATTACCCTAAAGCGAAGTTGATTAACCGAGTGTTTATTGTCCATAAAATGCTTCGGGATCGGTAAGTCGGAGAGCCCCGTCCGAATCGTGCTTTTATGCTTACTGATTCGGGCCCGTACCTCCATCGTGGTCTCACCCACGTATACCAACCCACACGGGCATGTGATCATATACACAACAAAGCTCGAAGAGCACGTATACCGTTCTTTCAAAAGAATCTTTTTACCCGTGTGGGGATGATAGAAGAACTCCCCTTTAAGCATATTATTACAACTCGCGCATCCCAGGCATGGAAAATTTCCATACCTGGGTGCGCTCAAAGTTGTCTGGATTGAAATTTTAGATGTACCAATGTCCGATCTAACAAGACTATCACCCAGGTTACGTCCCCTTCTATATGACATCATCGGATAGTTTTTAAATGCTGGTATCAATGGTAACCCACGTTTTAAACCCCACCAGTGTTTTTTTATAATCCTATCAATCTGGTTACTGGCTGAGTTAAAGGTTGACACAAATGGGATGCGCTCACAAGGGCGCTTAAGGGAATTTGACTTACGTATTGACTCCCGTGACACACTACGAGCTTTTTGACTAAATCTACCCAATTCTTTCTTAGGATAACCCCTGTTTACAAATTTAAGGCACATCTCTTCAAGCCTCTGATCCACCACTGTGTCATCCGACACTATCCTGCGCACCCTAAGCAGTTGACTCCATGGCAAGGAGTTAACCATTCTCCGTGGGTGGTTACTATCAAAAAGTAACAGGCCATTTCTATCAGTTTCTTTTACAAAGATATCTGTCCTTAATTTGTTATCATGCTTGTACACAAGGGTATCCAAAAATTGAAGACGGGTAGTAGAATATGTCAAGGTGAATTGTAGCTCCACATATATCCCATTTAGGTATTGATGAAACATGTCCAGTTCTGTTAAAGTCCCGTCCCAAATCAAAAAAATATCATCAATGTAACGCCACCAGGCTCTGACGTGGCGCCAGAGGTTGGAACCGTACACGTACCTGTCCTCGAATACCGCCATGTAGATGTTGGCATACGTGGGGGCCACATGTAATCCTACTTCACGTTTTCAGAAAGAGCTACAACTTGTGATCAGTGATTCCCTGGCCATGGGACTCATTGACCACAAGTTGTCAGATTATTTGATTGTTGAGACACCAGTGGTACCGGTTATATACGTGCTACCGAAAATTCATAAGGATTTGTTAAACCCCCCCGGCAGACCGATTGTGTCGGGGAGGGGCTCCTTATTTAATAAGACTGCTGTATTTTTGGATCGGGTACTACGCACCCATGCTATATCAGCAAAGTCATATATTCGTGATACTAATGATTTTCTAAGTAAAATTGACAACATTACTGTATCTGAGTCCACTGTCCTTGCGTCGTTCGATGTTGTATCTTTATACACGTCGATCGAGCATGACAAGGGACTCGATGCAGTATCATGTGCGCTATCGGGCTCTGACGTGGCCCCGGAGTGTGCACGGCTTGTCCTCACACTGTTGGAGCTCATCCTCAGGAGGAATTACTTCCTCTTTGGGGATGAGTTCTACTTACAGTTGAGGGGTACCGCCATGGGGTCCAATGTGGCCCCCACGTATGCCAACATCTACATGGCGGTATTCGAGGACAGGTACGTGTACGGTTCCAACCTCTGGCGCCACGTCAGAGCCTGGTGGCGTTACATTGATGATATTTTTTTGATTTGGGACGGGACTTTAACAGAACTGGACATGTTTCATCAATACCTAAATGGGATATATGTGGAGCTACAATTCACCTTGACATATTCTACTACCCGTCTTCAATTTTTGGATACCCTTGTGTACAAGCATGATAACAAATTAAGGACAGATATCTTTGTAAAAGAAACTGATAGAAATGGCCTGTTACTTTTTGATAGTAACCACCCACGGAGAATGGTTAACTCCTTGCCATGGAGTCAACTGCTTAGGGTGCGCAGGATAGTGTCGGATGACACAGTGGTGGATCAGAGGCTTGAAGAGATGTGCCTTAAATTTGTAAACAGGGGTTATCCTAAGAAAGAATTGGGTAGATTTAGTCAAAAAGCTTGTAGTGTGTCACGGGAGTCAATACGTAAGTCAAATTCCCTTAAGCGCCCTTGTGAGCGCATCCCATTTGTGTCAACCTTTAACTCAGCCAGTAACCAGATTGATAGGATTATAAAAAAACACTGGTGGGGTTTAAAACGTGGGTTACCATTGATACCAGCATTTAAAAACTATCCGATGATGTCATATAGAAGGGGACGTAACCTGGGTGATAGTCTTGTTAGATCGGACATTGGTACATCTAAAATTTCAATCCAGACAACTTTGAGCGCACCCAGGTATGGAAATTTTCCATGCCTGGGATGCGCGAGTTGTAATAATATGCTTAAAGGGGAGTTCTTCTATCATCCCCACACGGGTAAAAAGATTCTTTTGAAAGAACGGTATACGTGCTCTTCGAGCTTTGTTGTGTATATGATCACATGCCCGTGTGGGTTGGTATACGTGGGTGAGACCACGATGGAGGTACGGGCCCGAATCAGTAAGCATAAAAGCACGATTCGGACGGGGCTCTCCGACTTACCGATCCCGAAGCATTTTATGGACAATAAACACTCGGTTAATCAACTTCGCTTTAGGGTAATCGATAGTGTTCCGGTTTTAAGAAGGGGAGGTGATAGATTATCATTACTCAAAAAGAAAGAAATGAGATGGATATATACATTAGGGACATTACAGCCCAGGGGTCTAAATTTGGACTTTAACCTGCAGGCATGTGTCCCCAGATGATTCTATCCCCCTCATCATTTTAGCATTTTCATCGGTTTTTTGTTTTTAATGTGGTTTTTAATAAACATTGTTATTTTTTTACATAGATGAGTGATGTTTGTAGGGTCTGATGAGTCGTATAGAATAATAGGCTGAAAGGTGGCTGATTAGCCCCCTTATTACCCTTTTTTCATTGACTCCAGACTATTTTTCTATATTTATATTTGTTATATATTGTATACTAGCTGTACTACCCGGCTTCGCCCGGGTTAATGACTGCTGTTAGCAAAATAGAATGTGTTAACAAAAATTTATTCTGCACACAAAAACCACAAAACAAATAGATAGAAATGTAATTATTAAAAGGCAAAAACTAAGCAAATAGAAGCATTTCACAACATATATTAGCTTTGTTATACTGAGAATGTCTTTGTTGCCTATATTAACCAATCAGAGCTCAGGTTAATTAACTGTAGCAAAATAGAAGCTGAGCTGTGATTGGTTGCTATTGGCAGCCTGATAAATCCCCAGCCAACAGGAAGCCCTCCCCCCTGGCAGTATATATTAGCTCACACATACACATAATAGACAGGTCATGTGACTGACAGCTGCCGTATTTCCTATATGGTACATTTGTTGCTCTTGTAGTTTGCTTATTAATCAGATTTTTATTTTTGAAGGACAATACCAGACTTGTGTGTGTTTTAGGGCGAGTTTTATGTGTCAAGTTGTGTGTGTTGAGTTGCGTGTGGCGACATGCATGTAGCGACTTTTGTGAGATGAGTTTTGTGTGGCGACATGCGTGTAGCAACATTTTGTGTGTTGAGTTGCATGTGACAGGTTAGTGTAGCAAGTTGTGTGCAGCAAGATTTGTGCATGGCGAGTTTTGCGCGTGGCGAGTTTTATGTGTGGTGCATTTTGAGTATGTGCAAGTTTTGTGTGAGGCAACTTTTGCATGTGGTGCAACTTTTGTACATGTGGCAATTTTTCTGTGTGTGCAAGTTTTGCATGAGGTGAGTTTTCCATGAGGTGAGTTTTGCACGTGTGGCGAGTTTTGCGTGAGCCTAGTTTTGCATATGGCGAGTTTTGCATGTAGCGAGTTTTGAGTGGTGACTTTTGTGTTTCGACTTTTATGTGGCGAGGTTGGTGTGTGTGTGTGGTGAAATGTGTGCTGAGGGTGGTATATGTGTTCAAGCACGTGGTAGTGTGTGGCGCATTTTGTGTTTGTGTTCATATCCCCGTGTGTGGTGAGTATCCCATGTCGGGGCCCCACCTTAGCAACTGTACGGTATATACTCTTTGTCGCCATCGCTCTCATTCTTTAAGTCCTCATTGTTCACATCTGGCAGCTGTCAATTTTCCTCCAACACTTTTCCCTTCACTTTTTCCCCATTATGTAGATAGGAGCAAAATTGTTTGGTGAATTGGAACGTGCGGGGTTAAAATTTCACCTCACAACATAGCCTATGACGCTCTCGGGGTCCAGACGTGTGACTGTGCAAAATTTTGTGGCTGTAGCTGCGACGGTACAGATGCCAATCCCGGACATACACACATACATACATACACACATTCAGCTTTATATATTAGATATACCTGTATGTAATCTCCTGTATATAGTATATACCTGTGTGTCATCTCACCTATATATAGTATATATCTGTGTGTCATCTCCTGTATATAGTATATACCTGTATGTCATCTCCTCCTATACATAGCATATACCTGTGTCATCTCCTCCTGTATATACTATATACCTGTAGGTAATCTGCTCCTGTATATAGTATATACCTGTGTGTCATCTCCTCCTGTATATAGTATATACCTGTATGTCATCTCCTCCTGTATGTAGTATGTACCTGTATGTCATCTCCTCCTCTATATAGTATATACCTGTGTGTCATCTCTCCTGTATATAGTATATATCTGTGTGTCATCTCCTCCTGTATATAGTATATACCTGTGTGTCATCTCCCCTGTAAATAGTATATACCTGTGTGTCATCTCCTGTATATAGTATATAGCTGTATGCCATCTCCTCCTGTATTAGCCCTCGTTCACACGTTATTTGGTCAGTATTTTTACCTCAGTATTTGTAAGCTAAAATGGCAGCCTGATAAATCCCCAGCCAACAGTAAGCCCACCCCCTGGCAGTATATATTAGCTCACACATACACATAATAGACTGGTCATGTGACTGACAGCTGCCGGATTCCTATATGGTACATTTGTTGCTCTTGTAGTTTGTCTGCTTATTAATCAGATTTTTATTTTTGAAGGATACCAGACTTGTGTGTGTTTTAGGGCGAGTTTCGTGTGTCAAGTTGTGTGTGTTGAGTTGCGTGTGGCGACATGCATGTAGGGACTTTTGTGAGATGAGTTTTGTGTGGCGACATGCGTGTAGCAACTTTTTGTGTGTCGAGTTGCATGTGACAGGTTAGTGTAGCAAGTTGTGTGCAGCAAGTTTTGCGCATGGCGAGTTTTGCGCGTGGCGAGTTTTATGTGTGGTGCCTTTTGAGTATGTGCAAGTTTTGTGTGAGGCAACTTTTGCATGTGTTGCAACTTTTGTGCATGTGGCAATTTTTCTGCGTGTGGCAATTTTTCTGCGTGTGCAAGTTTTGCGTGTGGCGAGTTTTGCACGTGTGGCGAGTTTTGCATGTGGAGAGTTTTGCGCGTGGCGAGTTTTGAGCGGCGACTTTTGTGTTTCTACTTTTATGTGGCGAGGTTGGTGTATGTGTGGTGAAATGTGCACTGAGGGTGGTATATGTGTTCGAGCACGTGGTAGTGTGTGGCGCATTTTGTGTGTGTGTTCATATCCCCGTGGTGGTGTGATTATCCCATGTTGGGGCCCCACCTTAGCAACTGTACAGTATACACTCTTTGGTGCCATCGCTGTCATTCTTTAAGTCCCCCTTGTTCACATCTGGCAGCTGTTAATTTGCCTCCAACACTTTTCCTTTCATTTTTTCCCCATTATGTAGATAGGGGCAAAATTGTTTGGTGACTTGGAAAGCGCGGGGTTAAAATTTCACCTCACAATATAGCTTTGACGCTCTCAGGGTCCAGACGTGTGACTGTGCAAAATTTTGTGCCTGTAGCTGCGACGCCTCCAACACTTTTCCTTTCACTTTTTCCCCATTATGTAGATAGGGGCAAAATTGTTTGGTGAATTGGAAAGCGCGGGGTTAAAATTTCACCTCACAACATAGCCTATGACGCTCTCGGGGTCCAGACGTGTGACTGTGCAAAATTTTGTGGCTGTAGCTGCTACGGTTCAGATGCCAATCCCGGACATACATACATACATACATACATACACACACACACACATTCAGCTTTATATATTAGATTGTTTGTTAATTATATGCTTTTTTCATCCTTGGAAGAAAAGTTGAATGTTAAAACCATTTTTTCGGTGTTTTCCAGGTTACCTTAGCAACCTTTTGTGGTCATGGACTGACATTGTCCTGTGCGCCTGCGTGCGGTTCCCTGGTATGCACACATCGAGACCTGGAGGATAGGGCGCCTCTGCGCTGACGCGCCTGCACTCCCGGTAAGTGGTGACGCCACGGGGGTGTGTTGGTTGCATCAGCGCTGGGCCTGATTTGTATCGCTTTGCGATCGGCGGGTCTTGGTGGTGGTGCGCCTGCGCGCGTCTGTGGGCGTTTCCACTGGGTGACAGCGCTGCGCGTCATGGCGGGGGCGTGCCCGTCCTGCGGTCATGTGATGTGTGCGTTCTGGAACTGGGACGCACGGCTCTGTTCACAGGAAGGCCTGGGTACTTTGCGACTCTGGGATGTATGTCGCAGAGATATGACACAGTTACGGATGTTTGTGTAAGTAATCACCCGATTCGCTACACAGGTTACCCTTGGATGTCTATGGGAATCTGATAGGCTGCTTCCATCTTTCGGCGCCAACTTTATGAATGATTCGGATTGGATACAGGGATCGCAATATGAGCTACGACATTGGTGCCTAGTAACCATGGATATGATAATGCTGTTGTTCGATTGGCTTAACGGATGATAAACAATATATGATTGTTTTGATACATATGTACTCTTTATGTTTTTCTCATCACTTATGCTGTGGTAGATCTTATGTCTTCTTATATGTATTTTTAATTGTCTGATCTCTGTTTTGATGTCACATTGTTTGGTTAATTAGTGGCCGGCTGGTGATTGGTGCCCTGCGTGGTATCCACACCATTTAAACCGGCATTTGACACTTTGGTGCATGCTTGATAAAGACCAGTGACCTGGTCGAAACGTCGCTGCTACATGGCACAATAAAGGATTTCTTTTGATATTACAACACCCGGCTGGAGCGCTGTTCATTTTCTTTTGGACTGTCTGCTATATCCAGGTTGGTTCCCTGGACGGAGAACGCGCGCCCCCCTGAGTGAGTGCTGTCAGCCCTTTCTGCTTTTTATTATCTTGCCTCCAAGTGTCCGTAGCGGTCGAGTAAACGTCAGCGTCTAGTGGCAGTTGGAGGAGGTACATTAGACACGGCAACGTTTACCTCAAAATTGTCCTTCAAGGGGACAATTACCATGGGCCCATCCACTCATATGGTAGAGCTTTGCGTGGACTCTGGGGCGGAGGGTAATTTTATGTATTCCGCTTTTGCTCAGTGACACACAATACCCCTGGTGATGCTCGCCAAGCCAATAACCATTCGAGTGGTAAATGGGTCGACACTACCTTCACAGATTACACACCAAACCATCCCTTTCACTCTTTCTGTATCTCCATCACATCAGGAGATTATTTCTCTTTTGGTCCTTCCTGAGGGAGTTGATGAGGTCCTGTTGGGGATACCCTGGCTTCGTTTTCATTCTCCTCATATAGAGTGGTCCTCAGGGAAAATTTTGGGATGGAGTAAATCCTGTGAGGGTAGATGTCAGAGGGAGTGCGTTCAGGTTGCTACAACTGAGGTACCCGCAGATCTTTCCTCTCTCCCCAAGATCTATTGGCCTTATGCGGACGTGTTCTCCAAAAGGGCTGCGGAGACCCTTCCGCCTCACCGCTCCTATGACTGTCCTATCAATCTCTTGCCTGGTGCTGAGCCTCCCCGGGGTCGAGTCTATCCGTTATCTCTCCCGGAGACGGAGGCAATGTCTCAGTATATCCAAGAAAGTCAGAAAATCTGGCAAGGGGTTTTATTAGGAAGTCAGTGTCACCTGCAGGGGCTGGGTTCTTCTTTGTGCAGAAGAAGAGTGGAGAATTATGTCCATGCATTGACTACAGGGGTCTTAACGCCATCACCGTTAAAAACAAGTACCCACTACTCCTGATATCAGAGCTCTTTGATAGGCTACGTGGAGCAAGGGTATTTACTAAATTAGATCTGCGGGGTGCTTATAACCTGATTCACATCCGTGAGGGGGACGAGTGGAAGACGGCTTTTAACACCAGGGATGGGCACTATGAATATCTGGTGATGCCCTTCGGGCTCTGTAATGCCCCAGCCATTTTCCAAGACTTTGTGAACGACATCTTCCGGGAGATGCTCACCACCTCGGTCGTAGTCTATCTGGATGATATTCTCATCTACTCTGCAGATACTGACTCCCACCGGATAGATGTTCGCAAAGTCTTCGACCTCTTACGGGCAAACTCCCTCTACGCCAAGTTGGAGAAGTGTGTGTTTGAGCAGGAGTCCTTGCCATTCCTTGGCTATATCATCTCTGCCCAGGGTTTGGCTATGGATTCTGCCAAACTACAGGCTGTGATGGACTGGCAGGAACCCCATTCACTTAAAGCGGTGCAGCGCTTTATAGGGTTCATCAATTACTATCATCAGTTCATTCCACACTTTTCAACTTTGGTAGCTCCCTTGGTTGCTCTCACCAAGAAGGGAGCAAGTCCCAAGTTGTGGTCGGAGGATGTCTCCAAGGCATTCCTTTCGATTAAGTCACACTTCACTAGCGCTCCTATTCTACATCGCCCCGATGTAGATAAGCCATTTATTATGGAGGTGGATGCCTCATCTGTTGGTGCTGGAGCAGTCCTTTTCCAAAAGGATGCTCAAGGTCAGAAGCATCCTTTCTTCTTCTTCTCCAAGACCTTCACACCAGCGGAGAGGAATTATTCCATCGGGGACAGGGAGTTGCTAGCAATGAAGTTGGTTTTTTCTGAGTGGAAACACCTCTTGGGGGGAGCTCGCTTTCCCTTCCAAGTATTCACCGACCACAAAAACTTGGTGTACATACAGACGGCCCAGCGGCTGAATTCTCGCCAGGACAGATGGTCCCTGTTCTTCTCCCGGTTCCATTTTACGCTCCATTTTCTCTCTGGGGAGAAGAACATTCGTGCCGACTCTCTCTCCCGCTCCGTAGTGTCATCTGAGGAGGAGGATGAGGAGCCTCGGCTTATTGTCCCCTCTGAGAGCCTGAGAACTGTGGCCCCGGTTTTGCTAGAATCTGTGCCCCCGAGCAAGACTTTCGTACCAGCGAATTTGCGACCGGAGGTTCTCTCTTGGGCTCACTCGTCCAGAGTGGGTGCACATTTTGGAACCAAGAGGACATCTGAGCTTTTGGTGAGGACGTACTGGTGGCCGCATATGGCCCGTGACGTCGGGGACTATATTCGGGCGTGTGTCTCCTGCACCCAGAATTGGTCTTCACGACAACCGCCTGCTGGGTTACTTTACCCCATGCCGGTGGCAGACAGGCCCTGGGAGATGGTCGGGATGGACTTTGTGGTGGGTTTGCCCAAGTCTCGCGGCTGTACCATCATTTGGGTCATCACCGATCATTTCTCGAAAATTGTGCATTTGGTGCCGCTACCACGGTTACCTTCTGCACGGGCCTTGGTGGCGTTGTTCATTAAACATATCTTCCGCTTACATGGAATGCCTGATAAAGATGTCAGCGACCGGGGCCCCCAGTTTGCGTCTCGGTTTTGGAGAGAGCTCTGCCGTTTACTCAGCATAGAGCTGAATCTCTCCTCTGCTTATCATCCCGAGATGAAAGGGTTGGTAGAGAGAGCCAATCAGACTCTGGTGACATACTTATGTCATTTTGTCTCTTCTAGGCAGGATGACTGGGCATCTTTGCTACCTTGGGTGGAATTTGCCTTGAACAATGCCATAGCCGATTCCACTGGTCAGACTCCTTTTCTCCTTAATTATGGCCAGCATCCGCGTGTCCCTGTGCCCATGCCCGTGTCATCCACCAATTCTAGGGTGGCAGACTGGGCGGTGGAGGCACGTGACATCTGGGACCACACACAGGATGCCATCCGGGCTTCCAAGGAGAGAATGAGGGTCTCGGCCGATACACACCGGCGCCCCGCTCCGACCTTTGCTCCTGGCGACTTAGTGTGGCTCTCCGCCCCTAACATCAGGCTGCGAGTTGAGTCCACTAAGTTTGCGCCTCGCTACATTGGCCCGTTCAAGGTTCTGGAACAGGTGAACCCTGTAGGCTACCGTTTGGCTATTCCTCCACGCCTTGGTATCACCAATACCTTTCACGTTTCCCTCTTAAAACCCGTTCTTTTGTCCCGGTTTTCTGAGTCATCTGCCGGGACATTGGGTTCATCCACGGATGAGTTTGAGGTAAATGCTATCGTTGGGTGCAAGGTGGTACGTGGCAAGAAATTTTATCTGGTGGATTGGAAGGGTCACGGTCCAGATGATAGAACCTGGGAGCCTGTGGAGCACATTCGGGCTCCGCTGCTCATTGCAGCTTTTGAGCACAGCGAGGCTCAAGGAGGGGGGCCCTAGGAGGGGGGTAATGTTAGGAGTCGAGTTTCCTCTGCTGCACAGGGGGAATCTCGATCCATGTCTGCTGCGGTCTCCCATTCTCCATCGGCCGCAGTGGAGCCTGCTCAGTGGAGATGTCTGTCCCTGCGTCTCACTGAGTCTGATTCAGTGCAAAAGGTTATTGCTGCCTCTCCAGGCTCTGCTATTGTACCCTGCACTGATCTACGGCGAACAGGCTTTTCTGGGACTAAGTCCTGCTTTGCACACACTGAGCATGCCCAGGGTAAGATCTCTCACTGGAGATCAAGGGTCACATGTTCAGGTACTGCAGACAAATCTTTTGGTCTTTCTAGGAAGGTCCTGTAGGTACGCAGGCTCTGTAGCAGGTTCTCCAGCTCTGTAGCAGGTTCTCATTGGTCCTCTTTTGGAAGGTCCTGTACGTGCTGCTATTTAAGGCTCGCATGGCCGCACGGTCATCTTCTAAAGTTACATGCTTTGCGCCACTGTGGTCATATGCGTGATTGTGCTCAGGGACCCGGCTGAAATAAGCCCCTAGAATGCTGGCACCTCCGGCGAGGAGATTGTGTATGAAAGTATTCAGGGACCTGGCTGAAATAAGCCCCTAGAATGCTGGTACCTCTGGCGAGGAGTGTTGTGTGCATGCATGACCACTGACTGCTCTCTTCTGGGTAGTTAGCCTGTGTCTCTGTGAGAGTTAACAGGGCACAGAGCTTTGCTTTCTCGGCCACTCTGTGAAGCTAACAGAGCTGGTTAATACCGCCATATTGAGTGGCCATTCACTTAGCGGCAGGATATTTCCTGCACGGTGGACCCCGGGTTGCGAACACACCAATCACATCAATAAATATGTTCGGTGCATTCCGCAAACCCTAACAGAAAGTCATCTGTAAAAGTCTTTTGACCAATTGCTTTTGCTACTGACATCGATGCACATGTATGTAGTGTCTCAAACGTCATAATGTAGACTATAAACTGTTGTCTCTTAAAAACTTTACGTGATACAGACTTTGGAGTACGTATTTGTGTTCAGCATATCAAAATCTATAAGATACAATAACATTTTCTCAGGGGACAAGAACTGCCCTGAAATTTGTTGTGCAGTGTTATTGTTTGTTGCGTATAATAGAAGTAATGCAGTGATTGAAAAAATTGCAAACATAGCTTTGGAACACCCATAGATGAAGTCCTGTCCAAAAAATCCAGTGTGGTGTAAATGAAATCTCAGACAGAGAAAACAAACTGGGATTTATTCATCTACATGAGTAATCCCTGCTAAGCACACTCTTGTGTCCTTCCCTTGGTTGAGAAGCTGCCAGTCACATATCGTATTAATTCTAAAAGTGGCTGATGGAGCAGGTGCAATCACACGTGCCAGAAACCGGGCCGTGATCTCTGACGGCACAAACAGCATACTTTCTGCATTGCTAATCCTGCAGTCCAGGCCAAGGCACTGGATCCCTTGCCATGAAATTAACAATGACTGTCATTAGCATGGGATACATTTCATAAAATAGGAGGTTTTTAATCTTTGCACTGACCCTTCCTCTTAAAGATAATATGAACCCGTTTGGTGGAACGGACATTAATTTCTATTTTGTTTGAGGCAAATGAACAAGCCTGTTTTTTCGGCTCCAAACGCACCGTTCCAATCACAGTACGCTAATTATTATAAATGAAGCATAGAGACTCGACATTTAAGAGGTTTATAGCACATATGAATGAACTGAAAAGGTCACAGTTGTATAATGTGAAAAGCCAGCTATTAAAATGGATGAAATACCCACAGACGTTACCTGTAATACAGTATTACTTTCTGTAAAAAGGGGGTAACCTTGAAGAGATCGCAGAGGGAGTCTACTGTAGTGTGGCTTTTACCTATAGTATAGCTGCCTATGACTGGGGAATGCAATGTGTTTGCTTGCACATTTTTCTGCCTGTTTACTTTACTATTTTATTCTGTGTGAACAAATATGTACACGGCTTTTCACTTCATCACTAAGAATGGTTTCTATTATGTTTTACTGTGCAGTAGGGAGTTATTATAGCTGTAATGGCTTCATGTATTTTCTCACTTTCTTCATTAATCCTATAATAATCTTTTATTTAACGTTCTTATGTAAATGTTTTATCAAATACCCTTAAAGAACAAAACAATTTGCAAATGAAAATCCTCATATCCCATCAGATCCATATTGCTGCATTTATAGTAGCTACTGCTGGCAGAGTTTTGGATATTCAAGTAAGGTTTTCAAGCCAGGAATCTGATGAACCCAAAAATGACAACCACTCTTCGGAGCCAAGTATTATCTTTGAGTAGATGTCCCCATGCAGAGAATGCCTGGTGTATTACGCATCAGGGGGTGATGATGAATAGTACAGAATTTGAAATCCATTTTATTTTGTCTCATGACAGGAGTGAGAATGAGAATAAAAGGTATTTTCCATTTTTTTGTATTTGATTCTTAATAAATACATCCTTATAATTATACAGAGTACATAAAAACAGAAAAAAACTATGATCCTATAATAATATCAAGAAAAGTCGCTAACTGAGTTCCCATACTCTGAAGTACAATTAGAATAGGTCAAACATCTCTCTAAATGCAATATATGCAAGAGAATATGATGAGCACAGAGATGGGACTTAGCTCACTCAATCAAGAGTAGATGTAATTCTATAGCGATTGTTCATATCTTCCAAACAGTTGTTCAATGCACTTTCATTCACTTGTATAAGTAAGATACAGCACACCTCTCCCTCATTCCATAAAAATCTAATGTGATGCGATCCAAGACACACACAATAGTGAAGCACCACTACATAGAAGTTATAAAGAGAAAGTTCTTTGATTTCACTTACAAGAAAGATAATAGCCTCCAGCATAATATAGAATGTGAAAAGTTTCACCACATTGGCTTCTTCTGGGGTATGAAACACCACTGGGGGCCTCAATATACTGTAGTTACATAGTTACACTGGTTGAAAAAAGACCTTTTGTCTGTCAAGTTCAATCTTTCACCACCACTTATAAGTTCTTTGTCACTGCGGTGTGCTGGGTTTCCTACAGATGTTTCCTGTTCTGAATAATTCCCAGGCTATTTAGCTGGGTGTCTACCTCTGATCTCTGCCAGTTGTAGCTTTTCTCAAGTGGCATTTGTTACTCTGTGCTTTTGAGTTCTAGTATTGTGATCTTTGTTGCCCACCCTTGGATTTGTCTTTGACTATCCATTTGCCTAGACCTTTTGTCTTATCCACTATCTTTTTGAAATTCTGAACCTGGACTATGACCTGACTACGCATTTGCCTGGGTTGTGATAACATGCAACTTATATACGTAAAGTTGGACCGGATTTGCCTCTGATTTCAAACTATCACTTTTGAAATAAAACAAAGATGAGATTTAAAAGGGTGATATGGAAATAATTTATTTTGATTACATTACCCAGCTATGTGCAGCATCTTAGTTTTGTGCTGTAATGAATTTCTCTGAGTAGATTTACCAAAGTAAATGACTACAGATCAAACTTGCCTCCCCTCTCACAGATAATGCATTCATTCACAGCAGCTTGTATTACCTATTGTAACATATATGAGCTATGACAACATGTAAAGTAGTGCTGTAACTAAAACTAGCTTTCACACACAACACTGCTGTGTTACTCTGCATGTAGTGGCACACACAAAGGAATGAGGAAATGAAAACATGTACAGAGTACAGAATTTCACAAAATCATGAGATAAACAACATGAGCATGGTCATGTATGCAGTGTGTGAGACAGGCTTATAGATGTATCTTAATTACAGACAGTACTTTGGAAAGCAAAAGAACATACTTTAGTTACAGGGATCCTGTCATGCTGGATAACGGTATTAATCTGCAAATATAAGGTTAATCTGCAGTTTGTCAGATAGACATATACTCAGCTGCTGTACTAAAAGTGAGGCTCCTGGGAAAAAAAATCAACTTTATTGCTCTTGAAAGCCACTAATTTTCAGTCATGCAGGACTGCTGACACAGCTGCAATGACCACTCAGTACACAGTGAGAGGTGGCTTTAAGTACTCCTTGGCAGTTTGACAGCCAGCTTTGCAGTGATACACTGTATCTTGGCCTATCAGTGCTGGGGCACGCTAACAGCCATTGCTGCCCGTATGTCTGAAAGCTGATGTCACCTGGGAGGAATACAGTTCATTTTCTCCCGGGAGCCTTACATTCAGTAAGTTGGCCAGGCAGCTTTCCCCCTATTTTTTCAGATAGTGTTATCCAACATGACAGGTTCCCTTGAAGTCATCAACAATTTTGAATACTGGAATTTCCTTTAAGAATTGATTTCAGTCACAAAAATGTCCATACTAGAAATAAATGGATTGCTTTGCGCAACCCCAGTATGTGGTCCAGGTAAGTGCTCTCAGGCCATGGACAGAAGCTGCTTGAATCTCCTGAGATTGTTTCAACAGTGTGGTGTTTAAATTTCTGGGATCTTGGAGGGTAAGGAAATTCTGTCCATGGCCATAGAACACTGATCTAGACTGTATACTGGGGTTGCGTGAAGCCACCTGCTTATCTCTAGTCTGTACGCATACCTTCTTTTAAGAGATTTATTTGCTGCAGATACCTTAAGTTATCAAATTAGAATGCATACAGCCATATATTTATGGTAATTTTTACTTTATCTGTAATACTACTATTTTCAGGTTTGCTGTAAATACAGCATTCACAATTTCATTATACTTATATACTTAGAATCATAGAATCATAGAGTTGGAAGGGACCTACTGGGTCATCTGGTCCAAACCCCTGCTCAAAGCAGGTTTCACTAAATCATCCCAGACAGACGTCTGTCCAACCTCTGTTTGAAAACTTCCATGGAAGGAGAACTCACCACCTCTCAAGGCAGCCTGTTCTACTCATTGATCACCCTAACTGTCAAAAAGTTTTTTCTAATATCTAATCTGTGTCTCCTCCCATTCAGTTTCATCCCATTGCTTCTAGTCTTTCCTTGT
The DNA here is from genome assembly GCF_051348905.1 of Ranitomeya variabilis. Taxonomy (NCBI): domain Eukaryota; kingdom Metazoa; phylum Chordata; class Amphibia; order Anura; family Dendrobatidae; genus Ranitomeya; species Ranitomeya variabilis. Next base: position 132,021,203 of record NC_135234.1, on the reverse strand, counting down.
GCAAATGAGAATAAAGATGATCCTTCTACAATGTGACTTGACACCAACAATTCTGCTACTGACTCATGAAATAGCACTTGCAGAAATTCATGCATAAACTACAGAGACACCCCAACTTGGAAAAAACACATTTTCAATTGTAGAAAAAGTTCAATTCATCTACGAAATGTGAAGTTATCCTTAGATTGGTCACTATACAACTTGAGATCATGCGCACAGCAATGAGACTTCATTGAATTTAAAGCTCAGAATTTATGTGGTTATTCTGAGATGAACTACAGTGCATTATGATGGCATTATGATGGCACTATGATATTATATGGTGGCATAAGAGAAACTTTGAGAAATATTTCTTGTCCACCCAATATTGTTCAAATTGTGTGGTTCCAAAAGCAGGAGTGAAAAATCAATAATTATTGGGATTTCTCAGGAAGAACAAAATATCATGTGGCAATTATCCCAAAACATGCATGACAAGCTCTTCTGTATCTGCATCATGCCCAATAACTGATAAAGGAAGGTAGAATTGGGATAGTTGCATGGATGACAGTTGAAGGGAATCTGTCTTTTTGAGCATGTAATCAAATGCCACCACCTTTATCTACTCATTTATTGCATTTCACAAACATGTGTTTAATCTACTGATTCCTCCTGTATATCTCCTAAAATACCATTTGAATTTCTCCAGTGCTGTATGTAAATTAGTATGGTCCAGTCCGATGGGCGTCATCGCTGCAATATCTTTGCCTCCTCTCTCCTAATAACCACTGTCCTCCAGCTTTGATTCATCTCAAAATCTCACACCTGTGCAGTAGCATTGCAGGTCACATTACTGAAGGCACAGCATAGGATCATAGCGCATTTGCCAAAAAATGTAATTCCGGCTACAATGTATTGGAAGGACGTCTTTTGGCCCATGCTTATTATGTCCTATGCTCTGTCTTCAGGGCAGAGCAAAGTCTGTGATGCTACAACAAAGGCACAATATTTTGTTGGCATATGTGGATGACACAGGACACATAATTCACATTAACCATAGCTGGAGGACAGTGATTAAAAAAAGAGAGGAGGAACAGACACTGTATCAATGACGCCCATCAGACTGCGCTATATTAATTTACATGCAACGTGGAAGAAATTCAGATGGTATTTTGGGGGATATACAGGAGGAATCTGTGGATGATATACCTGTTTTTGGACTGTCGTAGAGAAGTAGATAAAGGTGGTGGAATTTGCTTAGTTACTCAAAAAAAGGTGTTAGGTTATCTTTAAATGCAAGTTCATGGAAACATCAACAGATATTGGTGTGAAAATCAGTAATGTAAGCTTATGTAATATTATCACAGGCTTGATTTTGTAGAACAGATATGGAGACATTAAAGGGTACATGAAGAAACCATTGATGTTGCTCATACAACCATACATTCTTTTTCATTTTCTAAACTTCAAAATATATTTGAATAGTCTGCAACGCACACCAAACTTTCTTCATTCTGGTAGTTGTAGTAAGTTGCAGAATGATGCTTGCATTGCAAGAAGCAGAAGTGGCTATCGGTCACAAAAAGGACCGATGAGACACAAGTAAGAATTGGTGGAACATGATGACCTCTTACAGAATTTCATATTATGACTAATTTCAATCACACTCCTATAGTAAGCACACTTTTAGCCTTCTGCAACCTGGTAAAAAGGACATTGATTTTATTAAGAATTGTGTAACAAGTGCTACAAAAACTGACAAATGCCATCTGAGAATACTCTAATCTAAAACCAACTTGTTTGCTCCAATCGATGTTTTGTGTTTCAGAGCACCAACAGCTTTATCTGCTTTAAGCAATGAATAAATACATTCTGACATGACTGGCAAAGTGCTTTTACTACTACAGGCAGTTAACCTTAGAAATTATCCGTGATTGCATGTATCTTAGAAAGCACTTAGGGGTGTTTCACTAACAACTCCAAAGAATAAAACTAAACTTCTTTATGTACCAAAGAATTAGTTCATTGTCATCAATGTATCTATCTATCTATCTATCTATCTATCTATCTATCTATCTATCTATCTATCTATCTATCATATTGTAACCCCAGTAGGTTATACTTAAACATTATAACTATTTGAATCATTGTACTTAACTCTAAGAATAATAGAATTAAAAAATAAGTCCAAAATAAATATGTTCCTTACTAGGTTTTATAATCAATTATTCATCTCTTTAAAAATGAATGACTTTGATATCTGGACATCCTAAAGTTTAAATGTTGAGTTTAGCCTTTAGTGGGATATCCAGTCATTGATTTTAAAAACAATATTAAAAAACAAAATCTCTAAAGTAATAAAATAGGAATTGCTCACCTTATTATTCCCTGCCACAAAGGATGAGCAAAATGATATATGGGGCCCTAGTATGTCTTCCAAGTCAGTAATCAATGAGTCCCAGACTAGGAGCCTGCAACTTTCTCAGCTGGAATTCAAATGCCACTAATTTAGGTGCCTAATTACTATGCCTCATGTGGCAGCTTGATATGCCTCATTCTACCATGTCTTCCTTTTTTTGTTACCTTTTTGTTTAGCAATATATTAGATAAACAAATATTTATGACATGTATATACATTTATCTTCAGCTTCTAGTCCACTACCAGTAGTGGTAGTAGAGTAGAAATCAGAATATTCATTACCTTTTAATGTAATTGCAGAGTTATCAGGGTGGCGACGTTCAAGTGCTGGTCGAGGAAGTTTGCTGGACCCTGGTCTGGCCACAGTGGAGTACTGACAGACATGCAGAGCCCTCCCACTCTAGTTTTAATACCTCTTAGATCCTAAGGCAGTCTATACCTCCCACTCTGTCTGCTTCTCTGTTGTGGCCAGTGATTGGCTGGAGTAGTCACATGTCCTTCTAGAATAAGTAAAACGTACAGGAATTTGCAAGGTACAAGATTAGAATGGGAGTGATAGAGGATCAGTAAGGTTTCACATGTTTTATTATTCTAAATCAGGATTTTTTATCCTTATTTTAGTGCCTAGAATATTATTGCATGACAGTATGTACATGAATAAGTTGATCCATTACTTTTTCTGTTGAGTCACTTAATCAATAAATATGCAAATTAAGACAGAAGATCCCAATTTGTATTTCAGACTTTTTCTGCAAAAATGGAGCAATCTGCATTTTTTCATAGACTTCTGATAGTGAATTAGAAGCCCATAAAATGTACAGCCATTTACAATGTAAGCTTATTGCACTCTTTTATGTATTGTAAGACAATTAACTTAATTAAACTTCAAAATGTTGAACAAGGAGCTAACATCAATTACATATATTTTTCTCAATTTACATGCTAAAATATTTTGATTTTTATCACTCGGCTTTATTTAAACTGCCTATTTCTGCAGTGTGTGAACTGTTCAATCAAAGAAATTAGGTTTAAATATTCATCATACGGTTAAAACATACAACATTAGATACATTGCTGCATCCCTTTAAATGCAAAGTGAAATACATTATCATTTACTAAATTGCTAGCATAATGTCTTCTGCAGACTGAACATGAAAATGATTTTAATATCCCATATCCAGCATTATACTAGAGAGTCATTTCAAGGTCAGAGTCATCTTAGTTTTATTCCCATGGACATTTTAGCAGAAGAACAAACATTTACCCTACTGTAGCTGCTTGATCAAAAGTTCTTTCTGCAAAGAACAAACACCATATCCTTTAATTTAATTTGGATTCAATATCAATCAGTAATTTAAAGGAGGGAGATTAAGAGGTCAAAAAATAATAAGAATAGATAAAATAATAATAGTATTATTGTAAATAATGTGATTATAAATTATAATAGTAATATCATTATCAGTAACAATAGTTAGCTATTATAATTTTTAATAATACTAATAATATAGATGAGTGGATCAGGCAAAATTCAAAATTTCCTGTTCTGGATTTTCCTGGGAAATTTGATTTGTGGCGAAGTTATTATCTGCAAATGTTATGTCCCTCATTATGCTCTGGTGTTCGTCTAGACCCCAGAACATAATAAACATAATATGTAAGAAAAAATAAATCTTTACACTGACCCTCTGCTCATGTTTTCGACTCATTTGTTTCTCAACACCACCTGTCAGGTCCTTTTTGTTTCTTCTGATCCCCCATTGTTCTTGTGTGAATCTTTGTGCCATATTTCCGGGTGTCATGGCACCAAGGAGGGTTCTGTTCAAGTGCACAGCAAGTCGTCATGATGGCAAAATATGCACCGCAACCCTCTTCACACAGTACAACAGGCCTGAAGATTCCATCACGAGTGGCAGAGGATCAGAAGAAGAGTCGAGCACCTGACGAATGTTGGCAAGGGCCTGAGAGGTGAATGGTGACATGATTAAAATGATTCCTTTTTCTGCTTTTTACTTCTTGATGACCTATTCCGAAAAATGACTAAAGTTGAAATTTCAGCAGTCAATATAGAATTTCCTAAATATGATTTTTACACCTAACCTGGAATCCAACCTCTAAATCTGTCATTAAAGAGTACATGACATCTTTCATGATTAGTTTGGTTAAGTATATGCTTAAATTTCTAGTAAAATAACAAATTATTTTACATTTGCTTTGTTCTGTATCTCTTATTTTATTTATTCTTCTTTATTTTTTTTTTATTTTTTTTTTATTATTTCTTCTGAAAATATACAAATAAATGCACAACTGAGTATCACGTTGTCTTTGCCATAAATACTTGTTCCTACTACAGATTAGCAAATATATTCAAGTGGAATTGAATTTTAGTTGAATATTGCAAAAATCTGCATTTGCCAAAATGATGATTTTATGTAATTTGCCTCTTCATAAATTCAGCAAAATAGCAGCCTCCTCTCGATAATCGTGTGCTTTCATTAGGACGTTTCAATGCATGTGAGCACATGTTCATGGGACACGTCTTGATGTTATGATGTCTTGACCTTATGCATGCCTGCATAGAACCTCATCAGAGCTGACAGGCCTCATAGACTAACATTGGTCTAGGTGCTATACAATGTTTTGTCATATTGCTCTAAAACTGATAATACAGCCATAGGCACCTGCCCAAAAATATACTCATTTACATTACAATTGTATACTTTGTATTTTTGCCCACAACTGCTCAGTTATAAGCTAAAAGTCAATTTTGATCAAAGCAAATTAGAAATGCTCTACTGTGCTATTTTATAAATTTGTGAAATAGGACAATTCTTTTTAAATTGTTAGGGTTTTTTATGCAGTTTAGAGAAAATAGTGAACAAAGTAGAATTTAGATGTGGATCAACATAGTCATCATTTCCACTCAGGAGATTTCTTCTATAAATCATCTATTGGGCACACCTGCAAAGTATGATGAATGGAGAACGCAATCCTTCCCATCAGTTATGTCACGGGGTCCTACTCTGGTACCACACAATCAAAAGAGCCAACGAAGCGTGAACAATCCCAAGACCTTTATTTAGGCAAAATTACGAAAGGTCCATATATGATCCACCACACAAAGGATAAAATAGTCCAGAACACGAATGCAGTTCAGTAACAGGATAAAAGTCCAACAATCCAGCAGACAGAGGATAGCATAGTCCATATACTCTTCTTTCTCTCTGACATGCTGTGAACACATCATCATTCCACACAGGACTGACCTCTCTGCTCCTGTCTTCCCCAGCTGCCTCCTTATCTCCAGGAGTAGTCAGATAGGCTGGGGTGGTTTTCAGGCCTCCCAGACCTGACAAAGGTGCTGCGGGGATTAAGGCACTACAGGAGGTCATTGTTTCAACAAGCTAGTTCAATATGTAATTAGCATATTAGCAAACAGGATTATTGACTGACCCTGTGAGAAGACAACAACACAGTACTGTAGGGCTGATATCAGCCATTCATCAATTAGCAAATAACTCATCCTACAAGAGAACACCATGATCATAAGTAAAATAGAAATATACACAAAAATGATACCCACATAGCATATTGCACCATCACAAGTTATATAAATGAGATTTCAATATTTGGGATGAAAAGTCTATATCCCAATCCAATGTGTAGAGGTCATTCTGAGAAAACAGTTAAATGTGATTAAATAGACACTCATGACAAATTTGAGAGGTTGGCCATATTTTAGATACTTAAAGAAATGTCCATGACATTATAGAATTAAATAGGCTTCTAAGTACTTACTTCACACATCTTGAACTAAGCACATTATTTGAAATGTATTTGAATGGAATTGAAGTCTACTCAAATTTTACAAAAATTGACCGTATTTTTCGGATTATAAGATGCACTTTTGTTCCCCCAAATTTTGGGGGAAGTGGCGTCCTATAATCCGAATCTGTGTGATGTGCTGTAGAGGAGGGGGGGTGTCTCTGGAGTGGTGTCAGGGGGCTGGAGTGGGCTGGCTGCAGAGACAGCAGGAGGTCCTGCGCTCCCGCTCATTAGCCTCATGTAATATTCACTGCACCTGCTGTCCATCACCTCAGTGCTGAACCTGTGCCGAGTTGATTCACAGGGGAGCAGCAAATCTTACATGTGCCTGCATCTCCCCCCCTCCCATCATGGATATGCCCCCCCTGTACTGCTGGCAGACGCATGCCCCCCTGTGCTGCTGGCAGACAGATCCCCCTGTGCTGCTGGCAGGCACATGATAAAATAACAAACACTTCACTCACCTTCCTCTCCAGGAACTTTGCCCTCCTCTTATTTTCTACCTCCATAAGGTTAGTACCCATCTCTTATTTTACTGCTATCCATGTCCACCACCATGGCATTTCATATTGTTATATATTGTTATATATGTATATCTAGGTGACCTCCCTGGGCTCCAGCATTATACTGTGATGGTTGCATATATGTGTTTTTCTATCTATGTGATACTGTTTTTGCCGTGCTCTCCGTGCGTTTAGCTCTTGTCACATGATTATACCGAAGGTGTTTTTGTCTGAGTTTTCTTCAGAACTTTTTTCAGAATTTATTCCTAAAATCTCCCTGGTATCATATGTACAACACCTTACAGGTCCAATGTTACCCCTGGCGATACCTACCACGGCTTCTCTCCAGCATCCCAAAGGGTCCCACTATACTGCTGTCTTGTCTACATTTATGCGGACATATTGTGATTTCTATTTAAGAGGGACAGTATACTTGTACATAATTGTGTGTTTCTTGTTTTTTTGTCATTTTTCTATGTTATTGTTTCTTGTTATAGTGACACCATGTATATTCTTTCTGTTCCAGTAAGGTTTGAAAAAACCCTGTGGGTCAAAACGTTACCTTGCAACACTGCGGTGAATTTTCTATATATATTGTTGGTGTTCTTCAAAATAAAAAAAACACTTGTTTGGCTAATAATACTCTGAATATACTTTTTTGAGTGCGACTGTTTATGTTTGAGACTATACTTTGGAGGATTCCTCCACGTTCAGTCTGCACCATTACCAGCGAGAGTGCACATCTTGTTCTTTACTACAATATTCAATGCACCTGCTGTCCATCACCTCGGTGCTGAACCTGTGCCGAGTTGATTCACAGGGGAGCAGCGAATATTACATGTGCCTGCATCTCCCCCCTCCCATCATGGATATGCCCCCTGTACTGCTGGCAGATGCATGCCCCCCCTGTGCTGCTGGCAGACAGATGCCCCCCCCGTACTGCTGGCAGGCACATGATAAAATAACGAACACTTAACTCACCTTCTGATGATGGCTCCCAGCTCTTCCTGTGTCTGTGCTGACATCCGATCATGTGATCGGCACAGCACAGTGATGACATCACTGTGTGCCCAGGTCACATGATCTGATGCTTGGGAAACAGGAAGCACAACCGAGGAGCTGTGAGCACGGAAATCATCATCAGAAGGTGAATTAACCCCTTCCCGACATCGGACGTACTATACCGTCCGATGTCGGGTCCCCTGCTTTGATGTGCGCTCCGGCGGTGAGCGCACATCAAAGTCGCGACATGTCAGCTGTTTTTTACAGCTGACATGTGAGCGCAATTGCAGCGGGTGAAATTGCGATCACCCGCCGCTATTAACTAGTTAAATGCCGCTGTCAAATGCAGACAGCGGCATTTAACTACCGCATCCGGCCGGGCGGCCGGAAATGAGCGCATCGCCGACCCCCGTCACATGATCGGGGGTCGGCGATGCTTGTATATTGTAACCATAGAGGTCCTTGAGACCTCTATGGTTACTGATCGCCGGTGGCTGTGAGCGCCACCCTGTGGTTGGCGCTCACAGCACACCTGCATTTTAGCTACATAACAGCGATCTGATGATCGCTGTTATGTAGCAGAGCCGATCGGGCTGTGCCTGCTTCTAGCCTCCCATGGAGGCTATAGAAGCATGGTAAAAGTAAAAAAAAAAGTTAAAAAAAATGTGAAAAAAATAAAAAAAATATAAAAGTTTAAATCACCCCCCTTTCGCCCCAATCAAAATAAATCAATAAAAAAATAATCAAACCTACACATATTTGGTATCGCCGCGTTCAGAATCGCCCGATCTATCAATAAAAAAAAGCATTAACCTGATCGCAAAACGGCGTAATGAGAAAAAAAATCGAAATGCCAGAATTACGTTTTTTTGGTCGCCGCGATTTGCATTAAAATGAAATAACGGGTGATCAAAAGAACGCATCTGCACCAAATTGGTATCATTAAAAACGCCGTCTTGGCACGCAAAAAATAAGCCCTCAACCGACCCCAGATCATGAAAAATGGAGACGCTACGAGTATCGGAAAATGGAGCAATTTTTTTTTATTTTTTTTGCAAAGTTTGGAATTTTTTTTCACCACTTAGGTGAAAAATAACCTAGTCATGTTAGGTGTCTATGAACTCGTACTGACCTGGAGAATCATAATGGCAGGTCAGTTTTAGCATTTAGTGAACCTAGCAAAAAAACAAACAAAAAACAAGTGTGGGATTGCACTTTTTTTGCAATTTCACCGCACTTGGAATTTTTTTCCTGTTTTCTAGTACATGCCATGGTAAAACCAATGGTGTCGTTCAAAAGAACAACTCGTCCCGCAAAAAATAAGCCCTCACATGGCCAAATTGACGGAAAAATAAAAAAGTTATGGCTCTGGGAAGGAGGGGAGTGAAAAACGAAAACGGAAAAATGAAAAATCCCACGGTCATGAAGGGGTTAAGTGTTTGTTATTTTATCATGTGCCTGCCAGCAGCACAGGGGGGGCCATGTGTCTGCCAGCAGCGCAGGGGGGCATGTGTCTGCCAGCAGCACAGGGGGGCATATGTCAGAAAGCAGCACAGGAGGGGGGCATGTGTCTGCCAGCAGCACAGGAGGGGGGCATGTGTCTGCCAGCAGCACAGGAGGGGGCATGTGTCTGCCAGCAGCACAGGAAGGGGGCATGTATCTGCCAGCAGCACAGGAGGGGGCGTGTGTCAGCCAGCAGCACAGGGGGCATGTGTCAGCCAGCAGCACAGGAGGGGGCATGTGTCAGCCAGCAGCACAGGAGGGGGGCATGTGTCTGCCAGCAGCACAGGGGGGCATGTCCCTGCCAGCACAGTGGGGCATATTGTGACCGAGGGGGCATGTGCCTGCCAGCACAGGGGGGGCATATAGTGACCCAGGGGGGTATGTCTGCCAGCACAGGGGGGCATATAGTGACCCAGGGGGGCATGTGTATGCCAGCAGCAAGGGGGGGCATATAGTGACCCAGGGGGGCATGTGCCTGCCAGCAGCATAGGGGGGCATGTCCCTAGCAGCACATGGGGACATATTGTGACCAGGGGGCATGTGCCTGCCAGCAGCACAGGGGGGCATATAGTGACCTGGGGGGGCATGTGTCTGCCAGCAGCACAGGAGGCATATAGTTACCAGGGGGGCATGTGCCTGCCAGCAGCACAGGGGGCATATAGTGACCTGCGGGGGCATGTGTCTGCCAGCAGCACAGGGGGCATATAGTGACCCAGGGGGGGCATGTGTCTGCCAGCAGCACAGGGGGGCATGTGCTAGCACAAGGATGGGGGTTATATAGATACCAGGATGAGGGACATATGATTTGTAAGACGGACACTGGCATTATAAGACAGACCCCTATTTAACATAAAAAATTATTTTTTCTCTTTTTCTTCACCAAATTTGGGGGTGCGTCTTATAATCAGGTCCGTCTTATAAAGCAAAAAATACGGTACATTTGCCAAAATTTATTTCTGTGCTAATTCAGAAAAATGGCAGTTGTTCGCAGCCATTTTTCTGAGTCACAATGGGCCATTTAAAGGTTAAAAAGATAAATCATTGCAGTCACCTCACCAGCCATTTTTTGACCACCTTAAACAGTGAATGTCCAGTTAGACCAAGAAGCAGGGACAAGCAAGTACCTGAGTAAATCTGGCATTGGAGTGACAGGGGATCAGTGCTGATAAATATCGCTTTTTGTTTTCTATACTACTCAGATTTCTTTGACATATTTTTCGGACAGAAAAAAAACTTTGCACAATTGGTTCATTATTTTTCTTAATATTACTAGGAAGCATAAAAAGTCAAAAAAGTCCTTTTAAATTTTAAATAATATCACTTAATTAATTAGTTAATTAATTAATAAAAGTGAACAATTCTGAAATAAAAATACTGGCCTCATATAAAGTACTGACAATTATGAACAAGCCTCATTCTCAGAGTCCTGCCTAAATGTAAGTTTTCAGACTGTTTGAATTTTCTTTATCGATGTATAACAGTGATCCTGAGACCCTTTCGATGTCAGTGCTTCTGCAGTCTTCACCAACTTGTCATTGTATTGTTCATACACTGCTCTACAATACAGCAGTCACATATTCAAATGGAGCTCAGGGGACTGTTCATTATTTTATTCTAGAACTTATTTTAACAAACTCTTCTATGGAGTGGTGATGCAATAGGCTCTGAATTAATATCTGGTGGCAGCTGACATTTAATGAGGTTTTAATGACTTCATCTAAAGTGTTACCGCATGTTTAGAAATATATTATGCTCCACATAGTGAAACCTAGTGAAAGGTATAACTAACTACCACAGAGGAACCCCACATGGCTGCTACTGTCTTGCTGCCCCTTTGACATGTTTAGACTATGGGGTCTCTTACATGCACAACATTTTTTACATGCTAATTAGGAACGAGTAAATCTGCCGAGATTCCAGTTCAGCATATCATGTAGATTTTACAGAGAATGTTTTTTTTGCAGCAAAGTTATTATCAGCAAATCGAGTGGCCCTTATTATGCTCTGTGGTCTTTCCATGCACAGAGCATATAAAACATAACATTTATGTTAAAAAAGAATGCTCGACTCACCCCTCATCTGTCTTGTCTTCCTTGAAGCCTGCCATCCGGTCCTCCAAGCCTCTTCTTTTCCCCTTCCCCCGTTGCATGCATCATCTTCGGCCTCTCACTCCAGGCAAGACATTTCGACATGACAAGGCTTCTAACGTCATTGCACACTGTGCCATAAATCAAGTGGCGCACATCATAATGTAATGTTGTGAAATGTGCCCCACAGTGGCATGGCGTGGAGGGATGTCAGAAGGTCAGTCATTTCAGAAGTTCTGGCCTAGAGTGAACAGGCTGAAGAGGATGTGTGTAACAGGGGTAAGGAGAAAAAAAGTGGTGAAAAGGAGCGGATGGTGGACTTCAGGGACAGGGACACACATAAGCAGTGTATTATTAATTTATTTTTTGTATCCATTCTTCTTGCCCTCAGTGGTTCAATAAAGTGGTGGTCACAGCTGGCCGACGTTTTACCAAGTTTGCACAAAACAAATTACAATCAATTCTGTATTCTGGAGAATGCAAATTTTTGTAAGATTCAATAATACAATTCACTCTAATAAATGTCTTCATCTAATACTGTACTTGTATATGGATAATTTTAATGTTTACTCTGAACTTAATGACTACATATGGTAAATTGCTATATTTCTGGGGCTGTGTAAAATTAACACATTAAAAGGGAGTTCCTTTTCAAAGTTATTATTAGGGTTGAGCGACTTTTATTTTTATAGGATCGGGTCGGGTTTCACGAAACCCGACTTTCTCAAAAGTCGGGTGGAGCGAAATCGGCAGATCCTATAAAAAAGTCGGGGTCGGGGTCGGCCAAAACACGAAACCCAATGCAGTGCAATGGGATACTATGGTTCCCAGGGTCTGAAGGAGAGGAAACTCTCCTTCAGGCCCTGGGATCCATATTAATGTGTAAAATAAAGAATTAAAATAAAAAATATTGATATACTCACCCGTCCGGAGGCCCCTGGACATCACCACTGGTAACCGGCAGCCTTCTTTGCTTAAAATGAGCGCGTTCAGGGCCTTAGATGACGTCACGGCTTGTGATTGGTCGCGTGACGCTCATGTGACCGCCACGCGACCAATCACAAGCCGTGACGTAATTCTCAGGTCCTAAATTCCTAATTCTAGGAATTTAGGACCTGAGAATTACGTCACGGCTTGTGATTGGTCGCGTGGCGGTCACATGGGCGGCCGCAACCAATCACAAGCCGTGACGTCATCTAAGGCCCTGAACGCGCTCATTCTTAGGAAGGAAGGCTGCCGGAAAGAAGCCGAGGGTGAGTATATTCCTATTAGGTATATACTCACCCTCGGACGCGCCCTGCTTCTTTCTGGCAGCCTTCCTTCTTAAGAATGAGCACGTGAAGGGCCTTAGATGACGTCACGGCTTGTGATTGGTCGCGGCCGCCCATGTGACCGCTCACGCGACCAATCAGGAGCCGTGACATCATGGAAGGCCGTAAACGCACTCATTTTAAGCAAAGAAGGCTGCCGGTTACCAGCGGCGATGTCCAGGGGCCTCCGGAGAGGTGAGTATATCAATATTTTTTATTTTAATTCTTTATTTTACACTTAAATGTGGATTCCGATACCGATTTCCGATATCGTAAACATATCAGAACTCGGTATCGGAATTCCGATACCAGATTCAGAAGATCGACGACCTCATGGCCGACCCCACACAGGGGTCGGGTTTCATGAAACCCGACTTTGCCAAAAGTCGGCGACTTCTGAAAATGGCCGACCCATTTCGCTCAACCCTAGTTATTATATCTAAATGACTGCTCTCCTTAAAAATAAAACAGCATCATTACTTAGCCTCTGACACTCCAGGACTGCCTCTCTGCTGCTCAACTTTTGCCTTTGTTGACATGCCTGCAGTTGTAATGCCACTGCTATCTGCAGTGGTGACACCACTTCTAGTTGCAGCAGGTCACATACCCTAGACGTGATGTCATTGCTGCAAAAATATCACTCAGCTTTTATGCACACACTAATTACAAGCAAACAGGTCACAGATGAGGATGTTACCTTTAGTAGCCATTCAAAACAATTTGTGTCAACTTTTGTGCATGTTATCAGGCCAAAATCACCAGTGTGTGTGAATTTTTGATCAGGGTCATTTGGATAATTTGTGGAGAAAAAGTTTTGGTGTTATCATTCATATTCTCTGAAAAAATGGCAAGAAAGCAAAAATTCTGCAGGGGTATATAAACGTTTGAGCACAACTGTATATACACCTAGTGATTATTCATATATATGCATATGTATGTGTAAAATTATTTCAGAGAAAACAAACACTCAAATGTTGAAAGGACACAGTGGGGGAAATAAGTATCCCTTGCTGATTTTGTAATTTTGCACATTGACAAAGACATGAATAGTCTATAATTTTAAGGGTAGGTTAGTTTTAACATTGAGAGATAAAATATCAAAAATAAAGTCCAGAAAATCACATTGTATAAATTATATAAATTTATTTGCATTTTGCAGTGAGAAATACGTATTTGATCCCTCTGGCAAACACGACTTAATACTGGGTGGCAAAACCCTTGTTGGCAAGCACAGCAGTCAGACTTTTTTGTAGTTGATGATGAGGTTTGCACACATGTCAGAAGGAATTTTGGTCCACTCCTCTTTGCAGATCATCTCTAAATCATTAAGATTTTGATGCTGTTGCTTGTTAACTCGGAGCTTCAACTTCTTCCATAAGTTTTCTATGGGATTAAGGTCTGAAGACTGGCTAGGCCACTTCTTTTTGAGCCACTCATTAGTTGCCTTGGCTGTATGTTTTGGGTCATTGTCTTGCTGGAAAACCCACTCACAACCCATTTTTAATGTCCTTGCGGAGGGAAGGAGGTTGTCACTCAGGATTTTATGGTACATGGCTCCATCCATTCTCCCATTGATGCGGTGAAGTAGTCCTGTGCCCTTAGCAGAGAAACACCCCCAAAACATAATGTTTCCACCTCCATGCTTGCTAGTGGGAATGGAGCTCTTTGGCTGATAGGCAGCATTTCTTTTTTAACAAACACGGCGAATTGAGTTAATGCCAAAGACCTCAATTTTTGTCTCATCTGGCCACAGCACCTTCTCCCAATCACTCACAGAATCATCCAGGTGTTCGTTGGCAAACTTAAGATGGTCTTGCACATGTGCCTTCTTGAGCAGGGGGGGGCTTTTGGGCACTGCAGGATTTTAAACTTTTACGGCGTAATGTGTTAGCAATGGTTTTCTTGGTGACTGTGGTCACAGCTGCCTCGAGTTCATTAACATGTTCCCCCAGTGTAGTTTTAGGCTGATCTCTCACCTACTTCATGGTCAAGGATACCCCACGAGGTGAGATTTTGCATGGTGCCCCAGATTGATGTCAATTGACAAGCCATTTTGCATTTCTTCCATTTTCTTACTATTGCATCAACAGTTGTCTACTTCTCACCCAGCATCTTAGTTTTGGTTTTGTAGCCCATTCCAGCTTTGTGCAGGTATATGTTCTTGTCCCTGACATTCTTTTAAAGCTCTTTGGTCTTGCCCATGCAGAGGTTAGAATCTGACTGATTAATTGAATCTGTGGACAGAAATCTTTTATATTGGTGACTGTAAGACAGCTGTCTGTAATGCAGGTACTGAGTTGATTAGGAGCATCTAACTGGTCTGTAGGAGCCAGAACTCATAATAGTTGGTAGGAGATCAAATACTTATTTCTCACTGCAAAATACAAATAAAAGTACATAATTTATACAATGTGTTTTTCTGGATTTTATTTTTAATATTCTATCTCTCAATGTTAAAATTAACATACCCTTAAAATTATAGACTGTTCATGTCTTTGTCAGTGGGCAAACTTACAAAATCAGCATGGGATCAAACATTTACTTCCCCCACTGTATGTATGTATATATATATATATATATATATATATATATATATATATATATATATATATATATATATATATACATATATATATATATATAATGGGAATGTGGAAAACCACATAAGAAACGACCAAACTGGGTATTAATGCAACAAAATCTTTATTGAAAATAACCACAAATAAGTAACACACTTAATAAGGCTCAGGACAGAAAATGGAACAAGGTGCTAAAATGGTGGCTGTGCACCTATAACATGGCCACCATGTATAGAAACCGTGCGGACCCGAGCCCAACAGCTACCTACTCCAAATAACATCCAGTCAATATCATGTAAATTGTACCCCCCTGGTCATCAAAGACCGTGCAGCTCCAACTGTCTATGCCTGGAAAACCAGGACTAATCACCGCAATAGCGGTCGGGAGTTTACCTGTAAGCAGGGGGATGTGGAGGAGGAAGCCAGGAACGGTCACCGCACGGGCACCCGACGCGCGTTTCGGAGCGGAAGCTCCTTCGTCAGGGGGCATACATATATATATATATATATATATACATATATAGCAGTTTTCAGCTCTTTCCATAGACTCTCGATTGGATTGAGGTATGAACTTTGACTTGGCCATTCTAACACCTGGATATGTTTATTTGTGAAATATTCCATTGTAGATTTTGCTTTATGTTTGGGATCAATGTCTTGTTGGAAGACAAATCTCTGTCCCAGTCTCAGGTCTATTGCAGACTCCAACAGGTTTTCTTCAACAATGGTCCTGTTTGGCTCCATCCAACTTCCCATCAATTTTAATAATCTTACCTGTCCTTGCTGAAGAAAAGCAGGCCCAAACCATGATGCTGCCACCACATTTGACAGTGGGGATGGTGTGTTCACGGAGATGAGCTGTGTTGCCTTTACGCCTAACATATCGTTTGGCATTGTTGCCAAAAAGTTCGATTTTGGTTTCATCTGACCAGAGCACCTTCTTCCACATGTTTGTTGTGTCTCCCAGGTGGCTTGTTGCAAACTTTAAATGATACTTTTTATGGATATCTTTGAGAAATGGCTTTCTTCTTGCCACTCTTCCATAAAGGCCAGATTTGTGCAGTGTACGACTGATTGTTCTCTGTCCTCCATAGTACACACCTGCGTAAGGCAAGATTGCCTTGTGCAGGCATGTACTACGGAGGACAGAGAATGAACTTCAATCCAATATTGCAGCCAGCATGCAGCCAGCAGGTAAGGAAAGGGTGAATCAAACACCCGAAAACCCCGCCCCTATGTCTGAAAATTGTTCCCTCCAAATTCAAGTGACAGAGTCCCTTTAATGTTTTGGAAATCATTTTGTATCCAAATTCAGTTTTAAACTTCTCCACAACAGTATCACGGACCTGCCTGTTGTGTTCCTTGGTCTTCATGATGCCCACTGTGCTTCACACAGAACCCTGAGACTATCACAGAGCAGTTGCATTTATACGGAGACTTGGTTACACACAGGTGGATTATATTTATCATCATTAGGCATTTAGGACAACATTGGATCATTCAGAGATCCACAAAGAACTTCTGGAGTGAGTTTGCTGCACTGAAAGTAAAGGGGCCGAATAATATTGCACGCCCCACTTTTCAGTTTTTGAATTTACATAAAAATTTAAAATAACTAATACATTTTGTTCAACTTCACAATTGTGTTCCACTTGTTGTTGATTCTTCACCAAAAATTTACATTTGGTATCTTTATGTTTGAAGCATGATATATGGGAAAAGGTTGAAAAGCTCCAGGGAGTCGAATACTTTCGCAAAGCACTGTATATACACACAGCGAGTGAAATAAGTATTGAAAATGTCACTAATTTTCTAAGTAAATATATTTCTAAAGGTGCTATTGACATGAAATTATCACCAAATGACAATAGCAAGCCATTCATTCCACACAGGCAAAGAAAGCAAATCATAGATGTCCATAAGTGAAGTTATGTGTAATAACAAGAAATGCCACAGGTAAAAAGGGAGATGCAAAAATCCATGGAAATTCATGGATCATCAGCAATTAGAAAGCAATCCTGCCACTAAGTAAAAATAATATTAGTTGGTTCAAAAAAAGATGTGTCATTACCAAAGTACCACACAAGAAACATCTCAGAATTGGAAAAAACAGTCAACCATAGAACTATTTTAAACCCAGAAAAAAGGCAATAATGAACTGGAGCTATATTCTATTGAAATACAAACATATCAAGTTAGAGGCCCAATTTATCAAAGTGTTGCTCCACCGAAATGGGCAGAGCAGGGTCTGGATGTGTTATACCTTACAGGCAGGGACTGTAGTAAGATTTGTGGCGCACACTACTTTTCAAACACACTAAATTCATTAAGAGTGTGCGCACCGATTAAAGAATCATGAGTGTCTTACTCCAGCATTTTCCATCATGAAGACCAGCCCCCTTTATATTGGTCTTGATGAATTGAAGCCAATTAGTTGCACTGCAATTAATTAGAAGATTGAAATATCAGGAATTTATTTATTTTATTCCCTAATATAGTTCCACTAAATTTCTACACTTCTTTACATACATCTACAAAGTTGTCCTTATTGGAGCTCACAATCTAAATCCCCTAATAGGCAACCAAAGTGCCTGTAGGAAACTATGTGCATGTGGAAATATTCCCCTTTGGTAAATATACAAGCCTCTATAGTCCATAACCTCCACTGCAGTGATGAGGTCTGAGTCTATCAGAAGTACGAGTATTTGGGCTAGTGCACATGGTCGTACTTTCATTCTGAGTGTGATCTAAGAAGGCATCTGATCACACTTGGACCAATGTTGTACTATGGGAAAATGCATGTGTCCTTTTTTTGCTTTTACAGAGCCGGTCTGGGGAAATAATCACATCATGGCCGAGTTTGAGCCGATATTTGGATCGCACGTGCAAGTCAATGAGTCCATGGAAAACATTGGACCTCACTTAAATGACAGGTACGTGCAGTCCGATTTCCATGACTGACACAATGAAGAAGATGGAGACATTATTTTTTCCATATTTTGCTTATCTAAAGAATAGGAACATTATGATCACACTCTGAGCATCAAACTGTGATCAGAGTTTGACCAGGGTGTGATTTGCATAATCATACATTCAAGTGACCCCAGCCTTTCTGATAGTACTGGTGAACAGGTCTGGTATTTTTATTCTCCTGGGTTCCACTTAGACTGTAGCCCTATAAAGAAGTATCAGATATTTGTCATACAATACTCTAAAGACTCGTTAGTTTGTTCTGTACTGTTTTGAAAATTACTATAAATTTCTTAATACTAATCTGAAAATCTGAAACTTCAAGTTGTTCAGTTTCTATTTTCATACAGCCCTTTTCTGCCTAAACACACATGAAATAACAATCCTGACAGGCATTCCTTTTTGTACATATGTTGTTATACGCTCCATTAGGCTGTGCAGCTTTTGTAACAGACTATTCCAACAGATTCCCGTGATGTTTGAATGCTCTAAGGCCCTGATGTTTCTATGACGCGGCAGTACTTTCACACAACTTTCTTATTTATCCTGAAATTATCTGTTCTTCTTTGTTAGACCTGAGATTTTGTTTCCATTTCTCTCCAATTTCCAAAGCGTGCTTTGCTTTGAATTCCTGTTCTATCCTAAAAATCAATATAATATCAGTCTCATATGACAGGTTTTTGAATCTGCAATCATTTCCACAGTAGAAAGTTAAAAAAAAAGAATGAGATACCGTGTTTGTCACAGATGATAATACAGAGCGTCTATCTATGGCCAACTGACTTGTATATCTGATTTATACAAGTGTCAGCTGCCAAATCCAGAATAGTTTGTCTTACATACAAACTGCAAATGTCAGTGGTCATTTTTTAAACAGATTAAGGGTTTACGCACGCAATTCATTACAGATCTGTAGAACATTTGAGTTGAAATGCATCATAAAACACTCTCTATAGGTGTCTATTGGGTCATTCAATAGAGATGTGCCCGTCCGGTCTGCAAATTTTTAAGGACATCAATTTCTCATTACACAAATTCAATACACACTAGTGACATGTCTGAAAAATCCTTGAGAGTGCAAAAATAGATTTTAACCATAAGGTGGCACAGCCACGCAAATCCACATATAGCTAACCTTTAAAGAGGCTGTCCACTGTTAGGGCAACCCCTTCTCGATCGTATTGTTTACCCCCCTGAAAAAGAAAACACCTATTCTCACTTCTTGTGCTGCCGCAGGTACAGTGGTGTCAACACTCTCATTCACATGAGGTTGTTATGACAACAATGGCATCACTGCCGCCGCCTTCAGACGCATACGTAATCAAGAGGAAGTGAGAGCTGCGGCTTGCCAATCACTTCCTCTTGATTTCCAATACATCTGAAGGCAAGGACAATGAAGCCAGTGCTGATTGGGGCAGAACTCACTTGTGATAACAACCGCATGTTAGCCTCGGAAAGGAGCATGCCGAAACCACTGGAACGGCGCTGACACGGAAGGTGAGTATTTGTGTTTTTGTTTTCTTGTGGTCAAAATTCAGATTGAGAAGGGGTTGTACTAGTGGTGCACAAACCCTTTAAGGAAAAGGGAACTTTTTCATTTTTGCATGTACATTTTTGATTACATTCCCACGATCAGGTTGTTGATGTGAGTATGGTGCAGGTTCCACTTATATGCAACTGTCTGAGATTGACAGCTGCCTTTAAATGGTTAAGAGCCATGGCCAAATCTGTTAGAGGCAGATGCCAGCTATGTAATATATTTGGCATCATTCAAAAGTACAACTCCTGAGCCCCCATCACACATGCGAACCCCTTCCCAAAAAGTTAATTAACAATGTAATGCAGGAAGGGTTTTAACATTAGTAACAGAGTAATATGAAATCTTTCTTTTTTTTCAAAGCTAGCTAGTTATATTGTGCTATTAGTCTCAGCATATATAGAGCCAAGAGAAGAAGTAAGGAAGGACAAATGCTTAGCTCTGTGTGTGTCCAATTTTACACAGAGGCACAGATATTTTATAACATTGATATGAAATTTACCATATTGCACAGTATGCCTTGCTTTGTAAAATGTAATTTTCTGGAATTATTCTCTGCTGATATTTTTATGAAACTTAATTACTGTTAATTTTAAGGAATTTCAAGGTTTCCTACATTCTTTCAAATTAATCATGAAAAAATAAAACATTTTTAACCAAGTTTAAGACCAGGACAATTGTTACCCTTTCTTTACCAAGCAAATTTTTATGTTTTTTCATACATGTGGTTTAACCCCTTCACGCCGCAGCCCATTTTCCTTTTTGCATTTCTGTTTTTCGCTCCCCTTCTTCCCAGAGCCATAACTTTTTTTTCCTTCAATATGGCCATGGGAGGGTTTGTTTTTTGTGGGACAAGTTGTACTCTTGAACAACATCATTGGTTTTACCATATCATGTACTCAGAAATGGGAAAAAAATTCCAAGTGCGGTGAAATTGCAAAAAAAGTGCAAGTCCACAAGGTTTTTTGGGATTTTTTAAAAACATGCTTTCCAAATGCTAAAACTGACCTGCCAATATGATTCTCCAAGTCATTAAGAGTTCATACAGGAAGGATATATATCTTGGTACCGTGTTAGCCACTAGATAGAAAAATATTTAGAATTGAGAGTCCTCAGTGGTTGATACCTTTTAATGGCCTCTGAGGACTCTCAATTCTAAATATTTTTCTAAGAGTTCATAGAAATCAAACATGTCTAAGTTGTTGTTTTTTTAAGTGGTGAAAATCCATTTTTCATCATCTCTGGTTGAGTGAGGGCTTATTTTTTGTGTGCTGATCTCTTTTTTTTAGTGATACCATTTTGGTGCAGATACAATCTTTTGATCACCCGTTATTGCTTTTTAATACAATGTTGCGGCGACGAAAAAAATGTACAGTACAGACCAAAAGTTTGGACACACCTCCTCATTTAAAAATTTTTCAGTATTTTCATGACTATGAAAATTGTACATTCACACTGAAGGCATCAAAACTATGAATTAACACATGTGAAATTATATACTTAACAAAAAAGTGTGAAACAACTGAAATTATGTCTTATATTCTAGGTTCTTCAAAGTAGCCACCTTTTGCTTTGATGACTGCTTTGCACACTCTTGGCATTCTCTTGATGAGCTGCAAAAGGTAGTCACTGGGAATGGTCTTCAAACAATCTTGATGGAGTTCCCAGAGATGCTTAGCACTTGTTGGCCCTTTTGCCTTCACTCTGCGGTCCAGCTCACCCCAAGCTATCTCGATTGGGTTCAGGTCTCTGACTGTGGAGTCCAGGTCATCTGGCGTAGCACCCCATCATTCTCCTTCTTGGTCAAATAGCCCTTACACAGCCTGGAGGTGTGTTTGGGGTCATTGTCCTGTTGAAAAATAAATGATGGTCCAACTAAACGCAAACCGGATGGAATAGCATGCCGCTGCAAGATGCTGTGCTAGCCATGCTGGTTTAGTATCCCTTTAATTTTGAATAAATCCCCAAAAGTGTCACCAGCAAAGCACCCCACACCATCACACCTCCTCCTCCATGCTTCACGGTGGGAACCTGGCATGTAGAGTCCATCTGTTCACATTTCTGCATCGCACAAAGACACAGTGGTTGGAACCAAAGATCTCAAATTTGGATTCATCAGACCAAATCACAGATTTCCACTGGTCTAATGTCCATTCCTTGTGTTCTTTAGCCCAAACAAATCTCTTCTGCATGTTGCCAGTCCTTATCAGTGGTTTCCTAGCAGCTATTTTACCATGAAGGCCTCCTGCACAAAGACTCCTCTTAACAGTTGTTGTAGAGATGTGTCTGCTGCTAGAACTCTGTGTGGCACTGACCTGGTCTCTAATCTGAGCTGCTGTTAACCTGCGATATCTGAGGCTTGTGACTTGGATATGCTTATCCACAGAAGCAGAGGTGACTCTTGGGCTTCCTTTCCTGGGACGGTCCTCATGTGAGCCAGTTTCTTTGTAGCGCTTGATGGTTTTTGCCACTGCACTTGGGGACACTTTCAAAGTTTTCCCAATTTTTCGGAGTGACTGACCTTCATTTCTTAAAATAATGATGGCCACTCATTTTTCTTTACTTAGCTGCTTTTTTCCTGCCATAATACAAATTCTAACAGTCTGTTCAGTAGGACTATCAGCTGTGTATCCACCAGACTTCTGCACAACACAACTGCTGGTCCCAACCCCATTTATAAGGCAAGAAATCTCACTTATTATACCTGACAGGGCACACCTGTGAAGTGAAAACCATTTCCGGTGACTACCTCTTGAAGCTCATCAAGAGAATGCCAAGAGTGTGCAAAGCAGTCATCAAAGCAAAAGGTGGCTACTTTGAAGAACCTAGAATATAAGACATATTTTCAGTTGTTTCACACTTTTTTGTTAAGTATATAATTCCACATGTGTTAATTCATAGTTTTGATGCCTTCAGTGTGAATGTACAATTTTCATAGTCATGAAAATACTGAAAAATCTTTAAATGAGAAGTTGTATCCAATTTTTTGGTCTGTACTGTAATTCAGTGTTTTGACTTTTTTCTCATTATGCCGTTTAGCGATTGGGTTAATTTTTTTTATATTGATAGATTGGGAGATTCTGAATGTGGCGATACCAAATATATGTATGTTTGAGTTTTTTTAATTATTTTATTTTGAATAGGGCAAAAGGGGGTGATTTGAACTTTTATATTTTTTTATTTTTAAAATATTTTTTAAAAACTTTTTTTTTTATTTTTAGCATGCTTTAATAGTCTCCATGGGAGACTAGAAGCTGCGATAACCCGATCACCTCTGTTACATACAGGCGATGATCAGATCACCTATATGTAGCAGAATTGCTGACTTACTATGAGAGTCGACCATCGGGCGGCGCTCATAGCAATCCAGCGTTGACAACCATAGAGGTCTGCAGGAGATCTCTGGTTGCCATGCCAAACCATTAGTGACATGCGATCATGTGTCACCAATGGGCAGATTTCCAGCATGATTGCTGGAAGAGCATGTTAAATGCCGATATCAGAGTTTGACAGAGGCATTAAACAGTTTAATAGCCACGGGTGGATCGCGATTCCACCCGCGGCTATTCCGGGCACATGTCAGCTGTTCAAAACATCTGATATGTGCTTGGAAGGATGTGGGCTTGGCACCAGAGCCCACATCAATGGAGACATGACATGTGCAGGACTAGTACGGCGCATGTCATGAAGGGGTTAAAAAACTGCAACATTTTTCTCGTTTAGATATTCAAATATTATTACATCACTTTTGTGAAATGTAAAACCTAATTATTATGTATCACTGGGAAAATAAAATAAATGCTTTTTGCATAACTTTCCTTTTTTTATAACACAACAGGTTACTAAATTACCTTTTGAAAACTGTTGCCTTTTCTGAAAGTATTTTATATATATATTGGACACATGTTAATTTGTCTTTTTTTTACACATGGGAAGGGTTAGTAATAGTGATTAGGATTTGCCGTTGCAATTTAGATTTTTTTTTCTGTGTATTCATTTATCTATTTAATTAACACATTATGCTTTAATAAGACCACAAAAACATTTTGCGGATATTTCAACATGATTTCCTCTGTAACTGGGGTGATATGTTAGCTCTAGTTACAGAGTAATTTAACCTCCTGGCTGTAAAGCAGATATCAGAAATAAATGACTGGATCTCCTTCAATTTAGCATTTCCTGCTCTCTCCCTACAGCAAGTGATCATATGAGTATTGGGTCCGGAGGACAAAGTGCTGTCAATACTTCCTATTCTGTATACGCAACACCATTTCAGTGCTGTGTACACAGCGATATTGAAGGCAGAAATAATAATAAAAAGAGATCATTGGATCAATCAATTGAGAATTTAATTCAAGATATATCTTCTAAAATTAGCAGTCCCCCTCAAATTTGAATAGTTTGCGATTTATTTTGCCAGGTGCCATCTCACCATTTCACACGAGAGTCACAGAGTGAGCTAATGATGACAAGAGTGGGAAGGTAGGATTTCCCATAATGCCGTGCAGCTATAACATCAATTAGTTTAGTGCACACAATCAGGGGGACTATCACCCCCAATATAACAGATGGGGGACTACCAACCAGTGCTATTTTATACCTTTACAGCAAAGAGATAGAGGTCAGAGATGACCGCTCGCTACACAAAGGGACAGCAAATGTTGCATTTCTGAACTGGTGTTGAGAAACCTTGAATTACAAAGGATGGGAAGTGAGCGATAGGGCAGGTGAAAGCAGCCGTGCCAATGTAATTGATTAAATATATGGTGCATCCGATATCTATTCTGCTGTCAATCTCTCTATGTACATCTCTTCTCTTCACTCTTACTCTCTTGTTTTCTCCTATGGCTGTATTAACAATAAAATAGATTGGATACAATGTAGGAGAACTGTAAAATGTTCTACACATCATTTCAAACAAATAAAGTGTTTTAACCTTCATGACCCAGCCTATTTTGACCTTAATGACCTGGCCGTTTTTTGCAATTCTGACCAGTGTCCCTTTATGAGGTAATAACTCAGGAACGCTTCAACGGATCCTAGCGATTCTGAGATTGTTTTTTCGTGACATATTGGGCTTCATGTTAGTGGTAAATTTAGGTCGATAATTTCTGAGTTTATTTGTGAAAAAAACGGAAATTTGGCAAAAATTTTGAAAATTTTGCAATTTTCACATTTTTAATTTTTATTCTGTTAAACCAGAGAGTTATGTGACACAAAATAGTTAATAAATAACATTTCCCACATGTCTACTTTACATCAGCACAATTTTGGAAACAATTTTTTTTTTTGCTAGGAAGTTATAAGGGTTAAAATTTGACCAGTGATTTCTAATTTTTACAACAAAATTTACAAAACCATTTTTTTTAGAGACCACCTCACATTTGAAGTCAGTTTGAGGGTTCTATATGGCCGAAAATACCCAAAAGTGACACCATTCTAAAAACTGCACCCCTCAAGGTGCTCATAACCACATTCAAGAAGTTTATTAACCCTTCGGGTGTTTCACAGCAGCAGAAGCAACATGGAAGTAAAAAATGAACATTTAACTTTTTAGTCACAAAAATGATCTTTTAGCGAAATTTTTTTTATTTTCCCAAGGGTAAAAGGAGAAACTGGACCACGGACGTTGTTGTCCAATTTATCCTGAGTACGCTGATACCTCATATGTGGGGGTAAACCACTGTTTGGGTGCACGGCAGGGCTCGGAAGGGAAGAAGCGTCATTTGACTTTTTCAATGAAAAATTGGCTCCAATCTTTAGCGGACACCATGTCGCGTTTGGAGAGCCCCCGTGTGCCTAAACATTGGAGCTCCCCCACAAGTGACCCCATTTTGGAAACTAGACCCCCCAAGGAACTTATCTAGAAGCATAGTGAGCACTTTAAACCCCCAGGTGCTTCACAAATTGATCCGTAAAAATGAAACAGTACTTTTTTTTCACAAAAAAATTATTTTAGCCTCAATTTTTTCATTTTCACATGGGCAACAGGATAAAATGGATCCTAAAATTTGTTGGACAATTTCTCCTGAGTACACCGATACCTCACATGTGGGGGTAAACCACTGTTTGGGCACATGGTAAGGCTCGGAAGGGAAGGAGCGCCATTTGACTTTTTGAATGAAAAATTATCTCCATCGCTAGCAGACACCATGTCACGTTTGGAGAGCCCCTGTGTGCCTAAACATTGGAGCGCTCCCACAAGTGACCCCATTTTGGAAACTAGACCCCCCAAGTAACTTATTTAGAAGCATAGTGAGCACTTTAAACTCGCAGGTGCTTCACAAATTGATCCGTAAAAATGAAAAAGTACTTTTTTTCACACAAAATTTCTTTTAGCCTCAATTTTTTTATTTTCACATGGGCAACAGGATAAAATGGATCCTAAAATTTGTTGGGCAATTTCTGCTGAGTACGTTGATACCTCATATGTGGGGGTAAACCACTGTTTGGGTGCACGGCAAGGCTCGGAAGGGGAGGCATGCCATTTGACTTTTTGAATGGAAAATTAGCTCCAATCATTAGCGGACACCATGTCGCGTTTGGAGAGCCCCTGTGTGCCTAAACATTTGAGCTCCCCTACAAGTGACCCCATTTTGGAAACTAGACCCCCCAAGGAACTTATCTAGATACATAGTGAGCACTTATAACCCCCAGGTGCTTCACAGAAGTTTATAACGCAGAGCCGTGAAAATAAAAAATAATTTTTCTTTCCTCAAAAATGATTTTTAGCCCAGAATTTTTTATTTTCCCAAGGGTAATAGGAGAAATTGGACCCCAAATGTTGTTGTACAGTTTGTCCTGAGTACGATGATACCCCATATGTGGGGTTAAACCACTGTTTGGGCG
Source organism: Ranitomeya variabilis (assembly GCF_051348905.1). Lineage (NCBI taxonomy): Eukaryota > Metazoa > Chordata > Amphibia > Anura > Dendrobatidae > Ranitomeya > Ranitomeya variabilis. The sequence continues at coordinate 131,994,643 of NC_135234.1, read as the reverse complement.
CACGGCAGGGCTCGGAAGGGAAGGCACGCCATTTGGCTTTTTGAATGGAAAATTAGCTCCAATAATTAGCGGACACCATGTCACGTTTGGAGAGCCCCTGTGTGCCTAAACATTGGAGCTCCCGCACAAGTGACCCCATTTTGGAAACTAGACCTCCCAAAGAACTAATCTAGATGTGTGGTGAGCACTTTGAACCCCCAAGTGCTTCGCAGAAGTTTATAACGCAGAGCCGTGAAAATAAAAAATAATTTTTATTTTCTCAAAAATGATTTTTTAGCCCACAATTTTTTATTTTCCCAAGGGTAACAGGAGAAATTGGACCCCAAATGTTGTTGTCCAGTTTCTCCTGAGTACGCTGATACCCCATATGTGGGGGTAAACCACTGTTTTGGCACACGTCGGGGTTCGGAAGGGAAGTAGTGACGTTTTGAAATGCAGACTTTGATGGAATGCTTTGCGGGCGTCAGGTTGCGTTTGCAGAGCCCCTGATGTGCCTAAACAGTAGGAACTCCCCACAAGTGACTCCATTTTGGAAACTAGACCCCCAAGGGAACTTTTCTAGATGTGTGGTGAGCACTTTGAACCCCCAAGTGCTTCACAGAAGTTTATAACGCAGAGCCGTGAAAATAATAAATGTGTTTCCTTTCCTCAAAAATATTTTTTTAGCCCAGAATTTTTTATTTTTGCAAGGGTAACAGGAGAAATTGGACCCCAAAAGTTGTTGTCCAGTTTCTCCTGAGTACGCTGATACCCCATATGTGGGGGTAAACCACTGTTTGGGCACATGCCGGGGCTCGGAAGGGAAGTAGTGACGTTTTGGAATGCAGACTTTGATGGAATGGTCTGCGGGCGTCACGTTGCATTTGCAGAGCCCCTGATGTGCCTAAACAGTAGAAACACCCCACAAGTGACCCCATTTTCGAAACTAGACCCCCCAAGGAACTTATCTAGATGTGTGATGAGCACGTTCAACCCACAAGTGCTTCACAGAAGTTTACAACGCAGAGCCGTGAAAATAAAAAATAATTTTTCTTTCCTCAAAAAAGATGTTTTAGCAAGCAATTTTTTATTTTCACAAGGGTAACAGGAGAAATTGGGACCCAATGTTTGTTGCCCAGTTTGTTGTGAGCACAGTGATACCCCATATGTGGGGGTAAACCACTGTTTGGGCGCACGTCAGGGCTTGGAAGGGAAGTAGTGACATTTGAAATGCAGACTTTGATGGAATGGTCTGCGGGCGTCACGTTGCATTTGCAGAGCCCCTGATGTGCCTAAACAGTAGAAACACCCCACAAGTGACCCCATTTTGGAAACTAGACCCCCCACGGAACTTATCTAGATGTGTGATGAGCACGTTCAACCCCCAAGTGCTTCACAGAAGTTTACAACGCAGAGCCGTGAAAATAAAAAATCATTTTTCTTTCCTCAAAAAAGATGATTTAGCAAGCAATTTTTTATTTTCACAAGGGTAACAGGAGAAATTGGGCCCCAATATTTGTTGCCCAGTTTGTTGTGAGTACAGTGATACCCCATATGTGGGGGTAAACCACTGTTTGGGCGCACGTCAGGGCTCGGAAGGGAAGTAGTGACATTTGAAATGCAGACTTTGATGGAATGGTCTGCGGGCGTCACGTTGCATTTGCAGAGCCCCTGATGTGCCTAAACAGTAGAAACACCCCACAAGTGACCCCATTTTGGAAACTAGACCCCCGAAGGAACTTATCTAGATGTGTGGTGAGCACTTTCAACCCCCAAGTTCTTCACAGAAGTTTATAACGCAGAGCCGTGAAAATAAAAAATAATTGTTCTTTCCTCAAAAATTATGTCTTAGCAAGTAATTTTTTATTTTTGCAAGGGTAACAGGAGAAATTGGACCCCAACAGTTGTTGCCCAGTTTGTCCTGAGTACGATGGTACCCCAAATGTGGGGGTAAACCACTGTTTGGGCGCACATCGGGGCTTGGAAGGGAGGGAGCACCATTTGACTTTTTGTATGCAAGATTGGCTGGAATCAATGGTGGCGCCATGTTGCGTTTGGAGACCCCTGATGTGCCTAAACAGTGGACACCCCTCAATTCTAACTTCAACACTAACCCCAACACACCCCTAATCCTAATCCCAACTGTAGCCATAACCCTAATCCCAACCCTAACCCCAACACACCCCTAACCACAACCCTAACCCCAACACACCCGTAACCCTAATTCCAACCCTAACCCTAATCCTAACCCTAATCCCAACCCTAACCCTAATCCCAACCCTAACCACAACTGTAACCCCAACACACCCCTAACCCTATCCGTAACCCTAACCACAAGCCTAATCTTAACCCTATTTCCAACCCTAACTCTAATTCCAACCCTAACCCTAAGGGTATGTGCCCACGTTGCGGATTAGTGTGAGATTTTTCCGCACCATTTTTGAAAAATCTGCAGGTAAAAGGCACTGCGTTTTACCTGCGGATTTACAGCAGATTTCCAGTGTTTTTTTGTGCGGATTTCACCTGCGGATTCCTATTGAGGAACAGGCGTAAAACGCTGCAGAATCCACACAAAGAATTGACATGCTGCGGAAAATACAACTGTTATGGTTCTCAATGGCAAGAGAACATAGCCCAGCAAACATAAGAACTAGCTCTTGGAAGGATGGAAACTAAACTGACCATGAACTAAACCTGCCGCACAACTAACAGTAGCCGGGTAGCGTAGCCTGCGTTTTATCCCTAGACGCCCAGCGCCGGCCGGAGGACTAACTAATCCTGGCAGAGGAAAATATAGTCCTGGCTCACCTCTAGAGAAATTTCCCCGAAAGGCAGACAGAGGCCCCCACAAATATTGGCGGTGATTTTAGATGAAATGACAAACGTAGTATGAAAATAGGTTTAGCAAAATTGAGGTCCGCTTACTAGATAGCAGGAAGACAGAAAGGGCACTTTCATGGTCAGCTGAAAACCCTATCAAAACACCATCCTGAAATTACTTTAAGACTCTAGTATTAACTCATAACATCAGAGTGGCAATTTCAGATCACAAGAGCTTTCCAGACACAGAAACGAAACTACAGCTGTGAACTGGAACAAAATGCAAAAACAAACAAGGACTCAAGTCCAACTTAGCTGGGAGTTGTCTAGCAGCAGGAACATGCACAGAAAGGCTTCTGATTACAATGTTGACCGGCATGGAAGTGACAGAGGAGCAAGGTTAAATAGCGACTCCCACATCCTGATGGAAACAGGTGAACAGAGAGGATGATGCACACCAGTTCAATTCCACCAGTGGCCACAGGGGGAGCCCAAAATCCAATTTCACAACAGTACCCCCCCCTCAAGGAGGGGGCACCGAACCCTCACCAGAACCACCAGGGCGATCAGGATGAGCCCTATGAAAGGCACGGACCAAATCGGAGGCATGAACATCAGAGGCAGTCACCCAAGAATTATCCTCCTGACCGTATCCCTTCCATTTGACCAGATACTGGAGTTTCCGTCTGGAAACACGGGAGTCCAAGATTTTTTCCACAACGTACTCCAACTCGCCCTCAACCAACACCGGAGCAGGAGGCTCAACGGAAGGCACAACCGGTACCTCATACCTGCGCAATAATGACCGATGAAAAACATTATGAATAGAAAAAGATGCAGGGAGGTCCAAACGGAAGGACACAGGGTTAAGAATCTCCAATATCTTGTACGGGCCGATGAACTGAGGCTTAAACTTGGGAGAAGAAACCCTCATAGGGACAAAACGAGAAGACAACCACACCAAGTCCCCAACACAAAGCCGAGGACCAACCCGACGCCGGCGGTTGGCAAAAAGCTGAGTCTTCTCCTGGGACAACTTCAAATTGTCCACTACCTGCCCCCAAATCTGATGCAACCTCTCCACCACAGCATCCACTCCAGGACAATCCGAAGATTCCACCTGACCAGAAGAAAATCGAGGATGAAACCCCGAATTACAGAAAAAGGGAGACACCAAGATGGCAGAGCTGGCCCGATTATTGAGGGCAAACTCCGCTAAAGGCAAAAAAGCAACCCAATCATCCTGATCTGCAGACACAAAACACCTCAAATATGTCTCCAAGGTCTGATTCGTCCGCTCGGTCTGGCCATTAGTCTGAGGATGGAAAGCAGACGAGAAAGACAAATCTATGCCCATCCTAGCACAGAATGCTCGCCAAAATCTAGACACGAATTGGGTACCTCTGTCAGAAACGATATTCTCCGGAATACCATGCAAACGGACCACATTTTGAAAAAACAGAGGAACCAACTCGGAAGAAGAAGGCAACTTAGGCAGGGGAACCAAATGGACCATCTTAGAGAAACGATCACACACCACCCAGATGACAGACATCTTCTGAGAAACAGGAAGATCCGAAATAAAATCCATCGAGATGTGCGTCCAGGGCCTCTTCGGGATAGGCAAGGGCAACAACAATCCACTAGCCCGAGAACAACAAGGCTTGGCCCGAGCGCAAACGTCACAAGACTGCACGAAGCCTCGCACATCTCGAGACAGGGAAGGCCACCAGAAGGACCTTGCCACCAAATCCCTGGTACCAAAGATTCCAGGATGACCTGCCAACGCAGAAGAATGAACCTCAGAAATGACTTTACTGGTCCAATCATCAGGAACAAACAGTCTACCAGGTGGGCAACGATCAGGTCTATCCGCCTGAAACTCCTGCAAGGCCCGCCGCAGGTCTGGAGAAACGGCAGACAATATCACTCCATCCTTAAGGATACCTGTAGGTTCAGAATTACCAGGGGAGTCAGGCTCAAAACTCCTAGAAAGGGCATCCGCCTTAACATTCTTAGAACCCGGCAGGTAGGACACCACAAAATCAAACCGAGAGAAAAACAACAACCAGCGCGCCTGTCTAGGATTCAGGCGTCTGGCGGACTCAAGATAAATTAGATTTTTGTGGTCAGTCAATACCACCACCTGATGTCTAGCCCCCTCAAGCCAATGACGCCACTCCTCAAAAGCCCACTTCATGGCCAAAAGCTCCCGATTCCCAACATCATAATTCCGCTCGGCGGGCGAAAATTTACGCGAGAAAAAAGCACAAGGTCTCATCACGGAGCAATCGGAACTTCTCTGCGACAAAACCGCCCCAGCTCCGATTTCAGAAGCGTCGACCTCAACCTGAAAAGGAAGAGCAACATCAGGCTGACGCAACACAGGGGCGGAAGAAAAGCGGCGCTTAAGCTCCCGAAAGGCCTCCACAGCAGCAGGGGACCAATCAGCAACATCAGCACCCTTCTTAGTCAAATCAGTCAATGGCTTAACAACATCAGAAAAACCAGCAATAAATCGACGATAAAAGTTAGCAAAGCCCAAAAATTTCTGAAGACTCTTAAGAGAAGAGGGTTGCGTCCAATCACAAATAGCCTGAACCTTGACAGGATCCATCTCGATGGAAGAGGGGGAAAAAATATATCCCAAAAAGGAAATCTTTTGAACCCCAAAAACGCACTTAGAACCCTTCACACACAAGGAATTAGACCGCAAAACCTGAAAAACCCTCCTGACCTGCTGGACATGAGAGTCCCAGTCATCCGAAAAAATCAAAATATCATCCAGATACACAATCATAAATTTATCCAAATAATCACGGAAAATGTCATGCATAAAGGACTGAAAGACTGAAGGGGCATTTGAAAGACCAAAAGGCATCACCAAATACTCAAAGTGGCCCTCGGGCGTATTAAATGCGGTTTTCCACTCATCCCCCTGCTTAATTCGCACCAAATTATACGCCCCACGGAGATCTTATTTAGAGAACCACTTGGCCCCCTTTATGCGAGCAAACATATCAGTCAGCAGTGGCAACGGATATTGATATTTAACCGTGATTTTATTCAAAAGCCGATAATCAATGCACGGCCTCAAAGAGCCATCTTTCTTAGCCACAAAGAAAAAACCGGCTCCTAAGGGAGATGACGAAGGACGAATATGTCCCTTTTCCAAGGACTCCTTTATATATTCTCGCATAGCAGCATGCTCAGGCACAGACAGATTAAATAAACGACCCTTAGGGTATTTACTACCCGGAATCAAATCTATGGCACAATCGCACTCCCGGTGCGGAGGTAATGAACCAAGCTTAGGTTCTTCAAAAACGTCACGATATTCAGTCAAGAATTCAGGAATCTCAGAGGGAATAGATGATGAAATGGAAACCACAGGTACGTCCCCATGCGTCCCCTTACATCCCCAGCTTAACACAGACATAGCTTTCCAGTCAAGGACTGGGTTATGAGATTGCAGCCATGGCAATCCAAGCACCAACACATCATGTAGGTTATACAGCACAAGAAAGCGAATAATCTCCTGGTGATCCGGATTAATCTGCATAGTTACTTGTGTCCAGTATTGTGGTTTATTGCTAGCCAATGGGGTGGAGTCAATCCCCTTCAGGGGTATAGGAGTTTCAAGAGGCTCCAAATCATACCCACAGCGTTTGGCAAAGGACCAATCCATAAGACTCAAAGCGGCGCCAGAGTCGACATAGGCATCCGCGGTAATAGATGATAAAGAACAAATCAGGGTCACAGAAAGAATAAACTTAGACTGTAAAGTGCCAATTGAAACAGACTTATCAAGCTTCTTAGTCCGCTTAGAGCATGCTGATATAACATGAGTTGAATCACCGCAATAGAAGCACAACCCATTTTTTCGTCTAAAATTCTGCCGTTCACTTCTGGACAGAATTCTATCACATTGCATATTCTCTGGCGTCTTCTCAGTAGACACCGCCAAATGGTGCACAGGTTTGCGCTCCCACAGACGCCTATCGATCTGGATAGCCATTGTCATGGACTCATTCAGACCCGCAGGCACAGGGAACCCCACCATAACATCCTTAATGGCATCAGAGAGACCCTCTCTGAAATTCGCCGCCAGGGCGCACTCATTCCACTGAGTAAGCACAGCCCATTTACGGAATTTCTGGCAGTATATTTCAGCTTCATCTTGCCCCTGAGATAGGGACATCAAGGCCTTTTCCGCCTGAAGTTCTAACTGAGGTTCCTCATAAAGCAACCCCAAGGCCAGAAAAAACGCATCCACATTGAGCAACGCAGGATCCCCTGGAGCCAATGCAAAAGCCCAATCCTGAGGGTCGCCCCGGAGCAAGGAAATCACAATCCTGACCTGCTGAGCAGGATCTCCAGCAGAGCGAGATTTCAGGGACAAAAACAACTTGCAATTATTTTTGAAATTTTGAAAGCAAGATCTATTCCCCGAGAAAAATTCAGGCAAAGGAATTCTAGGTTCAGATATAGGAACATGAACAACAAAATCTTGTAAATTTTGAACTTTCGTGGTGAGATTATTCAAACCTGCAGCTAAACTCTGAATATCCATTTTAAACAGGTGAACACAGAGCCATTCCAGGATTAGAAGGAGAGAGAGAGAGAAAGGCTGCAATATAGGCAGACTTGCAAGAGATTCAATTACAAGCACACTCAGAACTGAGAAAAAAAAAAAAAATCTTCAGCAGACTTCTCTTTTCTCTCCTTTCTCTGTCAATTAATTTAACCCTTTTTTGGCCGGTCAAACTGTTATGGTTCTCAATGGCAAGAGAACATAGCCCAGCAAACATAAGAACTAGCTCTTGGAAGGATGGAAACTAAACTGACCATGAACTAAACCTGCCGCACAACTAACAGTAGCCGGGTAGCGTAGCCTGCGTTTTATCCCTAGACGCCCAGCGCCGGCCGGAGGACTAACTAATCCTGGCAGAGGAAAATATAGTCCTGGCTCACCTCTAGAGAAATTTCCCCGAAAGGCAGACAGAGGCCCCCACAAATATTGGCGGTGATTTTAGATGAAATGACAAACGTAGTATGAAAATAGGTTTAGCAAAATTGAGGTCCGCTTACTAGATAGCAGGAAGACAGAAAGGGCACTTTCATGGTCAGCTGAAAACCCTATCAAAACACCATCCTGAAATTACTTTAAGACTCTAGTATTAACTCATAACATCAGAGTGGCAATTTCAGATCACAAGAGCTTTCCAGACACAGAAACGAAACTACAGCTGTGAACTGGAACAAAATGCAAAAACAAACAAGGACTCAAGTCCAACTTAGCTGGGAGTTGTCTAGCAGCAGGAACATGCACAGAAAGGCTTCTGATTACAATGTTGACCGGCATGGAAGTGACAGAGGAGCAAGGTTAAATAGCGACTCCCACATCCTGATGGAAACAGGTGAACAGAGAGGATGATGCACACCAGTTCAATTCCACCAGTGGCCACAGGGGGAGCCCAAAATCCAATTTCACAACATACAACGCAGCGTTTCTGCACGGAATTTTCCGCACCATGGGCACAGCGGATTTGGTTTTCCATAGGTGTACACGGTACTGTAAACCTGATGGAAAACTGCTACGAATTCGCAGCGGCCAATCCGCTGCGGATCCGCGGCCAATCCGCTGCGGATCCGCGGCCAATCCGCTGCGGATCCGCAGCCAAATCCGCACATGCCATAACCCTAACCCTACCTGTAACCCTAACCCTACCCCTAACCCTAACCCTACCCATAACCCTAACCCTAGTTCTAACCCTAACCCTAGTTCTAACCCTAACCCTAGTGGAAAAAGAAAAAAAAATATTTTCTTTATTTTATTATTGTCCCTACCTATGGGGGTGATAAAGGGGGGGGTTTATTTATTAATTTTTTTATTTTGATTGCTGTGATAGAACCTACCACAGCGATCAAAATGTACATTGTAATGAATCTGCCGGCCGGCAGATTCGGCGGGCGCACTGAGCATGCGCCCGCCATTTTGGAAGATGGCGGCGCCCAGCGAGGAGACGGACCGACACCGGGAGCCTCGGTAAGTATAAGGGGGGGGAGATCGGGGCACGGGGGGGCGTCGGAGCACCGGGGGGTGACATAGGAGCAGGGGGGGAGCGGGCAGGAGGACGGGGGAGCGGAGCACAGGACGGAGGGGACCAGACCCCATAACGGAGGACTGGGGGGGCGATCGGTGGGGTGGGGGGGGGTCACTTCAGGTTTTCCAGCCATGGCCGATGATATTGCAGCATCGGCCATGGCTGGATTGTAATATTTCACCAGTTTTTTAGGTGAAATATTACAAATCGCTCTGATTGGCAGTTTCACTTTCAACAGCCAATCAGAGCGATCGTAGCCACGGGGGGGTGAAGCCACCCCCCCTGGGCTGAAGTACCACTCCCCCTGTCTCTGCAGATCGGGTAAAATAGGAGTTAACCCTTTCACCCGATCTGCAGCGACGCGATCATTCCATGACGCCACATAGGCGTCATGGGTCGGATTGGCACGGGTTTTCATGACCCCTACGTGGCGTCATGGGTCGGGAAGGGGTTAAATTCACATTTTCAAAAAAATTGCCAAACATGGTGAATTTGAATTTTAAAAGATTAGATTGTCTCTACCAATAAAAAATCTCTGCCTTCTCTATGGGGAGTCCGGCTGTGTCTGACAGTCGCTCCCACAGCTGCATAATATCCTACAGCTGCTATAATATGCAATGATGTACTAAAGCATCACTGTAGAGTATATTGTGGACCGCCCAGAAGTGTAAAATTAATGAGCTGCCTGGAAGTAGTTAAAATGCAATACTAACATTTTAACAACTTTTCCCCAATTTTCTGTGTGTTACCCAATCCCATCAATCATCTGAAGATTTTTTTTAGCTAGCACTAAAAGTATGCTGCCCGAATAGGTCTATTGCTGTTTATGCCTCGTCCTTGTTACATGACCGTAACTTTAAATAATCAGTTCTATGTCATTAAAGTTGCTCTGAAAGTAAGCGTTATGTTTAACAAACTTCTACATTCAGGTCATTGCTATGGAAACATGACTTTGATGTTCCTTCTCAAGTTTTACACGGGTCAGAGTGGATGCAGTGTAGACATGATCTGCGTCCTCCCTGCATTTCTTGTACAGATCATTGCTAGCACTGATTTAGCTAATGGCCAGCTATTATTGCATAAAGGCACACAGGGATAACACAGATAATATTATTTTTGACACTTTCAGCTAAATGAAAAAAGTTAACATATAAATGCATTCAAGATGGAGAAAAAAAAGAAAATATAAGATACACATTTCTAAAGCATGTACAGATGCCAATTACCAACTAGAGATAGGGGAAGGGCTTAGAAGTAAAATATTGATGATCAATTACTTGAATAAAAGAAAAACTACACACATTAGATATTGTTATGCACAGTAGAACAATAGGGACATAACCAATGGCACAACTTAAAGCTCATAGACCACAATACAATGTTGACACTGGCACCCTTAAATATGATGGGTCTCTAATAGTGTTGGTCTTCTCATTTGCATCCTTTAGGTTCCATTGCCCAGGTGTGACTGCAACCCCTGCATCTTCAATAGTTATGCCCTTGAATCTAACTTCTCTTCTACATGAAACTACCAAACGTTCAGTGCAATACAGTGGGAGAATGATATAATCTACCTCCCAAAGAAAAAATATTCATATTTAGCTCTAGACATTTATCGCAAAAGGGTTAAAAATGAAAATGGACTAATTGCATCAACAAGCATTCTTACAGATATTACTTTCTATTGATGTAAATGTAAAAGTATTTGTATAAACACAATATTTATATTCCAAAATGCTCTGTGAATCTTGATCTTGGGGGATTGACCTGATCTATCACAATAGTATTTCCATTAAATAAATTTTCATTATAAATATTACGGTGATATTATCTTTCCATTCAGATAGTGGATATTAATCTGGGGTAAACATATAACAATGTGGGTTATAGTTAAATTAGTGACAAATGAACAATTGGTGGAGAAAGCTGGAACTTTTCAACCTATGCAACGATGTAACTATGTATTGTACTCAAGAGTCCACATAGCCTCTGGCACAGGCTTGGAACTGGACCACAGAAGAATGGGAGAATCCTCCGATGAGCCCTTGTGCAAGAGTCGGCCACAATTCTCTTATATAAGCAGTACTTGGCACAATACATTTGAGTCACTATAGGTAGACAAAGGCGGCACCTTATTCATTTAACAATCTACCCAGTTCATGGTTATATAAGTTTGTAATTGAGGAAATGTCGCATTCGCATGTAGCTGAAAAGTGGTGGCCCTGGAGTTGGTTACTGGTGAGCCCTTGCCACCCCAATCCGACACTGCTCAGACAAGTGAAGTGCTTCTACACAAAATAGCATATTATATGATGAGTAATTAATTTATAAATCATAATGATGCTAATAATATTAGGAATTGCACAGATTTGCTTTGAGAGCTAAATCAATCTGGCTTCAGTTCTCTGATTTCTTCAATACGATTGATAAAGAGTTGAGCAAGGACCATGGTCCAATGGTATCATCAGTGATCTGCGGCAGCAGGACTAGGACACTGGAGACTTCCTAGTACCTTCTGGCATCTTGGGCATCTTGTCTGAGTAGTAAGGGACCAAGGAATCATGAGTGCTCTGATCTGACTGCCTTGGAGTGCAAATAGACCAGGGCACTGGGAATTATTATCTGAACTCTATCATTGATCTACATGATAGGAATTCATACATCTTCTATTGATTTCTATTGATAACCGTCTGTCTATCTATCTATCTATCTATCTATCCATCCAGCTATTTAATTCCTATCTATCTATCTATCTATCTATCTATCTATCTATCTATCTATCTTTCTATCTATCTATCCATCCAACTATCTAATATCTATCTATCTATCTATCTATCTATCTATCTATCTATCCCATATCTATCCATCCATCCATCTATCTATCCATCTAACTATCCTTCTACTACTACTTTATTTTGCTGTGCAAATTCTCCCTTCCTTGATGCACAATATATAGACCCTTTATTAATGTGACCCCAAAGCACACAACTGTCCTGCATATTCTCATGTTTCCTTGGTTATTTGTACTATTTTTATGTCACACATGTTGTTTGCAATACATTTCTGCACTAGTAATTTTCATATTCATCTTACCACAGCTCTCCTACAAAAATGTGTGTTTTTACACCACTCATTATAAGAATTCCAGATTGCACCTCTTACACTTAATAATGTGTTTCTATAGTAACATGACGTGTGTTCAGCTACTAGTCAGAGGCACAATACTGCTGAGGGCCCACTAATAAAACAGAAGTAAATAAATACAAATAAAAATGGTTTCATCTCAGTATATAAGATTCAGAATGCTGTGAATGCTTTATACAGTCAGACTGAAAAAAAGATGCCAAAATGAACATATTTCTATTGGGTAGTGTGCTGATGGAAGACGCGGGCAGCAGTAATAATAATAATAACAACGATACATCATGAAAGAAGTAATAAATAATGTAAGGGAAAGCCTTTGTGAGTTACTGTATATTAAGTAAGATGTCAACTTACCATTCAGTTCACATCATAGGTCTGCAAATCACATGGTTTTACATCTTATAAAAAGCTACACATTCTTTTATTTGAGGCTGAGTGTATGAAAACCTACATTACTTTGCGATGATGTTTTATAGAATATAAGGCACAACATGACATTTAGATTTATAGATACAGGATCCAATTTTGTTTACAATATAAGCATAAGACACAAAGGTTCCTGAATATCATTTCAATTCTTCTATTCTATTTAGAGCCACTTTAGTTTACAAATCAATGATTGATTTCGTCATAGACTTAATCAATCATCAATTATCTTCAATAATTATCAATTACTGCAATTCACTAATCTGAAGATTAGAGTTTAATGAAAAGTATTGCCAATAACAAAAGTAAAATACTCTACAGTAAGTCATTTCAGATACAGTAAATATTTTCTTTTTTTCAACCCATTCATGACATCGCGACTTTCTTTTTTTTGTTTTTCCTTCACTTCTCTAAAGAGCCATATTTTTTTTTCAATCAATATTGCTGTATGAGGGCTTTTTTGGCTGTCTGAGTTGTACTTTTGAATTACATTATTCATTTTACCCCATAGTCTACTGGAAAATGGGGAAAAAAAATCCAAGTGAATTGAAATTGCAAAAAAGTGCAATTCCACAATTTTTTTTCCATTTGCCAATTATAATATATGAAACACTGACCTGGTAATATGATTTTCTAGGTCAGTACGAGTACACAGATATCAAAAATGTATGTTTTTTTTATTTTATAAACTTTTTGTTCCCATTATTTACTAGTCCCCTTAGGTGACTTGAAGCTGCGTTAGTCTCATCACTTGTATAGTATATAAAGTAGTACATCAGCACTGCCATGCAGAGTAAAAATCACAGTCTCCTACAAATGCCAGCTACAGGTTGGCTTTCACAGGAGGATCATATTGACAGGCAAATAAGCCATCAGCAGATGTTATAACAACCCATCGGTGCCCTGTGATGACACGCTCCAACGGGAGCATAGAAAAACCTGCCCTCCTGCCGGTGCTTGATAATCCCTTCATGACAGAGCCCTTTTTCATTTTTGAGTTTCTGTTTTTTGCTCCCCTTCTTCACAGAGCCATAACTTTTTCACTTTTCCATAAATATGGCCATATAAGGCCTTGTTTTTTGAGAGACAAGTTGTTCATTTGAACAACACCATATCGTGTACTCAAAAACTAGAAAAATATTCCAAATGCAATAAAATTGCTAAAAAAGTGCAATTTCCATTTCCATGTTCACCAAATGCTGAAACTGACCTACCATTATGATTCTCCCGGTCATTACGAGTTCATAGACACCAAACACGTCTAGGTTCTTTTTTATTTATGAGGTAAAAAAAAATCCAAAGTTCCTTAAAAAAACATTGTGTCATTTTCCAAGACCCGTAGCGTCTCCATTTTTCAGGATCTGAGGCTGGGTGAGGACTTATTTTTCTCATACCGAGCTGTCATTTTTAATTTTACCATTTTAGTGTGTAAGCAAGCTTTTGATCACCCGTTATTGCATTTTAATGCAAAGTTGAGGCGACCAAAAAAAAATTGGGTGGGTTTAATTTTTTTTCACTGCGCCGTTTACCGATTGAATTCATTCTTTTTATAGCTTGATAGATCGGGCAATTCTGAATGCGGGGATATCAAATATGTGTATGTTTGATTTTTTTATTGTTTTATTTTGAATGGGGTGAAGGGGGGGTGATTTTAATTTTTATATTTTTTCATTTTTTTAATATGTTTAAAAACATTTTTTTTTACTTTTTGCATGCTTCATTAGCCTCCATGGGAGAATAAAAGCTGCAGTTGTCCAATCAACTCTGCCATACACAGGTGATGATCTCTTTCAAGAAGCTTGAAAATATTGCATATTAGTCTTCAACTGTGCAAAAGTTAAAATTTTGTACTCCATTAGGGTACTAGAGTAAAAAGGTGCAAAAATCTTTCCCAGTTTTGAAAAGTTGCAGATAGTTATTTAGTCAATTGAGCCAATTTTTTTTTTATAGAAATAAAGAAAGAAATAAAAAAAAAACAATATTTTTAATTCCGAACAAAAATTATAAATCAGGGTCTTAGATGTCAGCAAAATCATCAGTGAAAAATTTGGCAATACGAAGAATGTCTAGTCTTAAGTTTCCATTGTCTAAGGATTAGGCATTACTATTGATAAATGCCCCAATGGCTTCATATGAAATTCTTGTGAAATATTCAAACCTGGATTATTTTTTATCTTCAGCCACTGAAGCAAAGATTAATTGACAAATATACATGCTGTAGAATTCATCTGGAACAACAAGCAAAGCTACATTGTGTTCCTAATATACTCTTATGCCTGTCACCTGTGATAACTGCCAGCTGAATGACCTGCAAAATTTATTTGGCTAACTTGTTCTGTAGAAATAAAGGTTATGCCACGGTTCTACACTATTACATGAAATCGGCAACACATATGCAGACCTTCCACTGCTTCCTAAATGGAAGATGTTATTATAGATGGTCATTTTGGAAAAACTTAGGTTATTTCAGCTCTGATTTTGGTCAAAGTCCATTGACAGTTAGCTTTCCTTTACATAATTCTATCATTTTAAGAGATAAATAAAAATTATATGTTACAAAAGAAACGTTTTATTTGTTTCCTTATGCTTTATTTTCCAGTTCTGTGAAAACATTCAGTAGAGTGCACAATGTATGCTTTCATTTTGGGTGACAAGCCCAAGGGTACAGTGACATTAACAGAACATTTTATATAAAACTAAAAAGAAATGTTGATATTTTGCTCAGTGTATCAGATAGGAAGCTTGAATGCAGTGCTTATCATTAAACTGGGGTGAGATCACATACAGTACTCTACATATTCTACTATTCAAAGTAATTTATTTGAGCCGCAGTGAAATCACAATTTAGCTAATCTTCCAAGATGTCAGTCAGAATATGTCAGTAGCATTGAATTGCTATGTGCAATTAAATAAAGAGAGGATGGTGACCAGAGATGATTGAATTGATTCACGTAGAATCAACTTAGAGATGAATTTCCTGAAATTTGTAGAACTCTGCAAATTCAAACATTTTACGATTTGATAAGAGATTTGATAGAAAGTAAAAAAAAAAGAAGTCACACTATTTCACACATCGGACTAAAGGCAATAGGAGCGACCAGGCAGCCTTTCTCAGAATTGTCACGATTCTTCTGCTCAGTGAATGACTGTTTTGCTGCCCTATGAAATTTAGGTCATGCAGAGTTATCAGTGATTTGATTAACAGTTTGGCCATCCAATCTTGCGATGAGCCTGCTGAGCTGTTGGTACTTTAATTGACAGCTCTTCCATCTGTTACTGGGAGGTGCTGGGCTTTTCTCCTGGTGTTCTCTGCTCTGGAGATTGCACAGCTACTTAACTGAGCTGTGTGCCTCTGATCCCTACCAAAAGTAGTTTGTGCTTCCTGGTGAGTGTTTGCCTGATTATGGTGTTCTGAGCTCTGATCTCCCACTGCCTGACCCTTTGGACCGTGTTCTGACTATCCCTTTGCCTTTTCATTTTGCTTTGATCTGCTATCTCCTGGTATTTTGATCTCAGACTGTGACATGACTTATGCCTTTGTCTTTCCCCTTGGTTTTCTACGTGCTCTCTTGGTACTGACCCTGGAACATCTGACTTCTCTGCCTCATGGTCTGTCCATGAGTAGTGACTAGTGCCACAATAATCACATGTTCTATAGCAGCCAAACAGGGAGGTAAAACACAGCCAGTATAAAAGTTTTATTTTGTTATGTACACACTGATATTGCAAATCAGAAGGGCAGGTTAATATTCTGCGTCTTGATATTCTATGTCTCAATGTTAACGTTAACCTACCCGTAAAATTAGAGACTGTTCCTGTCTTTGTCAGTGGACAAACTTACAAAATCAGCAAAGAATCAAATACTTATTTCCCCCACTGTACATGTTTGTAACATAATGTGCACAATATGTGGTTGCTTTTTCGTGGTTATGTGTGTGTGTGTGTGTGTGTTTGTCTGTCTGCACATCCATTTAGTGCAACTCTGTTTGTGTATGGATATGGTTAATACACATTTATATGCTTCTTAAAATATTACTAGACTTTACTTTTAGGTATCTGCCCATATATTGTCTTGCAGCATTTATTGGAAGTAACACCCAAAAAGTACAATAATATGGATCAGACTGCTGCAGAGATTTTTTACTAATTAATTACACCCGGTATTGTACTTGTTCTTTTGTCATAGCATTGTTGTCAATATAATATTTTCTAATTAATTTACAGCTGACCCGATGGCATAACCTAAGATGTTGCCCCAAGTTAGGGCGAATGCATACACACTGCATATTAACTGCAGACTTGCAGCACAGATTTTCCAGTGGCAAATATGCAGCATAACACAGGAACAGCAAAATAAATAAGATTTAGCATAGATAATTTCTGCAACAAAGTTAAGTTGTATTGCAGATTTTCAAATCATGAAGTCAGTGACAATTCTGCAACAAAATTCAGGGAAAAATCCACAAGTAACACAATGTTTTTTGCAGCAATTTTGCAAAATGTTCCAGTTATATTCATGATGAGTTTGCTTCTGGCTGTTTTTTGTGTGCATGTAGCCCTTGTTCTCTTATGGTACAAAGTCTGCAAACACCTAGTAGCCATCCTTATATGACAACTAAATTTCCATAGTTACACTTCATACTACATTATACTGCTATCCACTCTCTTTTTGAATTTTATTTTATTGTGTTAAATATGTTTTTCCCTTGTGAACTTTATGTGCTCATGGATTAAGTATAAATGGAAAATGGGCTCTCAAAATAAACTCCTCTATTGGACTCAACATTTCCAAGTCCAACACTGTGAACATAACTTATTTTGCAAGATTATTCTGCCCTTTAATAATGTGCTGTAGCTGAGCAGTAATCTATAAATGTTACTATTTCTGTAATGTATTACTTTACAAGTTTTGACAATTTGGATAGAGGAACACAATGCAATGAAAGTTTTATACTTATAGGGTCTGCTCATAATGTTACACTGTACATGATAAAACTAATAGTACAAGAGAACATAGCTACCGTGTCCTAAACATGCCTTGTTTTTTCATCAATACCTAAAACATCAGTATAATTAATGATTATAAGAAATACTTAGATGTGATTGCGAAATTTCCATATTTACTAAATAGTTCATCAATCAGCATCATGTACACTAATATTATATGCATAAAATATCAAATCATTTCTTAGAATATTTTAGAGGCTTTCACACGGTGGAAGTGCATAATTCCAAAACATTTCACTGCCCTTTACTATGCAAATGAATAGCTAAGATCTCGCTGGACAAATTGTGAGTGCCATTATATACAAATGACATTACAAGACAAATGAGCTACCGGTAAGAAAAGGATGATGGTATTTTAAATTGAAAAATCCTTGGACTTAGCATTGCCAACATCGGTGTATAAAGGAAAAAACAAACTAGTTTTATTCCCAATTAGGCCCTTTTGGCTCATCTCCTAATATAACAAACTGAAAAAGTAGACTATTGTCTAATTTTCAGTCAGAAAGATTTACCAGGACTGGGGTCATTTCCCTTAACAATGTTATTCCATGAAAGAAATTGGTTGTTTTATCAGAAGGAGAATTTTCATTGCCTAAGTAGAGCAGACACAAATAACATCATGACGCACTATATTGTTTTATGCCAGAAGAATATTATTGTATACTAGATAAATTGGTGCTAAGCTAATATGCTTTTTTATACTTAAGAAGAATACTTTTGATAAATCTGTTTCTAAATCTGACTCACAAGTACAAAGGCTGAATAGGCCGAGGATCACAGTGTTGTCAGGCTCATTTTCATGGACATGAGCAACAAAGAAAATACAATAAATTTGCACCTAAAAAAAAAATTAGGACAATGTCAAAGGGGCTAGTCCTTCTGCAACCCTTCTACTGAGGATCAGCAACTTTCACAGGGAGCATCCTTTGATTTCTGTGAGGATTTCAGGTTTATGTGGAAATACATGTTGAAATTAATCCATCACGTGAAGATCCCTGAATATCAACAGTTTCAAAACTAGGAAA
This sequence comes from Ranitomeya variabilis, assembly GCF_051348905.1. NCBI lineage: Eukaryota > Metazoa > Chordata > Amphibia > Anura > Dendrobatidae > Ranitomeya > Ranitomeya variabilis. The sequence goes on along the minus strand of NC_135234.1, from coordinate 131,976,135 downwards.
AGTTAGTTTATGTTTGGACTACCACCACATCAGCCTAATTAGATCTAAAAGAACCTAGTGCCTCAAAAAAAACATTGTTCTAAACAGTGAATTAAGTTGCATTTTTGGGGTGGTACTGCACTTTTCAATACAGTTGATCAAAAATATGAAAAGGTATCATTTCTAAAATAGGCAAAAAGAAAAATATTTTAGCCTCTACTGTGGCCATGGTGACCTTTCTGAATGACGGGTTCCAAGCATATATGCTAAGGGCTTTATACGTGTACTGAAAGCACTATATACATAGCCAAAACTCAAATGTCTTGATGTTCTTGTCGCTATCATCAATAAACTTGTATAATTTGGTAGCCCTATGCTTTTTTAGAAAAGAAAACATTAAATATTAATGGAGTTGGTGATATAGATTGGATATAATTCCACCAATCCCATGCTTGGGTGTTCATTTTGAATATAATATCCACAGAAATAGCAGTAATTTTCCCCAAACCTCAATTATATGTCCATCTTTATTTATTTGTAGAACTATATATCTTAAGATGTATTATCATTAGCCCAGGAAGGAAATTATTGGACCTCTACAAATCCACGTCTTGGTGACAATAGAGTAAAGGTGGCAAAACCTCAAGAACAGCAGATAGATAAATCTTTGGCAATAGAAAAAGATCAGTTAATTCACCAGTAGATAAAACTCAAGCTTCTACCCATATTTCTTAAAAAGCTAGCATTTTAGATACCTTCTTTAAAAGGAACATGTCACATTAAAAATGCTATTAACCTGCAGATATGGGGTTAATCTGCAGGTTAGTGATCTGAACTTTCCCGGTGCCATCTCTTACACCACCACTGCTGTGAGGAAATTAACTTTATTCCCCCAACAGCATTCAGATTTCAGTTATGGCGGTGGCACCAGTGCGGATTCAGTTACTGCTCCATGTGTAGTGAATGTGCCAAAATATTACAATAGTCAATGTAGAATTGATGAAAAAAAATCTTTTGATATATGTATGCATAGGTCCTCTGACAGAGCACTTGTCCCATGAGTCTTTTGCCGTTTTAATCACAGCAAGATCCTACCTATCCATATAAATGATGGCTATCAGCCCATGAGAGGAGTCACATTAGATTAAGTTACCAGAAAAGAAGATTGCATTGTCGTGGCTGCTGGGCACACATTAATTGGCTAAATTATGTGCTAAGTATCTTCGTTTTTAACTATTATCTACAGCAGTATGTTATTCTAATTCCACATATTTCATGTTTGCATGCTATAACATTACAGAGTGCAACTTTATATGTTAATTTGCCAATTGGAAAACAATGCTGGCATAATATGAATAACTACAAGAAAATGCATCTATTTATGGCATATTTAATATTAAAGGGACTCTGTCACCTGATTTTGGCGGGCCCTGTGTTCGGTCCGATAGGCGGTGTTTTCTTTTGTTTCATGCGGGCAAAGCCGAAAAGCATTAGTGCGCCGCCGCACTATGTCCCAGAACACAGGGAAATACTTCCGGGATATAGTGCGGTGACGCATGCGCACTAATGCTTTTCGGCTTTGCCCGCAGTTGGGCAAAGTATACTGCGTGTGTGCAAGGCAAGATTGCATTGCGCACACGTGTACTACGGAGGAAACCAACTCGCATTCAAGAAAATAGTGCGGCCAGCGGGAAAGGAAGGGGTGCATGAAACAAGAGAAAACACCGCCCATTGGACCGAACACAGGGCCTGCCAAAATCAGGTGACAGAGTCCCTTTAGATAAATATTTGTTCATGATGCAGATCTGATGAAATTGCTCTACTTGAGTCTCCCAGTATAACACAAGGACCATGTTTAGTTAAAACTAAAATAAAACAATATTCCTAAGGCTTTTAGAAATACAGATGATTACAGGATATTTTATACATGTGAAAAAAAGAATAGCCAGAACATTAACAAGAATGTGATTTTTTAACTGAGAATATTATTGCATCTTTAATGGTCCTAACAAGCATGTCTTGCTCAAGGATAACATAAGCAGAAAACAAACAGAACAAACAGATGTAATTCTGTTATTAATGTACTAATTTCACATTTCCTACCTCTGCTGTACATTTTACTGCACTTGCCAAAATGTGCAGACTTTTACTTCTCTTCCCTGAATGTTTCCAAAAAGCAGCTGTTCGATGGAATAAATAATAATTGATGCCTGACGCTCTCAGACTCTAATATGAGTTCATTTGGCCATGGTCACATTCAGACGATTCTGTATTAGTTTTCAGTGTGAAATTAACAGTGACCAGATTAGTGAAGAAAAACATATAACTTTAGAACTCATATCTTGTTATGTCTTTTAGTGTGACATTCTCAGTTTTTGGTCTACTTATTAGTGAATCACCGTACCAGCCTCTGTACTTTTTGATTAATTAAAACATTAACCATATTTGTTATTTGTTAAGAATACCAAAGTAACCATGAAAAAACACAAAGGGGACCATTATCACCAATAAAAGAGAATATAGGAACCAGGAAGTGTGCCTGATCCTATAAGGTTGCTACACTTTTCCTGTCTTGCCATGGAGGTTGGCATCCTAGGAAAGAAGAAATAGTAGTAGGGTCAAAAATAAACGTGGCCTGCAATGTAGCACAATTTTTTCACAAAATACCAAGGTTGGTTCACAACCAATGGTTAAACTAAATTTATTACACTCAATAGCTTACTGCAAAAGTGCTCAAAACATGGCGGGAAAATTGAATAAGGCAGTGGGGGACGGCAGGCTCTCCCTTGATATACCCAGCCTGTCAGTTGAGGTTGGCACCCTAGATTTTAGCACAATTGGTGCCCTCCACTCCCGACGACTGTCACTTCTATCCCTACTGGTACCGTGCTAAACCACTATTGGTACCAAAAAGTGGTGATGTGTGATGTAAGGGAGAAAGGGGATGGTGCTTTATGGGGTATATGGCAACCACAATAACATATAGTGAGCAACAGTATGTTAGCCATGCCAAAAATTATCAGATGAACACTTTGTGTTGACAATATTCACACTTTTTCACAATGTATCGATAAGATTAGGGACTATGGCACCATGTTTGATTAGGGGAGATAATTAAATGTATAACCAAAAGTAAGTTATTAGACAAAAAATAAAATGTATATAGAATTGACTAAGTGCTCTAAAAGACCACTCAACGTATTTATCTTGTTATAACGTTCATCAGGATTGAAAACAATATAAAGAGACTACTTAGCTAAAAAAGGACAGAGGCTGGCACGGTGATTTATTTCATACCTGTACAGAGACAATTTCTCCAAACTGTGAATTATTTCTTCTTATTTGTGATGAGCGAGCTTGCTCGGATAAGGTGTTATCCAACCACTCTCATGTGCTAGCAGAGTGTCTTTGGCATGCTTGAACAATATGTTTGAGTCCCCACGGCTTCAAGTCTCCATGTCCCTGTTTGTGTTGCGGTTGTTGAACAGTCGTGAGACATGTAGGAGAGGGGATTCGAACATATTATTCAAGCATGCCGAAGACACTCAGCACCTGAGCATGCATGGATATCACCTTGTCAGAGCATATTCACTCATCACTACTACTTATGAGTTATTTTTCGCATTCACTGATCTGCTACATACAGTATTATACATTGAAACTTTAAATAGAAATATGAACCTTTCTGAGTACTGTTTCCTTAATTTATAACGTCTTCATAGTTTTTTTTATTTATAAAGTTTAATTTAAGCCCATATTCCACCATGCACTGTGTTGCATTTGTAATAAGCTGTGAATTGCTGACTTACATTTGCACATGGATTTGCAAATCTCAAGATTTGTGCATAAGGTGATCATAACAGAAATAAAAAATCACGATTTCACTGTACTTTATATGTGACCATCCTCAGTAGATGTGATGTGAATTGCAGTCGTTGAAAGGTTTTATATTTGATTTGTTAAAATTTGTGATCCTTAAACAGATTTGACCAAAAGTAAGGGTGTACACGTCTGTTTACATTAGAGGTGGTGAAATCCGGATTGAAGATGTTATAAAATTACTGCTTTTAGGCAACAGATCAGCATGCTGTGAATATGGAAGTCCAAAGCATGCTTGTTTAAACTGCAAATGGATAGCATTTCCAACACCCCATCCACACTATATCTAAACTTAAGCGATAAACTGAAAACTGATACAAACTAAGATCTAATGACTACAAATACAGTACATTGCACACAAGGATCCTTTACATGTGCACATGAAGTACTCATATTCCGCTTGATAATGTAAAGTACCTCTGTTTCAAGGGAAAGAAAGACTGCATACAACATAGAATCATAGCATTATAGAATAGTAGAGTTGAAAGGGACCTCCAGGCTCATTGTGTCCAACCCCTATACAATGCAGGATTCAGAAAACCATCTCAGACAGATGTCTGTCCAGCCTCTGTTTGAAGACTTCCATTGAAAGAGAACTCTCCATCTCTCACGAGAGCCTGTTCCACTCATTGATTACCCTCTGTGTCAAAAGTTATTTTCTAATATCTAATCTGTATCTATCAGTTTCATTCATTCCATTGCTTCTCATGTTTCCAAGGGGAAATGTGAATGAATAAGTATGATCCCTCTACACTGTGACAGCCCTTCAGATATTTGTAGACAACTATAAAGTTTCCTCGTAGTGTTTTTTTTTGCAAGCTAAACATTCCCAGATCCTTTAACCGTTCTTCATAGGACATACTTTGCAGTCCGCTCACTTTCCTGGCAGCTCTTCTCTGAATTTGCTTCAGTTTTTCAATGTCTTTTAAAAAATTTGGTGCCCTGAACATCAGAGGCATAGGAGAAGAGTAAGAAGGACTCGAAGACTTCTATATGTGATATATTATGACCCAGTCCAACCAAATTCATACAAAGCTGTATTATGACCAAACCCACTGAAAGACCTAGATTTGTAGCACTTCCATAAATATACCAATCCTGCAAGAGCAAGGAAGTATGTATAAAAAAATTACATATAAAGTAAATATAAATAATAAGAAGATACAGTTGCAAAATTACTGCCTGTGTGGGAGGTATACCATTCCTAACAGAACAGTGTCATAATAGAGGAAATTATTCTGAACCTATTTAAATGATACATAATTGAATAGGTATTGTAATGTCACTTGAAAAATAGTGTATCAATAAAGAGAGGATCCTAGAAACAGACAGTGCCAGTGGAAGCTCACAGAGGCTAACCTAACCCCCAAACTAACCCCCCAGGAAGAAGCAACACATGAAACGCGCGTTGGGGCTCAGAACTGCACTGCCAGGTTGTATACCTTATTCTGCCTATGCACATGTGACAACTGTGCCCCCTAATGTGTATTTATTTTGCATTTGACTGCTTTCGTCCTTTGGTACACTTACAATTTTATGGCATTATCGATGCACTTTATTAACCTAGTTGTTTGATGTAACTATTTATATGCTAGGCTTTACTCTCTTGTATAAATAGCACATCCAGGGAAGGAAACTTTAAAACTTTTCTGTGCTCCAATCCTCTCGCATGACACGATTGCAGCACAGCTGCAGAGGAGATGCAGATATCCAAGTGTTGTGTGATGTTTCACACGTACCCATAGACTTACATGGGTGTGTGCCATCTGAATTTGGCATGCAATCACACGATGCTGCCATTTTTTTCCTGTCTGATTGCGATCCAGGAAAAAAACACCACCAAGAACACAAGCATAGGATTACATTGGTACAAATGCAATCCGATTTTTTAGATTGCATTCGCCCGATTTAATCGCTCTTGGGAGCGAGCCTTAACAATGAAGTTTGGGCTATTTATTACAAAAGTAAATTTTGAAGTTAGAAATTCACTTTCAGAAAAATAGTGTTAGTTTTGGGAAATAGAAAACCAAGGAATATATGATAATTCAACTCTTCTAGGTAGTTTTATGCAGTCATTAGTGGTTGGTCTGAAACAGCAAATGCAGTCATTTTAAATTAGAGAATGTAGTGAACCATTGTGCTATGTATCATTAAGCAAAGTCTCGGAAAATTCACCGTAAGGTATGACCTTAGTATGACATGTTAATGGTAGCTTCAAATCAAAGAAGGCCACTTTTGTTTCATCTGTGTCAGCAAATGTAATAGTTTTTTCTCTCTCAGTTCATCACAGTGACCTCCAGTGATAATATATAAAACACGTAAATGGTAACAATATATTGGAAAGAGGCTTTATATTGTCTGTCAAAATCTTATGTCTAATACCATTCTTTATTTCTATTGCAGGAGATTCATTCATACTTCCACAATATGCTAAAAAATTCGCCAGCCACTTACTTGGTACAGATTTATCCTCAGGGCAAAAGAAACTCCCGGCTAAGTTAACTTTTTAAAAATGTTATGTTTAGTACAATTGAGTTTAACTCATTAACGGGTTTGTACACTACTCAGACAACCCCTTCTGAATTCCTTTGTGTGCCACCAGTAAGATAACAACACTTATACCCACCTGTCGAACAGCCACGAGACATGAAGCCACGGTGACTCAAACATAGTATTAGAGTGCACCAAAGATACTCTATTAGCACGCGAATATGCTCAGATAACACCTCATCCAAACACGCTCGCTCATCTCTATTTAGCAGGTAAATCATCAAGATCCACAGCTGGCAGCTGTCATTGCAATTGCTAACCAATGCCATCCTATATGTGCATGATGGGAGACAAGTCTGGAGATGTTGAGGTTCATGGTATCATATTTAGGGCATTCAGACTGTTCACATTAGCATGAGCAGCATGTAGCCTGGTGTTGTTGTGTTAAAAAATGCCTACTGATTCACATTGCAGAAATGGCAACAACTGCTACTATTTTAAAAGGATTGTCAGGCAGCAACTTCCTTGACACTTAACTGTAGCTATTAGACAGTCTTAGATCCTATGGATCCTATGGATGCCAAGCCAGGAGACTGGTAGGCAACGTAGTAGCAAATGGTGAAGAACTGTGCTGGTCTGCGAGGTGACCATAGCATTTATTTTTCTTAAACTCACCTATCCCATTGAGTATAAATTATGAAATAGGATAAAACCCCTTTTAACTAATAAAAATCATATATGAAAATAAGCACCAAAGCAACCAATTATAAAATAATCTAAATTTTATTCATAAATGTATAAAAGTAACAGACAGAAAAAACTTAATAGGGATGTGACATAAGTGGGCCAAGTAAAGGAGGCACCTTAAATGAGACAGATACCCGCAGATATGTATAAGAGAAAAATCTAATTGCTCCACCTGATATGTATACACATTATGTATTGTACCAATCATTATAAAGTCCCAGGGCGTACCAAGACCAGAAAATAACAACATAATAATCCCCCAGAAGGAGGCACAGCGCTGAAACGCGCATTGGGGACGGTGGCACCTTTGCGCTCCAGGTACCGCTCTGGTATGTTTACAGATCACCTTAGTTCACAAGCTTCTTTTTGCTCCTTTTTCAGTTGTGGCATACAGCCTTTCTGTGGTTATTATGTTCTGGTCTTGGTACGCCCTGGGACTTTATAATGATTGGTACAATGCATAATGTGTATACATATCAGGTGGAGCAATTAGATTTTTCTCTTATACATATCTGAGGGTATCTGTCTCATTTAAGGTGCCTCCTTTACTTGGTCCACTTATGTCACATCCCTATTAAGTTTTTTCTGTCTGTAACTTTTATACATTTATGAATAAAATTTAGATTATTTTATAATTGGTTCCTTTGGTGCTTATTTTTATATATGATTTTTATGTAATATTAGCACTTACCTGCTTGATTTGTTTTGTTTTAACCTCCCCTCTTGGGTAGTAGGTGTGAGCCTTTCATTATTGGTTTTGCCCTTTTAACTAATGTAGCATTGTGACTTTGATATTGATAAATGAGAGACCTTTCTCCACTCTATACATATGTTTGTATTTGCAACAAACCCACAACATGTGAACATGGCCCAAGAATGAATCACCAACATAAAGGCTGCCATATAGATGTAAATAAGTAAAATACTGATGACAACACTACATATCCACAGTCTTTAAGATTAATGTTTGGGAATATATTTTATTGTACAGTTTTCTACAAGAAGAGTGCACAATATTTGTTCTTCTATATGAGTAGAATAATGTGTTTGGTTTGATATGGACTTTGGGAATCACAGCTGGGTCATATTACTGACCACATAAATTGATGTGATGTAACTTGACATGTTGTCTGACATCTACAAACCTATCATATTTGTATTGATTTATCTATTCACAGACAGAGATGCATTTCAGAAATACAGATATGAATTAAATATTACTAGGTTTATGCAAAGAGCAAATTCAAAGCAAACAAAGAAAAAAAAGATATGCTATTCATATCTACTGGAAACCAAAACCCTTCCACCCTAAAATGGACTGTTGGTAGTTAATAGTTATCAATTGCATAAAATAAATGTAATGTATACAACAATGTATTCTGGAAATAACCAAACCTTGTACACTTCATGCACATCATTTACATTGATGTCAATTGAAATGCACCTTACTAGATTCATAATCGCCAAGTCATATAACTGTAGCACAAAACTGCTTAATAAATCACAATAATGAAGTTTAAAAACAAATATAAATGACAAAAAGATAATTTATTAATAGATTAATGCAGGACTTCACAATCTAAGCACATAGAAATCCCTTAGATTTACTGATAGAACACTAATTAATTGTGCAATCAGCAATAATAATGAGCTATATTCTATTAAGTACACATAAATATTAATGGGAACTATATACTGTTGCCTCAATTTTGCACAAAATTTGCACTCGGACTATCTTATGTGTATTGTCATACTGCTGTAACTCATTTTGATGTGTTCAATAAAAAAGGCTTTTATGAGTAAAACTACCTTTCATGTCAAGAGGTAAAGCAATAAATTGTCATTTATCTATCACAAAATAGGTACAAGCTATTACAGCTCTCCAGAAGCTAAATAAAGTCAGGTTTCTGGGGCCATATCTCAAGACACATGACAATATCAATATCAGCTTTCATCTTCTTCTGTCATGTTCGAAGATAACACAGGCAGACTTTAGAAAGTTGTATAGTTAGAACCATATGTTAGCCACACAATATAACACTGGAGGTTGACGTATTTGTATTATTATTACCGGACTTCAACAGGAGTTGAATCAGCTCATAATAATAATAATACCTGAAGATCCTGGGACCATAAAGTCCAGCAAAAAATAGCAGTATTGGAGATGACCTAGTATAACCTCTAAGTTACGGTAACTATTATTTTCTAGGAATAGTTTACTGTATATACTCGATTATAAGCCGAGACCCCTAATTTTGCCACAAAAAATGGGAAATCTTATTGACTCGAGTATAAGCCTAGGGTGGGAAATGCAGCAGCTACTGGTAAATTTCAAAAATAAAAATTGATACCAATAAAAGTAAAATTGATTGAGCCATCAGTAGGTTAAATGTTTTTGAATATCCATATTGAATCAGGAGCCCCATACAATGCTCCATACAGTTCATGATGGGCCCCATAAGATGCTCTATAAAAAATACGCCCCATATAATGCTCCATAAAGTTCATGATGGGCCTCATAAGATGCTCCATACAAAAATATGCCCCATATAATGCTGCACAAAGGTTAATAATGGCCCCATAAGAAGCTCCGTAGAATAATATGCCCCTTATAATGCTCCATAAAGGTTGATGGACCCATAAGATGCTCCATAGCATAATATGCACCTTATGCTGCTCCATAAAGGTTGATGGCCCCATAAGATGCTCCATCACATAATATGCCCCATATGCTGCTCCATAGAGGTTGATGGCCCCATAAGATGCTCCATAGAATAATATGCCCCATATGCTGCAGCTGCTGCGATTAAAAAAAATATAAAAATGACATACTCATCTCTCATCACTTGGCACTGAGTGCCGGTGTCCTGAGCAGGCGGGGACACCAGCATGCTAAGGAGGTCAGGTGCTGGAGTCGCCACTGGCTCAGGGCCCTGACACTTGCAATATTCACCTGTCCTCGTTCCACCGCCACGCACCTCTGTGTCTTCTGGCTCTCTGCAGTGCCTGTTCAGGCAGAGGGCATGCACTAAACACGTCATCGCATCCTCTGACCTGAACATCACAGCAAGATGACACGGAAGACACAGCGCAGTGGAGGAACAGGGACAGGTGATTATCGTATGGCTCCCCCTTCCCCCGCCATACTCACACCCACCTGATATGTCTCTACAAGTCTCTGCTTCTCCGATGGTAGCCAGCGCGTGCCGGCAGCTTGTTCCTGTGTTCAGCGGTCACATGGTACTGCTCATTAAAGTAATGAATATGCGCTATATGCGTATGGGAGTGGAGGCGCGTCCATATTCATTACTTTAATGAGCGGTACCACATGAGCGCTGAACACAGGAAGAGCTGCAGGTCCCAGAGACAATCTGAGAAGCAGAGACCGCACCAGGATAGGGTGAGTGTGATGTAACAGCCACCACTCCTGCCACTCCCCCTCCCCTGTTGACCCCCTGGGACAATAAATCGAGTATAAGCTGAGAGTGGCACTTTCAGCCTAAAAAAAGGGCTGAAAATCTCAGCTTATACTTGAGTATATGCGGTAAATACTTTGTACATTTTAATTAAGCAGTGTCATATATTGGGGTCTTCCTCAAAGTCAATATTTCCAACAACAAGCTCTTTAATCCCCTTCACACTTTTATGAATGTCACCCAGTAAAGTTACAATCCAGACTTCCTTTACGTTATTTCTGAGGAATCCTTTCATAATCACAAAAAAGGTGTACAAAGAGCTCAAGCTGAAAATTGCTGCTGCATAAAAGTTTCTACAATCTCGTTTATCGCCTTTTCTAAAGAAGTCTCTTTCTGACACAGCTGGAAATCAAGATGGATTTTGTACTTTAAGAATTTACCTGGATGAATATTTTATTGGGTTTGGAAAATAAACGCAAACAAATATATGTGAGATTTACCAGGTTTGTAGATCTGGAAGAATGACATTTATGTAAATAATTTCAATTCTTAAATATAAGGATTTTGTTTCATTTATTTTTCTTTCTATATATTGACAAGCAATTCAGTTGTTTTCTTTATAATCACTATTGATTTATCACATTTTATATTCTCAGTGCTATCAATTTTCAGAAATGCATTATTCCTTTTATATAATGACACATTGCATCCCCTAACTTCTAAAAAGGTATTTCCATCTGCAACTTTCATTGATGAGCTGAGAATAACCAATTTTATGTCCCAACCACTAAAGGTAGGGTTAAGAAAACAGCCAATCACAACTACATTAGGCTGTTTGCTTAACTCATGTAAAATGCATTGGATTATAGGAGTTATGCTATCAGAGTATTACAACTTCCACACTACCAGGTGGGCCATTTATATGCATACACCTAAATAAAATGGGAATGGTTGGTGATATCAACTTCCTGTTTGTGGCACATTAGTATATGGGAGGGGGAAAACTTTTCAAAATGGGTGGTGACCATGGCGGCTATTTTGAAGTTGGCCATTTTGGATCCAACTTTATTTTTTTCAATGGGAAGAGGGTCATGTGACACATTAAACTTATTCAGAATTTCACAAGAAAAATAGTGTGCTTGGTCTTAACATAACTTTATTCTTTCATGAGTTATTAACAAGTTTATGACCACTTATAAAATGTGTTCAAAGTGCTGCCCATTTGTGTTGGATTGTCAATGCAATTCTCTTCTCCCACACTTGACACACTTATAGCAACACTGCAGAAGAAATTCTAGCACAGGCTTCCAGTATCCATTGTTTCAGATGCTGCACATCTCGTATCTTCACAGCATAGACAATTGCCTTCAGATGACCCCAAAGACAAAAGTTTAAGGGGGTCAGATCGGGAGACCTTGGTGGCCATTCAACTGGCCCACAACAAAAAATCCACTTTCCAGGAATTTGTTCATGTAGGAATGCTCGGACCTGACACCCATAATGTGGTGGTGCACCATCTCCTGAAATGTCGGCAGACTGAGCATGACGTGACTCTTGGTCTTCCTTTCCTGGGGCGGTCCTCATGTGTGCCAGTTTCTTTGTAGTGCTTGATGGTTTTTGCCGCTGCACTTGGGGACACTTTCAAAGTTTTCCCAATTTTTCGGACTGACTGACCTTCATTTCTTAAAGTAATGATGGCCACTTGTTTTTCTTTACTTAGCTGCTTTTTTCTTGCCATAATACAAATTCTAACAGTCTATTCAGTAGGACTATCAGCTGTGTATCCACCAGACTTCTGCACAACACAACAGATGGTCCCAACACCATATATAAGGCAAGAAATCCCACTTATTAAACCTGACAGGGCACACCTGTGAAGTGAAAACCATTCCGGATGACTACCTCTTGAAGCTCATCAAGAGAATGCCAAGAGTGTGCAAAGCAGTCCTCAAAGCAAAAGGTGGCTACTTTGAAGAACCTAGAATATAAGACATAATTTCAGTTGTTTCACACTTTTTTGCTAAGTATATAATTCCACATGTGTTAATTCATAGTTTTGATGCCTTCAGTGTGAATGTACAATTTTCATAGTCATGAAAATATAGAAAAATCATTAAATGGGAAGGTGTGTCCAAACTTTTGGTCTGTACTGTATATATATAAATTAAGGTTCTTCAGAGGCATATGTCACAATAGAAAGCTGTAACCTTTCTATTGTGACATCCATGTTTGTAATGACTTTGCCTAGGAATCATTAATTCTGAGCGCATAACAAGACAATTTGTAATATTCCTTATGCCATCCTAGTCACCACAGGAGAACCTGCTTTATTACAGATGAAAGCCTATGTTTGTTCTTAGTTGCTTAATGTCCTCAAACAAGAATTGGAGTAGTAAAGAAAAAAAAGGAAAAATGTCTTTTTGTGCATAACTGAGGGCTTTGGTATATCATACATTGTCTTGACAAATCTTTTCTCTTTTCTGTACTGAAATACCATAGATTGCAGAATAGAACATCTGTTTGCACAGAAATCTCTTTTCCCAAGCTGCTATTATCTTGAGTAATGAATTTGTCATTGTGAATATACAGTAGGTACCCCCTTTGAGACTTTTTCAATTAATTTTATTTCTGTCAGTCAAATGGCAATATCGGTTTATTTAGATGTCCAACAACAACACCAGAGCGATTGACAGAGCATCTTACTGGCACTATGGTGCCTTCTGGCACCCCATTTGATGTGTTATTACCCTTCTGACAGTCATTCAAACAATGCTGAGAATCATTTGGAGAAGAAACATCAAAACAAATATATGAATATAAAAAACATGGTGTGTATCTTACATTTTGTTCACTATCTAAATCCCTTAGTGCCCAACAGCACAATTTTTTTTGTCACTAAGACAACCAAAGTGTCTTATACTGTTAATGGTATAGTGTTAGTTGATTAAAAAAGAACCATATATAATGCAATATTTTTTACAAACTGCAATATTTTATGATGTTCTTCGATACCTTAGATATCCATCATGTTGTAACAAAATGAATTTTCTTGTACACTATTGGCTATATTGTTCTAGCCATCAAAGAAAACTAAAAAAAATAAAAAAACAGACATAAATCAAAATTTTAAACAAAAAAGTAACATACGAGTATGTCACAATCTGTTGACAGATCAATTTGGAAAAGAAGCTGCTCCGCTATCGACTTGACATCAACAGAGGCAGCTGAATCACCGGCAAGAGTTGTGTGTTACCACTCACTGCCGATGTAGAATGGGGCTGGGTACAACAGGCAGGTAGGTAGCAACTACCTCTCTGTTAGTGCTTAGGCACATTTATTTTTTTATTTATTTTTTAAGTCCCAGATATACCCTTTAAAAAGCTGTTGTTGTGATTTCAAGTCCACAAAGCATGTGACTTCTGCAGCCAATCACTAAGCTCAGCAGCTCATACTGTCCTCATCAATATCAATGTTAGACCCAGTTATTAAAATCAGTGGTCATATGCGATGTAGTTGTGATTGTGACATCACCACTCCAGCCTATCAACAAAGACCAGGGGCAGTAACAGAGAGACATTGCTGAACTTGCAGACGGTAAGTGATTTTTTTTAATTGTTTTTCCCTAGCGCAGGACAATGAAAATATGAAAATTAAAAACCAAGAATCCCTTTAACAAATGACTTGCAAAGTTGAGATGAGCAGATTGATTCACAGAGGATCGAGTTTGGATCGAATTGAAATTCGCAGCTTCAAGAGAATTCAAACATTTTGAGAATAGATTCCCGGCATCATTTCTAACACTGCCTAAGCATCAGTGAAGAGGCAAGCATCATCTTTCATTGCTGTGTGGGTTTCCCCATAATGCCCTGCAGTTATGACATCTTACAGATTATTGTATCTTGTAAAGTGTAAGCTTTTATGGTCAGCGACGTTCTTTCTTTCTCCCATCTCCTCCACGTGTATTTTACAAGTAATTACAAGCTTGTCACTATTGCAATTAACTCTAATTTATTTACAACATATCAAATTTAGGAAGAAAATCTGTGCAGTCACCGAAATTGATTTCATGAAATTTTCTCATCTCTATTGCAAAGCAATCAACCTATGGACCTTATCCATAAATTATCCGCATACATGATATATATGAATGCCACAATGCATTCCGTTGTATTCTCTTCCGAGGGCATTTTATTTCTCTGTGGCTAAGTTCATGTGGCCGCTGAATTTATTGCATGACTCACATCTGCAAATTGTGGATGCAATTGGCTCCAAGTACAGCCTCATATGTCCGTCCACATTGCACACAGAAACCAGAGCTACCTAATATTTACATGCATAAATTGTATAAATGTGTGTATAACTTGGAGCAGACTAAAACAAACTGCAATCTTTTCACACAGATTAGGAGCCATATGGAAAAAGTTCAAAGTTTAACAATGGGTTCACGTTCTGTCCGTTCTTCCCATGGACAGCGTGTGAATATTCACTTAGACATATTTGTTACCGTTTCCATTTTTGTGTGTTAACCTAGAGCGATTAGTGGCCTTCCACTTAGTATTTTTTTCTAATAATATATTTTGTGGGAACCTATTTAAAATTAAAAGTGATCCTTATTACAAAGCTTATAATATTGTATCTGTAAGTATGTATTTTATATTGTTGTTCAAGTATTAAAGTCATTCTTAAAATCAAAGCCTAGTTGTTTCTTTTGGACTCGGAATTCCACTCCTCAGTTTTGTATTAATGCATAGGCCTTAAGCATTGTACTTATCTAGAAGATTACAAAAACTCACAAACATAGCAAAAAGTCCACATCCTTTTCTACAATATAGCCAAAGTGACATTTCATCTGGTGCATCATGGTTAAATTCAGCACACACTACACTTAAATGCTGTTCTTAATGGTTTAGATAAACAGGAGTAATCCTTGTTAGACAATCCCCATCAATATGTCTTATTAAAGCAAAGGATGTTCTAGATGAGAGTCACCTATTTGGAGTATTCGTTGTGGTGCCAGAGTGAGGAGACTCTGGTAATGGGGGCAGCCCTTATTCTGAAAAATAAAGAATTTCAAGAGCTGTAATATCCTTCTGCTATTAGAAGACATATGGACCAGGGTTGTCCAGTGTCATCCCATATAGAAAAGAGAAGACTTAGTGGTAATCTTCATTCTAGACAACTCAATGACATTTTTTAATAAACTACACTGGCTTCTATGTGCTTAAACTAAGAACTCTAAAGATGACAAACACTAACTTTTTGCTTTGTCACAGTTAAGAAGATATCAAAGATATCTACAGAGAGTATCTAATACACAGAACCTTCATTTAACACTAGAAGTCCCAGAGAGGGGTCATTTAACATTTCTACCTTTGGAACCCAGAGGTGGTGCCATCAAATACACCCTTTTTTTCTTTTTCCTAAGTCTGCGTCAGTGCTCGTTTGTGCACAGTGTATTACTCTGGAAACTAAGGACAATTACTTCTGTTTATCTTCTAATGAAGACCAATTTTCTCTTTTTGATTGTCACAAACTACATGTGATTCGTAATCCTGTTTAAATTCCCGACCCATAACATAATAAAAATAATTACAGGATAATTGGACCCAAATGTATTGCTCTATAAAAGTGGCAGGTTTAGGTATAGAGAGTAGCAAACATATAAAAGAAACAAAAAAGTAAACCAGCAGAACTCTGCTGACGCCTCACAGCGCTTTTGATAATTAATCTGAGATTTGCATAGTATAAGCAAAACATATACTGCTCAGCAATAGGTATTAACATTAATAACAATCCTCTGATATTTCATTGCAGCAAAGACTGTGCACTATTCAGTCCTTCAAGCACTGAGTAGCAATTGTGTTGTACTGCGCGCATTCAACATTTTGTTTTTCTGGCATTAA
Organism: Ranitomeya variabilis; assembly: GCF_051348905.1. Lineage (NCBI taxonomy): Eukaryota > Metazoa > Chordata > Amphibia > Anura > Dendrobatidae > Ranitomeya > Ranitomeya variabilis. The sequence continues at coordinate 131,959,721 of NC_135234.1, read as the reverse complement.
ATGCTTATGAGTTAAATTACAGTTTTTTATCTGCATTATGGGAATATAAAATGCCAGCTGAGAATCCAAGTGCAAGTCTTTGTTTTTTGTTGTATCTGCCAAATAATTAAATTTTAAATACCCAAAATACATTTTTTATGTTTACTTAAAAAATTGATATGAAGAGACAGTGCATACTTGTATTATCTTACTAGACTTGCCCTTTAGAATTATCAAGAAAAAATCTATGATGATTTAACTTTTTATTAAAGATCTATCTATCTATCTATCTATCTATCTATCTATCTATCTATCTATCTATCTATCTATCTATCTACCGTATAAACTAGTGTATAAGCCGAGATTTTCAGGACATTTTTTTGTGCTGAAAACACCCCCATCAGCTTATACATGAGTCATGGTCCAGAAAACTGTCAGCTGTAGCACAGTGACAGCTGCTGCCGCTGGCTTCCATCAATGCTCACCCTCTGTCATTGCAGCTTTGTCCCTGCACCTCTGACCTGGCGCTGTCAGCTCTTTCCTGTTCCTGTGCTCAGCGGTCAGGTGGTACTGCTCATTAAGGTCATGAATATGGACGTGACTACACTCCCATAGGCGTGGAGCACATATTCATGACCTTAATAAGCAGTTCCACCTGACTGAACTGCCGCACTGGGACAATGGAGATGCAGGGACATTCAGAGATGGAGCGAGAAGGATGAGTATGATGGGGAGGACAGGGGAGCCATACATACAAGGATGGGAATGGAGGAAACAAGCATACAAGGATGGGACAGGGGGAGCCGAGCATACATGGATGGGACCGGGGGAGCCGAGCATACAAGGATGGGACCGGGACTGGGGGAGCCGAGCCATGCATACAAGGATGGGACTGGGGGAGCCGAGCATACAAGAATGGGACTGGGGAGCCAAGCATACAGGACCGGGGGACCTAAGCATGGGATGGGATGGATGGGACCGGGAGAGCCGAATATACAAGGATGGGATCAGGGGAGCCGAGCATACAAGGATGGGACCGGGGAGCCGAGCCATGCATACAAGGATGGGACCAGGGGATTTGAGCATGCAAACAAGGATGGGACGAGGTGAACTATGCATACAACAGGAGCCACACAGAGCTGGACAGGATTGGGAAACCACACATACCAGAATAGGGATGAGGGGACAATATATATACCCGGCTTATACTTGAGTCATTAAGCTTACCCAGTTTTCCGTGGCAAAGTTAGATGCCTCGGCTTATACTCGGGTCGGCTTATACTCGAGTATATACGGTATCTATCTATCTATCTATCTATCTATCTATCTATCTATCTATCTATCTATCTATCTACCTATCTATCTATCTATCTATCTATCTATCTATCTATCTATCTATCCATCACTCTAATGCATAGACTGGAGTTATGAACATTCATAAGTAATGTTTAATTATTATATATTTTTTAGGTGTTTTTGCATTTTTTATTTAGATTTTTTATATATTTTTAGCTAACTTAAAAGAGTACTCCTAAAACATTCATGTGTAGCATTTTGACCTGTCACTCGTGGAGAATGCCTTTCTTCTATTTTTTGTCCCCCCTGTGGAGGCTGCTTGTATATCACTTGTATAATCCATACATATCTGAATTAGGATATCCTCTTAACACTGCAGTAGATATAATATGATGTCATGGAATAAAAAAAATCTATATATACACTTTACGTTATTAGTAGTGTCACTAGATGATGGACCCCCACTACCCTGCATAATGTACACCTTAAAAAGTGTCCCAGCTCAAGCATACTTTTCTTCTGTTCCCGCCTATGTAGGGTGCACTAATCTTTTATCTGACCCACATATCCTACATGTATTAAACATAGCAGCCGATGAAACACTGCCTAGCTTTCAGGAACAAAGCACTGCACTGAAGTACAGAGAACAACACTGTGCATGCGATATACTGTACTGGTTTTATGCTGTAACTGATGAGATGGATGTGTAGTATTCTTAAAGCTAAATGAAGACACCTCACTTTTATCCTTAGTGCTGCATTGGATTTCAGTGCTGCTCCTTCTGGAATGGGCTCCCAATTCCTTTCTTGGCCTAGTCACAGTTGCCCCACTGAAATAATAATTGTTATGCCATTATTTATAATATTTAGCATAGATGAAAGGGTAAAATGTATTCATATGTAAGGGACCCTATATACAGTAAGCAGCTATAGTTTAGATCAGACCTGGACACACTGCAGCTCATGAGCCACATCCTGCACTCTGGCTGTTACAGTCCTGCCTGCGGATCGAGACAGCCAAAGGGCTGAAATATGGCGGATGGGGGAAGGCATGGTGTGGCCCATGAATCACTATTTCAGCCCTTTCACTGTTTCGGTTAACGGGTCGCACCATGCCCTCCCCCACCCACCATCCATTCGCTGCCGCTGCCCGCTGTAACCACTATCTGCATCCTCAAGATGCAGACAGCAGTGATTACATTGGTGGAGGACAGGGTTGCCTGCTCCATCATCCACCAATCAGCGTGTGAGACAGCAGATGCGATAATGCAATTTAATTGCGCTGCTGCTGAGACTCAGTGCACAAGAAACAGGCATAGCGTGCCAGGGAAATGGGAGTGAGGTGGGTATGTGTTGTTTCTTTTCATGCATATGGGATATTTGTAAGTATATAGGAGGCTATGTGGGGCTCACTCTGTGTATATAGAGGCTATGTGGGGCTCACACTGTATGTATGGAAGCTATGTGGGGCTCACATTGTATATATGAAGGCTATTTGGGGACTTATACTATACATTGGAGGCTATGTGGGGAGCTCATACAGTATATAGTAGGGCTATGTTGGCCACATTTTGTGTGTCAGAGGCTATGTGGGGCACTTGCTGTATATAAGGCTATGAGGCTCACTGTGTATATAGTGAAGCTATTTGGGGGCTTATACTATATATTGGAGGTTATGTGGGGCCTCATACAGTATATAGTAGGGCTATGTGGGGCACATGTTGTGTATCAGAGGCTATGTGGGGCACATGCTGTATATAAGGCTACGAGGCTCACTGTGTGTATAGTGAAGGTATTTGGGGACTTATACTATATATTGTAGGCTATGTGGGGGGCTCATACAGTATATAGTAGGGCTATGTAGGGCACATGCTGTGTATTAGAGGCTATGTGGGGCACATGCTGTATATAAGGCTATGAGGCTCACTGTGTATATAGTGAAGCTATGTGGGGGCTCAAGCAGCATGTAAGGAGGCTATGTGAGGCTCATGCTGTTTATAGGCAGCTTTATGGGGCTCACACTTTATATGAAGGCTATGTATGGCTCATACTTCATATAGGAGTCTATGTGGAGGCTCACACTGTGAAAAGGACTCTATGTGGCATTTCACTCTATACATAAAAGTCTTTGTCTTTTATCAATTTTTGGCCAAATATTCTGATTTTAAAAATTCTAAAATTGTAAACCTACCTTTGAAGCTGTGAATTCATTTTTTCTGTACGTGAGACTGTCACATGGTTACAAAATAAACAAATGTACAATACAGCATATATAAAGCAATCACATAGCCACAGTTAAATGAGACTAGTAATGAGTTATAACACATGTTAATGACTGTCAATAGCCTCTTGTGCATGCTCTTGTAGCGTTTTTCTTTCTTCCAGTGCTACCATAATACCAACCTCTTGGCACCTTGATCCATTGTTTAGATTTTAGTTTTGAAGTTGAGAAGCAGCAGAACATGGGTAATTTGTATTATTATTGATTTTCATGATTCATTATAATCTCTTGAGCTATTCAGAGTTTTACAAAGTGGTATAATGATTTTATTCTTCATGTGATTCATAAGCCAGTATGTAGAACGATCAGTGGATTATTATTATTACTATGAGTAGTACTTCTATAATATTTACAGCATCAAATTTAGTTACCGTATTTTCCAGCGTATAAGACGACTTTTTAACCCCTAAAAATTGTCCCAAAAGTCGGGGGTCGTCTTATACGCCAGGTACCGCATGTGCAGGGAGCGATCCTGGATGTTCCCAGGGTCTGAAGGAGAGGAAACTCTCCTTCAGGCCCTGGGATCCATATTCATGTAAAAAATAAAGAATAAAAAAAAAAAATATGTATATACTCACCCCTCCGAGAAGCCTGGCTGTCACCGCTGCAAGCGTCTGCCTCCGTTCCTAAGAATTGCAGAGCGTGAAGGACCTTCGATGACGTCACAGTCAGGTGACCGGTCACATGAGTGGTCACGGACCAATCACAGGACTGCGACGTCATCGCAGGTCCTTCATGCTCTGCAATTCTTAGGAACGGAGGCAGACGCTTGCAGCAGTGACAGCCAGGCTTCTCGGAGGGGTGAGTATATACATATTTTTTATTTTTATTCTTTATTTTTAACATGAATATGGATCCCAGGGCCTGAAGGAGAGTCTCCTCTCCTTCAGACCCTGGGAACCACACGCCGTATAAGATGACTGGGCATATAAGATGACCCCCGTCTTATACAGCGGGCATATCCCAAATTCCATATTTTATATGGAAAAGTTGGGGGTCGTCTTATACGCCCAGTCGTCTTATACACCAGAAAATACGGTAGTCAAATACACATTTTGTTTTGTGAAATTAGCATGTGACTTAGAATATCAGAATTGGGAATTGATAGCAAATCCTTAGTTACTTCCAGACAGCCATTAGACTATTAAACATTTGGCCAGTCTGCATTATACACAGCCGGACTCCTATTAGAAAAGTCAGAGATGTTCTACCTTTTCTATTAGTGTTTACGCAGAGCTGAAAAGCTCTGACAATGTTTCTTTCAGGGATGGACACAAATAGAAGAAGGCCCCTGTGCAATAACAAGATATAGGCATTTTGTAGTCAAGTAGTTAATCAAAATGCACCCTATTATATGTTTGTGCCAGATGCTGTTTGCAACTTTGGGCCTCGAAAATTCTTGGACCCTTGAGTGGCTGCATAAGTTGCACCAATGGTATGTTTTACCCTTCTCCGGACCCAGTCACCTCTGCTATGCAGGCAGGAGGCAGAACTTTCCTTGTTAGTGGGGCCTAATATATCAGCCCAAATTATAGCTGAGATCTTATTTTTTTTCTTCCCATTTTTCAACACATTGAGTGTTAGTATTGAAAACTACTACACCTCCTACAAAAGCCTGACCTTTTAGTTCTATGTCTACAGAAAATTAAAAAGGAAAGTTATGACTCTTCAAAGAAATGGATGAAAAATGAAACAGCAGAAAGGAAAAATAGCCGAAACCTTAAAGAGCACATCTCACTTGATTTTTTTTATTGCCATTGCTCTACTGATTTTGGAACAGTTAACTTTCTCCAGTAACAATCATGCAAATTCTCCCTTTGACCGACTGGGCATACTGTATGCCACATATCTTTTTTGTGGGCATGGCAGTGTTTTGATTGGCTAGCTTCAAAGGAAAAATAGCAAACACCCACAGAAAAGATCTGTCTAGCATAAAAAACTAAATAAATATACTTATATACATACATATATATATATATATATATATTTGTAATCAATCACACCTTTAATGCATTCAATTAAAATGATACACTGATTTGTATCATGATATTGTGTCTAGCATAAAAATATATAAATAAAAAACGTCTATTTATTTATATTTTTAGTGCACCATATAATGATATAAATCAATGCATCCTTTTATTTTGATGCATTAAAATTGCGTTTGATTGATATATAATTTTAAGCTTAAACCTACGGGGGGGAAAGTGCTATTTGTTGTGTATTATTATGTATAATTATAGGACACGGCCATATCTCACATTTATTTACAGCACAATCTGTATGTGAATGTTAACTATAAATGCATGGAATTAGGCTGCCTTTAATCACCATAGGCAGTTATGAGTTCATTAAAGAGGAAATCAAAAAAAGTCAATTATTTTCTTTTGCGCACAAATTAAGCCTACACAGTTAATTTCTAAATCAATGCTCATTTACTGTAGTTTGGCTGGGAAACACATCTATATGAATGGATATTATCCTTCCAGATGTTTAAAACACAAGCGATTCAGCTTCAGCACATGTAATGCATGTATCAAGGACATTGTTTCACATTGTAACTTGATTATACATAGAATACTGTCCATGTGCATCCATGACAAGTGCAAAAATGGATTTCATGCTTTTTATTACATCCTTCAATTTTCTTAAGGCATATAATGACTAAATTATAGCATTATAGGTTCATGGGTAAAGGGTTTTCATAACACAATTTATAAGGTATTATTATTACACATATTGTACACTGTGTTCCAAATTATTATGCAAATTGGATTTAAGTGTCATAAAGATTTAATTGTTTTGTTTTTCAAATAAACTCGTGGATGGTATTGTGTCTCAGGGCTCAATGGATCACTGAAATCAATCTTAAACACATGTGATAATTGGTTTTCCAGGTGATTCTAATTAAAGGAAAACTACTTAAAAATGATGTTCCACATTATTAAGCAGGTCACAGTTTTCAAGTAACATGGAAAAGAAAAAGGATCTCTCTGCTGCTGAAAAGCATCAAATAGTGCAATGCCTTGGTGAAGGGATGAAAACATTAGAAATTTCCCGAAAACTTAAGCGTGATCATCGTACTGTTAAGAGATTTGTGGCTGTATCTGAGCACAAATGTGTTTGTGCTGATAAAGGCATAATGAGGAAGATTTCTGCCAGGCAAGTGCATCGGATTAAGAGAGCAGCTGCTAAAAAGCCATTACAAAGCAGCAAACAGATATTTGAAGCTGCTGGTGCCTCTGGAGTCCCTCGAACCTCAAGGTGTAGGCTCCTTCAAAGGCTTGCTGTGGTGCATAAACCTACTATTCAGCCACCCTTAAGCAGTGTTCACAAGCAGAAATGGTTGTATTGGGCCCACACATACATGAAGACTAATTTCCAAACAGTCTTGTTTACTGATAAGTGTTTAGCAACCCTGGATGGTCCAGATGGATGGAGTAGTGGATGGTTGGTGGATGGCCACCATGTCCCAACAAGGCTGCAACGTCAGCAAGGAGGTGGAGGAGTCATGTTTTGGGCCGGAATCATGGAGAAACAGCTGGTGGGGCCCTTTAAGGTTCCTGAAGGTGTGAAAATGACCTCTGCAAAGTATATAGAGTTTCTGACTGACAACTTTCCTCCATGGTATAAAAAGCAGAAATGTGCCTTCAGGAGCAAAATCATCTTCATGCATGACAATGCACCATCTCATGCTGCAAAGAATACCTCTGAGTCATTGGCTGATATGGGCATGAAAGGAGATAAACTCATGGTGTGGCCACCATCTTCCCCTGACCTCAACCCCATAGAGTACCTTTGGAGTATCATCAAGCAAAAGATCTATGAGGGTGGGAGGCAGTTCACATCAAAACAGCAGCTCTGGGAGGCAAAAAAATACAAGCAGAAACTCTCCAAAAACTCACAAGTTCAATGGATGCAAGAATTGTGAAGGTGATATCAAAGAAGGGTTCCTATGTTAACATGTAACTTGGCCTGTTAGGAGGTTTTGGAGTTAAATAGCTTTTTTGTTCAGTGAATGTGACCTCCTAAATGCTGCAAATTCCACAAATGAGCATTTTCAGTTCTTTAAAACATATCAAATTTTAGAAATTCTACTGTGCCTAATAATTTGGAACAGTGCATTTAGAGTTTTTATTCATTTTGGAGATTATACTGTTATCATTGGGAGGTTTCTTCAATAAAATTCAATGTATACTCTAATGTGTGATTACTGTTATTAGACTGACTGTCATTTGCAGCAACCATTTAGGAAAATCCGATAAAAATGTAATTTGCATAATAATTTGGAACATAGTGTATATACAAAGAACTCGTCAGCTCTAATGAAAAAATTATTTTGTAAATAATTGTATTTTCTGTGTACTTTTAGAAATTTAAGGCACCATTGCATTATTTTTTAACCCATTACTTGCCAAATTAAAATTTTTACAAGTACGGATTTTTCAGAAAAGGGCGTCCCAATATTCATTTAAAAATGACAATGACATGATTTCCTATTTTGAAAACATTCATTTTACAAACACAACACAAAAAATTGGACCTAATTATAAAAATTATTAAATCTTAGTTGCTAGAAGCTAAAGATTAGGCATCCCAAAAAAAGGACATTGGTAGATAATGGGTTAATGCAGCACTGGAGTGGGTGCTTCTAATCTATAATACACTTAGTATTATATTTACCCACCATCATCTTCACCTTCTATCAGTGCTGTTCTAATCGGTCTTCTACATTTTATGACCTGCCGGATTGCTCCAGTGTTTTCTGGAGTGAGCTGAAGATCAATATTCAATCTATGAGTCTATGAGAGCCTCGTTCTGCTTCTGATAGACTTTCATTGAGTGCTTGTGACTGTTGCTTTTGATTTCCGGTCAGTCAGAAGTTGTGATCACAACACAGTGCCGCAGGACCGGAGTGGCGCCAATAGAATGTGAACACAGAGGTGGCAAGTATAAGACTATGGTCAGGGACTTTAAGTTAGTAGCACCACTCCAGTGCTGAAAAAAATACAACGATGCAGTGGTGATTTAAGTATAAATTGAAAATTGGATGTCACTAGCTGGGGTTGTGTCCTATCTTAACATTGTCTGGTCACTCCTGACATAGTGTAGTAACACATTCCCTTTCCAAGAAGAATGGTGACGCATTCTAATTTAGAAAAAAAAAGATTGAAGAGGCATAATAGAGGAATGGCATAATTCAGCAAAAGGGAATCAAATCAGGATTGCCATTAAGAGCTACCATACGTAATGTGGTGGGCAACTCAGTTATGATTAACATTTTGATATTATAGTGGCTTATTTTACAATTAGGAGTTATTTTGTTAATAATGAATGACAATTCCTGCAAATAAGGCAAAGGAAGTGCAGCGATACTGGTTGTATCTGGATTAGCTTGATTAATAAATAGCAAAGTTAGGAAGTTACGACGCTGATGCAAATGCTATAATCATTATGGACATCCCTGTCATTTTTGCAATAATGATAATTAAATTTATATTTTTAACATAAATAGGACAATGACACCAAAATTGCAATGTTTTGTCCTGATAGTCATTTTACTGCAACGTTTTGCATTTGTTTCAGTAATCAGATTTTATCCATTTAAAAGGATTGTCCAATTTGATTTTTAGGATCATCTATATGGACAGGTAAATGTTAGAGTGCTCATTTGGCAATTAGTGGCAATCACCCCCAGCAAGCAAACCATTTATTCAACCAGTGATTGAATAGTTCATGCTGGCAATAAAATCTTCATTCCAGCAGCACATCACAATATTTTGTGCACCTTAAGCAATCATATTAATAATTGTTCTATTCACATAGAATTTGAGTCAACCTATCTAGATAGACCAATAAATGACTGACATCATCTTGTATGTAGACAATCAGTGATCGTGTAACAGCCGTGGTCAGCTCGTGAGAATGAGCCATTGGCCTATTAATAATAATCGTACCACAAAATGACCCTCTTTTATTACCTCTACAAAATAATGCTGGTTGAGTGCACCATTTCCTTGAAGTGCCTTCAAAATGTAAAGTAAACATTACACAGAGACCAATGGATTGCCTGTTTAATAGAAAACATGACAGGTCCACTAGAACACACAAACAAAGGGTCCAATTCATCAAAGTGTTTATGACAGAATTCTGGCTTAAAACACATTGAAATGTTGCGAATGTTTTGCCAACATGAAGTTACACATAAATTTGCAGACTTATGATAATTTCATGCCAGCTCTGCCAAGATAGAGCTGGAGTATACAAATATTGCCCACCTGACAAATTCATTAGAACTTGTGGTGTACCTTAGAGCAGAAATGTTACTCCAGTCAGTCATTGTTCCACTCCTCAGTGTGTCTGGAATGCAGTTACTGACAGCTCGGCTGTCCAATCTGGTAGAAGGGCATGCTGAAGCTGTCAGTTCTTAGATTGACAACTCAGCCATCCAATGTAGTACAGGGGCATGCTAAGCTGTCAGTGTGTTGATTGACAGCTCAACTATCCAATCAGAGACTGGGAAGCATTGGCTGTCTCCAAGTTTTCGTTATCCTAGATGATTGACTTGCTACTAAACTGTACTGTTTCTTCCTGACCTCTGCCAGACATACATTCAGCTTGCATGGTTTGTTTCCTGTGTGCCTGTAGGTTGAAATTTTGTTGCTTGACCTAGGACCTCATTCTGACCATCCGTCTCTTTAAACACTTCTACTCTGATCCACCTGGTATATCCTCCTGGTATTCTGACCTCAATACATTAACTGACTATGCTTTTGTCACCTCCTTCTGTTTATGAGGTACCCTCCTGGCTTCTGACCTTGAACTTCTTGATTATCCTGACTCATGGCTTGGCTGTGAGAAGTGGCTAGTATCACACAGTCCCTGAGTAGAGTAAAATTTCTGGTGAATTACACAGAAGCGCATGCCATTGATAAGATGTGCTGAATGCATTAAGTGATATGCGCCTCTTAAAGAGTTAATGCTAGTCCTAATTAACTTGGTGCCAAAGTCTTTAAATGTCCTATTGACTATTCAATGCAGAATGGTCTACAACAGCTTTATGAGGCCCACAATTCAGAAGTTATAGAGCTGATAGTTATGGTAATGCAAATTTATAACCTTTTAAAATAACATGGACCTGCTCTCTTAAGATATTATTTAATAAATGTACTTTTTAATGTTAATGAAATTCCTTTCTTTAATTACCAATGGTTATTGTGAAATATGTGGCATGACTCTGCTGAGTCTGCTCTATTTCAAATATATGAAAAGTTTTTAAGAACAGTAAAAGAGGCAGTAACTTTTTACAGTGTGTCGAGGAGTTATGTGCCTCATTTATCAACCTGAGAAAAGGCTAGTGGTGATCTACACTTGCTGCCATACATATGCTGTATTCAGTAACAGATATACTGTAAGCTAGAAACTTTTGTAAAATGTAAGCCTAAAATAAACATTTGAAATATTTGAGAAATAATAGTTCGCTACTGGTTATAATGTTATTCTGTTACAATTTGTACACCACTCAAGGACCTTCATAGTCTAAATCACACACCAAAACACACACAGATGTTTAGATGTACTGATCTCCTGATAGGTTGAGACAAAAGGTAAAGCAAAAATCACACAGCTGTAACTACAGTAGGTGCAAATGTAGAAGATCCAACTAGACCTTTGCATCCTCTGAGACATTTATCAGTTTAGGATGTGAGCTAATGAGAGTTCCAATTTTCTCCACAACCTCTAATGTCAGCTGTTAGAACTTTGCAAGACTGTTTATATAATTTTAGTTAGACCTTGCTTGCTAAAAGAAGCCACTGACAAAAATAACAACTAAAGGTTAGCATCCCAAAAGTAACACAGTTTCACAATAGCAAATTCTCTGACAATTCCAGTGCCTAAGGGGTAATTCTCACACCTTTTCAGTCTTTCAGTTCCTGCTTTCTTATAAGAAGGGCTTGAGCGACAATTCCGGTGAGTAGGAAACCTGTAGTAGAACTATAAAGCTCAGCACAAGTTCTGCTGTAACACATTCAGCTATAAGGGGTTTGTTCTGCTTTTTACACTGCTTTTACTATATTTACACATAGAGATAACGACATTTGAACAAGCACACAGCTAACAACAGTGAGAGTTGTGATTCCACAGGATTAGTGATGAGTGAGTGTACTCGTTGCTCGGGTTTTCCCCAGCACGCTCGGGTGATCTCCGAGTATTTGTTAGTGTTCGGAGATTAAGTTTTCATCGCCGCAGCTGAATGATTTACAGCTACTAGACATTTTGATTACATGTGACGATTCCCTAGCAACCAGACAACCCCCACATGTACTCCGGCTGGGTAGTAGCTGTAAATCATCAGCTGAGGCAATGAAAACTTAATCACCGAACACTAACAAATACGCGAAGATCACCCAAGAAACAAGTATATTCGTTCATCGCTACACAGGATATGTTCAGCTTGTCAGGAGGGGAGGGAGGTGAGCAGCTAACCGTTGTTTAAAAATCAATGGGCTGGATTGAGCTAACTTGTAGGTTAAGAGTTAACTCCTCTAACTGGGGTCTGGTTGAGACTAGTGGTCGAGTGTCATAGAAACCAACTGTACTGCATGAAAGACAAAATTGCACAATGACAGCATATAGAAAAAGCAAGTCAATTACAAAGTTGCTATTTTTCATGCTGCTTAACTATTTAAAGCCATTTAATATATTGAGAATACCCCTTTACAGATTTCATACCCCTTTAAAGCTTTCATAACCCCTTGGCACTGAAAAGTAACAATATTTTTCTCATGTACAGTCACGCTAACAGCTGCAATCAATATGCCCCTCGCTTCCTTCTTTAATCAGATTAACATTTCATTCCAGTATATCAATCTCAGTGGTCTGGGTACTGCAATGATAATTTGATGTCTCTCCCACCTCTCCACCCAGGTAGACTGTCTATAAACGAGAAATGTATGATTGGTAACTATGAATGGAATTGAATTTTACACATATTTTACAAAAAACTGTATTATCCAGAACGCAGATTTTTTGTAATTAGCTTTGCAATTTCAGTAAAATAGCAACTGGCTGGCCATCACTTTCCTAAACCTTAGAGGGACAGGAAAAGGTTAAAAACAAAATAATACTACTAATAATAATAATACTCACCTGCCCACTCACCTCTCAGACCACTTCCACTGCTTACTCTCCCTATTTAATTGGCAGAAAATACATATTCTGCAAATCAAATTTCCCAGTCAATTCTGCGCGATTTGGCAAATTTGAATCTTAGCATGTCTGATAAATTATAATGGTTATATTTCAATGCCAGGCTGGAGGTGTTAGTTTAGCAATTTGATACTTTGGCTTCTGAGGCTGCGAAAGTTCACAACATTTTTCGAATAACTCCTCTACAACACATTCATTTTCAGATTTATTCTACATCTTATCCTTGTCCTGTTCAATGACTTGACCAAATGACCCCAGTCTATTTTTCAGTCCAAATAGCAATAAGCATAAGCTCTACCAGCCTCATATACCACAGTAACTAGTTTGGTCAGATTTCAATGATACCAATTATGGCCTAATGATTGATTCTTGTACTGGCTATGTTACCAGGAAAGTCTATGCCTCCATGATGCAGTCCCGAGTAAATTGGAATTACCTTTGCTTTTGTGACCTGACTTTGCAACAAGTATACTGTCTTCTAGAAGGAATTACTACATTTAAAAATGGTAAAAATAAGATGACACTTTTGTCCCATGATCTAATTATGCCAAATACATTTTAGGAGAATTTGAATTTATCAAGTCATGAGACAAATTGATTCTAGTCAGAATATGATATATGAAAAGCTGTAAAAATTGTAAAACAAATTATATAAATTAAGTGAAGACAGTTAACACCGTTTTTATCTGTGTGCATTTTATAGGCAAAGTCAGGTTTATGAAGTTTATGTCCTCATTTTTGTGCCTGAGGCATAGAGAGACAATGCAACCTATGTAACCTCTACAAGGTTACATGAAGAGCTGACACTGAAATTCCAAATGAGTTCACCCAGTGAGGGCAGTATTCATATCATTAAGCTGCTCTTTCAAACATTTCAAGAGTTCTCCATTTCCTCCCTTGGCTTCAGTGACTAATGTCAAGGTTTACCAGCAGACACAAAGTAGGAAAATACCGGTACCAATCAGTGTTGCGGCTTCGCTCATGAAATCTGTTATTAAAAGTATCTTGCAATATATATTGTTGCTATACTGTAATTCGTGACAACCAATCTGGCCTTGTTATTAGAATGTTTGAGAAATATAACATTTTATGAATAATAATTCAGAATTGATTTCTTCTATAGTTGATATAAAAGGGACACTTTCTTTACACTAAATACTCTGAACATAGCTGTGATGGATCCCGATAGTAGACTTCTCTTACATTTTTCACAGAAACAAGTATAAAGTGCTGCCATATGTACAGTGGTATGTAAAAATGTTAGCACCCTTGGTCAAAATTTCTGTTATTGTGAACAGTTAAGCAAGTTGAAGAAGAAAAGATCTCTGAAAAGCCTAAAGTTAAAGATGACACATTTCCTTTGTATGTTAGGCAAAAAATATTTTTTTTTTAATCTTTTACATTTTAAAAATTACAAAAAGAAAAATAGGTCTCTGCAACTTTTTTAGGCACCCTGCATGTTTAGTACCTAGCAGCACCCCTATTACAAATATCACATCTTGTAAATGCTTTTTATGGCCAGACAAGAGTCTTTCAATTCTTGTTTGAGGGATTTTCATCAAATCTTCCTTGGAAAATTCTTACAGTTCTGTGAGATTCCTGAGTTGTCTTGCATGCACTGCTATTTTGAGGTTTAGCCAGAGATTTTCAATGGTGTTCATATAAGGGGACTGTGAGGGCCATTGTAAATCCTTAAGTTGGCACCTTTTGGCATAGTCCATTGTGGATGTTGACATGTGTTTAGGATCATTATCCATTTGTAGAAGCCATCCTCTTTTCAACTTCCGATTTTTTACTGATTGCATTATGTAATCTAACAGCAGCACAAAGTAGAGAAAGAGATCCAAATTTCTGCAATGTATTACTTAGTATACTGGGTGCAGCAATTATGACAGAGTCAGTTTTCTCTGCTGCATTCATACCAGAGCTCAATTGTTGAGTTATGTATAACACCGCCAACACTACAGCTTTCTTTAACATTTACATTTTATCTGCGCAGAGAGCTGCAAATTATTGGAGAGATTGTTGTTGTACTAGGATGCATGAGGCCAGCTGCTCTCTAGTAATAATCTGCTTCTGATAAAACACTGATTGTATTGAAATAGCAAACCATAGTTCGATAAGTGACACATCACTGTAATCGGGGTCTTTGCTCCTACATTGCAGTGCTTTCACATTACAAAGTAAAAGCCTGCTGTCCAATCTCTTTAATGACATTGAGGTTATGTTTGAGGTCATTGTGCAGGTGCAGAATAAATTTGGAGCCAAACGGATTTTTCCCTGATGGAACTTCAAGATGGATAGGCATTGTAGACACAAGTAATCCTCAATTTTCTGGCATACACTCCCACACCTCCACCATGCTTCATTTATGCCTGTAGAGACTCATTATTTTACATCTCTGCAGCCATTAGTTTAAAAAATATAATCTAGAAAAAAGTACATAGGCACACTACAATAAGTAAATAAAGAAATAACACATCAGATAACACAGGGCACCAAACCAACATCTTAAAAAAAGGGTCAATCCATTCTGCCAAGAGAAGGTGTACCCAATAAGGATGTCTCCATTTCTAATATTTCACATCACTATGGCCCTCAAAACAGAGGTGGACCGGCCCCTGACTGTGTTTAACCCTTGCCCATTGAAAGTCGAATATTTAAGATGTGCAGCACAAGAAGATGGTCATACACACAAATTTTCTGAATAAAATAGTAAATAGAAGTAAATAAATAGAACATAGATAGCAAGGCCGAAAAAAGACATTTGTCCATCCAGTTCAGCCAATTTCCATCAGATCTCTGCCCTTCTAAAGAACCTATTAACTGTAAGACACAATATGGTTACACTCCAGGAAGACATCCAAGCCTCTCTTGAACCCCTCTACTGAGTTCGCCATCACCACCTCCTCAGGCAAGGAATTCCAGATTCTCACTGCCCTAACAGTAAAGAATCCTCTTCTATGTTGGTGGAAAGACCTTCTCTCCTCCAGATGCAGAGAATGTCCCCTTGTGACCGGCACCTTCCTTGGTATAAACAGATCCTCGGAGAGATATTTGTATTGTCCCCTTATATAATTATATATTGTATAAATATATAAGGGAACACGTGTAGAAACCACAGGGTGCCCAGCCAACATGCCTTTGATCAAAAAAGCATATAAGCCATCCCACTGCGACATGTTATTTAGAACTATCTGAAGCATAACAAAGAACAAGGAGTCCTGGAAGTGATGATATGGCCCCAACAGAATGTTGATATCAATATCACCAAGTCTGTCTGGAACTGCATGAAGAGACGGAAGGATTTGCACAAGCCAACAGCCAGATCCTTCAAAATTTTCATTTAAGAGTACCTAGAAAAATGTATGGTTTTTAAGTCAAAGGGTGAGCACATCAGTAGTCAATAATTTGTAAATGTTCACTTGCTAGTGAAAAGGGTATGGAGCCTCCATTAGTCTAACATATTTGACATTTCTAAAGTGGTCCAAATTCTACTGCAGTGGCATGTGTGCTCATAGTTTGCAAGCAGTTTCCATTTCCTTTTTCTAAGACTGCACATGATGTGCTAAATTCATTAAGATTGGCATTCCAAAGTACTTCAGTTTTAGAATGGCATATGAAAAACCAGTTTTAATAAATTCTCCTTTTAACTTCCCTTTAAAATTCTAAAGCTTCAGAATTAATATTAGTGTGACTTACTATGTGCATTTTTGGTAACTGCGTAATAACCCATTTTCAATTACAATATGAATTGCAAGCGTATGGTGTTTTGTAATAAGTCTTAAAGCATTCCTCTAGGGTAATTTAAAGTTTTGTAAGTATTCCTAAACTGATGACAAGTGATACATTGGTTAAACTTGCAAAAAAAAGCAAGAAAAGTAGTGAGAAGAATTAGAACTTAAAAGGATATTGCAAAACAAGCAATAATATAAACTATATTTCCAGATTGGTACTGGGATTAACACTCATTATTATATCCATTATACAGGCTAGGACATACATATACACTTCCAACCTTTTATGACTTAGTCTAATAAGTAATAAACAAGTTAATTAATGAATTAATGAATTAATTACTGAAGCAAGAGAACCTTTCATCAAGTTTCTCTCACCCAATGTTTTCCTCCCTCTCTATCTAGGCTCTCTTTGCATGTTTCTGCGACATGTAGCAGCTGCCTGCTATACAGCATGACTGTAATGAGTGTGAGGCTTCTGTCTGACTACCCAAGGGGGTTGTCTACTGATTACACTGTAACAATGCTTGATCTCAGGCAGCTTCCCTGCATTTCACTTTGAGATGTATAAAATAAATTATTTTAAAAGAATGGTAATGACTTTCTTAGTAATTTTAACCCTATATTTTTATGTCACGAGTAGTGTTGAGCAATACTTTCCGATATCCAGAAGTATCGGTATCGGATGGGATCGGCCGATATCCAAAAAATATCGGATATCGCCGATGCAAGTCAATGGGACACAAATATCGGAATGTAAATAAGCCCTTTCTGTCCTTCTACATCCTCTTCCGGAGGGGGAAAAGTATGGGCGGTGTGTGGGCGGACACTGTGAGTGTCTGTGTGTGCGGGTGGGGTCTGTGCGGGCCTGCCAGCGATGTGTGTACCTGCCTGCCGGGGCTCTGTGCAGGCCTACCAGGGCTCTCTGGGGTCTGTGCGGCGTGCTGGGGCTCTGTGCGGCATGCAGGGTGTCTCTGTGCGGCGTGCGGGGTCTCTGTGCAGCGTGCGGGGTCTCTGTGAGGCATGCGGGGTCTCCATGCGGCATGCGGGGTGTCTCTCTGCGGCGTGCGGGGTCTCTGTGCGGCGTGCGGGGTCTCTGTGCGGCATGCGGGGTCTCTGTGCAGCGTGCGGGGTGTCTCTGTGCGGCATGCAGGGTCTCTGTGTGGCACGTGGGGTGTCTCTGTGGCGTGCGGGGTCTCTGTGCAGCCTGCGGGGTCTCTGAGCGGCGTGCGGGGTGTCTCCGTGCGGTGTGCGGGGTCTCTGTGCGGCATGCAGGGTGTCTCTGCGGCATGTGGGGTCTCTGTGCGGTGTGTGGGGTCTCTGTGCAGCGTGCGGGGTGTCTCTGTGCGGCGTGCAGGGTCTCTGTGCGGCGTGCAAGGTGTCTCAGTGCGGGCATCGTTCGATGGGACTACAAGTCCCATCAGATGATGCCTGCTACACTGACAGTGATTGACACATTAGATAATGATGGGACAGTAGTACTCCCATTATCTGGCTAATGTGTTGAATGAAAAAAAAAAAATAAAATACTCCATACATACTCCATACATACTCCATACAGTACATACATATAGACATACAGTACAGTACATTAAACATAGAGTACATACTCACCATTACGTGTCATTTTGATCCCTGAAGCCAGTGTCATCTGTTAAAAAGATGAAAAAAACAAACAACCAATATACTCCCTGTCCGCAGAAATCCACGAGTGTCCCACGACGATCTCCCGTGGAGAACGGCAGCAACAGCTGTTGCGACCGCTCACCAGGGGCCCCAGAAACACAATGACGGAGGAAGGTATTCATCCGCCGCTGTAAAAAAAATAGTTCCTAGCCTCACTTATGGCATTGCTGGCTGAGAAATTTTCCCAGGTAACCTCTCAGTGATGCACTGCAGGAGCCATTGTCTCCTGTCAGTGTCTCGCTGAGGGTCCTGTAGAGCAGTGACGTCACCCGATGTCACTGTTCTATAGGGGAGATCGTCGTGGGACACTCGTTATTAATTGGACTACGGCGGACAGGTAGTATACGGTTTGTTATTTTACGTTTTTTTGCAGGCGCTGAAGTATGGTAAGTATGGTTAAATGAAGAATATTAAAATACTTTTTTCCTAATGTGTGCGTGTTTATTAACCCTTTATTACTATTGGATTAATAATGGATAGGCATCTTATTGACGCCTCTCCGTTATTAACCCGGCTTAATGTCACCTTACAATAGCAAGCTGACATTAACCCCTTATTACCCCATATCCCACTGCTACACGGGAGTGGGAAGAGAGGGGCTCAGTGCTGGAATTGGCGCATCTTACAGATGCGCCATTTCTGGGGCGGCTGCAGACTGGTATTTGTATCCATGGCCCCTCTCTAGGCTATGAATATCAGCCCGCAGATGTCTGCGTAGCCTTTCTGGCTATAAAATATAGGCGGACCCCACGTCATTTTTTTGGGGGGTCCCCTATTTTAATAGCCAGTAAAGGCTGCGCAGACAGCTGCGGGCTGTTATTCATAGCAGTCTACAGATATTGGTCCCCGGCCGTCGGCTTTCCCCGTCTGGCGCAGAAAATTGCGCGGGAGCCCACATCGTTTTTTTCCCCTTTTTTTTTTTAAATTCAACGCTCATTAAGGCCTCTTTCACACTTGCGTCGGTACGGGTCCTTCGCTATGCATCGGGCTGACGTACCGACGCACGTTGTGAAATTTGTGCATGACGTGGACAGCGGATACAGTTTTTCAACGCATCCACTGCCCATTCTGAAGTGCAGGGAGGAGGGGGCAGAGTTTTGTCCGCGTATGTGCGGTAGAAAATGGCGGACGCGACGGACAAAAAAACGTTCACTTGAACATTTTTTTGTGCCGACGGTCCACCAAAACATGACGGATCCATTGCGCGACGTACGCTTCGTGTGGCCATCGGTCGCGATCCATCACTAATACAAGTCTATGGGTAAAAAACGCATCCTGTGAGCACATTTGCAGGATCCGTTTTTTCCACCGGATCATTTTTTTTCCGCCGGATCTGTTTTTTTCCACCGGATGTTTTTTTCTACCGGATCCGTTTTTTTCGGATAGCATAGCGACGGACCTGTACCGACGCAAGTGTGAAAGAGGCCTTAATGAGCGTTGAATTTAAAAAAAAATCGGAAAAAAATGGCGTGGGCTCCCGCGCAATTTTCTGCGCCAGAGGGGGAAAGCCAATGGCCGGGGACCAATATCTGTAGCCTGCTATGAATATCAGCCCGCAGCTGTCTGCGTAGCCTTTACTGGCTATTAAAATAGGGGGACCCCCCAAAAAAGGACGTGGGGTCTCCCTATATTTTATAGCCAGAAAGGCTAAGCAGACAGCTGCGGGCTGACATTCATAGCCTAGAGAGGGTCCATGGATATTGGCCCCCCGCTACAAATACCAGTCCGCAGTCACCCCAGAAATGGCGCACCTGTAAGATGCGCCAATTCCGGCACTTAGCCCCTCTCTTCCCACTCCCGTGTAGTGGTGGGATATGGGGTAATAAGGGATTAATGTCACCTTGCTATTGTAAGGTGACATTAAGCTGGGTTAATAACGGAGAGGCGTCAATAAGACGCCTATCCATTATTAATCCAATAGTAATAAAGGGTTAATAAAACACGCACACATTAGGAAAAAGTATTTTAATATTCTTCATTTCACCATACTTACCATACTTCAGCGCCTGCAAAAAACGTAAAATAATAAACCGTATGCTACTTGTCTGCCGTAGTCCAATTAATAACGAGTGTCCCATGATGATCTCCCCTACAGAACAGTGACATCGGGTGATGTCACTGCTCTATAGGACCCTCAGTGACACACTGACAGGAGACAATGGCTCCTGCAGTGCATCACTGAGAGGTTACCTTAGGACAAAGGCTCACTTTATGGCAATTCTTGCATGGGAAAATGTCTCACCCAGCAATGCCATAAGTGAGGCTAGGGACTATTTTTTTACAGCGGCGGAGGAATACCTTTCTCCGTCATTGTGTTTCTGGGGCCCCTGGTGAGCCGTCGCAACAGCTGTTGCTGCAGTTCTGCATGGGAGATCGTCGTGGGACACTCGTGGATTTCTGCGGACAGGGAGTATATTGGTTGTTTGTTTTTTTCATCTTTTTTACAGATGACACTGGCTTCGGGGATCAAAATGACAAGTTAATGGTGACTATGTACTCTATGTTTAATGTACTGTATGTCTATATGTATGTATTGTATGGAGTATGTATGGAGTATGTATGGAGTATGTATGGAGTTTGTTTTTTTTCATTCAACACATTAGCCGGATGATGGGACTACTACTGTCCCATCATTGGCTAATGTGTCAATCACTGTCAGTGTAGCAGGCATCGTCTAATGGGACTTGTAGTCCCATCAGACGATGCCCACACTGAGACACCCCACACGCCGCACAGAGACCCCGCACACCGAACAGAGACACCCCGCACGCCGCACAGAGACACCCCACATGCCACACAAAGACCCCGCACGCCGCACAGAGACCCCGCACGCCGCACAGAGGCACACCGCACGCTGCACAGAGAACCCGCACGCCGCACAGAAACCTTGCACGCTGCACAGAAACCCGCAAGCCGCACAGAGACCCCGCACACCGCACAGAGCACACCCCGCACGCCGCACAGAAACACCCCGCATGCCGCACAGAGGCACCCAGCATGCCGCACAGAGACACCCCGCATGCCACACAGAAACACCCCGCACTCCGCACAGAGACCCCGCACGCCACACAGAGACCCCAAATGCCACACAGAGACCCCGTATGCCGCAAAGAGACCCTGCACGCCGCACAGAGACACCCTGCACACCGCACAGAGACACCCTGCACACCGCACAGAGACCCCGCACACCACACAGACACCCCGCATGCTGCACAGAGACCCCGCATGCCACATAGAGCCCTGGCACACACGCAGAGAGCCCCGCAGTCACGCACAGACACCGCCCGCACACGCGCACACGCACACACGCAGTCTCCACCCACACACCGCCCACACTTGATTATACTGCATAATTTCACTATAGGAACTTCTGATTCCAATTTCCAATATCGCTAAAATATCGGAACTTGGTATCGGAATTCCCATACAGCGAATATCGGCCGATGCCCGATATTTGCAGTATCGGAATGCTCAAAACTAGTCACGAGTAGGGTTGAGCGACCTTTACTTTTATAGGATTGGGTCGGGTTTCACAAAACCCGACTTTTTCAAAAGTCGGGTCGAGTGAAATCGGCCGATCCTATAAAAAAGTCGGGGTCGGCCGAAACTCGAAACCCAATGCAGTGCATTGGGTTTCCAATGGTTCCCAGGGTCTGAAGGAGCGGAAACTCTCCTTCAGGCCCTGGGATCCATATTTAAGTGTAAAATAAAGAATTAAAATAAAAAATATCGCCATACTTACACTCTGACGGGCCCTGGTACTAACCGGGAACCTTCCTTCCTTAGAATCAGCCTTCCAAGACCTTGAGGTGACGTCGCGGTGACGTCGCGGCTTGTGATTGGTCGCGCGGCCCCCATGTGACCGCTCGCACGACCAATCACAAGTCGCGACGTCACCGTGACGTCACTGAAGGCCCTGGAAGGGCTGATTCTTAGGAAGGAAGGCTGCCGGAACGAAGCCGAGGGTGAGTATATTCCTATTAGGTATATACTCACCCTCGGACACGCCCTGCTTCTTTCCGACAGCCTTCCTTCCTAAGAATCAGCCCTTCCAGGACCTTCGGTGATGTCACGGTGACGTCGCGGCTTGTGATTGGTCGCGCGAGCGGTCACATGGGGGCCGCGCGACCAATCACAAGCTGCGACATCCCCGCGACGTCACCGCAAGGTCCTGGAAGGCTGATTCTAAGGAAGGAAGGTTCCCGGTTAGTATCAGGGCCCGTCAGAGGGTAAGTATGGTGATATTTTTTTATTTTAATTCTTTATTTTACACTTAAATCTGAATTCCGATACCAATTCCCGATATCTTAAACATATCGGGAATCGGTATCGGAATTCCGATTCCAGATTCAGAAGATCGCCGACCTCATGGCCGACCCCACACAGGGGTCGGGTCGGGTTTCATGAAACCCGACTTTGCCAAAAGTCGGCGACTTCTGAAAATTGCCGACCCGTTTCGCTCAACCCTAGTCACGAGTTATTAAAGGGAAGGTGCCATCAAAAAATTTTTTTTTACAGCAATTGTAAAAATGTAAAGAATTAATGTTTACATTTTCTTAAAAAATATTATCATTTGTTTATAATTTAGTAAAATATGAAAAATAAATTTTAAAAGTTTTGGAATTTCCACTTTTAAACACTAGGGGGAGCAGCTGCTGAAATTTCAGAAAAACCTAGTGTACAACTAGCTCACATTACTGCACTGCAGTAATTATGGGCGGAGTCTGCTGACGTGTGTGTGATGTCACTCCTCTCCTTCCCTTCTGGGTGTCTGCTAAGGGATGAGGATGATATTCAGGAACCCAGTGAGCAGCCATTTTGTTGGTGACTGCAGAGTAAGGCTGCCGTCACACTAGCAGTATTTGGTCACTATTTTACCTCAGTATTTGTAAGCAAAACCAGGAGTGGAACACTTAGAGAAGTATAATAGAAACATATTCACCACTTCTGTATTTATCACCCACTCCTGGTTTTGGCATACAAATACTGAGGTAAAATACTGACCAAATACTGATAGTGGGACCGCAGCCTTAGGCTACTTTCACACTAGCGTTGTTTGAAATACGTCGCAATGTGTCGTTTAGGAGAAAAAACGCATCCTGCAAAGTTGTCTGCAGGATGCGTTTTTTCCCCATAGACTAACATTACCGACGCATTGCGATGTATTGCCACACGTCGCAACCGTCGTGCGACCGCCGCCACAAAAAAAGTTACATGTAACTTTTTTTGTTTGTCGAGTCCCACCATTTTCGACCGCGCATGCACGGCCGAAACTCCGCCCCCTCCTACCCAGACCTTACAATGGGGCAGTGGAAGCGTTGTAAGACTGCTTCCGCTGCCCACGTCGGGCATTTCTTTCACAGCATGCGTCGGTACGTCGGGCTCCTCAGATCCTGTCTTGGCGATGTGTGAAAGTGAGACGACAGGCGCAGTCTGGGGTGACGCTGGGGGGAAATGTAGCCATATAGTAACGATAAAAATGAGACCCCTCTCTAAAGCTGCCTCACCAGCCCTGACTGCACCTAACTGGAGGTCATGCTGCCCCCTCTATTACCCCAGACCCGCGTGCAGGTGCTCAGCCAGAACCACCATAGAATGGGTCCGCTTTCTGAAGATAATACTGCCATAGTGTTCTCACATAATACCGCCATATAGATCACACATAATACCGCCATATAGATCACACATAATACTATCAAATAGATCACACAATACTGTCATACAGTTCACATAATACCACCATATAGATCACACATACCGCCAGTGTTCTCGCATACCGCCATATAGATCACACAATACCGCCACATACTTCTCACAATGCCGCCATATAGATCTCACATAATACCGCCATATAGATCACACACAATACCACCATATAATTCTCACAATTCTGATCAAGCATAATACCACCATACAGATCACATAATACCGTCATATAGATCTCACATAATGCCATAATACAGCATGACCCCTGCAGCTCCTGTTATCGCACGCATAGAGTTGTGTGTGCAATGGGGAAAGACATGCAGGGGGGAAAGGAATGCATAGGAGAGGATTAGATACACTGTTCACCAGACAGTATCACACAGGATAGGATTAGATATACAGCTCAGCAGCCAGTATCATACAGGATAGGATTAGATACACGGCTCTGTAATAGTATCACACAGGATAGGATAAGATACACGGCTCAGCAGTCAGTATCACAGAGGAGAGGATTATTAGATACACATCTCAGCAGACAGTATCACACAGGAGCAGATTAGATACACGGCTCAGCAGTCAGTATTCCACAGGAGGATTAGATACACAGGTCAGCACAGTATAGGATTAGATACACAGGTCAGCATACAGTATCACACAGTATAGGATTAGATACACGGCTCAGCACAGTATCACACAGGAGAGGATTAGATACACAGCTCAGCAGTCAGTATCACACAGGACAGGATTAAATACACGGCTCAGCAAACAGTATCATACAGGATAGGATTAGATACACGGCTCAACATAGTATCACACAGGATAGGATTAGATACACGGCTCAGCAGACAGTATGACACAGGAGAGGATTAGATACACGGCTCAACATAGTATCACAGGATAGGATTAGATACACGGCTCAGCATAGTATCACACAGTATAGGATTAGATGCATGGCTCAACACAGTATCACACAGGATTAGATACATGGCGCAGCAGACAGTATCACACAGGATAGGATTAGATACATGGTCTCCTCCTCCTCCTATGACTGCAGGGCTCCTGCGATCATCCTGGAAAGCTGGCCTGGAGCCCACAGAGGCAGTGTGAGCTCCAGGAAGATGGCGCTGGTCTCCTGCCTCTGCCGTGCTGTGGACGGCTCAGGGGGCGTGGCCAGACACAGCAGAAAGCAGCTTAGAATGGTAGGTATAGAGTCGGCTCCCGACTGCAGATCTCTATGCCCTGGGCTGCCGTAAATGCAGAGTGAAAGTGCCGTGCAGCTACACTTACACTCCTGCAAAGCAAAATGGCGGCGCCCAGTGGCTGAAAAAAAAAATTAATAATAAAAAAAATGTTAAAGTTAAAAAATGTAAATTTGTATTAAAAATAATTGTTTATATAAACAATCATTTTTAATACAAAAAATAAAATGCGGCACCTTTCCTTTAATGTGGCATCAGAATATGTTCAAATCATTATCAAGACACAAAACTATTCATCTGACCATTTTGGATCTTATTATTAGTGTCAAATCTAACTTTCCATTGATTTTATTTATTAGATAGAGTTTAGCTCAAATAACAAATAGTATCCCTAGCTATAGTGAACCCAATCTATTATGAACATACTAAAGTGTTGTTGATTCTTTGAATAGCAGGCATTGAAGGAAATTTCACAATTGGCCGTTGTCCTAAGTTATATTACAATATATTCGTGAAGCATCAGTATGGCCAGTGGTAGATTTTTGAAAATAACCAAAGGTTGTCAAGATTTTCTGAAACAAGACCAGTTAGGATCAGCTGATCATAGGATAGCTTTAGTTTATACAGCTGGGGTCTTATTAATATTTGTATTAACGTTCCATGAAAAAGGAAATGTAACATTAACAAATTTGTCATAAATCAATTGCAATTGCAAATTAAAGAAACTTTGCAATACATCTTATCAGAGAATTCTTCATCTTTCTCCTCTCTTCCCTCCTGAACTTGCAATCCACTTTCAAAAATAGCTGATCTCAGTCTTCCTCAAGAAAAAATGGACAATCAGCATGTGAGGTGTCAGATTACACAGCCTATTATACACAATGGGGAGGGAGAGTAGGAGTATGGAATAGTATGAAGAAAAAAATAGGTGGTGATGAGCTTTCTAACAAATCTTTTACCTCACCACAATGATGTATTCACATCTACACTGCTTACTACTGCTGTATAATGTCCTCCTTGCTATGTGCTAACAAAAAAATAAAGGAAAGGAATTCAGTCCAGTGTGTTGTGATGGGAAACATTACAGCAGCTGGTCTCTACCAACTAGCCCAGAGTCAATTACTAATTAAGAGACATAACCTTCAAAATGAAAACTGGTCAACATGCAAAAAACAAGTCATTTAATGTCCAAATATAGTGATTCCTCATGTTCACACAGGACAGCTTAGTTTGACAAGATATTTGAACGTACAGTTGACCTTTACATTTTCTAAAAATGGCTAAAAGTCCCAAGTACTGCAGAAAAAAGTATAAGATAACATTTGCTTTTTTAAAGAAATTATTATTGTAGACGTGGGAATGTTAGAGAAAATAAATTGATAACCAATATATAGAGTAGTTGAGCACATAATTATGTCGAGAAGGTTAAAACTAGGTTCTGTTTAAGAAATAATGATGGGAACCAGATATGTCAACATTTGAAATAAATAGTATTGCATCCAAATTTTTGTAAACATAATATAAAAAGGTACATACAGGTAAAAACATAGAATGAGAGCAAGTTAAATGTGGGACTGTTCTCTCTACAAGTGTTTTATGTTTTACATTTCATTGTGCCACATACTATACCATTTCATTATAATGTCTTCACTCATAGGTCCCATAGCGATTCTACTTCATGATTATCAAATCAAAAAAGCTGTCTAGGTGCCAATTCTACATTCACAGTAGAATGATGAAAGGGTTGAGTTTTCATTAAATATACCTGTACAAAACACTATAATTTAAGATGTGCTTTATTATTTCTTTTCGCTAAGCTCTTGTAGAAACTTTAAGCATGCATGCCTTTGTCTTATGTTGAAACATCTAATTATTGAGAGAAAAACTCATTAATTGGGTAATTGATTTTAGCTTCTTAAAGATTTGAATGTAAATAATATTTAGTTCTAGTTTTCCTTTATTTGATGATTATCATTGTGAAAACTGCTATATTACATTTGGGGGAGGAAACAACAACAAGAAAGAATTCAACAGCTGTAGTTTAAAAAAGACTAGACCATCTATAAACCCAAGGACCATAAAAACTAGTTAACTTTACTCTGTTTTTTTTATTATTCTATTTTATTAATTTAAAGGCTTTATAGCCAGACTCCAAGAAAAGTAGTGTTAGTAGCAAACATAGTCATTTAGAGGCCATATTATAATATGTTTAGTTATCAAATGCACATGCAAATCAGTGACCAATGCTAGTAGAGGAACAGCAGGGTATTAGTAGGTAAATAGTATTTTTTTTGCTAAAAAGGGCTGCAAAATAGAAAAGGCAATGGCCAACCAGTTTATGCTTTACTTTACAGTTTTACATATACATACAGTAGAGATTGACACACTTTCTAACAATTTCTTTGTTTAGAGACGTTTGCCCGAGTCTTCATTTATAAAACTTGACTCTGATTTCATGATTTGTTTCCCTTTAGTTTTTACATTCAGAAAAGACTTGGTTTTTGCATACTGTGAGTTTTTTGGTCTAGCCTACTTTTTGTGCTTTTCCTTCTTTTAGGTATAAACAAAAACTGTATTGTTAGCATATCTATCACCCACTTTCCTCCAATGTGATTTAGAGATAACGCAAAAAGTATAAGAAAATAGATGATATGCGGAAATATTAACGAATATTAATTAGCAGTACAATTCTTAATTAGGTCTACTTAGTCTCTTAATATTTTATGAAAGATCTTTTCTGTTATGAAATATCTCTAACGTATACCTACCAGGATTTTACTCTTAAGCAATATATACTATGGCCATAATAATTATTATTTTGAAGATTTCCTTTATGACTCCTTCAATGAGTCATAAAGGCTAAGGGTAAGGCTGTGCTGAGCATTTTCTATACCATATCTCCTTCAATGATTAATGATATATCATCATTCATTGGTGGAACTTCCCAGGTCACAGTTGCTGAGGAACGGAGGAGGGATGCAGCTTCAGCGCACCCTGGCCTCTAGAGTATTAGAAAATACACAAGAGACATGAGGGTCATAAAACAAACCATCTGTTCGTATCTATGTCAGTGGGATGGAATTAACAGTCAACAAACCATGTATAGATGTTAATCAAAACTGCCAACACTGGCCTAAGGGTGTTGTTATTATTATTATTTTGAAAATAATAATAATAACTATAATATAAACAGTTTAATTTCCCACTGCTATTGAGTTCTATATTATAAATTTGTATTTGTAACATATAGACAGAGGAAACAGATATCGACACTTATATTCCAGAATCTATCCTCTTATACATCTATGTTGCATTTACAGCTCCATAAAACAAAATTCACCTGTAAACAAAAATATAGATTTTTTGTAGTTCATCCATCTCCAATGATTATTTTCAGCGCAATAGTAAAAAATAGAAAGAGCAGTACTACTATTTTAATGTTATAAAATAAAAATGCCAGTTTCTAATTCAAAACTATGGCCTCATATTACAGCAACCACAGCATAAAGTAAGAATATAAGTGGTTTCAGACCACCCACAGACTTTGAATGACTGGGCAGACCAGCTCCTACTCTGCCCAGATGTTCTAAAATATCTTTACATAGGAGTGCAGCTGCATACAATCATGTAGCTGTGGAAATAGTGATTTGGCTGTCAAAGAAAGCCATAGTACCCATAGAGAAGGCAGAGATGGTTTCTTACCATCTGTGTCTTCTCTATTGCTTTATACTTAGTGCTAAACAAGTGTTGTGTATGCAGTAGTAGGAAGCACTGACAGCTTTCCTCCTCCACACACAGTGGTCATGATGGGACTGCACAGAAAACACTGGCTCTGATCGTCAGTAAGATTATTACCGTCAGTGAGAGAGCTGCAGTTCCCACTCTGTCAGATTACAGCGTGAGCCAGCAGGTAAAAAGTTCACCTTTGGTTACAGAGGAGTTGGCTGAGAGAGTATTACTCCCATCAGTTCTTCGTGAGAAATTTCCTACGGTGAACTGCGGTGAACTCACTGAGCTCAGCACTGCATTGTGAGACTTTTTTCATGGTGCTA
The DNA here is from genome assembly GCF_051348905.1 of Ranitomeya variabilis. Taxonomy (NCBI): domain Eukaryota; kingdom Metazoa; phylum Chordata; class Amphibia; order Anura; family Dendrobatidae; genus Ranitomeya; species Ranitomeya variabilis. The sequence goes on along the minus strand of NC_135234.1, from coordinate 131,930,576 downwards.
GCAATGACTTCACTGAGGTCACTGCAGTTTACACTGAAGTGAGCTGGGAATGCAGCCTTAGTGACCTGCGGTATCCTCAATGACGTCACCACTAGTCACTGATGCTGCTCTCACAGCAGCTAATTCACCATTGGTTTTCAGCCTGGATGGTCGCAACTTGGCACCATTATGTCGGACATGTGAGGGATATTGTTTTTTATTTTGTTTTTTGATAGGAGGCCAGTGATTCAATGGCATTAGGTGAGTATTTTTGTTGTTTATTATTTTCTTCTTTTACAGGGGACCAGAGCTTCAATGAAATGAGAGTAAGGTGAATATAACAGTTTTTGTTATTTTTACATAAATTTCAATGGTGTGTATTTTTATTTCAAATAAAGGACATTATTGTTTTTTTATTGACAATATGAGTATGGGAATAGTAATGGAGAGGCGTTTTATAGATGCCTCTGAATTACTAAATGCTGGACTTGGTGTCACCTGAAAATACAAAGGTGACATCAGCCCCACAAATAAAAACCCCACTTGCCACCACCACAGAGCAAGTGTGAAGAGCGAGGCAAAGCACCAGAATTGGCAGCTGTGGGCTGCTATTTTTAGGCTGGGGGGGCAATATCCATGGCCCCTTATCAGCCAGAGAACACCAGTACCCAGCTGTATGTTTTAGCTTGGCTGGTTGCAAAACAATGGGTGGGACTCCATGCTGTTTTTTTTAAATATTTAATTAAGTAATTAAAAAATAGTATTGGGACCCCTCTATTCTTAATGACCAACTATGATATAGCTGACAGCTGAGGGTTGTAGCTCGCAGTCATCAGTTTTGCCGTGCTAGTTATCAAAAATAGAAAGACCCAACATTTTAAAAAAAAATGTATTTATTTATAGAGCAGGTGCTGGCTGATGCATACTCCCATCAGCCACAACTGCTACCGCTGTTATTAGTGGCAGCAGGCATAGGCTGATTGGAGTATTACTCTCTCATTAGCAGATGCCTCTGTGACTAGAGATAAACATTTTAACGCCGGTCATAGCTGCTGACTCATGCAGATGACAACATGGAAAACACCCGATGTTCAGGTGCCAAACCTGAACAGCAACACAGACTTCCTGGAGAAGTCCGTGTTTGTGGTCCAAGCCTGAACAGTAGATGTCCAGTATGGATCCTGAACTTTACTGTTTGGGTTTGCCCATCACTAACTTAAAGTGACAAACAAGGAAGATATCATGATGCAGAAAGCTAGCTCATAACATGTACCCAACAAATGCCATAGAATTTGAATTATACAGTGTTACACTCTTTTTGTACAGGATATCTTTTTTTCATAGTGATATCTTTGTCATTTTATAAACAGCATCACCTATACAAAGAAAATATGAGCAAAGAAATGCTAGGAAAATTGATTCAAAATTATCTACATAAGAATCTGTGCAGTGCATATTCAAATGCCCTAATAAATGTTTACATTGCTCGATAAATCATTTCTGTCTATGTTGTAAAGTATTTAGGATACATTTTTATACTTTTTTTATTCTTATACAGTGGGTGAAATAAGTCTGAACTCGTCACCAATTTTCTAAGCAAATATATTTTTAAAGGAGCTATTGACATTAAATTATCAAACGATGTCGGTAACAAACCATCCAATCCACAAATAAACCAAACCACAGATGTTCATAAATTAAATTATATGTAATAACGAGAAATGACCCAAGGGAAAAGTGTTGAACACGCTTATTGAAATGTATTTAATATTTCATACAAAAGCATTTGTTAAAGATGACAGACTCAAGATGCCTCCAGTATTGAGAAACCAGTCACATGCATTGCTCAGGTAAGACTTTGGCCCTTTCTTCCACATAAATACCCTTCAAATCCTGAAGATTCCGTGGTCTCCTTCTATGAACTCAAAGCTTTAGTTCCTTCCATAAATTTTCTATTGGAATCAGATCAGGAGATTGGCTGGGCCATTCTAGCAACTTTATTTTCTTTCTCAGAAACCAATTGAGAGTTTCATTGTCTGTGTGTTTTGGGTCATTGACTTATTTAAATGTCCACCCTCATATCATCTTCATCATCCTGGTAGATGGCAGCGCGTTTTTATCAAGAATGCCTCTGTACATTTGTCCATTTATCCTTACTTCAACCACGTGAAGTTTGCTTGTGCCGAGAACTGAAAATCAGCCCCATACCATTATGTTCCCACTTCCAAAGATCACTGTTGGTATGGTGTTTTGGGGTTGATACGAAATGCCTTTTGTACTCCAAACATTGTGTATCTTATGGCTTCCAAAGAGTTTAATTTTGGTCTCATCTGACCTGACTATATTCTCACGGTATTTTACAGGCTGCTTTAAATGTTGTTACTTTAAATGCTCTTGAACATGCTTTTTGTTCAGCAATGGAGTCTTGTGTGGTGAGTGTGAAAACAGCCCATGGAGATTAGGTGCATTATGTATAGTTTTATTTGAAACAGTTGTATCTGCTGATTCCAGGTCAATCTTTAGCTCTCCACAGATATTCATTGGCTCTTGGACAGGACAACTCTTCTGGTAATTTTTTTCACTCCTCTGTCTGAGATCTTGCAAGGAGCACCTGCTTGTTGCCAGTTTATGATGAAATAATGTGTTTTCCACTTCCGGATTATGGCCCCAATAGTGCTTACAGGAACCTTCAGTAATTTAGAAATTCTTTGGAAAGCAATGCCATCACTATGTTTTGCATCAATAAGGTTGTTAAGACCTTGAGACAGATCGCTTATTTTACCCATCATGAAATATTTCTTGTGTGGCACCATGGCAATGAAACACATTTTTATTGGTCGTCTGTTAAACCAACTGAAATTTTATTTTTTACTAAGTGGCGGGATTGCCTTCTAATTACTGATAGATTTCATCTGGTGTCATGAATTTCCATGGCTTTTTCAACCTCTCAAACATATGGTTTGATTTCTTTACCTGTATGGTTTGGATGGAATTTCATGTCAATAGCATCTTTAGAGATTTACTTACTTAGAAAATTGGTGCTATGTTCAATACTTATTTTACTCAATGTATATATATATATATACAGAACAGACCAAAAGTTTGGACACACCTTCTCATTTAAAGATTTTTCTGTATGTTCGTGACTATGAAAATTGTACATTCACACCGAAGGCATTAAAACTATGAATTAACACATGTGGGATTATATACTTAACAAAAAAGTGTGAAACAACTGAAGTTATGTCTTATATTCTAGGTTCTTCAAAGTAGCCACCTTTTGCTTTGATGACTGCTTTGCACACTCTTGGCATTCTCTTGATGAGCTTCAAGAGGTAGTCACCGGGAATGGTTTTCACTTCACAGGTGTGCCCTGTCAGGTTTAATAGGTGGGATTTCTTGCCTTATAAATGGGGTTGGAACCATCAGTTGTGTTGTGCAGAAGTCTGGTGGATACACAGCTGATAGCCCTACTGAATAGACTGTTAGAATTTGTAATATGGCAAGAAAAAAGCAGCTAAGTAAAGAAAAATGAGTGGCCATCATTACTTTAAGAAATGAAGGTCATTCCAAAAAATTGGGAAAACTTTGAACGTACCCCCAAGTGCTGTGGCAAAAACCATCAAGCGCTACAAAGAGACTGGCTCACATGAGGACCGCCCCAGCAAAGGAAGACCAAGAGACACCTCTGCTTCTGAGGATAAGTTTGTCTGAGTCACCAGCCTCAGAAATTGCAGGTTAACAGCAGCTCAGATTAGAGACCAGGTCAATGCCACACAGAGTTCTAACAGCAGACACATCTCTACAACAACTGTTAAGAGGAGACTTTGTGCAGCAAGCCTTCATGGTAAAATAGCTGCTAGGAAACCACTGCTAAGGGCAGGCAACAAGCAGAAGAGACTTGTTTGGGCTAAAGAACACAAGGAATGGACATTAGACCAGTTGAAATCTGTGCTTTGGTCTGATGAGTCCAAATTTGAGATGTTTGATTCCAACCACCGTGTCTTTGTGCGATGCAGAAAAGGTGAATGGATGGACTCTACATGCCTGGTTCCCACCGTGAAGCATGGAGGAGGAGGTGTGATGGTGTGGGGGTGCTTTGCTGGTGACACTGTTGGGGATTTATTCAAAATTGAAGGCATACTGAACCTGCATGGCTACCAGAGCATCTTGCAGCGGCATGCTATTCCATCCGGTTTGCGTTTAGCTATACCATCATTTATTTTTCAACAGGACAATGACCCCAAACACACCTCCAGGCTGTGTAAGGGCTATTTTACCAAAAAGGAGAATGATGGGGTGCTACGCCAGATGACCTGGACTCCACAGTCAGAGACCTGAACCCAATCGAGATAGCTTGGGGTGAGCTGGACCGCAGAGTGAAGGCAAAAGGGCCAACAAGTGCTAAGCATCTCTGGGAACTCCATCAAGATTGTTGGAAGACCTTTCCTGGTGACTACCTCTTGAAGCTTATCAAGAGAATGCCAAGAGTGTGCAAAGCAGTCATCAAAGCAAAAGGTGGCTACTTTGAAGAACCTAGAATATAAGACATAATTTCAGTTGTTTCACACTTTTTTGTTAAGTATATAATTCCACATGTGTTAATTCATAGTTTTGATGCCTTCAGTGTGAATGTACAATTTCATAGTCATGAAAATACAGAAAAATCTTTAAATGAGAAGGTGTGTCCAAACTTTTGGTCTGTATTGTATTTTATGTTTTATTTGTATTTCTAACTTAATATTTGGCTTTTTTTTTCAGAAGATGTAATTACTGTATTTCCAAATATCTGCATGAGTCTCTTTTCAGCAGCCAAAAAAGCACATTTTGCTTTTGGCCTTTTGCAGACAAACTGGTTAGTTATGAGTCCCGTTAGCTTTTGGTGATGACAGTTTTGATAAAGATCTGCCAAAAAGCCAGTCTTTTGTATTCTATTCACAGAATTCATAGGCAAAAATGCAGCATATCTGTTCATTAGAAAAGCTTTCTTTCTCTCTGCATATATGGATAGGAAAATAGAGATCAACTTAGATAAATACTGTAGCTTGATATATGTATAGACTTTATAAGTTTATAATATTATTGAATTTGTGCACACCTACAATAGTTTTGAGCTACATTTACAATTCTGAAATGTCATAGATTCATTATTCCAGCATTCCCTACGTCATAGGGCTTGTACTAGTGATTTGTATTATGAAAAGTTGAGTTTTCACCAGACATAGTAAGGCTACGTTCACATTTGCGTTGTGCGCCGCAGCATCGGCGCCGCAGCGCACAACGCAAACAAAAGCGCGGCAAAACGCACGCTAAAATGCTGCGTTTTGCGCCGCATGCGTCCTTTTTGGCCGAAAGTTGGACGCAAAAAAAATGCAACTTGATGCGTTTCTTCCGTCCAACGCTTGCGGCCATGCGGCGCAAAACGCAGCACAACGCATGTCCATGCGCCCCCATGTTAAATATAGGGGCGCATGACGCATGCGGCGACGCTGCGGCGCCCGACGCTGCGGCGCTGACCGCAAATGTGAACGTAGCCTAACCTGGTTTACTGGGCAGCACGGTGGCTCAGTGGTTAGCACTGCAGCCTTGCAGAGTTGGCGTTCTGGGTTCAAATTCCATCAATGACAACATCTGCAAGAAGTTTGTAAGTTTTCCCTGTGTTGGCATGGATTTCCTCCCACACTCCAAAAGTCATACTGATAGGGAATTTAGATTGTGAGCCCCAATGATAATGTATGTAAAGTGCTGCGGAATATGATAGCGCTGCATAAGCAAAGCATAATAAAAAATGAATGAAAAAGTGATAGTCCAACACAATATTACTGGCTAGTTTTTGAGGAACCCTTATGCACCTAACAGTATAAGGAATTGATATGTGACTGATAAGCTAGATTTATTTAATGAATTTTACTTAGTAAGTTCCTGGTGGTATTTGTGTGGTAGAGGTTTTAACTCTTACATGACTGGTCCCAGTATTTAGTTATGTAGGCTTCATCTGCTGTTTTCTTACAGGAACCCAATCTAGTTTCCTCTTTCTGTACTTAACTGATCACTGTTGCACAAGTGGAAGGAATTAGGGGTATCACAACCACACACATTTCATTTCACATTCATCTGCATGAAAACATATGTTTATCTATTCCCTCTTCCATCACACCCCCAATTATACTAAAATATCAGATAATATGTAAATGTCCTTAAGATCATAACCTTAAAAATGCAGAATACTTCTCCCTCGCATTACTACATCTAACCTGACCATTCAGTTAAAATAAAATCAGATACTACATTCATTAAAATTAGAAAAATATATTTCTTACAAATGGCAATGATACAAATCTAAATATATTACAGCAGATGCTTGGAAACAAACTCATACATTGGTATTTTGGCCAATTAAAATTTCAGACTTATTTTTTAATTCCTTTATTATTATTATTATTCCTTAATTTGTTGTTCAAAAATTTCCATTGCCAATTTAAACATATTTAGTTAAGAGCCCAAATTACAATAGTAAAAGTTAGAAGTCTGGCTAACATAATATTGAAAAGAAAAGTATTGCTAACTGTTCCTGATGAGTTGCATGATATTGATAACAAATATTTACTTTTATTTTCAATTACTATTAGTATAAATGGATTAGAAGGTCTATACCATAATGCCAAAATTGTACAAACAATTCTTAATATGTTCTTGATGTAGCTTATTTTTCTAGAAAAGCTGAGTACAGAGTTTATAGGGATGTTCTGGTTAAAACTATAATTTCTCATGTTAGTTTTCAAATCAAATCATATATGGTAACTTGTGTCTTACAGCTGCAAACCTTCCTAGATCTATGTATTTTGATGTAATTGCTATTTTTTTTTCAAAGAACTAGACACTCCAGACACTCAAGAAAAAAAATTAGACACTCATATAGATGTGAAATAGTAGGAAATTTAATTGCAGACAAAAATGAGTCTACAATGATTTGGTCACTGACTTTGTACCTTCATCAGGTCTCAGATGGTTTTTGCAGTGACATGGATCAAGCTGTGATAAAGTGCTATAGGAGAAACACAGGATGTTTACAATGGTGATAGCACTCTCACCGCTAAAGGCATTCTGTATTTCCCCTGTTCTGCATTATCACAGCTTCAACCATGTCTCTCTGCAAAAACCATCGGTGTACCCGATAAAGGTCAGAGTTAATGACCAAAATGTTGTGCACACATTTTTGGATTGCAAATTAGTTTCCTACTGACTCATATCAGTATGAGTGCCCACTTCTTTGAATTTACAGCATACAAGGTCTGGGCACATACTAGTGTACCATCCTATCTGGAGTGCCATGATTTAAGCAGAATGTGAATCTCCTTCAAGCTGCTCCCTTTAAAGGATTACGGCTATTTCCCACCAAACATTTTAACATGAATGCTGCTGTGTTGTCAATGTCTATGTCTTGCTCTTTGACTAATAGATTCTGATCACAAAAGTTGCATCAACATTCCTAGTGTGTAGTCAAAAGTATATAGAAGGTCTTCCAATTATTTCCAAAGAGATGATTTCAAGAGAAGAAAGGACTTGGAATGTTGAATTTCAAAGCCCCATCATTTTAGTTTCCAGGGAGGTTTGTCATTTTCACATTCTATACCAATGCACAGTCAGCTGAATGTTAATGTGTATGGGAAAGGACAGGAGAGAAAGCTATTGGACAGCAAGGGTTCAGCTTCTTGGTCCAACAGCTATGTAAGATGCATAGCACCTTTGGATCTTCATTTGTGGCTCTGAAGCATGCACACAATTTGGAATGACCCATATGACTGAAAAATTTAATGTGATTACAGCTCCCTATGTGAAATAAATGGAAGAGTCATCATGGTACATATTGCATAGTTACTGAACCTAAGGGCCAAACAATATTTCACTATTAGGATGTAGATAGATGTTGACATTTTCTGTGCTAAAGTTAGAGTTTTTATGGGGGAGAACAGTAAATCTTTGCTAAAATGCTTTTTTAAGAGACCTTAACATTGTGTTTTAATGCAAAAAGAAATTGAAATCTAAAGGGGTGATCCAGGACAATTTAATTTTTCCTTTATGTGTCTGATGCCTGTCACTAATCTTTGCCGGTTCAGAGCGGCAATGGACCTCTCCTGCTAATTCTGTGGCTTTTGGTGATGTCACATCAGCAGAGCAGCTGCTTCTCTTCCCCTCTGATTTGCTAACTAGACAGGATGGACGGCAGATGTCATGCTGTGGGGAGATGACAGTCAAGCAGAATGACGTCGGCTGTCACGCCCCATCAACTGAGAAGCCCAGAAGAATAATTATCTCAATGAGAATAACTTTTTAACTCTATATCAGTGTGGATTTATGAGGAATCGCTCCTGTCAAACCAATCTAATCAGTTTTTATGAAGAGGTAAGCTATAGACTGGACCAAGGTGAGTCATTGGACGTGGTATATCTTGATTTTTCCAAAGCGTTTGATACAGTGACACAAAAGAGATTGATACACAAAATGAGAATGCTGGGTCTGGGGGAAAATGTGTGTAAATGGTTAGGTAACTGGCTTAGTGATAGAAAGCAGAGGGTGGTTATAAATGGTATATTCTCTAACTGGGTCACTGTGACCAGTGGGGTACCGCAGGGGTCGGTGTTGGGACCTATTCTCTTCAACATATTTATTAACGATCTGGTAAGTTTACACAGTAAAATATCGATATTTGCAGATGATACAAAACTATGTAAAGCAGTCAATATAAGAGAATATAGTATTCTGCTACAGATGGATCTGGATAAGTTTGAAAGTTGGGCCGAAAGGTGGCAGATGTGGTTTAACAATGATAAATGTAAGGTTATACACATGGGAAGAATGAATCAATATCAGCATTACACACTGAACGGGAAACCACTGGGTAAATCTGACATGAAGAAGGACTTGGAGATCCTAGTTAATGATAAACTTTCCTGGAGCAGCCAGTGCCATGAAGCCGCTGCCAAGGCAAACAGGATCATGGGGTGCATTAAAAGAGGTCTGGATACACATGATGAGAGCATATACTGCCTCTGTACAAATCTCTGGTTATACTGCACATGGAGTACTGTGTACAGTTTTGGACACCGATGCTCAGGAAAAATATAATGAAACTAGAGCGAGTACAATGGAGGGCAACAAAATTAATAAAGGGGATGGGGAACTACAATACCCAGAGAGATTAGCAAAATTAGGATTATTTAGTCTAGAAAAGAGACGACTGAGGGGCGATCTAATAACCATGTATAAGTATATAAGGGGACAATACAAATATCTCTCCAAGGATCTGTTTATACCAAGGAAGGTGATGGTCACAAGGGGAAATTCTCTGTGTCTGGAGGAGAGAAGGTTTTTCCACCAACATAGAAGAGGATTCTTTACTGTTAGGGCAGTGAGAATCTGGAATTCCTTGCCTGAGGAGGTGGTGATGGCGAACTCAGTTGAGGGTTTCAAGAGAGGCCTGGATGCCTTCCTGGAGTGTAACATTATTGTATCTTACAGTTATTAGGTTCTTTAGAAGGACGAAGATCTGGGGATTTATTCTGCTGGAATATAGGCTGAACTGGATGGACAAATGTCTTTTTTTGGCTTTGCTAACTATTTTACTATGTTACTAATAAGAGCTGCTTTGTTAACTTGAAGCATCAGAATCACCAGCAGGAGCAGCTCTTGACCACTCTGAGCCGGCATCAGGTAGTACAGGCAGGTAATTAGTAACTTTCTGCCTGCTGGTTCTCAGCCCAATCGGAAAAAATAATATAGACCTGGAAACCCCTTCAAGGTTATAAAAGAGTCAAATAAAGAATCACAGGAAGAATAAGGAAAGAATAATAAGGCTGAAATCTTGTAAACTCAAGAAAAACAATCTGAGCCACCGCATGGCATCTACATGCTCTACCACAGAATATATGTTACATTATATTGGAAAACTTTCCACCATGCTGTTTAATGCTTATTAGAAGCTGTAACCTTATCCCCAAGGTTTTTCCCAATTACTTTTTTTTATCTCTGGAAGAAAATATAATGTTTGCATAGATTTCTGAATTGAAATAAGAGAACCTCCACCTAACAATAGCTACAGCAGAGGTGGTGCATAATCAAGTGGCTTCCAACCAGGTGCTACAAGGTGCAATCCTTTGACCAAATGAAAATGGCATATTATAGATGCACACAAAGTTGTGTGAAAATTAATAAATAATCATATCTTGCTCTGGAAAGCTTCAAGTATGCCACAGCAATTCCTGTTTGTAAAATCATTTGGACATTTTAAGAAGGAATCAAGAAAACTATTACTTTATTTACTATACAGTACTGCACAGTGATAATGATAAAAAATATTTTCACTTGGAAAATAAATAAAATGTAGTCTGTTTAAGAACCTCATACTCATAGATAAACTGAAAATACCTCTGTTGGCACATTCTGCATTTTTACAGAATTTAAGAAAAAAAAATTAAATTCCATTAGGGTGATAGATGTGTGGAGGGCTTGTGAATGTAATTACGCAGCAGAAGAATTTGTCATCATCACTAGGACAAGTATATAGCAACCGCAAGGCACTTTCACTGGAAAATGCTCTTACTCAGGACTGACTCTGTGTCCTTTGCATTTAACCCCATCAGGATAAAACTTAGTTTGGTCCAAAATAATAGCCATTTTCTTTTTCATTGCACCTCCAAATTGTCCATAACTCTTTTGTTTCACATTTCTCATTGTTAACACTGATACAGTAAGTTCTTTAGACCTTGAAATATAGAACTGCAGTTCAGTAAATATAACCCTTCATAAAAATTACGGAAAACAAAGTTTGTATTTATATAGCTTTTTATATGGTAATATATTATGAAGAACCCTTTTTAAACATTTGATCTTTATGGAGAATTAGGTTGCGTGTCACATATCAGACAGGATCAATGGACAACCCTTTTGTTGTTGATTTAGATTGTACTGGAAATTATGGTGTGGGAAATTGCAATTTACTTGTTCCTCCATGCAGATCAACATCAGTTAATAGAATTCTTTTTCCTAAGAAGATCACTCGATGACTGCTGTTGAGCACATATGCACATATATATTGTCATGTAGCCTAAACATGTTGGTGTATTTTTTCTGGAAATTCAATAATATGTGCCAAAATATTATTAAAAGAGATTTTAAGCTAATCAAAATGTCCACCATCTTTCAGCACTCATATACATCATTCTAATATGCTGCATATATGTCCTTGATCTGGCCTGCAAATAAAGAAAAACACCTTTTATTATACTCACCTATGGGGCGGTCGGGTCCGATGGGTGTTGTTGGTCTTGGTCTGATGCCTCCATTTTTCTTTAAATGCTGTCCTCCTTCTGTGCTTCGTGTTCCTCAGCACCACACTCCTGGGCAGGCGTACTCCTCCACCTTGACTAGGGCAGAGTAAAATACTGCAGTGTGCATGCGCTCTTTGACTGTTTATATAGACTTACAGACACCAATTTAGTCACCAGTCGTGTGACTAATTTCTTCTGCAGTGGCGATCCATATAATGTGCTGTATACTCAATACATGATCGTTGCTTGCTTCTTTCTTTTCCGCTGTACATTATGCTCATCACAGACATGGTTCAACTGCACCTACATATCTTATCAGTACATGCCACATGTGGGTATCATTAAACATTTTGCACACTTTACCTGCAATAGCCTCAAAGCTGCATTATTGCTAGCTACAGAATGAGTAAAGTCAGCATGTTCGGAGTCTATAACTCCTTTGTACGATGCTCCTCTAAACTCCTTCAGTTAATTTATGACCACAATTCACCATTTTATTTTTCAAAATTGGGTTTTAGTCCACCCACAATACACTTTGCTACATTCTTGTATTTTATTGCATGATTATCTAAATCATCATGGTCATGGGAATTTTTGCTAATTTTTTGAAAAATGAAATAAAAATAAAAATCCTAAATAAAAAGTGTATATTTTGCTAGACTACCATGGATACAAAAAAGGGGCACCTTGACACTAATGATTATAGTGAAATACATGAAAAAAATATTTTCTACTAAATGGAGAGTATGATCTAAAATCCTGCTGGATTTTGTAAGTGCTATCTTTTTGAAAACAAAAAAGGTACGATCTGTGCAAAATAACTAGTGGGTACAAATACAAGTGTTAGTGTATTTTTTAGCTGATCTATACAAAAGCTTCAGTCTTAATTCAAATTTAAATAAATTTGCATAATAATTCTGAGACTAAACCGTGCATTTGTATTTTGTTTCTTCATAGTATATTTTACCATCAAAATTCCCTATTCTGAACTTATACCTATGACCTATATTGGTCTTTTGTTACCTATTGGTACTAAACTCTTCTGGCTTCACTTTAGGTTCATTATCCTACGTTACAAATGTAGTCATCCCTGCATAGTAAAAGCCAATATTGTACAGTTATTTATTCCGCCTAGAGACTCTGGTGTGTTATTTTGCAGTATATGATATAAAACTATATTAGGCTCATGTTTTCTGTCTTGAAAGAATCCCAAATTATTATTTGGTTTAGTTGCCCTACAGAGTATTAAAACCTCTTGCAGATTCTTGTGTCAACAGTAAGAAGGCATACAATATTTTTCTCCACTGACCATTTATAATGTCACTAATAAAGATGTACCTGAGTGCCGGCTCCATAACAGATTCCTTAGACACTCATGATTTTCCGGTAACTTTTCATAACATAAGCCAGAGGCGTTAGAACATCTGACAGCTTCAGTAATACAAAATAAAATAATTTAAAAGAAAGGTCATTTATTTTTCCACTTTAAGATAAAACCATTTCACCGAAAGATGTCAGTGGTAAAACCTATCTGAAACATGTTTACAAATCAGCTCCATGGGACTTTACAACATCAGACGGCTGGGTGATATTTTGAAGAACATTTTGAAGAATAAATAAGCTTCTAATAAATGTCAATCATTTTTTGGGAGGCGGTGGCTACCTTATGATTTGGAAATGCATTGATGCTGTGATTTTACAGATATCATATAAATGTTTCCAGAAATGCAAAGAAACTAAATTATTGTTATTATTTGTATTACATTAACATGTTGTACATTTTCGATAATCCCTATGAGTTAGAAGCAGATCCTGAAGTGTCTACTTGATTAATTCACAGCGATCAGTTGTATTATGTAGGGAAAGCTGTCCACAACTTTTTATTTTCCTTTTAATATGACTACATGGCAAATTAGGTATTACATCATACTCTTTTAACTTACTGGGTTTTCTCAGTAAAGTAAAGCTGGAAAGGTCCCCTAGAACGACAAGCACTAAAGAGAATGATTAACACATAATTTTCCTATATTCCCCAACAGGTTATATGAAAATAAATTCTCTAAGCTGGACTGTTACTATTTATTAACATGGAGAATTATGTGTCAAGTCTCTTTTAAGTGTTGACATTGAATTTAGGATTGCTAACTCCAACATGTGGAACAAGAGCTCTGGTGAGGATATTTCTACAGTATGTTAAAATGAAGAAGAAGTGAACCAAAAGTGAATCTTTACATGAGAGGCCTGGCAATAAAAAACCTTGTTCAACAAGTAAAAAAGCCACAAAAAATATTGTGGAAAATCTGCAGGACACATTACCAAGCACGTGGTGTGATGAACCACGAAACGTGCGTTGGGGCAACTGGATTCTCACTGACTTTTGCTGTAAGTTTCCTTCCTTTTACACACATGTTGTTACTTTGAGCTTGAGTAGTGCTCCCATTTAGCTTATTGTTACTGGGTGTTTGATCAAAATTTAGTTATAGCTATATATGGGTATCACTAGCATTTCAGTCCAGTACAATATCATGACAGCTTGATAATGGTCATCACACTGTACATCACACTGTACTTGGAGATTTGGGAACTTTACCCTTATAGTCTAGTTATTCTCGAAGGAATGTTTACACTAATTAGTGTTGTTTTGCACATGAAATAGTTTATATGTTTTTGCACTGTGCACTTTATTTCTATGAAGTCATACATAGTCAGTGTGGTCCTTTTAGTGTAGCTTATTTATTTTGACTACTTTTTATTATGTTTAATAAATTGCAATTTTTTTTATTATACTCTGGTTCAATTTTGGGGTTATTTAGCCTATTTATATCAGTCTGCAGCTGCCTGATTTTCCTCAGCTGGTTATTAAAAATAGTGTGAACCCTATAAAAGCTGAAATGGGGTTCCCTTTATTTTTTTAAACCACTGTAGCATGGCTAAAGGGTGTGTAGTCGACGGGAGATATGTGTCGCATAGGTGGCTTGTTGCTGTAATGTAGCCCGGAGTATTTCTTTGTTGCACATAACCATGTATATATGTGTATTTCAGGACCTGTGGTGATGTCAGACCACATAGCTAATCATGTTATGGGTTACTGGGTGTGGTTAGCTCTATATAAAACAGGCTAATGCTTAACACAGTGGATATGTGTGGAGGTGCTAGCCTCCAGTGGGTGTTAAGGCTCCAGGTCTGAGCCTGAAGGAATGGACAGTTGTTTTTTTTCCTTTTGCCTGAGTTAAAGGCTATTTGTTTTTCTGTTTGTGCTAACTGGTTTATGAAGCAATAAACCTCTGAACTTTTGTTGGAACCTGCCTCCTAAGTGTCAGCCATCACACCTGAGTGAGTGAATCCCTACAATTGGTGGTAGATGTGCGGGCAGCGTTCCCAGTGGAGACGTAAGTCTATTTTTGAATGTCCTGGGTCAAGTCGGCTGTAAGCCAGCAAGCGTTGCCGGGGAAAATGGAGGACCTGCTGAAGCACTTGGTCCAGTTGCAGTCACAGCAGCAAGAGACCAACAGGCTGTTGCAGTCACAGCAGCAGGAGACCAACAGGCTGTTGATGCAGCAGATACAACAGAGCCAGCAGGAGCAACGGCAGAGCCAGCAGGAGCAACGGCAGCAGATGCAGCTTCTGGCAACCGCCATCCAGGGCAAGACGAGCGCCCCAACCCCAGGTTTGGCTGATGACACCCATGTCTGGAAGACGGTAAGACGCGCATTACAGAAAATGACTCCCGGGGATGATGTTGAGGCCTTCCTGATGGTGTTTGAGAGGGTCGCTGAGAGGAAAAAACTTCCACCAGAGCAGTGGGCAGAGGTGTTGGCACCTTACCTGACGGGGGAACCTCAGAAGGCATACTATGATTTGACCTTGCAGGATGCCAAGGAGTATGACAAATTGAAAGCCGAGGTTCTCGCACGTTTGGGGGTGACACTGACTGTTAGGGCACAGCGAGTTCACTGCTGGGCCTATCACCGGGACAAACCGCCTCGCTCCCAAATGTTTGACCTGTTACACCTGGTCCAGAAATGGCTGCAGCCAGAGTCCTCTACGCCTGCACAGATGGTAGAACGGGTGATGATGGATCGGTTTGTGCATTCCCTCCCGAGGTCCATACAGACTTGGGTTGCCCAAGGTGATCCCCAGAATGCCGATGAACTGATCGGACTGGTCGAGAGGTACCAAGGGATGGAAGGCTCCTTTGGGAGGCAGCCCATGCCGTACTGGGGGTCCCAGAAAGCTGCTGAGTCCCAAAAAGGGGTGGCACGTCCAAGGTCACAAAGGGCGGGGGAGCTGGTGCCCAAGGTCCCTACGGGTGATATTATTTGTTGGAGGTGCCACGGGCCAGGACATATAGCTGCCCGTTGTTCCCAGACCACTGAGCAGATGGAATGCAGCATGGGACACCGTTGTTCATACTATGCGTATCCAGCCTGCAGTGTGAACTCTCCGCCCAACGAGGGACCTCAAGCGTGTCCCGTAAAGGTGAACGGTCGAGCAGTCACGGCACTGTTAGACTCGGGGAGCCTAGTGAGCCTGGTGAGGGCCACTTTTCCTCTCCACCTGCTCCCAGGAAAGAAGGTCGGAGTGCGGTGCATACATGGTGATGCAAAGGACTACCCTTTGGCCAGGGTGGACATTGAAACGGCATGTGGCACTGAGTCCCACATAGTCGGCGTCATGCAGGACTTGTTGCGCCCTATAATTATTGGCCGGGATTTCTGTTTGTTTTGGGATTTGTGGGGAAAAGGTTCTGAGCTCCCTAGCAAGAGGAGGGAACCAATGAACCCTGGAAGGGTGTCGCCACACCCAGAGACAGACAGGTTTCCTTTTTGTGTTCTGGTTGGGGATGAGGAGGAAGTGTCCCCTGCATCTGACATTATGGAGTTAGAGGTAACCGGTGAAAATTTTGGGACTGCCCAACATAGGGACCCCACTCTGAGGGAAGCCTTTAATAATGTCACAGTTATTGACGAGGTGGTACAGGAGCAGGGGGCAGACACAAGATTTACCCATTTTCTGATGAGTGGGGAGTTGTTGTACCGGGTCACGAAAATAAGGGAGAAGTTGGTAGAGCAGTTGGTAGTGCTGGGTCCATATAGACGGAAGGTGTTGGACATGGCCCATTCACACATCTTGGGTGGACACCTAGGGGTGGAAAAAATGCAGGAACGGGTTGTGCAGAGGTTCTATTGGCCTGGGTGTCACCGGGAAATAGTGAACTATTGCAGGTCCTGCCCTACATGTCAGCTAACTGCTCCCACTCCTCATTTCTGGAACCCCCTTGTGCCACTGCCCATTATTGAGGTGCCGTTTGAGAGAAGTGCCATGAACTTGGTTGGTCCCTTAGTTAAATCAGCCCGGGGCCATCAATATATATTAGTCATCCTGGACTATGCCACACGCTATCCTGAGGCAATTCCATTGAGAAATTCTTCCTCGAAGAGTATAGCCCGCGAGTTGGTCCATGTCTTTTCCCGGACAGGTCTGCCGAAAGATATCCTGACTGACCAGGGGACACCTTTCATGAGCAAGGTGATGAGGGAGTTATGCAAAGCCCTGAAAATCTCCCAGTTGAGGACCTTGGTGTACCATCCCCAGTCAGATGGCCTTGTTGAGAGATTTAACAAGACACTGAAGAGCATGCTGAGAAAAGCTATAGAGAAAGACGGTAGAGACTGGGATTGTCTCTTACCCTATTTGATGTTTTCCATTCGCGAAGTTCCACAGGCCTCTACAGGGTTCTCACCGTTTGAGCTTCTATATGGCCGACATCCACGAGGACTCCTGGATATAGCCAAGGAAACCTGGGAAACCGAAGTCACGCCCCACAGAAGCGTCATTGAGCATGTGGCCCTGATGCAGCAGAGGATTGCAAAGGTGATGCCTATCGTGAAAGAACACCTCCTCCAGGCACAAGAAGCTCAGGCCAGAGTCTACAACCGGTCTGCAAGAGTGAGGCAGTTCAATCCGGAAGACTGAGTTCTTGTGTTAGTTCCGACGGTGGAAAGCAGGTTCTTGGCCAAATGGCAAGGGCCATATGAGGTTGTCGAGAAACTTGGTGAAGTAAATTATAAAATTCACCAACCAGGAAGACGGAAACCATTCCAAGTATACCATGTCAACCTCATCAAGCCGTGGCAAGAGAGAGAGCCGACAGTAACTCCATTGTTGTTAAGCAACCCAGAAGGTGAGGTTGGAGCGGTTACTATAGCGGAGAAGCTATCGAAGACCCAGAAACAGCAGTGCCGGAAGTTACTCCAGAAAAACAAGGACCTGTTTTCAGGGTTGCCAGGACACACGAAGGTCATAGAGCACGAGGTCCTAACAGAGCCACATGTGCGGGTGAACGTGAAGCCCTATCGTATTCCTGAGGCTCGTCGAGAAGTTATCTCCAAGGAAGTGGAGCGTATGTTGAAGCTTGGAGTCATTGAGGAATCCAAGAGCGGTTGGTCAAGCCCAATTGTCCTGGTCCCAAAACCTGATGGGGAGTGGAGGTTTTGCAACGACTATCGGAAGTTGAATGAGGTCTCCAAGTTTGACGCTTATCCCATGCCCCGCGTTGATGAGCTCATCAAAAGGCTTGGGCATGCCAGATATATATCCACCTTGGATTTGACAAAGAGGTATTGGCAGATCCCCATGGCACAGGAAGCCAAGGAGAAGACGGCCTTTTCGACACCTGATGGATGCTTCCAGTATGTCCGGATGCCGTTTGGCCTACAGGGAGCTCCGGCGACCTTCCAGAGGGCTATGGATAGAGTCCTTGCACCCCATACGGCCTACGCTGCTGCGTACCTAGATGATATTGTCATCTTTAGCCCGGACTGGGAGAGTCATTTGGAGAAAGTCCAAGCGGTGTTTGATGCTCTAAGAGAGGCGGGGTTTACAATAAACCCAAAGAAGTGTACCTTGGGTAATGAAGAAGCTAAATACCTAGGCTATATAGTGGGTCGTGGAGAAATAAAGCCCCAAATCAGGAAAGTGGAGGCAATCCAAACATGGCCAAAACCACTCTCCAAAAAGCAAGTTAAAACCTTTCTGGGAATCGTGGGATATTACAGGAGGTTCATCCCGAACTTCGCCACAGTGGCTGCTCCTCTGACTGATCTGCTAAAGGGGACAAAATCGGTGATGGTTAAATGGTCCAAAGAGACAGAGTCAGCCTTCCAAGAGTTGAAAGGGGCTCTATGTAAGCAGCCCGTTCTGATGGCCCCGGACTTCAAGAAAGAATTTATTCTTCAGACAGATGCCTCAGATGTTGGGGTAGGAGCAGTCCTTTCCCAAGAGCTACATGGGGAGGAGCATCCTGTTCTCTATCTGAGTAGAAAGCTGTCCTCATCTGAGAAGAACTACTCAGTCATAGAAAAAGAGTGTTTGGCCATAAAGTGGGCGGTGGACACGTTACGGTACTATCTGCTGGGTCGTAAATTCAGACTAATATCTGACCATGCCCCACTTAGATGGATGAGGGAAACAAAAGGTAGACATGCTAGGGTCACCCGTTGGTTCTTAGCCTTGCAGGACTTCAGTTTCCATGTGGAACATAGGGCCGGAAAGCTGCACGGTAATGTGGATGCCCTATCAAGAATCCCTTGTTTAGTGGGGGAAAGTGCCAAGCCCCACGGCTTTAGGCAGAGGGGGAAGGTATGTAGCATGGCTAAAGGGTGTGTAGTCGACGGGAGATATGTGTCGCATAGGTGGCTTGTTGCTGTAATGTAGCCCAGAGTATTTCTTTGTTGCACATAACCATGTATATATATATGTATTTCAGGACCTGTGGTGATGTCAGACCACATGGCTAATCATGTGATGGGTTACTGGGTGTGGTTAGCTCTATATAAGACAGGCTAATGCTTAAAACAGTGGATATGTGTGGAGGTGCTAGCCTCCAGTGGGTGTTAAGGCTCCAAGTCTGAGCCTGAAGGAATGGACAGTTGTTTTTTCCTTTTGCCTGAGTTCAAGGCTATTTGTTTTTCTGTTTGTGCTAACTGGTTTATGAAGCAATAAACCTCTGAACTTTTGTTGGAACCTGCCTCCTAAGTGTCAGCCGTCGCACCTGAGTGAGTGAATCCCTACACCACCTAAAGCAAAGCAGACAGCTGCAGGATGATATTAATAGGCTGGTAAGGGGCCATGTATATTGGTCCCCTTACAGCCTTAAAACACCAGACCTTAGCAAAGAACCTGGTTGCAGTGACAAGCAGTGATGCAATTAAGGTTACCGCAGGTCACAGGTGGCGGCTCTCAAGGTAAGCTCTGTGTGAGCCAGCCTGCGAACTGCATTAATCTTACTGCAAGGTCACCTGAGTTATTCAAATCAAATATTTTTTCCTGTGTGTATTTTTTTCTTTTAACTTACTAGGTTATTAATGAGGTTTCTGATAGACGCCTCTCCATTACTAACCTATGGACTTGATGTCAGCTGACATTACAAAACTGACATAAACCTCATAAACTATTACCCCACTTGACAATGCACCAGGCTAGGTGGAAAGAACCGAGGATAGACACAAGAATTGGCGCATCTAATTGATGCTCTATTTCTGGGTCTCCTGTGGCAGGTGTTATTAGTCTGGCATCCTATTAAGATTAGCCCGCAACTGTCTGTTTAGCCTTTGTGGCTTTCAAAAATAGTGGGGCCCACATCTGTTTTTTGGGGTGCCCCCTTTTTAATAACCAGTAAAGGCTAAGCAGGTAGCTGTGAGCTGATATTAATAGGCTGAGAACCTGTGTGGATATTGGCCTCTTCCCAGAATAATAACACCAGTCCCAACTGTCTGCTTTCCCTCAGCTGTTTATTAATAACTAGATGGTGGCCCGATTCTAACGCATCGGGTATTCTAGAATATGTATGTATATAGCAGCCACATAGTATATAGCACAGGCCATGTACTATATAGGAGCCATAAAGTATATAGCAGACAAATAGTACATGGCCTTTGCTATATACTATGTGGCAGCTATATACATAAATACATAAATATTGTAAAATACCCGATGCGTTAATGCAGGCCACGCAATATAAAACAGTAGCCACACAGTATATAACACAGCCCAAACAGTATATAACACAGCCCACGTACTATATAACACAGGCCACGCAGTATATAACGCAGCCCACGCAGTATCTAACACTGCCCACATAGTATATAGTACTGCCCATGTAGTATATAGCAGCCATGTAGCACTGTATATAGTACTGTCCACGTAGTATATAGCAGCCATGTAGTATATAGTACTGCCCACGTAGAATATAGCAGCCATGTAGTATATAGTATTGCCCACATAGTATATAGCAGTGTGGGCGCCGTATCCCTGTTAAAAAAAATAATTAAAATAAAAATAGTTACATAATCACCTCCTCGGATCCAACGGCACGCTGGCGATGTGCGCGCGGCTGCCACCATCTTCCGTTCCCAGGATGCATTGCGAAATAACCTAGAAGACTTAGCGGTCTCGTGAGACCGCTAAGTCTTCTGGGTAATTTTGCAATGCCTCTCTGGGACTGGAAGCTGGCAGAAGGCACGAGCACATCCTCGGACTACGGAGGGTGAGTATAGCAGGTTTTTTTAATTATTATTTTTAACATTAGATTTTTTTACTAAAGCGTTGGGGACACACAGGGTTAATAGCAGCGGTAACGGAGTGCGTAACCCGCGACATAATGCGGTCTGTCACCGCTGGCATTAATTCTGTGTGAGCGGTGACTGGAGGGGATTATGGAGCGAGCGGGCACCGGGCACTGACTGCAGGGGAGTAGGGAGGGACTAATCGGACTGTGCCCGTCACTGATTGGCTGCGGCAGCCATGACAGGCAGCTGGCGAGACCAATCAGCGACGCGGGATTTCCGTGACGGAAGTTGCCAACAGAAAGACAGACAGACAGAAAGACAGACAGACAGAAGTACCCCTTAGACAATTATATAGTAGATAATAAGCTATTACAATAATAATATTAAAAATAATAACATTAGCCCACAGCTGTCTGATTCTTTTTACTAATGTAATTTAGCTCTGGGTGGGTTTCAGTGAATGGATGGATATTTACACATTAAATTAATAAGAATAGTCTACATTGACTGACATTGATTTTGGACTGTGTTTTGTCTAGCCTCACACTATTCCATTGAGTTTATCCAGCTGTTGAGTAAACTAATTATTTCAATGTTTAGTGAGTAGTGTTGAGCGATACCTTCTGATACTTGAAAGTATCGGTATCGGATAGTATCGGCCGATACCCGAAAAATATAGGATATCGCCGATACCGATACCCGATACCAATACAAGTCAATGGGACTCAAGTATCGGAAGGTATCCTGTATGGTTCCCAGGGTCTGAAGGAGAGGAAACTCTCCTTCAGGCCCTGGGATCCATATTAATGTAAAAAATAAAGAATTAAAATAATAAATATGGATATACTCACCTCTCCAGCGGCCCCTGGACCTTACCGCTGTTAACCGACAGCCTCCGTTCCTAAGAATGAGCGCGTGAAGGGCCTTCGATGACGTTGCGGCTTCTTATTGGTCGCGTGACCGCTCATGTGACCGCTCACGCGACCAATCACAAGCCGCGATGTCATCAAAGGTCCTAAACTCCTCATTCTTAGGAACGGAGGCTGCCGGTTACAGCGGTAAGGTTCAGGGGCCGCCGGAGAGGTGAGTATATGGATATACTCACCTCTCCGGCGGCCCCTGGACCTTACCGATGTAACCGGCAGCCTCCGTTCCTAAGAATGAGCACGTGAAGGACCTGCGATGACGTCGCAGCTTGGGATTGGTCGTGTGAGCGGTCACATGAGCGGTCACGTGACCAATCAGAAGCCGCGACATCATCAAAGGCCCTTCACACGCTCATTCTTAGGAACGGAGGCTGCCGGTTACATCGGTAAGGCCCAGGGGCCGCCGGAGAGGTGAGTATATCCATATTTTTTTATTTTAATTCTTTATTTTTTACATGAAGATGGATCCGATTCCGATTTCCGATATCACAAAAGTATCGGAACTCGGTATCGGAATTCCGATACCGCAAATATTGGCCGATACCCGATACTTGCGGTATCGGAATGCTCAACACTATTAGTGAGTAATTTAAGGGATCATTTTTCTAGCCACATTTGTTTGCAGGGCAATTTTCCTGCTTTTACTCCCATTTTGATTTATTTTGCAGCCCGCTAGCCCTTGCTACCACCATTTTACAGCATCAAAGTTTAGGTCTCCATTGACTTCTATTGGGTGTGGGTACAGGGTTAAGTTTGGGGTCAAGTTCAGGGTTTAACTCAAGTTAGGTCGAACCTGATGAACCCGAACTTCCATGGGTTTTCTCATCACTAAAATTTAAATGTGGAAAATTCAAAATGTATAAGTAAACAGCAAAGGCCCATTTAGACACTACCCAACTACTTTCTACCTAGTTAGGAGATGAAGTGGGCCTGTATTGTGAATACAGTTTGCAAAATTATGATTGAATTACAGAAAAGATTACTGGTTGAATTTTGTATTGGTATATTATACAATGGCAAGTCAGTGACACCAGTGCAGATTCCTTTAGATCAGGTACCATGTATCTGGGGCTGGTACATTAGCTCAGGTTACAGGGGAAATGCACCATGCTTGCTGCATAACAGAGCTGTCAGAGCTGTCAGGGTAACTCACATAACTTCCGAGTTCAGAGGAGGAAGAAACAACACTTCCTATTACTTCATGCACAGCAATTGTTTAATGCCATCTATACAGCAATAGAGAAGGCACAGAAGGTAAGAAACTGTCTGGGATTTAACTATGGTAACAGTGGCTGTATCTGACAGTAAGATCCCCACTCCTGCAGCTGTACAATCCTGTGTAGCTGTGCTACTATGCAGTGATGCTTTAGAAAGTCGTCACAAAGAAGGAGCTGGATTGCCAGGATGTTTAAAATCTATGGGCAGGCAGGAAGCAGTTAAAAATGCATTAAAGTAAGAGGAACATCTCTGATTTGGCAGATAATTTAAGTGGAGATTCAATTATATTTAATGAGAATCTGTCGGCAGGTTTTTCAGTGAAGCCTCTCTTATCACGCTCCAAGGGTTAGATTGCTTACAATAATTGTTTTAGCACCAGGAGCTTATCATTGCTGTGACTAGTTGGTCCAGTGAGCCTTGGTCTGACACACCCCCTCCTGTGATAAGCAGCTCACTGTCTATAAACTATGTAATTAGATAACCTGGTGTGGGCGGGGTTAGCTTTCTCAGCTCAGCTTCATGCTAAATCTCAAAACTCTGATTGTGTCAGAATAGCTGCACACAGTAAAATAAGTGATACGTCATGGGATTCAGCTTCTCTTTCCCAACAACAGGCTGCTCTCAAATGAGGTAGCAAAAACCTGCTGACAGGTATCCTTTAATAGGGAAGAATATTGATTTGTTAATGTAATTACCCATTGACTGTACATAACCCCTTCCCGACCTTTGACGCCACGTAGGCGTCATGAAAACCCGTGCCAATCCGACCCATGACGCCTATGTGGCATCATGGAAAGATCGCATCCCTGCAGATCGGGTGAAAGGGTTAACTCCATTTTCACCCGATCTGCAGAGACAGGGGGAGTGGTACTTCAGCCCAGGGGGGGTGGCTTCACCCCCCCGTGGCTACGATCGCTCTGATTGGCTGTTGAAAGTGAAACAGCCAATCAGAGCGATTTGTAATATTTCACCTATGAAAATGGTGAAATATTACAATCCAGCCATGGCCGATGCTGCAATAGCATCTGCCATGGCTGGAGACCCCGATCTGCCCCCCCCACCCCACCGATCGCCCCCCCAGTCGTCCTTTCTGCCCCGATCTCCTGTCCGCTCCTCTCCTCCCTCCTGTTCGCTCCCCCGGTCCTCTTGTCCGCTCCCCCGGTCCTCCGATCCCCCCCCCCGTGTTCCGATCCCACCCCCCCATACTTACCTAGCTTCGATGTCCCTCCCGGTGTCCGGCAGTCTTCTCCATGGGCGCCGCCATCTTGGAAAATGGCGGGCGCATGCGCAGTGCGCCCGCCGAATCTGCCAGCCGGCAGATTCTTTACAAGTACATTTTGATCGCTGTGGTAGGTTCTATCGCAGCGATCAAAATAAAAAAATAATAAATAAACCCCCCCCCCTTTATCACCCCCATAGGTAGGGACAATAATAAAATAAAGTAAATATTTTTTTTTCTTTTTCCACTAGGGTTAGGGTTAGAACTAGGGTTAGAACTAGGGGTAGGGTTAGGGTCAGGGTTAGGGGTAGGGTTAGGGTTACGGGTAGGGTTAGGGGTAGGGTTATGGCATGTGCACACAGTGCGGATTTGGCCGCGGATCCGCAGCGGATTAGCCGCGGATCCGCAGCGGATTGGCCGCGGATCCGCAGCGGATTGGCAGCGGATCCGCAGCGGATTGGCCGCGGATCCGCAGCGGATTGGTCGCGGATCCGCAGCGGATTGGCCGCGGATCCGCAGCGGATTGGCAGCGGATCCGCAGCGGATTGGCAGCGGATCCGCAGCGGATTGGCAGCGGATCCGCAGCGGATTGGCGGCGGATCCGCAGCGGATTGGCGGCGGATCCGCAGCGGATTGGCCGTGGATCCGCAGGGGATTGGCCGCGGATCCGCAGGGGATTGGTCGCGGATCCGCAGCAGATTGGCCGCCGCGGATCCGCAGCGGATTGGCCGCCGCGAATTCGAAGCAGTTTTCCATCAGGTTTACAGTACCATGTACACCTATGGAAAACCAAATCCGCTGTGCCCATGGTGCGGAAAATTCCGTGCAGAAACTCTGCGTTGTATTTTCCGCAGCATGCCAATTCTTTGTGCGGATTCCGCAGCTTTTTACACCTGTTCCTCAATAGGAATCTGCAGGTGAAATCCGCACAAAAAAACACTGGAAATCCGCTGTAAATCCGAAGGTAAAACGCAGTGCCTTTTACCTGCAGATTTTTCAAAAATCGTGCGGAAAAATCTTACACGAATCCACAACGTGGGCACATAGCCTTAGGGTTAGGGTTGGAATTAGAGTTAGGGTTGGAATTAGGGCTAGGGTTTGAAATAGGGTTAAGATTAGGCTTGTGGTTAGGGTTACGGATAGGGTTAGGGGTGTGTTGAGGTTACATTTGTGGTTAGGGTTGGGATTAGGGTTACGGTTGGGATTAGGGTTAGGATTAGGGTTAGGGTTGGAATTAGGGTTACGGGTGTGTTGCGGTTAGGGTTGTGGTTAGGGGTGTGTTGGGGTTAGGGTTGTGATTAGGGTTATGGCTACAGTTGGGATTAGGATTAGGGGTGTGTTGGGGTTAGTGTTGAAGTCAGAAATGAGGGGTTTCCACTGTTTAGGCACATCAGGGGTCTCCAAACGCAACATGGCGCCACCATTGATTCCAGCCAATCTTGCGTTCAAAAAGTCAAATGGTGCTCCCGCCCTTCCAAGCCCCGACGTGCGCCCAAACAGTGGTTTACCCCCACATTTGGGGTACCAGCGTACTCAGGACCAACTGGGCAACAACTGTTGGGGTCCAATTTCTCCTGTTACCCTTGCAAAAATAAAAAATTACTTGCTAAAACATAATTTTTGAGGAAAGAACAATTATTTTTTATTTTCACGGCTCTGCGTTATAAACTTCTGTGAAGCACTTGGGGGTTGAAAGTGCTCACCACACATCTAGATAAGTTCCTTCGGGGGTCTAGTTTCCAAAATGGGGTCACTAGTCGGGTGTTTCTACTGTTTAGGCACATCAGGGGCTCTGCAAATGCAATGTGACGCCCGCAGACCATTCCATCAAAGTCTGCATTTCAAATGTCACTACTTCCCTTCCGAGCCCTGATGTGTGCCCAAACAGTGGTTTACCCCCACATATGGGGTATCAGCGTACTCACAACAAACTGGGCAACAAATATTGGGGTCCAAATTCTCCTGTTACCCTTGTGAAAATAAAAAATTGCTTGCTAAAACATCTTTTTTGAGGAAAGAAAAATGATTTTTTATTTTCACGGCTCTGCGTTGTAAACTTCTGTGAAGCACTTGGGGGTTGAACGTGCTCACCACACATCTAGATAAGTTCCTTGGGGGGTCTAGTTTCCAAAATGGGGTCACTTGTGGGGGTTTCTACTGTTTAGGCATATCAGGGGCTCTGCAAACGTAACATGATGCCCGCAGACCATTCCATCAAAGTCTGCATTCCAAAACGTCACTACTTCCCTTCCGAGCCCCGGCATGTGCCCAAACAGTGGTTTACCCCCACATATGGGGTATCAGCGTACTCAGGAGAAACTGGACAACAACTTTTGGGGTCCAGTTTCTCCTGTTACTCTTGCAAAAATAAAAAATTCTGGGCTAAAATAATATTTTTGAGGAAAGGAAACATATTTATTATTTTCACAGCTCTGCGTTATAAACTTATGTGAAGCACTTGGGGTTCATAATGCTCACCACACATCTAGATAAGTTCCCTTGGGGATCTAGTTTCCAAAATGGGGTCACTTGTGGGGAATTCCTACTGTTTAGGCACATCAGGGGCTCTGCAAATGCAACCTGACGCCCGCAGAGCATTCCATCAAAGTCTGCATTTCAAAACGTCACTACTTCCCTTCCGAACCCCGACGTGTGCCAAACAGTGGTTTACCCCCACATATGGGGTATCCGCGTACTCAGGAGAAACTGGACAACAACTTTTGGGGTCCAATTTCTCCTGTTACCCTTGGGAAAATAAAAAATTGTGGGCTAAAAAATCATTTTTGAGAAAAGAAAAATTATTTTTTATTTTCATGGCTCTGCGTTATAAACTTCTGTGAAGCACTTGGGGGTTCAAAGTGCTCACCACACATCTAGATTAGTTCATTGGGAGGTCTAGTTTCCAAAATGGGGTCACTTGTGCGGGAGCTCCAATGTTTAGGCACACAGGGGCTCTCCAAACGCGACATGGTGTCCGCTAATGATAGGAGCTAATTTTCCATTCAAAAAGCCAAATGGCGTGCCTTCCCTTCCGAGCCCTGCCGTGCGCCCAAACAGTGGTTTACCCCCATATATCGGGTATCATCGTACTCAGGACAAACTGGACAACAACATTTGGGGTCCAATTTCTCCTATTATCCTTGGGAAAATAAAAAATTCTGGGCTAAAAATCATTTTTGAGGAAAGAAAAATTATTTTTTTATTTTCACGGCTCTGCGTTATAAACTTCTGTGAAGCACCTGGGGGTTATAAGTGCTCACTATGCATCGAGATAAGTTCCTTGGGGGGTCTAGTTTCCAAAATGGGGTCACTTGTAGGGGAGCTCCAATGTTTAGGCACACAGGGGCTCTCCAAACGCGACATGGTGTCCGCTAACGATTGGAGCTAATTTTCCATTCAAAAAGTCAAATGGCACGCCTCCCCTTCCGAGCCTTGCCGTGCACCCAAACAGTGGTTTATCCCCACATATGAGGTATCGACATACTCAGGAGAAATTGCCCAACAAATTTTAGGATCCATTTTATCCTGCTGCCCATGTGAAAATGAAAGAATTGAGGCTAAAAGAAATTTTGTGTGAAAAAAAAGTACTTTTTCATTTTTGCGGATCAATTTGTGAATCACCTGGGTGTTTAATGTGCTCACTATGCCTCTAGCTGAGTTCCTTGGGGGGTCTAGTTTCCAAAATGGGGTCACTTGTGGGGGAGCTCCAATGTTTAGGCACACGGGGGCTCTCCAAACGCGACATGGTGTCCGCTAAAGATTGGAGCCAATTTTTCATTCAAAAAGTCAAATGGTGCTCCTTCCCTTCCGAGCCCTGCTGTGCGCCCAAACAGTGGTTTACCCCCACATATGAGATATCAGCGTACTCAGGTCAAATTGGACAACAATGTCCGTGGTCCAGTTTCTCCTTTTACCCTTGGGAAAATAAAAAGATTGTTGCTAAAAGATCATTTTTGTGACTAAAAAGTTAAATGTTCATTTTTTACTTCCATGTTGCTTCTGCTGCTGTGAAACACCTGAAGGGTTAATAAACTTCTTGAATGTGGTTTTGAGCACCTTGAGGGGTGCAGTTTTTAGAATGGTGTCACTTTTGGGTATTTTCAGCCATATAGAATCCTCAAAATGACTTCAAATGTGAGGTGGTCCCTAAAAAAAAATGGTTTTGTAAATTTTGTTGTAAAAATGAGAAATCACTGGTCAAATTTTAACCCTTATAACTTCCTAGCAAAAAAAAAATTTGTTTCCAAAATTGTGCTGATGTAAAGTAGACATGTGGGAAACGTTATTTATTAACTATTTTGTGTCACATAACTCTCTGGTTTAACAGAATAAAAATTCAAAATGTGAAAATTGCGAAATTTTCAAAATGTTCGCCAAATTTCCGTTTTTTTCACAAATAAACTCAGAAATTATCGACCTAAATTTACCACTAACATGAAGCCCAATATGTCACGAAAAAACAATCTCAGAATCGCTAGGATCCGTTGAAGCGTTCCTGAGTTATTACCTCATAAAGGGACACTGGTCAGAATTGCAAAAAACGGCAAGGTCATTAAGGCCAAAATAGGCTGGGTCATGAAGGGGTTAAAGGATAGTTTTCTTGCTTCTAGAGAAAGTCAATTTTGCATCATTTTTCCAGAAAGCATTGCATGAGTTCCCACAATGCATTCAATATATCAATAAATATTTATTTTTTACAGCATAACAAATCTTAACAGAAACAATATTCCTATATGCTCTATTATAGTACATGTACAAAAAATAGATAGGAGAGGTATGTTATGATAATGGATGGCATGGCAAGTATGACCCATTCATTGACTAATTTGTGATCTGTCCGTTTGAGTTGGTGACATGTCATATCGTATTTGTCCTTCATCCATAAATGCAAGGAAACAGAAAGGCCATCCCAATAGGGATCAATACTGATCGTCTGCACATAAACACTGGAGTATTTGATACCACTAATACAGAGAAACTGATTTCTGCATACTCTGGATTCGTTTTTGAAAACCCCAAAATGTTCCAATTTATTTATTTAATCTACGAGATAATATATTGGGGAATTTCCCAATGCATTTCCATTTTTATGACATTTATCGGGGAATTTGTTTTTCAAAGCATCACAATTTTCCCTTTGTCTCAATGTTTTTTCTCTTCTTCTTTTCTACTGTTTATTTTCAACAAGCTATCATAGATCAAATTATAAACCTTTCTTAGGATTAAGCTTGACTTGGTCTTATCCTTTCAATTTGCTTAAGGCGAGAAAGAGTGTAAAAGTATTGAACTACATCCGATATTAATGATACATAACCATGATGTCTTTGTTTATGGGATTATAGAACAAGCGTGCTCATATATCTCAAACATACCAATGATTCCCAGGAAGCAAACTGCATGTTGTAAAATAATCATTTTGACTTCTCCGTACGCAATTTTTTTAATCTCATGTATATTATTAGGATGTGTAAATTATGAAAATAAATATTGGAATACCTTACTGTCTTGTGAGCATTTGCATGTCACATAATAGGATCAGTGAACACTCTGCTCTACTTTCCGTGTCTTCAAAGTTATTCTCACTTTTATTTAAGCTTCAAAGGTTGTAGAAAATAAAAATGCATGCAATATTTCAACAGAACATAATTCAATAGCTACAATTTGTTCCTCTTTATTTTCTCCTATTTCTATATTATTTTCTTTTTAATTCTCTTTGGAAACATGTTATAGGTCCTGCCCATTGAGATTTTATAATGTAGATGAAACGGTTAATATTCGATAAACTTTACTGCACGCTTCTGTCTCATGAACACATCTTCTGTTCAACTCACAGTTCCAGATGAAATGTTGGATCTCATAGAGTTGATGGTCTCTGAAAAATGTCAAACTAAATAGATAGGCCTAGGAGGTAAATATTGTATGCATTCAGCTGAAAATATAACGTTTCATTTACAGCTTTCTTGTCTGCTGGTTGTCATTGGAACCAGTCAACAAGCTTACTGACAGAATTATCTCCAACAACAGACCTGAACAACTACAATGCAGTGGAACAAATGGATTTTTAAGAGTTTAGATTATAGTACATGGTGTGAAGAATACATTTATTCTAAGGGTAAATGACCACCTAAGATCTGTGCATACTACAACTGCAATGCGATATTTCAGTTCTGCAGAATTGAGAATACAGCTCTGGTCTTATAGACAATGAATTTGAAGTTATTAAAAAGGCATTTTCTTCTTCTATGATGTGGATGCTCTAATCTCTAGATAGGCCACTAAACTCTGATTGTTAGGGTGCAACACCCAGAAATTCCTCAGATCAGCTGTTACCTGCATGTAACACCACAGCTTCATACACTGTTTGGAAATTCAAGGAACCTCAACTGTGAAAATCTCCTTAATATTTCATGTAGAATAATTAGATAGATAGATAGATAGATAGATTAGATAGACAGATTAGATAGATATGGGATAAATAGATAGATAGATACAGTGGGTATGGAAAGTATTCAGACCCCTTTAAATTGTTCACCTTTTCTTTCATTGCAGCCATTTAATAAATTCAAAAAAGTTCATTTATTATCATTAATGTACACTCTGCACCCCATCTTGACTGAAAAAATAGAAATGTAGACATTTTTGCAAATTTAATAAAAAAGAAAAACTGAAATATCACATGGTCATAAGAATTCAGACACTTTGCTCAGATATTCATATTTAAGTCACATGCTGTGCATTTCCTTGTGATCCTCCTTGAGATGGTTCTACCCCTTCATTGGAGGCCAGCTGTGATTAATTAAACTGATAGGAATTGATTTGGAAAGGCACACACCTGTCTATATAAGACCTCACAGTTCACAGTGCATGTCAGACCAAATGAGAATCATGAGGTCAAAGGAACTGGCCAAGGAGCTCAGAGACAGAATTATGGAAAGGCACAGATCTGGCCAGGGTTACAACAGAATTTCTGCAGTACTCAAAGATCCTAAGAACACAGTGGCCACCAGAAGTCTTCCTAGACCAGGCCATTCAGCCAAACTGAGCAATCATGGGCGAAGAGCCTTGGTGAGAGAGGTAAAGAAGAACCCCAAGATCACTGTGGCTGAGCTCCAGAGATGCAGTAGGGAGATGGGAGAAAGTTCCACAAAGTCAACTATCACTGCAGCCCTCCACCAGTCAGGCCTTTATGGCAGAGCAGCCCGACGGAAGCCTCTCCTCAGTGCAAGACATATGAAAGCCCGCATAGAGTTTCCTAAACATACACATGAAGGACTCCCAAACTATGAGAAATAAGATTCTCTGGTCTGATGAGACGATTATAGACCTTTTTGGTGATAATTCTATGCGGTATGTGTGGAGAAAACCAGGCACTGCTCATGACCTGGCCAATACAACCCCAACAGTGAAACATGGTGGTGGCGGCATCATGCCATGGGGGTGTTTTTCAGCTGCAGGAACAGGATGACTGGTTGTCATTGAAGGAAACATGAATGCGGCCAAGTACAGAGATATCCTGGATGAAAACCTCTTCCAGAGTGCTCTGGACCTCAAACTTGGCCGAAGGTTCAACTTCCAACAAGACAATGAACCTAAGCACACAGCTAAAATAACAAAGGAGTGGCTTCAGAACAACTCTGTGACCATTCTTGACTGGCCCAGCCAGAGCCCTGACCTAAACCCAATTGAGCATCTTTGGAGAGACCTGAAAATGGCTGTCCATCAACGTTCACCATCCAACCTGATGGAACTGGAGAGAATCTGCAAGGAAGAATGGCAAAGAATCCCCAAATCCAGGTGGAAAAACTTTTCATACTCACGGTAGATATTGGATAGATAGACAGAGAGAGAGAGATAATAGATGGATAGGAGATAGATAGATAGATAGATAGATAGATTAGATAGATAGATAGATAGATAGATAGATAGATAGATAGATAGATTGACATTGGATCTATAGATAGTTTGATTTAATAGATAGAAAGATAGATAGACAAGTATTCTAAAAAGTAAAAGATAGAAAAAGGTGTGTTGTCCATTTAGCCATGTGGATTTGTTATTTTAGTCCACATTGTCTAAGTTAATTAGTATTCACACCTGGGAGTACAGTGTGAATAAAATGCACATTTATTCAGATCCTAGTAAACAAAGACTTAAGAATGAACACAGAAGCTGCAAGTTTGCAACTCTTGACTGACCCACATTTTTAGCCTAGTAAAGAAATCCCTTTGCACTGATTTATCTAATACAGTATACTATGGCTGGCATGACAATGTGTGTCGTTTTACAGAATCACTGTAGAATCAGTAGAACATGTTTTTTTTCATATTTATATTTAAATTGTAACAAAGTAATGAGATCTACTTATATTCTACCTTTATTGGAACATGAACAATTTGTAAAATGCATAAGTAAAATCTGTGACTCTCCTTGCACCCTGTATTGGTCAAACAGTACTTGAACTTCACCATACTTGCTATAAACTTTGTTTTGTGCAGTTTGTATTTTCTACGTACTACCTAATTGACATAATATATGTATTTTGAATTGAATATGGAAAAAATAATAATTTCCATTAATTCCTATTCCAAGCAATTCAAAGCCACAATCCATATGGCCGATCTTAGAGAATTTATTTTCTCAAACTTATACCATCAATTTTACAAATTTATGTGTGTCCTTTTGATTTAAAATGAATGCATACCTTACCCCACAGTGTATATATATTTGTAGAATCCAACAATTATTGTTGATAAAATTCAGAAAAAAAGTTGCATTCTTCATGGCTCACGTTAACTGAATTCCAATCACCCTAACTGGATAGAATGATAGAATTTTGGATGCCTGCTGCCACCACTAGAGGGAGCTTACCCGATGCTATTTTATTATAGTCTGTGCTAATTCACTTGATGCTATCACTTTGGTAACTGGCAGTGATGAGCAAACGTGCTCGGATAATGTGTTATCTGAGGATGCTCAGGTGTTTTCTGAGTATATTGGGCATGGTCTAATAATATGTTGCTGTCAGACAGCCTTACACATGCAGGGAATTCCTAAAAAACAGGCAATCCCTGCTTGTGTTGCATATTATTCAAGCCCACCCAAGATACTCTGATAACATCCGGGCATGCTCAGATAACATGTTATAGAAGCATATTCGCTCATCACTACTAACTGGTTAAAAGATTGAAATTTGTGAAGAACAGGTCTTTAAAACAAATAACTGAGTAAAGGTGGGATGAGCATGAGTTGCAATTTTCAAAGTTTTATTGTGGAAAACGATACAATAGTTGTTATGTCTATGGAAGATGGCTTGATAGAAAATGTACGGCTGTGCGAAAATATGTGCCGTGTGACAGTGAGCTGATAAGAAAGCCAGTCAAAATGTATTTAAATAAAATTTTGATTTACCACTTGAATATGTAAAAGTGAATGGTATCAGGGAGCATCACTATTCAGGAGCATATAACAACAAATGTCCACCGATGGAGCTGGCGAGAGCTGGAGGATTCACGCCTTGAGTTTCGGCATTATGTTGGTTTAACCTGGCTTGACTCCTCTGTATCCCCTCTTCGGGAATTGTTGAAGTGAAGGAGCGAAGTGCAAACGCAAATTTCTACATCAACCTCGTACACACAATAAGCCAGTGTGTCATTGGTAATAAGTATTTAGGTTTTACAATTGCCATAATAGAAATCATTGTTCCTAAACACATTGTGAACACAGAGGACTGTATGGGTCATACTGTGAAGTCTATTAATATAGTCACTTTTCGTGTACTGTTTGTAACACAAGCGACTTCTATTTTTATGACTCTTATAGATGAAGGCAGTGTTTACCTGCCTCCTTTGTCTATAGGCTGCCCACATCAATTGAACAGCCACCCTCTCAGACCCTGAGTGCCTTCATAATCATACCCATTCTAGGATACAATGAAACTACCTGTGCAGAAATGTCAAATACTATAATATTAGAAATAAATGATACAAATGTTTCAATAAATCATGTAATGCCACAAATACAGCCACAATAATTATGCACCTTTATTAAGATTCATACATTATTTTCTTGATATTTATTATTATCATTTTTCACACTGCATCCCACATAAATATTTTTTTTAAAAATGTGTAAAATGTGCCATTTTTGAACTTTCAAAAGTGTTCTACATACTGTATATCAGCAGAATTCTTATTGTTACCACTGCTTATCGGTGCAAGCAAGATAATCTAAATTACTGATGTAACTAATTTTGTTATTGTATTTATTTCCCCGTTATTATGTGTTGTACAGCTCACCTGCAATGTGTAGGACTTTACAGATAAAAAAAATTCAATGCACCCTGAATATAAGTGGGCTGTGTGAGGGTCAAGTTATCAAAATGTGTTCACTTTCTTCTTGCAAAACCTAGGGTGAACATGATACACAGATGAGGGGAGATAGATAGATAGATAGATAGATAGATAGATAGATAGATAGATAGATAGATATGTAATAGATATTAGATATAGATAGACAGACAGGTAGAAATAAAAAAAGATGGAAGCAACACTCCTTGTTGTGGAGCAAAATATCCTATTTAATAGCCCATGAGGCGACATTAGATAGAAAGATAATAGATTGATATTAGATAGATATGAGATAGAAAGATAGATAGATAGATAAGAATATAGATAGATAGATAGATAGATAGATAGATAGATACTAGATAGATAAATAAATTTGGGATAGATAGATAGATAGATAGATAGACAGATATGTGATAGGTAGATAGATAGATAGAAGATAGATCTAATTAGTAGACAGAGCCCCACAGCAACTTTAAGCGCAAAAAAATTACTCTTATTTGCCCTTGTAGCTTCAACGTTTCGGCCCAGTGTATACAGGCCTTCCTCAGGGATAGATAGATAGATAGATAGATAGATAGATAGATAGATAGATAGATAGATAGATATGGGATAAATGGAAATGGAAAACAGAGCAGCATCAAAGCATGGAGGGAGCAAAAGCCTCCCTGGCCAAAACCAAACCATCC
Source organism: Ranitomeya variabilis (assembly GCF_051348905.1). Classification (NCBI taxonomy): domain Eukaryota; kingdom Metazoa; phylum Chordata; class Amphibia; order Anura; family Dendrobatidae; genus Ranitomeya; species Ranitomeya variabilis. Next base: position 131,895,306 of record NC_135234.1, on the reverse strand, counting down.
AAATATAAAAATTAATTGGAGGCAGCAAACCAAAAGAACGTAAAAAGTGATTGTAGTGACGTTACTCCCTCCCGTGCGTCTTTGCGGAGGAGGCGCTGGTCTCTGAGTTTCCTGTACACCGGAGATTCTTCTTATAACACACACTGACAGTGCACTTTCTTGCTGACTTGTTGCTTCTATGACGGCAACTGATCTGGCACCTGCTACAGGATCTCAAAACACCCCACAGCGCTCCCCTGATGAGCACCAGCGGAAAGTGTCGGGAGCTTGGGTAAAGGGGTCCACTTTGTGCCATATTAAGAAGGATTACCAATATAAAAAGAGTGATACTGATCACCTCCTCCATTTTTGTCACTTTGCTGTCCGTGGAAATAGCCTGCAATGTGGTGATGATGTCTGGTGGTTATAGGCTTTAGATACCACCGCCTAGCTAAATCACCACAACATATGCTACATATCTGGGACATATGTTCTGTCGTTACACCACTGGAAGTTGTCAATAGTGAGATAACGAGGGCATATTACTAAATGTGTAATCTTGGTTTATCTGTTATATGTTTAACCAGATGTTTCCAGCCAGCTAACGCTCGGCACGCTCATTGCTGTCTAATTAACGCTGCTAGTGATTAAACTAAAGTAAATAATGACAACATTCAATAGCGCTTACGCAGGTGGTAAAGTAACTTAAAATGAAGTTAATAACAATAATAATCATTAAAAATCTGAATAATACTAATAATATATTTTATTCACAGTGTAAAATCAAAAACAAACTGGATTCAGTAAGATGTGCGATTTTTTTTTCATTCCAGCATCTAAACAAATTTCATAAGGAAACATAAATTAAGTTAAAATTTCTCTGTAAACAATTAAATTGTGGGGACGGAGCCTCGTGTGGTAATATGTGAGTACCAAGCCTCGTATGGTAAAGTGTGGGGACAGAGCCTCTTATGGTAATGTGTGAGGACAGAGCATCGTATGGTAATGTGTGGGGACAGAGCCTCGTATGGTAATGTGTGAGGACAGAGCATCGTATGGTAATGTGTGGGGACAGAGCCTTGTATGGTAATGTGTGAGGACAGAGCCTCGTATGGTAAAGTGTGGGGACAGAGCCTCGTATGGTAATGTGTGGAGACAGAGCCTCGTATGGTAATGTGTGAGGACAGAGCCTTGTATGGTAATGTGTGGGGACAGAGCCTTGTATGGTAATGTGTGGGGACAGAGCCTCGTATGGTAATGTGTGGGGACAGAGCCTCGTATGGTAATGTGTGAGGACAGAGCCTTGTATGGTAATGTGTGGGGACAGAGCCTCGTATGGTAATGTGTGGGGACAGAGCCTCGTATGGTAATGTGTGGGGACAGAGCCTCATGTGGTAATGTGTGAGGACGCAGCCTCCTGTGGTAATGTGTGGGGACAGAGCCTCGTGTGGTAATGTGTGGGGACAGAGCCTCGTATGGTCATGTGTGGGGACGGAGCCTCATGTGGTAATGTGTGAGGATTCAGCCTCCTGTGGTAATGTGTGGGGACAGAGCCTCCTGTGGTAATGTGTGGGGACAGAGCCTCATATGGTAATGTATGAGGACAGAGCCTCATGTGCTAATGTGTGGGGACGGAGCCTCGAGTGGTAATGAGTGGGGACAGAGCCTCGTGTGGTAATGTGTGAGGATGCAGCCTCATGTGGTAATGTGTGAGGACGCAGCCTCGTGTGGTAATGTGTGGGGACGCAGCCTCATGTGGTAATGTGTGGGGACGAAGCCTCGTATGGTAATGTGTGAGTACGGAGCTTCATGTGGTAATGTGTGGGGACAGAGCCTCGTGTGGTAATGTGTGAGGACGCAGCCTCATGTGGTAATGTGTGAGGATGCAGCCTCGTGTGCTAATGTGTGGGGACGCAGCCTCATGTGGTAATGTGTGGGGACGCAGCCTCGTGTGGTAATGTGTGAGAGCGCAGCCTCGTGTGGTAATGTGTGGGGACGAAGCCTCGTGTGGTAATGTGGGGGGACGGAGCCTCGTGTGGTAATGTGGGGGGTGGGATTATGTGTGGTAATGTGGTGGGGGGCGGGGTTATCTGTGGTAATGTGGTGGGGGCGGGATTATGTGTGGTGATGTGGTGGGGGGCGGGATTATGTGTGGTAATGTGGTGAGGGTGGGATTATGTGTGATAATGTGGTGGGGTGGGATTATGTGTGGTAATGTGGTGGGGGGCAGGATTATCTGTGGTAATGTGGTGGGGGGCGGGATTATGTGTGGTAATGTGGTGGGGGGTGGGATTATCTGTGGTAATGAGGTGGTGGGGCGGGATTATGTGTGGTGATGTGGTGGGGGACGGGATTATGTGTGGTAATGTGGTGGGGGCGGGATTATGTGTGATAATGTGGTGAGGGGTGGGATTATCTGTGGTAATGTGGTGGGGGGCATGATTATGTGTGGTAATGTGGTGGGGGGCCGGATTTTGTGTGGTAAAGTGGTGGGGGGGTGGGATTATCTGTGGTGATGTGGTGGGGGGCGGGATTATGTGTGGTGATGTGGTGGGGGGCAGGATTATGTGTGGTGATGTGGTGGGGGGCGGGATTATGTGTGTTAATGTGGTGGGGGGCGAGATTATGTGTGGTAATGTGGTGGGTGGCGGGATTATGTGTGGTGATGTGGTGGAGGGCGGGATTATCTGTGGTAATGTGGTGGGGGGGCGTGATTATGTGTGGTAATGTGGTGGGGGTGGGATCATGTGTGGTAATGTGGTGGGGGCGGGATTATCTGTGGTATTGTGGTGGGGGATTATGTGTAGTGATGTGGGGGGCGGGATTATGTATGGTGATGTGGTGGGGGGTGGGATTATGTGTGGTGATGTGGTGGGGGGCGGGATTGTGTGTGGTAATGTTGTGGGGGGCGGGATTATGTGTAGTAATGTGGTGGGGGGCAGGATTATGTGTGGTGATGTGGTGGGGGGCGGGATTATGTGTGGTGATGTGGTGGGGGGCGAGATTATGTGTGGCAATGTAGTGGGGGGTGGGATTATGTGTGGTAATGTGGTGAGGGGCGGGATTATGAGTGATGATGTTTTGGGGGCGGGATTATCTGTGGTAATGTGGTGGGAGGGCGGGATTATCTGTGGCAATGTGGTGGGGGCGGGATTGTGAGTGGTGATGTGGAGGGGGGGCAGGATTATGTGTGGTAATGTGGTGGAGGGCGGGATTATGTGTGGTAATGTGGTGGGGGGGCGGGATTATGTGTGGTGATGTGGTGGGGCAGGATTGTGTGTGGTAATGTGGTCGGGGAGGGATTGTGTGTGGTGATGTGGTGGGTGGAGCTCACGATGCCTCTTATATATATAGATTATGCTGCACAAATATCATTTTTAAGCATAATTGCCATTGGTTCCAGCAAGCATAGCAGCAGATATACTAAAGCTCTGCACATGTTCTGGTAGTACACATAGATCTTATATGCCCTGGGTGTATTCAATACAAAAATTGGATTCAAATTGGACAGCTAAAAAAAGACACACACACGCTATTTGGCTATCTCCAGATGTCATATAGAAAGTGAATTGAGAGCATGTCCAGCCACCACTCCATTACTATGGGACTCTGCAGATGGATAGGTGACTTGTATTAATAGATGAATATTTGATAACTTCTAATAGAGGAACTTACCCTGTACTATGTGTATATATTTTTATTATTTATGAAAATGTTATTCCTATATATCTTGCATTTTTCATTACATGTACTTCTGTCATAATATTTCATTATTGTGATATTTTAATACTGCTTGGGGCACAATTATGGCTGAACGAAGTTCAAGGTCATAATGTGGAAGATGAATGTGATGGTCATAATTTCATTGAGACATTGAGTGGCCCAAGAAAATAGTTGGATCAAAAGGAAAGAGAGTGAGAACAGTGCCGAGCAAGGTGCCAGCTGGTGACCTGAGGAATCCCTGGAGGTCTGAGATAAGCCAAAAATGCAGTACATTCAGGTCTGAAATATGCCAGATACTAAGCATGGAACAAGACTTAAACAGCCGTGCCACAGGAAGCCCATTTTTAGAGTGCCTGCCATGCCATGATCAAAGCCTCCTTGTCAGTGTAACAGTTCTCGGCTGCCACCATCCGTAACCTCCAAGCTTATACCAGATCTATAACCACCAATATATAATCTATGTTCATGTAAACTGTAACATATGTGCTTTAATCCTTCCTATCATATTTATAAGGCTGTTGATGAGACTTTGAAGTCTACATTGCAGGTAATATTAACATGATTTTGAGCAGCATAACCCTTTCCAATGGAAGTAATTGAGAGGGTAAATTGTATAATTAAGCATTAACACGTAAAAAGTTGTTATTGTTGAGAAGTGATAAGTGACAATAGCAAAGTCTAATCCCTTGGGTCATTATCTTACTATTAGCAGCCTAATGTCCCACACAAGTTAATAATGATAAAAAAGATACTAAATAATACTTTTCTCATTATTTAAAATTACAAAAAGATTACACAATTATGTTTCACTAGTTTATCTGTATGGATAAGTCCACACAGGAAAGAATTTATATGAATTTCTGAGCCAGGCATATAGAAGACATTTTACAAATCCACCATAGATGATACTTTAATATATTTCTCTTGAGAAATATTATACCTAGCAACTTTCAAAGAAGACAAAGAAGGTCAAAGTATGCAAAATTACGGGCTATGACCTTAACGACAACCCTCGCCTCATCTATTTGGCATTTCATTCTGTCCTGGTCAAATAAAGAAAATGTTTAAGGGTATGTTTCCACGGTAAGTAAACGCTGCTTGTTTGACGCTGCAGTGTCAAACAAGCAGCGTCCAGATGTTCCAGCATAGTGGAGGGGATTTTATGAAATCCCGTCTCCACTATGCGTGGAAACCCGCACGCGGCAGCCCTGCGACTCCGGACATGCTGCGCGTCTTTTCAGATCGCAGCATGCCCGTACACCTTGCGGGGACGCAGCGTCCCCGCAAGGCATATCACAGGGCCCTATGGCGAGGGGTGCGATGATCCCGGATGTGTACTGTACACATCCGGCACCATCGCGTCCCAGAAAGGGGGCGGGGCTTAGCGCCGAGCGGCTTCGCCGCTGCGGCGATACCGCCGCCCCTCCGGACCGTGGAGCCATACCCTAAAAGTGATGGACAACTACCTTAAAGGCTTTTTTCACACCATTGTTAAACCCTTCCATTGTCCTGTTCCATTATAAGAACAGAGTAATGAAAAGCAGACTTGGGTGGATTTATCATTAGATGCACACCAATAGAAGCCAACTTTCTCCACTCACTATAACAAACTCATCTTTCTGTCAAGTTTTCCTGATTTCAAACATATTTCAAATCTACATTTCTGGGTTTTGAAATGACCTCTCAAGCCACATTCTCAATGTTCCTTTTTGCCCCCAGACCAAGGCACATCACAATTTAGAAATAAAGGCAGAGATAAATATGCAATACTAATTGACTGCTTGTATATAATGTATGTGAAAAACACAAACAGATGCTTGGATTTCTCCCCAAAGTTTAGAATAGGAGAAAAAAAACAATGAGGAGAAGAAATATAAACCAGCTCACCCGTGATGCATACGCTGAACTTCAGGAGCACGGACCCGCTGTGTCCAGGCGTGTAGAATCCAAAAGAAGAAAATGTCCAGCTTCACCGAATCCGTGAAAAAAAGGTTTCTTTATTCACAAACAATTCATGATTAAGGGAGCTTAGTCTCCAGAAACGCGTTGAGATTCACACCCATATGGTTCGTGCTGAAGTTTGTATCCTCTATTTTATAAGTTTGTGAATAAAGAAAACTTTTTTTTCACAGATTCGGTGAAGCTGAACATTTTCTTCCTTTAGAAAAAAGCAAACCCTGAAGTATCCTGAACGACAAACATTTAGTGAGCTGGCATGATCAGTAGATAAGAAGACATGACCATGCTTCATCTGGGAGACTGAGAAATGTTGCACATTGCCAGTTAGCTTTGGGACATAATCCTGAACAAAATGGTACAGCCCCTCCAATTTGGAATTGTTCAAGGGGCTGACTAATACTAGATATTCCGTTATTACTTGCCACAGGGTACAGCACAAAATATTAAAAAAATAACAACTCAACGAGCAGTTTTACAAGATTGCCAGCTAGAATAATTGGAAAGTAGTGATGGGAGAACCCCTGGATTTTCAGGTCCAATGGCTTCAGCCGAACAATTTGGTTCAGGTGCCAGAACAGTACAGGAACCTGAACCCGGACCTCACTCACTTGACAGCACATCAAACACTGCCTCAGATCTGCGGTAAAATCATTACCACCAGTCAGAGAGCTACAGTTTCCACTCTGTTAAATTATAGCATGAGCCAGCAGCTGTGAACGAAGGTAAAAAGTTTACCTCCAGTCACTGGCATTGGCTTATGGAACTACTACTGCCATTAGTCTACGCCTGCAGCCACTAACCACAGCGAGAACAAGCTGCAGCTGATGGAAGTATTCATCAGCCAATGCCTGGGTTCTAAATAAATAATAATAATAATAATAATAATAATAATAAAAAAATAACACTATGTGTTTGCCTGTATTTTTTATAACTAGCCAGGAAAACCTGACAGCTGTGGGCTGCAACCCTCAACTGTCGGCTTCAGCACAGCTTTTTATCATGAATAGAGGGGTCCCCACACTGTTTTTAAGAAAAAATGATTTAAATAAATAATTTAAAAAATGGCATGGGGTCCAACCAATTATTCACAACCAGCCAAGTTAAAGCAGACAGCTGGGGGCTGGTATGCTCAGGCTGGTATGGGGCCATGGATACTGGCCCCCCTAGCCTAAAACTAGCATCTTGCAGCTGCCCAATGAACTGTGGTGACCTTGGTGAGAATACTTCCATTGGCCGCAACTCACAGTTATTAGTGGCTTCAGACGTAGGCTGATGGGAGTAGTAGTCCAATCAGCGGACGTCAGTGACTGGGCATAAATTTTTTATCTCCGGTCACAACTGCAGGCTCAGATGACAGCATGGGTACCACAGCTCTCTGACCCTGTGGTAATAATCTTACCACCAATCAGAGCCAAAGGCGTTTCTCGCGCTGTCATGCAGATGACCCGAACAGTAACACAGACATCCTGATGAAGTCCGTGTTCAGGGTCCATGCTTAAACGGTAGGTGTTCAGTACGGACCCCGAACTTATCTATTCAGGTTCGCCCATCTCTACTGCCAACTAGTGATGAGAGCGTGTGCTCGTTACTCGAGTTTTCCCAGCATGCTCGGGTGTTCTCCGATTATCTTTAGCGTGCTCGTAGATTATGTTTGTGTCACCGCAGCTGCATGATTTGCGGCTGTTAGACAACCTGAACACATGCAGAGATTGCCAGTTTGTTAGGGAATTTCCACATGTATTCAAGCTGTCTAGCTGCCACAAATCATGCAGCACGCCCAAGATACTCAGAGAACACCCGAGCATGCTCGGAAAACTCAAGTAACGAGCATATTCGCTCATCACTAATGGCAACCAAAGGGTAGTCAGAAAGCCGCATTAAAGCCAGGAAATGCAGATCGAAGGCAGAATTATAATGCAGATGGGGAGTTGCCAAACTGGCAATCAGGAACTGATTGCAGAAAATTTAAATAGGGAGCCATCCCTGGCTCCAGCAGAACTAGTAACCATTGAGGTCCCAGAAAACATACTCAAGAAATTTACTGGAAAGGAACATGCATAAATAAAACTAGGGATTAATACACACGTGCTTACGACGCTTGACTGCAATCACGGTGCGAGTGCCGTGCAACCTAACACCAAGAACCGGAATAAACTAGAGTAAGTTCTGCCATGGCTGTTACATCTATACTTTTCAGACCAGAACCTTTTCTCTGATCTCAGAGTTATTTCACACATGTCACCTGACATAAACAATGTCATGTGGCCACAGCTTCCAATCAGTAACTGCTCAACACTGATTGTCTGCAAGGAAAAACTGTCAGAGCAGCAGTCTGGGAATTAAGCACAGTGTTGTTTTTTTTAAATGATTATTTTATAGTGCATCCTGGGGCTATTAATAACAAAGTTTTCTAATAGTGGAAAAACCCTTTAAATTATCATCTAAATTTATACACAGGAATCTATAAAAAAGAGACCTGGCATTGTCGGCCACTTCGTTATCAGAATGAGTAGTTTAGTACCCTGGCTTGAAGCACCAACTGCTTCATCTGACACATTTTGACATTTCAGAATATGATGCCTTCACAAAACTAGCACTTGGCCTCTAAAGCTGCACAGCAAAAACAGAACAATATTATGTGAAAACACAATGGCAGAAAATGTATAAATCTGTGTGGATGTTATTGCAAGGATCACATTATTATTATTGTTGTTATTATTATTATGTGCAGGGACACACATCATTTTCTTCCTTCCACAGAGAATCATTATTCTGTGCTTGTTACATCGCAGTGCCCTAGATGTAGTGTCAAAGTCCCTGCTTCATTATGATTCATTCGTGCTATCTAAAATGATCCTGGATTATTTCTTGTGACAAATCACCAAATCTGAAAACATTGACTTTTAATCTGATGCCTTCCACCTTCAAGATAGAAATATGAAATTGTGAGAATTGTGTACAGCTGAAAATACAACCCGCCATCTGTCCCATTAATAACGTGTGCAAGACTCTGTATATAACGATCTCGCTAGTAAATTATTTGGAGGCTAACGTGTTCAACAAAAACACATTTGACATTTCACAATATCCTGCCCCCCATTCACACTTGTCATGGCCAGATTTCCCAAAATGAGAAGGAGCTGGGTCGGAAGGGGCCATAGCTAAGACTGCCCATCTAATTAATCAAAATTTATGACATTTTAGTGGTGGAAATTTCACCAGAGACGCACTTCAGTCACAAACGGAAGTTCATTTCTGGTGGAGACGCACAGCACTTGTAAGTTATATCTAATACAGTAAGTGGCAAACGGCTCTTAAAATGAAATTGAAATGAATTAGGCGCATCTTATTATGGCACGCCCTTCACTAAATGGAACCTTTCATGTAAATTTACGCTATTAACCTGCAGATAGCATACGGACAACATGTGGCACCCAACCTGAGAACCCCACTGTAAGGATCCTATGATAGTATACTTTAGGCTATGTGACCACGTTCCGCATTTTTAGCATTTTTTAAGCGTTTTTGCAGCGGTTTTCCGCTGTAGAAATGCTTAAAAAATGCTTACATAAAGCATTACATTATTTTGATCCACTCCGCAATTTTTGTGCTTATGCTGCGTTTTTTTCCGCAGCGGAAAATTATTGCGGGAAAAAAACGCAGCATGTTCATTAATTTAGCAGAAAATCAGCGATTTTGCCGCTATAGAATTGTATTTGGACCATTGGAAAAAAACGCTAAAAATCCACGAAAAAAACACGACAAATACGCGCAAAAAATGCTATAAATAAAAGCAAATAAACGCAAACGGATTTCCTGCAAAGGGAGTCTGGATTTCATAAGGAAAATTCTGCATACTTTCTGCTACGTTGCCACATAGCCTAAACGTGTTTCAATCACTGACTGGCTATAATTAAATGTTGATCGAGATTTCTTGAGAGTTGAGTGTCCCAGCGATCACATTGAATTTCACAACGTAATGTAACACTGGCATGGCCTATTTTTCGTCGGTGCAATGTGTGTTGCAGCCAAAGTCAACATGTAGATCCAAGATGAATGGACATGTGACATAGCTATTAAATAGGATTAATTTAGGAAGAATGGGTGAGGGATGTCGCTGGCATGCATCTCAGACTGTATTCTATGTAAACATGGAGAACTTTCTATGACATATAACTTAAATTGTTGTATGAATGCAATGTGATTTGGGTTACAAGGTAAAACTCATTCAAGTTGTTTGCGAATGTTACAGGTCACTTCAGGGTTCTTCAACCTTTATATTAATATATAGCACGCCCAATGGCTGGTCTCTATGACTGGTACTGTTGCAATGCTTGTATAAATATATATATATATGTAACAGAAAAAAGAAGTCCTGGATGTGAATTGGTGAGCTATATATATATATCCCTTGCTGATTTTGTAAGGTTGCCAACCGTCAAAGACATGAACAGTCTTTAATTTTAAGTGTAGGTTAATTTTAACATTGAGAGACAGAATATCAAAAACAAAATCTAGAAAATCACATTGTATAAATTATATAAATTTATTTACAGTTTGCAATGAGAAATAAGTATTTGATCCCCTACCAACCATTAAGGGTAAGTTCTCACAGTCAGTAAACGTTTCGGGTTGGACGCACATCCACATCGTCCAACCCACAGCCGACAGATGTTACAGCATAGTGGATGGTATTTGAAGAAATCCCATCTCAACTATGCATGCAGGGACGCCTCTGGCTTACCTACGGAAATGGACATGCGGTGCATCTTTTGAGACTGTAGCATGGCAATTTATCTTGCGGAGACGGTCAGTCTCTGCAAGATAAATTTCCCGTCCAATGTATTGGACGCAGTGATTCTGTATTTTTCAACGAATACATGCAGAATCACCAGCATTCAAAAGCCGGCAGCACTTTGGATGGAGCGGACATGTGCTGTGTCCAAAGCGCTGGTGGTTTCTGACTGTGGGAACATACCCTAAGAGTTCTGGCTCCTACAGACCAGTTAGACGCTTATAATCAACTAGTTACCTGCATTAAGGACAGCTGTCTTACATAGTCACATTTATAAAAGACTCCTGTCCACAGACTCAATTAATCAGTCAGACTCTAACACCTACAACTTGGGCAAGACCAAAGAGCTTTCTAAGGATGTCAGGGACAAAATCATACACCTGCACAAAGCTGGAATTGGCTACAAAACCATAAGTAAGATGCTGGGTGAGAAGGAGACAACTGTTGGTGAAATAGTAAGAAAATGGAAGAAATAAAAAATAACTGTCAATCGACATTGATCTGGGACACCATGTAAAATCTCACCTTATGGGGTGCTAGGACTGGCGAAACACACCAAATAATAATATTAGAGAATATAAGGTGCATTCGCAGTCAGGGATCCACCATGCAGAGATGACACCTGCAGCTGAGTAATGGCGAATGGACGCTTGCTCACACGTGAGTTTGACATCACCCAGTGTGAAAGGAAGCGAACTCTGTTGCTACACAGAGTCGCCATAAATACGCTGCGCCCTGTTAGCAGTATATTTATGCTATGTTAGCAGTCACAGGGTGCAGCTGAAAGACACTAGTGGGATCCCTGTGAATCACCCCCACTAAACTGGTGATTGGACTCGCTCTGACCCTCGTTGGCTTTTGAGCCCGCACCTGAGGATGCCCGAGTCAGATGCAGAGTCCAAGCGGGAGTTCCCACCCTACACTGACCGACTGTCAGGAAAGCGCACTGATTGCGCATGGTGCCGTACAGGCGGGCACTGTGAATAGATGCAGAAACGTGTGCAAAGTGTGCAGGTAGCACTGTTGGGCACTAGATAGCTTCCACCATTTGCTAGCAGTTATGAACACTAGAAATGAGAATAATTAAGGAGCTTTTATCCATCGACAGACATTCATCTACACACACACGTTATCAAGTTTATACTAACGCATGGCTGTGCGGCCATGCCAACCTTTTATAGCTGTAGCTCTCAAGGACCTTCCTAATGGTCCAATAGGAGCTGCTACAGGACCTGAGCATGTGACCCCCGACCTCCAAAGGGAGGTCGTCCCGCATGCATGCTCAGTATGGGAAAAGCAGGATTTAGTCCCTGAAATGCCTGCTCACTGCTGATCAGCAATGGCTACAAAGGCAGAGCCTGGAAAGGCAGCAGTAACCAAGCGCACAGTATCAGTTTGAGCCAGACTCTGGGACCGACATCTCCGCTGAGCAGGCTCCACTGCGGCTGGAGGAGAATGGGAGGCTGCAGCAGACATGGTTCAAGATTCTCCCTGTGCAGCGGTGGGAACTCGACTCCTAACATAGGGTATCATTGATCATGAAAAAGGTGAGAGATCAGCCTAAAACTACATGGGGCAACTGGTTAATGATCTCAAGGCAGCGGGGGACCACACAGTCACCAAGAAAACCATTGCTAAGTTGCTAACACATTACGGCGTAAAGATTTAAAATCCTGCTGTGCCCGCAAGGTTCCCTGCTCAACAAGACACATGTGCAGGTCCATCTGAAGTTTGCCAATGAACACCTGGATTATTCTGTGAGTGATTGGGAGAAGGTGCTGTGGTCAGATGAGACAAAAATTTAGCTCTTTGGCATTAACTCAACTTGCCGGGTATGGAGGAAGAGAAATGCTACCTATGACCCAAAGAACACCGTCCCCACTGTCAAGCATGGAGGTGGAAACATTATGTTTTGGCGGTGTTTCTTTGCTAAGGGCACAGGACTACTTCACCGCGTCAATGGGAGAATGGATGGGGCCATGTACTGTAAAATCCTGAGTGACAACCTCCTTCCTTCCGCCAGGACATTAAAAATGGGTCGTGCAAGGCGATGACCCAAAATATACAATCAAGGCAACAAAGGAGTGGCTCAAAAAGAATCACTTGAAGGTCATGGAGTGGCGTAGCCAGTCTCCAGACTTTAATCCCAAAGAAAACGTATGGAGGGAGTTAAAGCTCTGAGTTGCCAAGTGACAGCCTCAAAATCTTAATGATTTAGAGATGATCTGCAAAGAGGAGAGGACCAAAATTCCTCCTGACATGTGCGCAAACCTCATCATCAACTACATAAAACATCTGACTGCTACGCTTGCCAACAAGGGTTTTGCCACCAAGTATTAAGTCTTGTTTGCCAGATGGATCAAATACCTATTTCTCACTGCAAAATGCAAATACATGTATATAATTTATACAATGTGATTTTCTGGATTTTATTTTTGGTATTCTATCTCTCAATGTTAAAATTAACCTAACCTTAAAATTAAAGACTTTTCATGTCTTTGTCAGCGGGAAAACTTACACAATCAGCAAGGGATGAAATAATTATTTCCTTCACCGTATATATATACTGTATATATATATATATATATATATATATATATATATATATATATATATATATACATATATATATATATATATATATATATATATATATATATATATATATATATATATATATACATATTTATGTATATACAGTGCTGGACTGGGACGCTAAGGGCCAACCAGTAACATTGACAAGGGGCCCACTCTTCAGCTACATCCAAATATTACATGACCCAGCATTCACAAATTCACCTTTGCTTCTATGTAGTCAAATTCACCTTTGCTTCTATGTAGTAATGAACTGTTTGTAATTTATTAAATGATGAGATGCTGCTTCTGTCTGTTCATAGTGAATCAAGTGTATTGTGCCAACTACTGCTCATATAGGGTTATGGTGAGGCAATTCCTGCACAGGGTCCTCCTTAATTTGCTCTCATGCAAACTAGTCTGAGTATACATACTATATATATTATAAATATGGAACAGCTTAAAGGTAATCTGTCAGCAGTTTTTTTCTATTTAATCTGAGAGTACATAATATAGAACAAGTGAGCCATATTCCAGTGATGTATAACTTAGGTTCCTGGGTGCAGTAGTTGTGACAAAATCAGAGTTTTTAGATATAACATGAAGCAGAGCTGAGAAAGCAAACCCTGCACCAGTCTCTTTATGTTCATAAATAGTGTTGAGCGATACCGTCCGATACTTGAAAGTATCGGTATCGGAAAGTATCGGCCGATACCGGCAAAATATCGGATCCAATCCGATACCGATACCCGATACCAATACAAGTCAATGGGACTCATGTATCGGACGGTATTCCTGATGGTTCCCAGGGTCTGAAGGAGAGGAAACTCTCCTTCAGGCCCTGGGAACCATATAAATGTGTAAAAGAAAGAATTAAAATAAAAAATATCGCTATACTCACCTCTCCGACGCAGCCGGGACTTCAGCGAGGGAACCGGCAGCGTTGTTTGTTTAAAATTCGCGCTATTACTTGGTTACGTGAATTCCCGGCTTGTGATTGGTCAGGTCGGCCATGTTGCCGGGACGCGGACCAATCACAGCAAGCCGTGACGAAATTACGTCACGGCTTGCTGTGATTGGTCCGCGTCCCGGCAATATGGCCGCCCTGACCAATCACAAGCCGTGACGTCACGGGAGGCTGGACACGCGCTCATTTTAAAATGGGCGCGTGTCCAGCCTCCCGTGACGTCACGGCTTGTGATTGGTTGCGCCGCGGTCAACCAATCACAAGCCGGGAGGCTGGACGCGCTCATTTTAAAATGGGCGCGTGTCCAGCCTCCCGTGACGTCACGGCTTGTGATTGGTTGCGCCGCGGTCAACCAATCACAAGCCGGGAGGCTGGACGCGCTCATTTTAAAATGGGCGCGTGTCCAGCCTCCCGTGACGTCACGGCTTGTGATTGGTTGCGCCGCGGTCAACCAATCACAAGCCGGGAGGCTGGACGCGCTCATTTTAAAATGGGCGCGTGTCCAGCCTCCCGTGACGTCACGGCTTGTGATTGGTCAGGGCGGCCATATTGCCGGGACGCGGACCAATCACAGCAAGCCGTGACGTAATTTCGTCACGGCTTGCTGTGATTGGTCCGCGTCCCGGCAACATGGCCGACCTGACCAATCACAAGCCGGGAATTCACGTAACCAAGTAATAGCGCGAATTTTAAACAAACAACGCTGCCGGTTCCCTCGCTGAAGTCCCGGCTGTGTCGGACAGGTGAGTATAGCGATATTTTTTATTTTAATTCTCTCTTTTACACATTTTAACATTAATGTTGTTGCGATACCCGATACCCGATACCACAAGAGTATCGGAATCCCGGTATTGGAATTCCGATACAGCAAGTATCGGCCGATACCCGATACTTGCAGCATCGGAATGCTCAACACTATTCATAAACCAAAGATAATGGCTTAACAATGTACTACAGGCACTTCTAAACTATGCCAAAAGCATATGAAGAAGGGAGGCTCAATCTCATTCAAATTATTCAAAGCTTTCTTTATTAGTACAGAAAAAGAAAAAATATAAAACACTTAAAAATAGAGGATAACGGGGGGGCGTGGCTTGCAAGGGATTGGGAGCAGTCCTGTTTCACAGGAGCTCCTGATAAATCCCTTATTATAAGCGGCAATTTGCTTATATTTTGGGAGGATTTAGCTTATAACCCTACTTAAAGCTTTCAAGACCAGCTACAGAATGAAAAAAACGGCCTTTCAGAAGGCACAAGCAGTCCCAGGACATGCGGACACCAGCCATGGCCTTGCAGCAGGCAGGCACGGCAAGAAGGACAGAGGGCTGCACTCATCGGTGCTTTCAAGCCCTGGACTAATTTCATCTAAAGGAGGACCCATGGACAGACCCCCATCCACAGCGGCTCCCGCACTGAAAGCAGCAAGGCCCTCCGGTATCCCTACAAGATCTGGAGTAACCGGCGTGAATAGGCCCAAAGCCGCGGCCTCGCCTGTGCCGGCGAGGCCGAGAAGCAGGAGAGGGGAGGAAGCCCCGCCCACGGATCCGGCCAAAGCTCCGCCCACGACGCGCGACGGCTCCTCTCCCAGGGGGAGGAATTTGGATCCAGCTGCAGCAGAGGCACCGGGTAAGTCCGCAGCACAAGCGGCCCCAGCCATAAAATCCCAGGTGCTCTCTGTGGCATGCAAGCAGCCCGGAGCCGCCGCCGGGAATGAACTCGGAGCTTCAGCCGCGTCCTTGCCGGGAGGCGGGGGAGGCGCTGAGGCTCCGCCCACGGCCGATGGAGACACCGCTGCGAGATGCAGGAGAGCCGGCGCTGCTGCGGGAAGGGCACAAGGTGTGCCTGTTCCGCGGGCGGCGCAGGCTCAGCAATCAGGGCTGCCTGTTTCAAAGTGTCAGAGCGGCACAGGATTATTAATTGAAGCGGCGGCTCCACTTTCACCGGCGGGGAAGGGGAGCGGGAGGGTGGATGAAACCCCGCCCTCGACCCCGCCCACAACCAGCAATAATGGCACGGCAACTGCAGCTAAAATCATAGCGAGACAGGCTGCTAGCCGCTCGCTGAATTACAACGCCCCTGCTTTCGTGCCTCAGCCAAAACAGCTGATAACAGAGAGGCACAGGGCTGAAAGTGTTGAAAATGTTCATGTTGACACCCCACTGACAATTAATCACCCACAAGAGGATCAGTTGAGGGAAACCAGTGACTGTCCCAGTCAGGGAGAGGAGAGTCCCGACATTGAAACATCATGCTCTTTACCCAGTGCTGAGGGGTTGGGGACTATGGAATTTTGTATGTCTGAATTACGTATAGACAAGTTGATGAATGACTTCTGCTTACAAGCTAACCAAATAATGAAGGAACAATTCCAAACACTCTCGTTCTCTTTTGAACCGCCAAACACTCGTTCTGCTAGCACAGATTCAGCATCTGAATCATATATAAAGGACGCATTGACTTCCATCGCGGAAAGCCTAAAATCCCCATCGTCCCTATATTCCTCAAGGTCCTCCCTATATGATCATTCTTCTTCAGCAACTCATGACTCATATGCACCCTCTGCACATTCTATAGACAGCAATATGATGGACTCTCCCTATGGAAACGATAACTTCCCCTGCACGGATACTCCGCCGATCCCTCCGGTGTCCTCAGCTTTGCTAGAAAGCTTGCAAAAAGATATTGAATCTCTCAAATGCAACTTAGCATCCCTTGAAGATCATAAACGCAAAAACAACGTGAAAATTAGGGGTGTCCCGGAATCCGTTAAACCCCCCCATTTGAAAAATTATATTCAAAAAATGATCACAAAATTTTTTCCCGACGTTGACGATCCCAATATTATAGAAAAAGTTTTCAGAATTAGGAGACCTGTGTCTCTCCCATCAGACGTGCCAAGAGACATTATTGTATCTTTTTTTCCTGCTTGGATTAGGGGTAAATTGTTTGACCTTTCCTCCGAAAAAAACTTTCTGCTCTCTTCATATGGCCATTTAAAATTTTTCAAAGACTTGTCTAAAACCACTCTGGAAAAGCGACGTGATTTCTCATACATCACACGGGAGCTCCGGAGGTCCCATTTTGCTTATACATGGTCACCCTCCTCCACTCTTTCGGTTAAACTCTTGTCCGGAATTGTACATATTGCAACACCGGAGGAGGGGGTGACCTTTCTGCAACTACATGGTTTGGATCCTCCTAATGCCTCTAATGGACCTGTCTGACTCGCTGTCCTGTCCTGCACATAAGATCATATATATTTCTTCCCAACAGTCAGCATGGATATTGAGCCGAACTTTTTTGCTCCCACATAGTCATGGGATCACTTAGGGGTGTTCCTGTACATGACAAACCACTAACAAGATCTACTATATCCTAAGCTTAGAGTTCATGACGGGCATTCATATGTATATATTCTACCACTTACTGGTTTACTTAGTGAATTTACATAAAACAATACTTATGTCATTTTATAGCCTACCCTTAAATGTTTAGTTTAGTATGCGAACTTGCACATAGCACTACCCATATCAAGTTTTATGGTTTACTGCGTCATTCTTTTTTACGATAGTACTATTTACTTAGCGACCCCCGTAAAACATTATTTACATTATTTTCATAGATCACTATGTTACTCCTTTTTAAGCTAATTGTTACACTAACCGACTACTTGATTGCCTGTCTCACTTGTCTCCCCTATTGCTATAGGGGTTTGTTTTTCCCTACCTCTTATCCCACCCTCCCTCACCATCCTTTCCTAACATCCTTCCTTGTTAAAAGTTAAAATTCCCAATAAAAATTATTGAAAAACAAAAATAGAGGATAACATAAGCAAAGGCTGCTGCAAAACTCAGGATAGTAAACAACAGCCCTTCCAACAGGCCTAACCCTACATCTTTTAGGACTTGGTCCTTCTTACTGAACAGTATACTTACCATATTTGATGTCTCAGACACTTTGCTGTTCTGGGTAAGGCCTGATTTTAACTGTTTTATATTTTATGTTTTTTTTCTGTACTGATAAAGAATGCCTTGATTCATTTGATTAAGTTTGAGCTTCCTTTCTTCATTTCTCTATGTACGTAGTCTACTGGCAGTGAGCTGCTCATGTTATGCTGTAGTTCAACAGTGATTATCTCCTAGTGATAAAACATTAATTATGAGTACACAACAGCACACAGCCAAAGAAGTGACATATTCTTGAATTAAGTGCCTCAACTGCTACCTTGTGCTGTCCTCAGATTACATAGCAAAAACCTGCTGACAGATTCCCTTTAAAGAAATTGTCAGGAAATAATATGTGAGAAGGTATTGTGTGCCATACATGGATTGGAAACTAAATTGGGAATATTATATTTCAGGGCGTAATGTGGCAAATAGATGGATTCAGATTCCTGCAGGATGAAGGTCTCAATGTTTTTCTAAATTTAGATTATCTGAAGGGTGATTGCATGAATACTCTCAATTTTTGAGCCCTTGGGTTCTACACAAGGTTTAGGCCTCACTTCCACATGCATGGCTATCCTTTGGAGAAGTAGTGAAATACTAGAGGGAAATTGATGGCCAAGCTGATCTATTAGATTACTTTGGGCTCATTCTCAGGAATCTGGCACAT
This sequence comes from Ranitomeya variabilis, assembly GCF_051348905.1. Taxonomy (NCBI): domain Eukaryota; kingdom Metazoa; phylum Chordata; class Amphibia; order Anura; family Dendrobatidae; genus Ranitomeya; species Ranitomeya variabilis. Next base: position 131,876,695 of record NC_135234.1, on the reverse strand, counting down.
CAGTTGAGGCACAGGTGCTCGAACAGTTGTGTCTGGCTTAGGCATAAACCACTCGACAACACAATTGATAAATGGGAACCCAGCCTTAGACTAGAAAGGTAAAGTACAATTCCAATCAGTCAAGGAACATTCGAGATAAATGTCCATGCGGTAACTGAACACATGTTATAAATTATTAGTTACTACATTATGTATTCATCTTAAATTGAGCATAAAATAGTTGAATAAAAAAACTACATGTCCCAAATGTCTTTGTCTATTTTTATTACAATGAAAAATTGTACCTCAAACTGTCCAAACCAATATAATTAGATATTATCCTAGGTATCATTTGTGATGTGAAGACTCAGAAGAATGGAAGTGCCATCCTGAATCGAGGAGCATAACTCTCCAAGCTACGGGCCATTACTGAAACATTGGGCATCCTGTTGGCTTGTAAAATACATCGTGGTTATATTATATCACTGAAGGAACGCGTTGATCAAGGAGGCCAATACAGGAACAGTGGGTTACTGTACAGTAACAAGATTCTGAGTAAAGCTAGTACAGCACTGCAGCCATAGTGCTATTCTGACCCCTGAAGGATGGTTGCACGAGAAACGCCTCATGCTGTCCTAGACAACAAGCAACACATTGCAGGTGGAAAGGATTACATTATAAAGGAATGACAGGAAGACACAGAAACATCAAAAAGACAGAAAGACAGATAGATAGATAGATAGATAGATAGATAGATAGATAGATAGATAGATAGATAGATAGATAGATATGAGATAGATAAATATATAGATACATTGATTTGGGAGATACATAGATAGATAGATATGGGATAGATAGATAGATAGATAGATAGATAGACATGGGATAGATAGATAGATAGATAGATAGATATGAGATAGATAGATAGATGATAGATAGATAGATAGATAGATAGATAGATAGATAGATAGATAGATTGATGATATGGGATAGATAGATAGATAGATAGATAGATAGATAGATAGATAGATAGATAGATAGATAGATAGATAGATGATATGGGATAGATAGATGGATGATAGATAGATAGATAGATAGATAGATAGATAGATAGATAGATAGATAGATAGATATGAGATAGATAGATAGATAGATAGATAGATATGGGACAGATAGATAGATAGATAGATGATATGGGATAGATAGATAGATAGATAGATAGATAGATGATAGATAGATAGATAGATAGATAGATAGATAGATAGATAGATAGATAGATATGGGACAGACAGATAGATAGATAGATAGATAGATAGATAGATAGATAGATAGATATGAGATAGATAAATATATAGATACATTGATTTGTGAGATACATAGATAGATAGATATGGGATAGATAGATAGATAGATAGATAGATAGATAGACATGGGATAGATAGATATATAGATAGATATATAGATAGATATGAGATAGATAGACAGATAGATAGATAGATAGATAGATAGATAGATAGATATGGGATAGATAGATAGATAGATAGATAGACATGGGATAGATAGATAGATAGATATGGGATAGATAGATAGATAGATAGATAGATAGATAGATAGACATGGGATAGATAGATAGATAGATAGATAGATAGATAGATATGAGATAGATAGATAGATAGATAGATAGATAGATAGATAGATAGATAGATAGATAGATAGATAGATATGGGATATAGATAGATAGATAGATAGATAGATAGATAGATAGATAGATAGATAGATAGATATGGGACAGAAAGATAGATAGATAGATAGATAGATGATATGGGATAGATAGATAGATAGATAGATAGATAGATAGATAGATAGATAGATAGATAGATAGATAGATAGATAGATAGATATGGGACAGATAGATAGATAGATAGATAGATATGGGATAGATAGATAGATATGAGATAGATAAATATATAGATACATTAATTTGGGAGATACATAGATAGATAGATATGGGATAGATAGATAGATAGATAGATAGATATGAGATAGATAGACAGATAGATAGATAGATAGATAGATAGATAGATAGATAGATAGATAGATAGATATGAGATAGATACATAGATAGATAAATAGATTTGGGATAGATTTGGGATAGATAGATAGATAGATAGATAGATAGATAGATAGACAGACAGACAGACAGATTAGGGCATAAATGCATATTTTATCCTTATAGATTATTACATTATCCTTCTCATCTAGGGTCCTACATTGCCCTAACACTGTAGGCTCAGTCCATTGTTTTTCTATAGGTGGCCTAGACGGCTACATACTCCAGTCCATAACATTCCAGCACATGGCAAAGCATTCCATCATGGTGAAAGAGTTAATGTTGGATGTGTGGATACAGAGAATGAAACAGTAAAGTGCAGTAAAGTCTTCTCCATCTGTTTTGTGTCTGAGTACAGATTGCATTGCTGCCAGCATGCAGACCTAGCAGTAAAATGACAACCTTTATCCTCGGGTTCCTCTCCCTCAGAGGCTGCCATGCTGTGTAATGTGCCCTGTTGGCGCAGGTTAGCAGTGAAACCATCTCTTTAGGAGGTCCCAGAACAACACAATTGTGCTTTCCATATGCTGAATAGTGATAACATACTATCTCTTAGTTGTGGTCCTAGTCTGAGAACCTGCTTTGCTGGTATTTCTGAAATCTTGAAAATGCAATTAATCATGTATGGTTATCACTTGCACAATGGAATATAAGACAAATGGCTTTTCTAACACATCCATCTTCCTGGCCTCAACATAATTATACCATGCTGCAAAGGATGCTAAACAACTTAGATCCTGCCTCTGCTCTTCACCCATGGACCTGGTGCTCTTTGGTGGCTTATTAGCCTTATTCCTTCGTATCCGGTAGAGATTGCTTTCCTTTCTACATCCACAAACGTTATCTGTCTAATATTCGTAAATGATCAGAGTGTAAACATAGCTTACAATAATCTCTTTGTACAAAAGTTTAATAAAAGCAGATATTATAGACTTTTTCCTAGTATTAGCCATTTTAAGCAGGCGTCATTTTGAGATATGCTCCATGTTATTTGCATCATCCTTAACCCTTGACGACTTGGAAACATGTCGCTCAGTGTAATATCCATGCTGATGCATGAATCTATACAAGTCCCTACATTAAATAATAATGGCAGGCAATGGTAATGGCTGTATAGTTTTCCTGTTAGATTGCTCCAAACTTGTCCGACTTTGCCGGAGGTGTGCACATGCCTAGTGGCTAGATGCTTCATTCAGCCATGGATGGAGGAAACACATGGTCGTATTCCAGTCCCATGCAGTCCCTTTCAGGACCTCCCTAACCCCACTTCATTGTTAGCAAACATGGCATGAAAGCCCTGGCCTCAACATTGACCTTGACCGAGACTGCGGGCCGATCTTGTCAATGGGACCATTGTTTACTGGTCCACTTGCTATATTCCGGAGTTGTGATTAAGGTGGGGGGCAATCCTAGCAGCTTTGATTAGCCGTCCACTGATCCATAGAATACATCTACTGTGGGAAAGCTGGTGCCAACTGCATGGCAGACAATTTTAGAATTGCAGCAAAATCTCATCTCCAGATCCTCTCCTCCCTCCTTACTCCCACTCTCCCTGTCAATTGATCTCTAGGTGACAGGAGAAGTTAGAGCAAGTTATTTATATAATCCGCTGGGTGGGGTATTCTGGATTCCTCCACATACCCAGCTTATGCAAGGGATCCCCATAACTTAGGGCATGGCATTTGCCCCATCACCCTTCTCTGCATTACAGAACATGATGCAACAAGAATCGGAGTTCCCAGCAGACAGAAGTTTAGGGCTAGGTCTCATCTACAGCCCTATCAGACCTCATTTTACCAGGCAGATTGTCTTCAACATAGAGATTTTTGGGGATCTCTTATGTGAAAACTTTTCTTTATTATTTCTACCAGTTAGAGCTGGTAACTGGTGCTACCAGTGGAGCATCTACCACGGCATGTCAGACTGGGTCATCTCCAATGCACTGACCTCGGTCTAGCTGCCTATAGTATAGGAATCCTTTTGATGGGATCTATGTGGTTTAATTGACAGCAATGCTGTAGTGACTGTGACAGACCAGGGATTGTGCTTGGGACTGATCGTGCCAGCCCAGGCATTGTGCTGCTCTATTTTTCCTCCAGCAGCAATATTATTCTCCTGCAGAATCTGCAGAAATAATTGCGTACCAATCCATACCAATACACTTAATGTCATTTAACCTCCTGCTGAAAAGAAGGAAAAAAAATGGCACAGAAGGAGCAGCGGCGGAATAGTAGATGTATATGTATGTAGCCATGCAGGGTGCTGCTGCTGCAGCTTGTGAGATCAATGCACCAGACACTACTACTGTCCTTATACATTGAGGGAAAACATGCTTTTTATATCTGATTTATGCTTCCCAGCCATGCTGCATTAACCCTTTACCTGGCTCTGCTCTAATACAGATGCAAATGATAAATGGCAGAACAAGGCAGGGTGTCCTAATGGCAGAACACACCATCACCATAACTGATATCTGCAGTTATAGATTCCCCTCTCATATCCAATACACATGACTAGTCTGCAGCAGCAATCAGGGAGTCCCCTCCATTCAGCAGCACCCAAGTTTCAGTAGTTAGACCACCGCATGCTTTCTGGAATGGAAAAAATCATCTTACCCAACACGATCTTCCAAAATATTCTGCTGTTGGAATCAGTCAGCAAGGTGATAGCTGGTCATCACAATGCTTAGTCAGCAGATCCACCTTTTTTTTTATTTCCTTGATATGTGGATAGAAATATAAAGATGAATTTTTCTTCTGCTAGCAAGCAGCAGCAAAAGAATCCCCATTCACAAGTGCCAAGTTCCCCACCATACAGGATAATTCCATCTAGCAGACCTTTCGCTCGCTCCTCCAGCTCTCAAAGTAGCCAGTTATGTGTTCGGTGTACAAGATCCAATCCAGGTGTGAATCAAAAGGATTAAAAAAAAAAGAACTGAAATTAAAAAAGAACCATAGAAGTCTGTTATCAACAGGGAGAATACAAAAAAAAGCCTTCTCTGTGCCTGCAGCCTTTTCAAAGCAAAGCCCCACTATACATGTAAGATCTCTCCATATTCAAGATGCAGCCGGGGGGTAGAAAGAAGAAGAGGAAGAAGCAGTGTATGTATATTTCACAAGTATCCTGCAATAACAGATCCAATGGGGCTTTCCTTGCACTGTACCGCTATGTGAAAGAACTCCTACTGCTGGCAAGGGTTTCTCCTGGGTCCTAGCACTCCAAAATGAGGATGAAGAAGGAGGTAAAAGGAATCAAAATCAGTTGTCTGCGAGCCCCCGAATGATGCTAATCTCCGATAAGGATGACCACCATGGAATAATGCAACTTGATGAGCAGCCACCATCCAGAAAGAGAGGAAGCAGGGAGAAGAGAAGGAGACGAGGATAGACAGAAAAAGGGGGAGAAACTGCAATGCATAAATGAAGCCAGTGTTTCAATAAGATCTCCTCATTTGATTGAATGCATTCTCCAGCCTGCTGCAACTGCAAGTCACAAAAACGATACTGTTACTGCCACCCAATGGATATTCCAGTCCTAGCCAATCCTCAGCTACTGCTTGCCACCCTCCAGTTTAGAAGGCTGAATTAAAACAGGAAAGCCTTACATGGAATCAAGGAAAAAAAAAAGTCTAATGGATTAGCTAGTGCTGTCTGTGATAACAAGTGCTTTCATTGTGCTCCCTGACTGCTGCATACTCCATAATGTCTGTCTGATGCCAGCAGCTCCTGCACCAGCATCACCCTATGCAGCACTGGCAATGTAGAGCCAAGCGCTTTATTACTTCATTTACTTGCTCACTTCCATACTATACCGTTGCTATGGGATCTCTTCTTTGTTCCAAGTGTCTGAACTGTGTGGGAACATTTTATCTTCACTCAATTCTCTTGTTAAATATTCTGGATCTCCTACATATCAAACAAATTGTATCACCAGAAGACAATATCACTGGTACGGTCTGATGAGTTCCGAAAAAAAAAAAAAAATCAATTAATTTGTTCATATTTACTTGGCATCGCAGAAAAAACAAAGGTTTTTCTAAAGCAGATAGAAATGGACTGGATCAGCGTATTAACCCTTTAGGCAGCGTTCCCATGATGAGCTTTCGGTGCGTTTTTGACAGTAAGTATTTTTGCCGTGTTAAAAACGCAGCATCTTACAGATCCAGCAGAGCAGATGGGAATCATAGAAATGTCACGTCCACTGTGCTCTGCTATTACTCAGCGTAAACTGACCTGCAGTGCGTGTTTCAAATCCGCAGCATGTCATTTACTATTGTAGGTACGCTGCATTTTCTGTGCCGATTTTTCCCTCCGGCGTGCATTAAAAATGGAAAAACCGTAGGCCGTAGTGTGTTTTTAGTGTTTTTCCACAGTGGAAACGCTTTAAAAACACATATAATCTGCACTTAAGTTTATCAATAAAGTTTTTATCAAAGCCAAATACTAGGAAATATATATATATATATATATATATATATATATATATTTATTTATTTATTTATTGCAATACATACCAACAAGAGACAAAAAATGCAGTGTCAAAAAATCATGTGAAATAATGCGCACAAAAACACAGTACAAAAGTAACAGAATTAACATAAAGCCACGTGCACACGATGAGTATTTGGTGAGTTTTTTTTACCTCAGTATTTGTAAGCAAAAACTAGAAGGTGAAAAATACAGAAGTGGTGACGTGTTTCTGGAGCGCCCCACTAGGACCCTGGGGTACTCGGGTCGAGTCCGGTGGTCGTTAAAGGGGTGGTCACGGTGGCAGCTATCCAGTCCGTGGCCCTGGGCATCCAAATAAAAGGTAAGGTCTTTAAAGGGATTATTTGGAATTGAGAATGTTCATGACGCCACCTGTGGTACTCGGTCAGGGATGACCGACGCTGCTTAAAGGGGTCCACTGGGAATGATGGTACTGCAGCAGAGTAAACTAACTGCTCCACCAAGCCAGAACATATATCTAGGGCAGCTCCCCTGAAACGGGGTTCAGAGCTCCCCCTTCTGGCTTGGAGTCAGAACATGTTGCATGTACAGATTACCTATTAAAGGGATCCTCCTCGTTTCCAGGCATGGCATCACCCTCCCCAAGAGGAAGGCAATACCATTGTGGTACCTGAACTCCTGGGGTGCGACATTCCCCCCCATTAAATCCAGTAATCCCAGACTGGGAAAAGAAACATAAACAATAACATTTTAAAAGTGCAAACATTTTTTTTAAATACATTTCAACAGCTTAACAGGTACAAAACTTTAGCATAGTCAACACGTTATCAAAGTGTGACTGGTCCTGAACCAGGGTGTCCTTGCTCACCTACTGTAATGATGCGGGGGACCCATTCTAAACCACCAACGTAGGATTGGGCGAGCTGCAAGGCCTAAACATCCAGACCTTTCTTCGGCCATGCCAAACAGTTTTTCTTCTGGTCTTTGGAAACAAACAAGGTTCTACTCACGCTGTCAGTGCGTGGTAAAACCAATAAGATGCACCTAGGAGGTGCCAACTATTTACAGGGAACATTTTTAGGCAATTCACCGTCCATTACCCTATTGTCCATATAAACTTTCAATAAGTAAAATCAAACATTTTTAAACCAGGTAACAACAATTATTGGCATCTTATATCTTAGTCCCTGTAATGGGCTGGGATCTGACCTCTGGTACTACGGGTAGATCTATGCAGGTACAGAAATTGATAGTGACCTGACAGGATTCACTTTACTTGCTACCACTGGTGTAGTGCACTCTCTTATGGCTACGCTACTGGTGACTCTATGTAGCACTGGTATACCTGATTTTCTATGAGTACTTCTGCTCACTGTGGGCAAGACAGATCCACAGTTAGCAGGGGGGTGGATTCTCTTGCTCCTCTGCTGGTGTGACGTCTGCTGCTTTAGCTTGCTGGTGTAGAGTCTCTTCTGGTTCAGATTGGTTTCCAGTCACATCTCCTTCTGGTATTTCCAACTGGGGAAAGGTCAAAACAGGCACAACTATGGCCTGATTTACTTGAGTCCATGACTGGGGAAAATCTCCAAAAACGGTATAGATTCTCTTTTCCTCCTCTTCTGTGGGTTGAGGGCTATCTTGGTTTTTCTCCTTGTCTTTCAGTTGGTCAGGGCATACCTTAAGATAATCTCTTGATACCGCAGTTGAGGATTCTCCTCCCTCTTTGCTTATGAGAAACACCTTGGTGTTATCAAAGTTTGACTGTAAGATGGTGTTTGGTTCTGCCTCCCACTGATCATTGAGTTTGTGCTTTCTTCTTTTTCTCTTTAGAACTTGTTCACCTGTTGACAAGGGGATTGCAGGGGCATGCTGGTTATCGTTTCTCTCCTACCTCTGTCTTGCCTGGGACAGACTTCTTTCCACACATTCTTGTACTTGGTGATATTTCTGCTGCCACTCCGAATCCCAATCTGCATCTGGTGATGTTGTTTATGGTGTTAGGATTCCCATATCAAGGTCAACAGGAAATATTCTAGGTCTTCCTCTCATTAGGTAGGCTGGAGGGCAGTTGGTGGAATTCACTGGGATATGACTGTACAGATCTACCAGATCTGGCAGCTTCTCTGGCCACAGATTTCTCTCTTCCAAGGGCAAGGTCTTCAGTAAGTCAATTACCACCTGGTTCATCTTCTCTGGTTCATCTTCTCACACATACCATTTGTTTGTGGGTGGTATGGCGTTGTCCTGATCTTCTTGCATCCGTACAGGTTACAGAACACCTAGAACACTTCTGCTTGGTCATTGAGTACCTTTTCAGGGTAACCATGTGGTTGACAAAAGTGTTGTTGGAATGCCTTGGCTACCGTCTTTGCTGCTTGGTCCTTGACAGGCACGACTACAAGGAAACTTGAGTAATGGTCCACTATCGTCAGGGCATAGACATAATCTGAACGACTTGTGGTTAGCTTCACATGATCCAAAGCTACCTGTTCAAGTGGCTGTTTGGTGACTATGGGGTGTAGGGGAGCCCTCTGGCTGTTACGGTCTTTCCTGTGCAGGTTGCAGGGGCCACATTCTCAGCACCACGTCTCAATGGCTTTTCTCATGCCAATCCAGTAGAATCTTTCACAAAGTAGAACCTCTAATTTCTTCCTTCCGAAGTGTCCTACTCCATCTTGGTACGCTTCCATGACAATTGGCGCATCCCACCTCAGGACTACCACCTGCCAGACCAGCTCATGAGTGCGTGGGTTGATATTCCTCTGACACAGCTTACCATCGTAGATAAACAATTTGCCCATCTCCTTACACAACTGTTGAGTCTCTTGTGGAGCATCTGGACCAGGGTGTTAATTGGCTTGTGTCAGCATTAGTGATGAGCGAATGTGCTCGCCACTACTCGGTACTCGCCCGAGTATCACTATGCTCGGTGTACTGGGCAAGCACTGAGTATTTCTGGGATTATTCTGCGGGAGCTCGGGTCTCCGCCCTGCAATTCTGGTGCTCTTTAGAGCGCCAATGACAATGCAGGGATTGGCTGACATGCACTGTAATGCCTCAGCCATCTTTCTTGTTGTATTACATTGATTGGCTGTCCGCACAGCGTCATCAGGTCTATAAGAGACCTGACGCTGCCCTGCTCGCAGCATTCTGCTCCAGACTTAGGTAGTGTAGGGAGAGCTGCTGCCAAGTTAGGGCCAGAATCGTCCTTTTAATAGTTAGTGTGGGTCTGCTAGTGTGCAGTCCACAAATCCATAGAAACCAACAGTCTTTTTTAGGGCTAATCCGGGGGTCATGAGATTGCAGCGCTTGGTAGGCAAAATAATCTATGTGCACATATCCACAGCAGTGCAAGGCCTGCAGGCACTGTATGTGTATACATAGCTCTCACTGCATAGCTCCATTCCTGTGTGCTGCCGCTTATTTTCTATATACCTAGCTGCAGTTATCCATGGTAATTTTTTTTTTCTGCTTATACCTGCTCATTTTATTCTAAAGGATTTTATAGCCCCCTTTTTCTACATTTATTTGCTTGGTCACGCTGCAGACTTCAGCCAGGTCATTGTAATAGAAGAGCGTGCAAATCTTAGAATTTTTTTTTTTTTTTGTCCCACGCATCACATGTGAATGCGCCAAAAAATCTGGCCTTTTTTGGCACTATCTAATATTTTGTTGTGTCTTTAAACATTTTTGGACACCATTTTGCTGCCCCCAAAATCTGTAGCTTGCCCAAAAATATTTAGCTACAGTTGTTATATTTATCACTGTGAGTGGTACGCCACACGCATCGCATCATTGCACTAAATATCTTACGATTTTTGTACTCCAATTTTTTTGGGGGGTGTAATAGCAAACTTTTTGACACATTTTTGGTGTGCCCAAAAAAAACAAGGCCACATTTTTATCAGTCTGTTATCTCTGGCTGATGCCTGTTGTATTAGTGTTGTCAAAATCCATGCTTTGCAGGCATACATTGCATTGTTCTGTCTGCTAGCTTTTTTCTACTCAGTACTTATTGTTTTCAAAAATGTAAAAAAATAAAAATATAATTGTAGTCTGTTATCTCCGTCACATGCCTGGTGTATCTGTGGTGTCAAAATCTTCGGTTTGCAGGCATACGTTGCATTGTTCTGTCTGCTAGCCTTGGTCTACTCAGTATTTATTATTTTACAAAATTACAAAAAAACCTTAAAGAAAATGTATACAGTCTGTAATCTTCGTCAGACGCTTGGTGTATCTGTGGTGTCCAAATCTTCGCTTTGCAGGCACATGTTGTATTTTTGGGTCTGCTAGCTTTGGTCTACTCATTATTTTTTCTTTAAAAAATATTAAAAAAAAATGTAACTGTCTGTTACCTCCTTCAGACACTCGGTGTATCTGTGGTCTCCAACTACTTGCTTTTCACACATATTGATCACGTATAATTTTTCTCCAAATAAATCCATTTGTATTGAGCTTTTAAAATATTTCAGTTGTCCATTTAAAACGGGCAAGGCAAGGGGCAAGGGACAGGGTAGTGGACGTGATGCTGATGGTGCATGCAGAAGATGAGGCCGTGGCAAAGCTCAAAGTGGGCCACAACAAAGACCCACATGTTCGCGCTCGACCTTTCTGTCCCAGTATCTATTGGACTGCAGCACACTACTATTGAAGCCAGAGCAGTGTGAAACGGTTATTGGTTGCATAGCAGACAATGCTTCCAGTCACTTAGTCACCACCACCACCACCACGTATTCCACACGTTCTTTCCATTTTTCCTATCTCTGGACCATCCTCTTATGACCTATTGTATACCTCTCCAATCTAAAAAAAAAATTGAAATACTATTACATTATGTTTTAATTTTTATCCCTGTCTCTGAGCTGTTGCTAGGGACCAACATATCTCGTTGGACACATTCTGGCTTCATATTTATGAACCTGTTTACGCCCCTCCCTTTTGTTATTTTCTCTTATAGGTGGATTCACATCCTTTATTCATTTGTCTGATTTCAGTATGATTGATCATTCATTATGTCTTCTCATTCTCCACCACAAGATCACCAGGTTTAACGGGTTCTGTGCTGCTTCAGCCAGTCAACTTTTTAGCAAGGTATCTATGATGCCCATAAAATATTTTTAACAATTTTACTCCCCCATGGGGAAATGTTTGTCAGCCTATACACTTAGTGTATGGACATTACAAGCCTAGAAGACCCGCTCCTTAATGTTGGGCCTAGTTTTTAATAAGGCCTTCCTCCACATATCCTCATTCTCTGCCACTAGAACACCATGGTGAACGTGTTCTGTGCTTCTACAGCCATTCAATTTTTGGGCAAGGGCATCTTTGATCCTCATAAATAATTATTTAATAATGTAACCCCTATGGGGAAATGTTTGTCAGCCCATACACTTAGTGTATGGGCATTACAAGTATAGAAGACCTGCCCCTTAACATTGGGCCTAGTTTTTAATAAGGCCTTCCTCCACATATCATCATTCTCCACCACTAGAACACCATGGTGAACGTGTTCTGTAGTGCTACAGCCTTTGAATTTTTGGGCAAGGGCATCTATGATCTCCATAAATAATTTTTAAACATGTACCACCCATGGGGAAATAGTTGTCAGCCCATGCACTTAGTGTATGGGCATTATGAGTCTAGGAGACCTGCTCCTTTTTATGAGGTCTTCCTCCATAATTCTTCCAAGGGAGGATTGTGTTGCATGCAAACTTGGGTCAAGGTGGCCCTTGCATTCAATGCATAAGGAAACAGTATGGCAGGACCAACAGAACAATGTAAAGTGGGTTTTCCTGTGGCCCTCCAGTCCCTTGGTTCAAAGGCTTATTTGGGTGCATATGACTAGGTAGCAGGGCAGTTCTTGCAGTTAATACATAAGAAAACACTATGGGATTACAAAATGAATAATGTAAAGTGTATTTTCCTGTGTCCATCCAGTACCTGGGTTCAAAGGCTTATTGGGGTGCATATGACTTAATAGCAGGGCAGGCCTTGCAATCAATGCAACTTTTTTTTCAGGAGGCCCTCCTGTACCTCTCGTGAAAGGGTTATTGGGGTGCGTTGTAATTCTTGGCAGCCAAGCTACTCACTGCACAGGCAATAACAGCATAGAAGACCCAATGCTTAATAATGGCCCTTTAAGAATATTAATGCCACCTGATGCCCCCCTAAAAGTAGACCTTGTGACTTTAAGAGTCCCTCCTTCAGTAATGAAACAAGATGTGTCTCCTTATGTGTTGCACACCACATGGCCAGATAGGGTTGTTAAATGTTACAATGACATTTCACAGTGAATGCATTTGTATTGGTTGAAAGCAATGTACATTATTTTGCCTTACAAGTCATTAGCCTGGAAAGAATGTACCTTAACATATTTCCCAGCAAAATCCATTTTAGTTTCGTTTTGGTATGTTTTTTTGGTGCACCTGTAAAAATGGCATGAAACTCTGACAGCATTGCTTACAGCTGTGACCTAGGGGTCAGAAATGCTTCCAGGCGTGATCCACATGATGTTCCCGTGTCATTTATGGAGTGTTTCTATCATTTTCAGACGTTTTTAGACCTCAAAAGGACCCCCGGGGGGATCGCAGTAAAAATACCCGGGTTTCCCTTACATTGGGCTCGTTGATTGGGTGGAGTACCCGAGTATTCCAATTTGCTTGACCTGAGCAATGAGTACCCGAGCATTTTAGTGCTCACCCATCACTAGTCAGCAGCTCTTTTACCACATGGACCGCCGGATCACTATCCTGTGTTTCTGCCCATCGATGGTGAGGCAATGGGTTCAGTGTGGCTTCTCGCTTGTCATTGCGCTTGTTCTTCACATAATGGAAGCACTGGGTCACCTTGGGGTGGTGGAAGGCTGGTAACTCGATCTCTTCGAGGTCTTCTGGATCTTCTCCCTCTTATGGTAAATTGGGCTCCCTGGACAGCGCATCGTCATTTGCTTTTTTGTGCCCCGCACAGTACTTGATGGTTTACTCATAGTTGGACAACCGGGCCATCCATCGCTGCTCCAATGCACCTAGTTTTGCATCTCCAGGTGAGTATATGGATTGTTGTCCATGAAAACGGTGTACTTTCCCTTTCTACTTTCATTCCCGTCTGGACTATTGTAACTCTCTACTAATCGGCCTCCCTCTTACCAAACTCTCCCCGCTCCAATCTGTCCTGAATGCTGCTGCCAGGATCATATTCCTCACCAACCGTTACACCGATGCCTCTACCTTGTGCCAGTCATTACACTGGCTACCCATCCACTCCAGAATCCAGTACAAAACTACTATCCTCATCCACAAAGCACTCCATGGCTCAGCACCACCCTACATCTCCTCTCTGGTCTCAGTCTACCACCCTACCCGTGCCCTCCGCTCCGCTAATGACCTCAGGTTAGCATCTTCAATAATCAGAACCTCCCACTCCCGTCTCCAAGACTTTACACGTGCTGCACCGATTCTTTGGAATGCACTACCTAGGTTAATACGATTAATCCCCAATCCCCACAGTTTAAGCGTGCCCTAAAAACGCATTTGTTCAGACTGGCCTACCGCCTCAACGCATTAACCTAACTATCCCTGTGTGGCCTATTAAAAATAGAAAAAAACAAACAAAAAAAACAAACACATAATCAGGTTCCTTGCATCGTGTTCTCATACACTTTATGCAGTTAATAGCACTCTGTGTCTGTACTGCTACATACTTAGGCAGTTAACTGGTTCATGCAGCTTTACATGAACACCCGAGCCTTACACTATGGCTGGTCCAAATAACTAAAGCAATTGTTATCATCCACCTCTCGTGTCTCCCCTTTTCCTCATAGTTTGTAAGCTTGCGAGCAGGGCCCTCATTCCTCCTGGTATCTATTTTGAACTGTGATTTCTGTTATGCTGTAATGTCTATTGTCGGTACAAGTCCCCTCTATAAGTTGTAAAGCGCTGCGGAATATGTTGGCGCTATATAAATAAAAATTATTATTATTATTATTATTACTTTGCTGAAGCCAGGTAGTGCTTGAATCGCTCTGTTACCACCAGAATATGGCAAGAAACTCCAGCTTAAAGGAACTGTAGTTGTCAGGGTTCCTTTCAGTGGGACGAAGCTTCCTGCTAGCATAGGCAATCACCCTTTCTCTGCCTTTCTGCACCTGGGACAATATTGCTCCCAATCCCACGTTGCTGGCATCTGTGTATAGTACGGTTGGTCATAGTCAGGGTAGACCAGTACCTCATCTCCTGTGAGAGCCTACTTCAACCGAGTGAAAAATACTTCCAGCCTGTTGTTCCACTCAAATGGAGGACACTTGTTCTTGGTCTTCTTGAATTGGCCCTCTAACAGGTCTTGCAAAGGTGCGGCTATCTTAGTGAAATCCTTGATGAATCTTCGGTAGTAGCCTACCAACACGAGGAACTTCCGTACTTCATGAATGTTGCTGTGTTTCGGCCAGTCCCTGATCACGGTGACTTTGTCAGGATCTGGAGCAACACCTTCAGTGCTTACCACATGGCCCAGGTACTGCATTTTGACAGGTGGCACTTGGACAGCTTTACTTTTAGGCCAAAGTTGGACAGAGCTTCAACCACCTCTGCCAAGTGCTTCAAGTGGTCTTCATAGATCTTGGAGAAGACGATGACATCATCCAGGTACAACAGAATGGTTTCAAAGTCCTTGTGCCCAAGACAGCACTCCATCATCCTCTGGAACATCCCTGGTGCATTGCAAAGTCCGAACGGCATGTAGTTGAATTCGGAGAGGCCCATCAGTGTCGTGAAGGTGGTCTTCTCTTTGTCCGCCTCTGCCACGGTAACCTTCCAATACCCACTAGTGAGATCTAAGGTGGAGAAATAGTTAGCAGATTTTAAGACAGCTAATGACTCTTCAATTCTGGGTAGCGGGTAGGCATCCTAGTGTGTAATGCTGTTAATCTGCCTGTAGTCAACACACATCCTCATTGTACCATATTTCTTTCTGACAAAGACTAATGGAGCTGCCCAGGGATTACAACTGTCTCTGATCACCCCAGCCTCCTTAATCTCCCGTAACATATTCTTGGCACATTGGTAGTGAGCTGGAGGTACAGGCCGGTACCTCTCTTTAATGGGTGGATGACCTCCAGTGGAGATATGATGTTGGACCCCTTTTACCTGCTCAAAATCTAGTGGGTGCTTGCTGAATACCCGCTCATATTCTTGGACCACCTGGTGTTAGGTGTCGAGTTCCCTCTGCTGCACAGGGGGAATCTCGAACCATGTCTGCTGAGGTCTCCCTTTCTACATCGGCCGAAGTGGAGCCTGCTCAGCGGAGACGTCGGTCCCAGCATCTGGCTCAGCCTGATACTGTGCGCTTGGTTACTGCTGCCTTTCCAGGCTCTCCCTTTGTAGCCAGCACTGGTCAGCGGCAAGCAGGCTTTTCTGGGACTAAGTCCTGCTTTGCACACACTAAGCATGCCCACGGGAGGAACTCTCAATGGATGTCGGGGGTCACACGCTCAGGCCCTGTAGCAGCTCCTATTGGTCCTCCAGGAAGGTCCTGAAAGAGCTGCAACTATAAAAGGTTTCCATGGCCGCACGGCCATGCGCTAGTATCAAATGTATTTGGCTTATGCCAGTGGATACTTTACCACTCTTTATATATATGTGGTATGAGACTGTAGCGCTGGGACTGTACACTCAGGCAGGCAGTTAGCGTCAGTGGGGGCAATTAGCCGTTGGCTTGCTTGCAAGCACAACCCTAGTTAGGGCAATAGTTTTTGTGTACAGCGTGACTCTGTGCGGCAACAGAGATCGCTTTCAGTTCACACAGGGTGAAGCTTAACCCACGTGTGAGCTCAGAGTTTATCCGCCATTACTTTGCAGCAGATATCTCTGCACAGTGGACCCTGGGCTGCGAATTCACCTTGTTGCTTCCTACCTATACTCACGTTCCGCTAGCCCTAACAGTATACTAGCACCAGGGTCTGGCTAAGTAATGGCAGACAAGCAGCGATTGCAGGGGTACATCCAGCTGCTGGAGGGCAGGTTGGCGGCTCTCGAGCGTGTGACCTCAGCAGTGGATGTTACCGCAATAGCTGTTCAGGCTGCTAGCATGGCTGCAGCAACTTTAACCACTGCCACCCCTGTTCTGACCTTATCCCACTTCCCGCTGCCAGAGTAATACTCTGGTGACAGTAAGTCATGTAGGGGTTTCGTGAGCCAGTGTGGTATTCACCTCGAGCTCCTGGCTGCACATTTTCCCACAGAGCAGGCAAAGGTGGGATTCATTATTTCTCTTCTGTCGAACAGGGCATTGGAGTGGGCTACTCTGCTGTGGGAGACCGACGATCATGTGGTGCAGAGTGCTCCTTAGTTTTTGAGCACTCTGAAACAGGTCTTTTTAGGACCTCAAGTCACCCATGATACGGCGCTCCAACTACTGGCATTGACTCAGGGTACGTCCATGGTCAGCCATTTTGCCGTCCACTTCCGGACTTTGGCGTCTGAGCTGTAGTGGCCAGATAAAGCCCTCATCTCGGTATTTTGGAGGGGGCTGACTGACCATGTGAAGGACGCTTTGGCCACTAGGGAGATTCCCGCCACACTGGAGGAGCTCATAGCTGTATCAACTCGCATTGACCTTCGTTTTAATGAGCGAAGGTTGGAGCAAGCCCAGTGTAGGCAGAGGTTTTGGCTGGCTCCCACCTTCGCCAAACCTCTGGAATCTCCAGTCCAGGTGTCCGAGTCACATGAGGCCATGGAGGTGTCACGACCGAGGTCTAAGTCCCGGACCTCTCATGCACTTAAGGTCTGTCATGTTTGCCAGCAGTCAGGACACCTTGCCTCCAGGTGTTCTCAGCGGTCGGGGAAAATGTCAGTGTCTAGTGATATTTGGAGAAGGTACACTAGAGACAGCGACGTTTTCCTTCAAATTGTCCTTCAAGGGGACAATTACCATAGGCCCATCCACTCTTATGGTAGAGCTTTGCGTAAACTCTGGGGCAGAGGGCAATTTTATGTCATCTGCTTTTGCCCAACAACATGCAATACCCCTGGTGATGCTCACCAAACCAGTGACCGTTCGAGTGGTAAATGGCTCGACTCCACCCTCACAGATTACTCACCAAACCATTCGATTTACTCTTTCCATGTTTCCATCTCATCAGGAGATTATTTCCCTATTATTCATTCCTGAGGGAATTGATTAGGTCCTGTTGGGGATACCATGCCTACGCTACCACTCTCCTCATGTAGAGTGGTCCTCTGGGAGAATTCTGGGATGGAGTAAATCCTGTGAGGGTAGATATCAGAGGGAGTGCGTTCAGGTTGCTACAACTGAGGTACCCGCAGATCTCTCCTTTCTCCTCAAGCACTATTGGCCCTATGCGGACGTGTTCTCCAAAAGGGCTGCGGATACCCTTCCGCCTCACCGTCCCTATGACTGTCCTATTGACCTCTTGTCTGGTACTGAGCCTCCCCGGGGTCGAGTCTATCCATTATCTCTTCCGGAGACGGAGGCAATGTCCCAGTATATCCAAGAGAATCTGGCAAGAGGATTCATTAGGAAATCATTGTCACCTGCAGGGGCTGGGTTCTTCTTCGTGCAGAAGAGTGGGGAACTACGTCCATGCATAGTCTACAGGGGTCTTAATGCCATCACCTTTAAGAATAAGTACCCACTACCCCTGATATCTGAGCTCTTTGATAGGCTACGGGGAGCAAGAGTATTTACTAAATTAGATCTGCGGGGTGCTTACAACCTGATTCGCATCTGTGAGGGGGACGATTGGAAGACGGCTTTTAACACCAGGGATGGGCACTATGAATATTTGGTGATACCCTTTGGGCTCTGTAATGCCCCAGCCATTTTCCAAGACTTTGTGAACAACATCTTCCGGTATATGCTCACCACCTCGATTGTAGTCTATCTGGATGATATTCTCATCTACTCTCCAGATATTGACTCCCACCGGAGAGATGTTTGCAAAGTCTTCGACCTCTTACGTGAAAACTCCCTCTACGCCAAGTTAGAGAAGTGTGTGTTTGAGCAGGAGTCCTTGCCTTTCCTTGGCTATGTCATCTCTGCCCAGGGATTGGCTATGGATCCTGCCAAGCTACAGGCTGTGATGGACTGGCAGGAACCCCATTCTTTTAAAGCGGTGCAGCGCTTTATGGGGTTCATTAATTACTATAGACAGTTCATTCCCCACTTCTCAACTTTGGTAGCTACCGTGGTTGCCCTCAACAAGAAAGGAACAAATCCCAAATTGTGGTCAGAGGAGGTCTCCAAGGCCTTTCTCTGTATTAAGTCACACTTCGGTAGTGCTCCCATTCTACATCGCCCCGATGTAGATAAGCCATTTATAATGGAGGTGGATGCCTCATCATTTGGTGCTGGAGCAGTCCTCTTCCAAAAGGATGCTCAAGGTCGGAAGCATCTTTGCTTCTTTTCCAAGACCTGCGGCGAGGAATTATTCCAGCGGGGACAGGAAGTTGCTAGCTATGAAGTTGGCTTTCTCAGAGTGGAGACACCTCCTGGAGGGGGCTCGTTTTCCCTTCCAAGTTTTTACTGACCGCAAAAATTTGGTGTACTTACAGACAGCCTAGCGGCTGAATTCTTGCCAGGCCAGATGGTGCTTGTTCTTCTCTCGATTCCATTTTCTCTTTGGGGAGAAGAACATTCGTGTTGATGGTCTCTCCCGCTCCATAGTTTCTTCTTCTGAGGAGAAGGCGGAGCATCGACTTATTGTCCCTTCTGAGAGCCTGAGTCTGTGCCCCCAGGTAAGACTTTCGTCCCATCTAATTTGCGACCAGAGGTTCTCTCTTGGGCTCACTGGTCCAGAGTGGGTGGACATTTTGGGACCAAGAGGACATCTGAGCTTTTGGCGAGGACGTACTGGTGGCTGCATATGGCCTGTGACGTCGGGGACTATATTCGGGCGTATGTCTCCTGCGCCAAGAATCGGTCTCCTTGGCAACAGCCTGCTGGGCTACTTTACCCCCCTGTTGGTGGCAGACAGGCCTTGGGAGATGGTCGGGCTGGACTTCGTTTGTGGGCTTACCCAAGTCTCGTAGCTGCACCATTATCTGGGTAGTCACCGATCATTTCTCTAAAATGGTGCACTTGGTGCCGCTTCCGCGGTTACCTTCTGCATGGGCCTTGGCGGCGTTGTTCATAAAACATATTTTCCGTCTACATGGCATGCCTGACAAAATTGTCAGAGACCGGGGTCCCCAGTTCGCGTCTCGGTTTTAGAGAGAGCTCTGTCGTTTACTCAGCATAGAACTAAATCTCTCTTCTGCATATCATCCCGAGACGAATGGGCTGGTAGAGAGGGCCAACCAGACTCTGGTGACATATTTGCAACATTTTGTCTCTGCTAGGCAGGATGACTGGACATCTTTGCTACCTTGGGCGGAATTTGCTTTGAACAACGCCGCAGCCGACTCCACCGGGCAGACTCCATTTCTCCTTAATTACGGCCAGCATCCGCGTGTCCCTGTGCCCATGCCCGTCTCATCCACCGATTCTAGGGTGGCAGACTGGGCGGTGGAGGCACGTGACATTTGGGACCGCAGACAGAATGCCATCTGGGCTTCCAAGGAGAGAATGAGGGTTTCTCCCGATGCACACCGGCACCCCGCTCCGACTTTTGCTCCTGGCGACTTAGTGTGGCTCTCCGCCCGTAACATCAGGCTGCGAGTTGAGTCCACTAAGTTTGCTTTCAAGGTTCTGGAACAGGTTAACCCTGTGGTCTACCGTTTGGCTATTCCTTTGTGCTTAGGTATCACCGACACTTTCCATGTATCCCTCTTAAAGCCTGTCTATATGTCTCAGTTTCCCGAGTCATCTGCCGGGACATCGGGTTCATCCACGGATGAGTACGAGGTGAACTCTATCTTGGGGTGCAAGGTGGTATGTGGCAAAAAATGCTATCTGGTGGACTGGAAGGGTCATGACCCAGAGGACAGAACCTGGGAACCTGTGGAGCACATTCGGGCTCCGCTGCTCATTGCAGCCTTTGAGCGTAGCGAGGCCCAAGGAGGGGGGCCTAGGAGGGGGGTAATGTTAGTTGTTGAGTTCCCGCCGCTGCACAGGGGGAATCTCGAACCATGTCTGCTGCGGTCTCCCATTCTACATCGGCCTCAGTGGAGCCAGCTCAGCGGAGATGTCGGTCCCAGCATCTGGCTCAGCCTGATACTGTGCGCTTGGTTACTGCTGCCTTTCCAGGCTCTCCCTTTATAGCCAGCACTTGTCAGCAGCGAGCAGGCTTTTCTGGGACGAAGTCCTGCTTTG
The DNA here is from genome assembly GCF_051348905.1 of Ranitomeya variabilis. Taxonomy (NCBI): domain Eukaryota; kingdom Metazoa; phylum Chordata; class Amphibia; order Anura; family Dendrobatidae; genus Ranitomeya; species Ranitomeya variabilis. The sequence goes on along the minus strand of NC_135234.1, from coordinate 131,855,893 downwards.
CACACACTGAGCATGCCCACGGGAGGACCTCTCATTGGAGGTCAGGGGTCACATGCTCAGGCCCTATAGCAGCTCCTATTGGTCCTCCAGGAAGGTCCTGAAAGAGCTGCAACTATAAAAGGTTTGCATGGCCACATGGCCATGCGCTAGTATCAAATGTATTTGGCTTATGCCAGTGGATACTTTACCACTCTTTATATATATATGTGGTATGAGACTGTAGCGCTGGGACTGTACACTCAGGCAGGCAGTTATTGTCAGTGGGGGCAATTAGCCGTTGGCTTGCTTGCAAGCACATCCCTAGTTAGGGCAATAGTTTTTTGTACAGCACCACTCTGTGCGGCAACAGAGATCACTTTCAGTTCACACGGGGTGAAGCATAACCCACGTGTGAGCTCAGAGTTCATCCGCCATTACTTTGCAGCAGATATCTCTGCACAGTGGACCCTGGGCTGTGAACGCACTTTATTGCTTCCTACCTATACTCGGTGCGTTCCGCTAGCCCTATCACCTGGTAAGCCCCATGTTTTTGGTGTGAAGGGGTCGAGTCAGTGCATACGTGTAACTTCTGACACCAATCCTCCAACTGTCCTGCAGAGCCATTGCCCTCCGCCTGGTCAGACAGGACCAAGGGTTCTGTTGCTTGTATTGCATTATCACTATCAGTGAACAGTTTAGCAAGGGTGGCATATCTGGGTAAATGGACCTCCTTCTCCCCACAATTAAGGATGCTTACTGGTATCCTCCCCTTGCGGACATCAACCACCCCTCTGGCTGTCAGGATGGTGGGCCTACTATCTGAATTCACAGGTTCTACCAGGGCCTGGTAGTCTTTACCTCTGAGGCCTATTGCTGTCTGACACCAGATTAACATTTCACTCCTGGGGTGGTATTGCAATTGGGATCTGATCACTCACTGTGACACTGCCAATGTCTCCACCAGACAGTTTTACCTGTTGTCTCTGCATCAGGGCTTTGATTTCTTTATGCAGGACACGCTGCTTACTGCAACCAGCAGTTTCGGCCACCTGTTGTAACAAGACAATAATCTCGGCAAGACAGACATTAGTACCTAAGGTCATCATTGGGTTACATTCTAGCCAGTCAATATCTACAATCACCAGTCCTTGGGCTTTCAATTCTACCCACCCCACCTTAATGGTCACTTCCTTATATTCCACTTGTGGCAAAGGCTGACCATTGCTGACCACTATTGTCAAATCACTATCTGGGCCACGGGAAATGTTTGAGTCAGCCCAGTACCATTTGTAAAGAATATATGGCATAGTTGTCACCTGAGAGCCTGTGTCCAGTAAGGCATTCATCAGGATGCCGTCAATCACAATTGGCAGGTCCTGTCATCCTCCAACGTCCTTGGCTCGCCAACTTTGTGGGCCTGATCGTCCTACTCCTGGGGGTTAGCCCTCTGCCCCAGGGATCGCTACTTTAAATGTCAGAATCTTGCAATGTGTACCGCCTGGTTGCAGTGGTGACAAATGGGTCGCCCGTCCTGATGGTAGCAGTCATTGTCTCTTCCTCTGGTCGGTGGGATCCTCTTCTGCCGTCTCCAGGGGACATCATCTTGAATGGAAGCCAGCTGGATCTTTTCTCTTGGGAACTCTTGCAGGGACTGCATGCTTTTGGCTAGACCACCTACTCTTTTCGTCAGCTCCTGGACCTGGAGGTGCAGTCCTGCGGATAGGTCATCATCCAGGGTCTGCGCATCGGCCTCAACCGGGGTCTGATGAAAGGATGCCACTTCTTGATGGTACAAAATTGCTGGGCACCTAGGGGGCACTGTGCAGCTGGAACTTGGCCCTTTCTTTAAAGTGTGCAATGTCCAGGTCAGGATTCTGCAGGGCCAGGATGCACAGCTGTGTCCTGTGGGTGCCAGACAGAATTCCTTCAATAAACTGCTCTTTTAACAATTTGTCCCCATCCTGCATGCTGTTGGGTCGACCTGCTTAATGGCCCCTAGTGCCTCATAGAGATTAAGGGCACATTCCCGTATACTGTCCTGCACCCTTTGTTTGCACCCAAAGAACTTCATCTTGATTTCTGCAGCAGTGCGAGTGTCAAAAGTGTTTTTCAGTTTGGCTAATATATGTTCCACAGTTCCTTTTTCAATTACCAGCCAGGATTTTACTTTTCTTTGTGCTGCACCAATTAATTGGCCAGTTAGGATGCTGACCTTTTGATGTTCTGTCAGGGGGTACACTTCAAATAGGCTGCAGATTCTTTCTTTAAAGTCACTCAGCGTGTGGGACTCCCCTGAGAATTGTGGCAGCCAGGCTGTTCCCGGTATATAGGGCATGGATAACGGCATTATGGGGGCTGTAGGGTCCGGACGGTTTACAGGGGCTGCGGCCACCGCTGGGCCTGGTGGCATCATGGGGCCTGCGGCTGCGGCCACCGCTGGATCCCCTCCCAGGTTGGACATATCCCTTCCCCCATGCTAACCTCAAGCAGGCCTGACATCCCGTCACCAGAATCTGCAACAGTTCCACCGACGCTCGGTACGGTGCTCCGTCCGTGGCTTCCTACTTTTTCTCTCGCGTATCCCTCAGCATGGAGCGCTGCTTCCTTCGCGCTCATTTTCAAGCTCCACCCATGAAGGCATGCCTCCTTCTTCTCCTTGCGCTCCACGCAGTGCGGCAATGGCAGCCAACACACGATCTAACGCAGTCTATGGCACACAGTACCTGGCGATGCCGGGGTACGTTTCCTGTTCGTGATGCCAAGTTAGGAGCACCCCACTAGGACCATGGGGTACTCGGGCCAGGTCCGGTGGTCGTTAAAGGGGTGGTCAAGGTCTGTGGCCCTGGGCGTCCAAGTAAAAGGGAAGGTCTTTAAAGGGATTATTTGGAATAGAGATTGTTCGTTACGCCACCTGTGGTATTCGGTCAGGGATGACCGACGCTGCTTAAAGGGGTCCACTGGGAATGATGGTACTGCAGCAGGTGTGGTATGGCTTCCCACAGGTGAAGCTGGATCACAGGCTCCCGATGTAGCAAGCAAAGATAGTCAATACTGTGGTGCCAGAAAGAATCAGAGGACACAAGGTTGCAGTCTCTTTACCTTTTACTGGTGGTGGAAAGCCACAGTCCAAGGTACTGGAAACAGGTGATGGTGAGGTCCAGGTAGCCTGGAAGTGATTAAGGATCCCCTTAGCCAGGTGGGATTAGGAGCCTTCCTTGCTGCACATTAAGGTGTGTCCCTTGCTGCCTATGGCTTTTTCCAAGGTCCTCTCTCTTTCTCTCTCTGTGTCCTAGGGCATGCAGCACAAGACTTTTTACAGGTGTCTGTATTTACTGTTACTCCGGGCTCTGGATGCTGCTGTGCCTTCAGGTGTAGATGTGGGCAAGTAATTTTCAATCTCCGGTTTCTGCTGTGGGGCATACAGTCCCACACAGCCTCTGACTACCGGTGTCCGGTTCCTGCACTTCAAAATGGTGGGAGCCTAGTCGCAGCTGTCCTCCAGCTCCTCACTTCTCCTCTGCTCCTTCCTCCTTCACACTCCTACAGACTAAACTAACTGCTCCTCCAAGCCAGAACATATATCTAGGGCAGCTCCCCTGAAACCAGGTTCAGAGCTCCCCCTTTTGGCCTGGAGTCAGAACATGTTGCATATGTTACAGATTACCTGTTAAAGGGATCCTCCTCATTTCCAGGCATGGCATCACCCTCCCTTAGAGGAAGGCAATACCACTGTGGTACCTGAACTCCTGGGGTGCCACATTTCTATTATACTTTTCCTCTAAGGCCGGAGTCACACTACCGCACAATACAGATGAGTGCTATGCGATAAAACATTGAATAGCACTCAGGCCAGTGTTACTCCATGGGGCAACTGACATCTGCAATTATTTTCTCACGCCGAATCAGTAAGCGAGAACAATGGCAGCATGCTGTGATTGGCACCGAGACTCGGCTCACTCGAACCCATATAAGTCTATTGGTGCGAGAGACACAACACACAGCACTCGGATATCATCTGAGTGTGATGCGATATATGCAGACGCCAGCAGCAGAGGAGATGGAGAAATTATTTTCTCCACCTCCTCCGTACCTGTACTCCGATACTCTCTGTGCGAGATGATCGGAGCATAATAGCATGATACTCGGCTGCCACCCACACAAAGCAGGAGCTGAGGTTCATTAACATCTTGCATCGGATGTGATACACTGGTGTGACTTCAGCCTAACTATCCCACTCCTGGTTTTGGCTTACAAATACTGGGGTAAAATACTGACCAAATACTGAACATGTGAACCTGACCTCACAGCTTCATTAGAAAATCTCACACCTAGTAAGGCCGGTTTCACACGTCCTGATATTCCCAGTAACAGAAAAAATGGTACCGGAGATATCTATGTCCCTGTGTAATACGTGCGGCAATCTTGTGCCGCATCAGTACAACACAGACGGCCGCCGGTGAAGAAGCGCTACAGTAAGCACTGGTCCCCGACGGCGGGTGCTGAAGATGGCTCTCAACATTCTCCCAGCCAAAAACCACTGTTGAATGAGCTGCTGTGAGCGCAGTATCATTCACCAATGGTGACATCATCAAGGCCGGGCTGAACTGCGGTGACCTCAGGACAATGTGAAAATGCCAGTGGTGATGACACCGCTGGTGAATGATGCTGCTCTCTCAGCAGCTCATACAACAGTGTTTTTTGGCACGGACAGTCGCATCTTGGCACCGTCCAGGTTGAAAACTATTTAGCCCCCAGACATGGATTACAGCATGGGAGACAATGACGGACAGGTATGGTATATTGTTGTTTTTTTATTTTACTTTTATTACAGGAGATCGAGGGCTTTGCAGGAATTAGGCATTGCAGTCAGTAAGGTTTAATTGAGGATAATAATGGAGTCTGTTTAATTTTTTCAATGAAATTATATTATTCTAGCTGTGTCTTCATTTAACATATAACTATAAGATTAGTAATGGATAGGTGTCTTATAGACGCCTCTCCATTACTAGGCTGTGGGGTTGATGTCACCTAACAATACTGACATCAACCCCACAAATATAAAACCCATTTCCACCGTTACAGGCCAAGTGGGAAGAGCCGGGCAAAGTGCCAGAAAAGGCGCATCTAATAGATTACCTTTTCTGAGCAGTTTTTAGGCTGGTGGCCTATATCAATGACCTCTTACCAGCCTGAGAATACCAGCCTCCTGCTGTGAGCTTTAGCAAGGCTGGTTGTCAAAAATGGGTGGGACCCCACACTGTTTCTTCAATTATTTATTTAAATAATTAAAAAAAACAGTGTTAGGACCCCTCTATTCTTGATAACCAACCTTGCTGAAGCTGACAGCTGAGGGTTGCCTGGTTGGTTCAAGTAAAAAGGGGAGAACCCACGTTGGGTTTTTCATTCATTTATTTTGTTAGATCGCAGGCGGTGGCTGAGGAATACTCCAGTCATCCGCTCCTGCTGTCACTGCTATTAGTGGCAGCAGGTGTCGGATGATGGGGGTAAGACTCCCAAAAGCCCCCACCTGCTGGCATCATTCAGACTTTAAGATAACTCTCATCATTCTCCTCTGCTTGTGCCGATCCCCGGCAGAGCAGGGGAGAAGGATGAGAGCCGTCTTCAGCACCTCCCGCCAGGGAACAGCGCTTACTGTAGCGCTTCTTCCCCGGCGACCATCTGTGTGATACTGATGTGTCACACAGATGGCATACATGTGCGGTACGTGTTTACAGAGACCCATTTACTTCAATGGGTCACTGTGATTCGTGCAGCTGCACAAAAACGGACATGTCAACGAGTCGGTCACTCAGACACACGGTCCATGAAAAAACACAGATATGTGCATTCATTTGAATGAGTCTACATGTGTCATTGTCTCCAGTACGTGTGAAAACTGTCGCCACATGTACTGGAGACACTGACGTGTGAAAGAGGCCTAAAGGAGTAATGAGTCACGTAGCAATAATTGTGTTCTAACAAATTTGCAATATTTTCTTAAAACATTAAATATGAGTAATTTTTTATGAACTCTGTTGTTTTTATTATTAACGCTTGAACTCCCACTTGATTTTTTATTTTTCCTATTTTGTTTTTCCCCTCCCTTTCTTCCAAAAGACATATTTTTTGTATTATTGTTTTTCCATCACATAGCCATATGACGGTTTTGTCCTTTGCAGTTTTGAATAACAGTATTAATTTTACCACACAACGTAATGGAAAATTAGAAAAAAAAATCAGAATGCAGTTAGTGGAAAAAAATGCATAAAGTAAAAATGACCAGGCAACAAAAAAAATAAAAGATGTCATACGGGCTATCAGTATGACATCCGATTTTTCCGGATACATTACTATTCTGTATGATGGGAAACTGTAAATGGTCCTGTAAGATTAATAGCTTGTGAGTAAAAAAAACAGATTGAACACACATGGATGACAAGTGAGGAAAAAATCATCCCACTTTTCTAGATGAGAATGGGACTGATTTTTTTATACGCTCATGTGACCCCAGCCTCACCCGTTCTGTGAAAAAAATCACAGCATGCCAGGATTACACTCCGAAATCAGAGGGGCGTGAGAGACAAATCAGATGCCATATGGAGTCACAATGCAGCATACTATTTTGCCAGATATATTACAATTCTGTAGCATAGGAAATTGCAAATTGTTGTGTTAAAGGGAACGTGTCACCCCCCTGGCGTTTTTAACTAAAAGAGCCACCTTGTACAGCACTAATGCTGCATTCTGTCAAGGTGGCTCTTTTATTTGGGTCCCCTCCAACGCTGAAATATTCGTTTTTAAAATTTGCCCACCATACCTGTATGTCTTTTCCCCCGGACACAAATGCCTCCCAGCCATCACTCATTTCCTCCGTGCGCCGGGTGCTGCCTCCTGTGTCTTCATTAACGTCCCCGGCGCCTGCGCTGTAAGTTTTTTTTTCGGGCATGCGCAGTTTGCGCTGCCCTTTGACTCCCATCACATGATGGGAACTTTCAGTGCAGGCACCGAGGATGTTAATGAAGGCACAGGAGGCGGTACTCAGAGCACGGAGCAAATGAGTTATGGCTGGGAGGTGTTTGTGTCCAGGGGAAAAGACATGCCCCCTGGACAGACTACAGGTATGGCGGGCAAATTATGAAAACGAATATTTCAGCATTGGAAGGGACCCCAAATAAAAGGGCCACCTTGACAGAATGCAGCATTAGTGCTGTCCAAGGTGGCTCTTTTAGTTAAAAACGCCAGGGGGGTGACAGGTTCCCTTTAATGATTAGTAACTGATGAGTAAAAATTTAGTATGGACTGCGCACAGATTACAAAAAATCGTCAAACTTTTGTAGGTGAAAATCTGACCGATTTTTAATATGGTCATGTCACCCTAGCATAATGGTGAAAAAGAAGTGTGATTTTGAGATTACTTGGACTATACAGAGCAGTACAACTGCATTGCAGTATGTAGATAAAATGTTCTCCTTTGAAGCTCAGCCACAAGCTGGACTTCACATGGTGACAAAAATGCCAGCCACGGGGGCTTCAGAAAGTCCTTGGCTGCAATGACAACCCATCATCCCCTCACAATAGTCTCTTGCAAAGGCCTATGGGAGAGTTTGTATGTGCACTCCAACCATAGCAAAATTTAAAAGCCAATGTTGGTGAATGACAATGGCTGTTCAGTAGATATGGCACATAAGAAAACAACAGCCATAGACTCTGATTTATCCTTTTGCGATAAATTGGAAAAAATCCAATATATTACATTTATTGATACCAAACATAGCAAACTTTATAGATGCCAACGTGTTTGCCGTATGAATAATAGATATCGCTGTATGTATGAGCATGATTGCCATTCAGGAGATGTGGAAAGCTGAGTGACAGACTCTAATGGAATCTACAGAAGTGTAATTTGTCTGAAAGGGAATAACTCATTAGCTTTTAATGGAAAGTTATGAAAATGAATGTAAATGTGGCTGTCTTCATATAATGTAAGTATGTAAGTGATTGGTAATGTTCTGGTGAAGAGGGCTTATTTATGAAGAATAGCGCAAAGTAAAAGAAGTGTTCCCATAGCAACCAATCAGGTCAATGCTGCCGAATAAGAACCAACTCTATGCAAGGAGATCCTAAGAAGAAATGTGCATATGGTAAACACATTAGGAAAACTGTTTTCTATCATGTTTGTAATATTTTTGGTTTAATTTTGACCACTAAGGCTACTTTCACACATCAGGTTTTCAGTGTCAGGCTAAATCCGGCTAATTTTCAAAAAACCGGATCAGGCGAATGTTGCCGCCGGATCAGGTTTTTTTCCCATAGACTTGTATTAGTGCCGGATAGCACCGGATGACATTGCGTTTCGTCTGATTTTCGCAGGATCCGGCAAATCTGCCGCTTCCGGTTTCTTGAAAAAACGTCCATTGCAACGTTTTTTGTCTCCGGCGAAAAAGCCTGAAGCGCCGGATCCGGCGCTTCCGGCTGTTTGCTACAATGAAGGCCTATGGGAGCCGGAAGGTGCCAGATCCGGAAAAAGGCGGATCCGGCTGCCTGATCCAGTTTTTTAAACTGAGCATGCTCCAAATTTTTTGTTATCCAATACTCTAGATAGGCTAACCGGATCCGTCAAAAAAACGCATCCATCGCATCAGTTTTTCAAAATCTGCACTGGATCCAGTTTTTCCAACGTTCGCCGGATTTAGCCTGACACTGAAAACCTGATGTGTGAAAGTAGCCTAAGGCTATGGGCAAGTAAATTAGTAGATCGGATAAATAACCAGATTTTTATGGCACACACATCTATAAGGTCCGCTATTGCTCTGCAGAAGGATTTTCTGGAGCTCTTGGAACCACTGCACTTCAAAACTATGGGTTTAGAAACACTCCATCATCCTACTAAAGCTGTTCTGTGGACATTTATATTATGGGGGTATTCTTCCTGTGCCTCGGTATGAAATTTGAGTCATGCAGAGTTCCCATAAGGAACCACAACATCTTGTAACAGAAGTGCTTGTCTGTGTAAAGTAGTGGGAAGCTGTCTGACACCACTTCTGAAGATTTTTTGCATGATTTATGTATTGACCTGTTATTGTGTGTGTTTTTTTCACTTGGGCTGGTATGTCTGGTTGCTTGGGGGTTAAGAACTGGGCCAACCCATATGGAGGAAGGGTTACAAGGCAGCTAAGGGAGTATTTTCTGGTTTTAGTCAGGTAAGTTTTGGAAAGAGAAAATAATAGGATACTGTCAGAGAAACCAGCAGTCTGGGTGTGCAGAAGAGCAGATCGTACACAGTAGGTTGCAAATCAGTAACAGTGGCAGTAATTCTCCATCGCAGACAAGTTTGGGGTGCCTATATAAAGAAACATATAATAAAAGAAAGTCTAGTGTTTGTCAGACTTGGGGGGACCTTAGTGATGAGATCCAGGATGTAATAGCCTGTGACACTTTATAAGAAGTCATAGTGTAAGGGCTGGCGGATCGCACCAAATAAATACAGAGTCGCAATAGAAACGCTGTGCCCTTTTAGCAGTCACAGGCTGCAGCAGGTGGATGCTAGTGGGATCCCTAGAATTCACCCCCACTACGCTGGTGGTTGGACTCGCTCTGACCTTCGGTGACTTTTGAGCCCGTGCCTGAGGACGCCATGAGCAGATGCTGAGTCCAAGCAGGAATTCCCACCCTACACTGACAGAACTGTGAACGCAGCTGTGCAGCCACTATTAAGTGCTGACTGGTTTACTCCCATCACCTTAATACCCAAACAACAACCAGAGGGAAGGGGATGATTTAGGAGCATTCACCAAAGTCAATCTCACAGCACACACATACATTGTCAGGTCAATACTAGCGCATGGCTAAGCAGCCATGCAAACGTCTAAGGGTATGTTTCCACGGTCAGGAAACGCTGCTTGTTTGACGCTGCGCAGAGCTGCAGCATCAAACAAGCAGCATCCAGATGTTCCAGCATAGTGGAGGGGATTTTATGAAATCCCGTCTCCACTATGCGTGGAAACCCGCACGCGGCGGCCCTGCGACTACGGACATGCTGCGCATCTTTTCAGATCGCAGCATGTCCGTACACCTTGCGGGGACGCAGCGTCCCCGCAAGGCATATCACAGGGCGCTATGGGAGAGAGCGATCATCCCGGATGTGAAGAGTTAACACATCCGGCATGATCGCATCCCAGAAAGGGGGCGGGGCTTAGCGCCGAGCGGCTTCGCCGCTGCGGCGATACCGCCGGCCATCCTGAACGTGGAAACATACCCTTACAGTCGCAGCCTTCCGGGACCTTCCTGGTGGTCCAAGCAGAGCCGCTACAGGACCTGAACATGTGACCTCTGACCTCCAATGAGAGTTTGTCCCACCGGGAATGCTCAGTAGACAAAAAGCAGGACTTAGTCCCTGGAGTGTCTGCTCACCGCTGATTAATGCTGGTTACAATAGCTGGACCTGCAACGACAGCTGTAACCAGACATACAGCATCTTCTTCAGCACGACACTGGGACTGATATCTCTGCTGAGCAGGCTCCTCTGCGGCTGGGGGAAAATGGGAGACCACAGAGGACATGGTTCGAGATTTTCCCTGTGCAGCGGTGCGAGCTTGACACCTAACACACAGTGAAACATATTGGCCTTTATATGCACAGGAAGAAAGAAGCAATATGTATTCTGCAGAAGATGAAGGTCCCCAGGTATCTAGCGTTCCCCTTTGCAATGTTATACACAAGTGTTGTGCTTTTGCCTGAAACCACAAAGTTTGGGCCTCTGTTATGTGCAATAGGTGAAGTATTTAAGAACCATTCCTGCTACTGATTGCATATATGTTCAGTGTTCATATGTAGTAAGCAACAGTTTACTTCCTTAACCCCTTTCTGCCAGCTGACGGTACAGTACGTCAGCTGGCAGATCCCCTGATTTGAGGTGGGCTCCGGCGGTGAGCCCACCTCAAAGCCGCGACATGTCAGCTGTTTTGTACAGCTGACATGTGCACGCAATGAGCGCGAGCGGAATCGCGATCCGTTCGCGCCCATTAACTAGTTAAATGCCGCCGTCAAGCGCTGACAGCGGCATTTAACTAGCGCTCCCGGCCGCGCGGCCGGAAGTGCTCGCACCGCTGACCCCGTCACATGATCGGGGGTCAGCGGTGCATTGCCATAACAACCAGAGGTCTCCTTGAGACCTCTATGGTTGTTGATGGCCGATTGCTTTGAGCACCACCCTGTGGTCGGCATTCAGAGTACACCTGCATTTCTGCTACATAGAGGTGATCTGTACTTCACTTCTATGTAGCAGAGGCGATCGAGTTGTGCATGCTTCTAGCCTCCTATGGAGGCTGTTGAAGCATACCAAAAAATTTTAAAAAGTGTTTAAAAATATAAAAAAATAAAAAATATATAAAAGTTCAAATCACCCCCGTTTCGCCCCAATGAAAATAAAACAATTAAAAAAAAAAAATCAAACATACACATATTTGGTATCACCGCATTCAGAATCGCCCGATCTATCATTAAAAACAAAGGATTAATCTGACTGCTAAATGGCGTAGCGAGAAAAAAAATCTAAACTCCAAAATTACGTTTTTTTGGTCGCCGCAACACTGAATTAAAATGCAATAACGGGCAATCAAAAGAATGTATCTACACTAAAATGGTATCATTAAAAACGCCAGCTTACCACACAAAAAATAAGCCCTCACCTGACCCCAGATCACGAAAATTGGAGACGCTACAGGTGTTGGAAAATCGCGCATTTTTTTTTCTTTTTAGCAAACTTTGGAATTTTTTTTCACCACTTAGATAAAAAAAAACCCTAGACATATTAGGTGTCTATGAACTTGTAATGGCCTGGAGAATCACAGTGGCAGGTTAGTTTTAGCATTTGGTGAACCTAGCAAAAAAGCCAAACAAAAAACAAGTGTGAGATTGCACTTTTTTTGCAATTTCATCACACTTGGAATTTTTTTCCCATTTTCTGTTACACGGCATGGTAAAACCAATGGTATCGTTCAAAGGTACATCTCGTCCCGCAAAAAATAAGCCCTCACATGGCCATATTGACGGAAAAATAAAAAGTTATGGTTCTGGGAAGGAGGGGAGCGAAAAATGAAAACGAAAAAATGTTAAAAGCTCGGGGGGTGAAGGGGTTAATGCACCTCTATAGCATTTTATTTTATTTCAGTGCTAGAGTGTTGCTTCTAATCTAAAATGATTGACCCTAGTCCTATACTCAGCTGCTGCTGTCTTCACCTTCTATCACCGCTTTTTAATTGGACTCTGGCAATTTGTGACCTGCCGGATCACTGCACTTTTTCATTGAATGAGTTGGAAGTCACTCTTCATGCTAGTCTATGGGACCTTCTTTTTGGTCTAATATACTTGCATTGAGACCTTGTGATGTAACTTCTGACTTTCGGTCACAAGATAGCCCCGTGAGAATTGCAAAATGTTAGTGTGCTATTATACAGTATAATTTATAATCTGAAATTGAGAGCTTCATCGGCATACATTGTGTCTTCCTCTCTAGAACATTGGCTGCTGGAAAAGTAGATCATCATTCTTCTGATAAATGTAAGTCTTGAAAGTGAAACCTGCACCCAGAAGACATGTTTACCATATATTTTTTAAATGGTATTACCCTTATACTTTTTTACAGTCTTGGAGTGTAGTCTAATATGACAATGTGGTCCTAGCTGGGTGATAGTGCTGTGAGGGCCTTGTGCCCATGCAAGCCACCGATAGCCAATGGTATTGGCTGGCCAGGACCACGAGTTCCACAGATTGGCAAAGGAGACTTCTGTTCAAACATGGGAACTTTATTGAACTTGATGAGTGTCACGGACGTGGTTTGTGGAACCCCTGTGCCAAGAACCGTGGAGAGCCTGGAGGGGTATGACTAAGTGATCACCTGACTGTTTACTAGAGCCTCTGATGGTGAGGTTAGACTTGTAGTCCATGAGCCAAGAACCAAATTTGACGATATCGGTACCAAGCGGAGTGACTAATTCTCTTTGGTATTTTTAGGTAGATGCATGTCTGTAGTTTATTTTTTGATATGATAGCCCTTACATATACGTAGCTTATTAACCCCTTCAGCCCTAGGCCTATTTGTACCCAAGTGCCTAAGCCAATCTGACCTGTGCCACTTCATGGGCTAATAACTTTGGAACGCTTTCACCTATCCAAGCCATTCTGAGATTGTTTTCTCGTGACATATTGTACTTCACGTCAGTGCTAAATGGGAGTCAATATATTTTACCTTTCTATATAAAAAAATGCTAAATATTCGGAAATTTTGGAAAAATCGGCAATTTTTTAACTTTGAAATTCTCTGCTTTTTACAAAAATACTGATACCCCCCATAATAGTTATTAATTTACACTCCCCACATGTTTACTTCATATTGGCATCATTTTGAAAATGAAACCTTATTGTTTTACGACGTAATAGGGCTTATAGTTTTATGCGCAATTTTTCACATTTACAGCAAAACCCACTTTTCAAAGGACCAAGTCACTTCTGAAGTCACTTTAAGGGGCTTACATAACAGAAACCACCCATAAATTACCCCATTTTGCAAACTACACCCCTCAAGCTGTTCAAAACTCATTTTTAAAAACTGTTAACCCTTTAGGTGTTCCACAGGAATTTTAGCATGAGCCAAGAACCAAATATGACGATATCGGTACCACCCGGAGTGACTAGATGTAGTATTTGTAACAAAATTTAATCCAAGTTATGTAAATACACACTGAACATGTCATGTGCATATATATATATATATATATATATATATATATATATATATATATATATATATATATATATATATATATATATGTTACTCCATAATATCTTCAACATCGGACTCTGAATCTGACTGTTGTTCTACTGGCTCGTCTTCAGTACCCTTGTTCTGGCATGTCTGTAATCTGCACATGTCTGTGCACTTCAGGCCATTGCTGAGGCAAGTACACTGAGGAAGTTCACATGACCGCACACACTTGCAGGACAGTAGCTGTATAATAGCTTCTGGTGCTGGTGCCCCTTGCATCCACTTGACAACAAGCTTTCCGTCGTTATCTATCATCCAACCGCAGTCTGTTGGGTTTGCAACCCATGGCTGGCTCTGCAGACTTCTCCTCCAGATCGCAGCCTGGTAGTTTGCACGCAGTGCATGCATGAAAAGGCAGTCCTGGCAAGGAGGGAGTTGACTTGACTCTACCACTCCACGTCTGGCACAGAACAGCTGATAACGGAGCCTGTTTACCTCAGTTGTTTGGGTAGTTGGCAGGTACATGTGGCAGGTGATTTCCTGTAACTTCTCAAAAAGTTCGGTAGACACTTCCCATGAACGACCAACTTCCTGAAAGGCATCCTGGTATGTCTTGTTCATCTTCAACTGCTTGAGTGTCGTCATCTTCCCACGGCCAGCGAATGCACTGACGGTGTCACAGCCTGTAAATGCATGCATACCAATCAATGAATCACATACGCTGCCTCCCAATGTTCGGCTCAGAGTGGTGATATCCAGGAATCTTGTCCGGTTCTGTGTACCGCATTTCTGGAACAGGTGGGATGGGATTTTGTGGCACATGCCCAGACACAGGACCATGACATCAGTATCCTCCGAAGTGATGATGACCGACTTGTAACCAGATTCTGCTGCATGAAGAGCATGGAGAAGGAGGCGTGTGTCTGCTTCTTCTTGATTTGACTTAAGGTCAGCAGCCTCTTCCCACTGTTCTTTGGTGATCTTAAAGCAGAGCTGCTCACATGTGACATACAGCTCCTTCTCCTCAAGCTTCTCCCTGTGGTGTTTCGCCTTCCATTCTTCTACCAGAAACTTTATGAGACTTGCCTTGTTGGAGGAACTACTTAGAAGCTTTTTCCACTGCTGGATGTTGTGCCCATGTTGAATGTTCTTGAAATGGATCCCTGTGCCTTCATATCTGTTGACTCTTTCTGTATCTTTGATGGATGTCTCCTTGTAGACGTCAAAGACAATATCAATGCGCTTGCTCTTAGCACCCTCATGGATAGCGCGACTCATTGCTGTGCCTGCTAGCTGGCCAAATGTTGCATTGTTTCCCTTCAGTTTCTGAACCAGGCTCATCCCATCAATGATGGTTGCAGAGGGCTCGGGGATCACTTCTGCAGGACGAGCATTCCTCTCCAACTCCCTTGCGAGGGCAGCCTTGTTGGTCTTGCGGATAGACCCATCACCATTGGCAAGTGCCCATGGCAATGGACCCAGGGGATGAGTCAAGACATCACTCATTTGTAGCTTTCTGTTCTCAGCTACAAGTATCATCTGGCCAAATAGGTTTCTGTCAGCCTTCAAAATTACCTCCTTGCCAAGACCTTGTCTGCGTGTCTTCATTTGGATGTTAGAGAACGTTTTAAGTTTGTTCTTCGTCATCTTGTCATGAAACAATGTAGTTGGCTTATCGGTACCCAAACGCTCATCCTTGAATGTTTGATATGCATCCTCTCCTATACTGTATGCCCCTTGAAGGTCTTTGGCTACATCTGGTGGTGCTACAGTCGCTGTTGACAAACTGATAAGTTCACCATTATGCTCTTTGTTGAAGGGGTTCACCCAACCTGTCTCCAGCAGTTGAACGAAAGATTGGACATCGGCTTCATCTCTTCTAATCCTAGACACCTGTAGGTCTGAATGGCTGAAGTCAGTATATTGTTGGCCTACCAGGGCCCTCAGCTGCCTCAAGTACATACTGCGGTACTCTGATGTCAGGTAGAACCTGGAAACAGCTCCAACTTTGAGGCTGAAGCCTTTTGTGCCCCCTGGTGTCTGGGTGTCTTTGTTGATTGTCTCTTCAATGGTCTGGTCCACAGGAATTCGTCCAAAAGGATTCTTGCTACCGATCTGGACCGAAAAGCCACCTTGCATGAAGTATTCATGGACCTCTGGGTGTTCTATGGGCAGCCGAGACATTGTGGCATAGTAATAGGTTAGGTATCGGGCATAGTTGACCTTGTCATAGGCAAAACACCATGGTATCATCTGTCGGATTGCTCCTAGGTGAAGCATCCAGTTGCCTTCTCTTGAAGCTCGAACCAGGGCCAGCATGGTCTCGACCATGTCCAAGTATGACATCCAGAATGCTGAGAGTTGTTCATTTCTGAGGGTCTCAAGATAAACTTGAAAGAGCTTCAGGGTAAGTGTGCAAGATTCATTATCCAAGAGCTTTTCGAAGGATCCCTGCGACACACTGATGCGAAAGTTTGTGATGTTCTTCAGTGTTTCATCCAGATGGTGAAGGTCCCTTGCATGGTTTTCTTCTAGCCATGGAAGGAAGTTTTTCCATGCAAGCCTCATAAGTGCTTCATAGACCAGCTTGTGTAGTCTCACTGCTCTGTTGTACCTCCGGCCGTCCATCACTCCAGACACTGATCCTTCAGCGATTACACCGGATTCAACACACAGATCTCTAAGGCCTGCATCCTGAAATAGGTGTCAGCCTCTACAGAGGGAGATAGGAGCTCTGCAGAGAAGACCGGAGAGTCCTGTTCAGCACAGAACGTGTATGTGTCAGTGTGTGTGCGTGTGTTGGGGCACCTCAGGGTGTCTTCAAATGTGACATAGCCCCCTAGATTTCTTCCAGTAAAATTTGCACTCCAAAAGTCATTTGGCGCTCCTTCCCTTCCGAGGCCTGCCGTTCCCCAATACTGCAGTGTACGACAACATATCGGGTGTTGTTGTGTTCGGGAGAGATTGGTGAACAAATAGTGGGGTGCATTTTTTGCTGGTACACCTCTTAAAAATAAAAAAATGAGCCTAAAATGACACCTTCATGTAAAAAATGCACTTTTTCCATTTTCTCAACCAAGTGTTTCCAACTACTGTGAAACACTGGTTGGGTCAAAGTGGTCACTATACCCCCTAAAAGATTCCTTGGGGGTGTAGTTTCCAAAATAGGGTCACTTTTTGGGGTTTCCACTGTGGGGGTACCTCAGGCAGCCTTCAAATGTGACATGGCCCCCTAGATTTCTTCCAGTGAATCCGCCACCCAAAAACCACATAGCGCTCCTTCCGTGTTGAGCTGTGCTGTGTGCCCATACTTTAGTTTACGAGTACATGTGGGGTGTTTCTATAAACTGCAGAATTAGGGTAACCAAGTTTGGGTTTGCCGTTAACCCTTGCTAGGTTGCAGGTAAAATTGGATTACAATGTAATATCTGGAAAAAAAATGAAATTTTGAAATTTCGCCTTCATTCTGCTAAAATTCCTGTGGAACACCTAAAGGGTTAACAGTTTTTAAAAATGAGTTTTGAACAGCTTGAGGGGTGTAGTTTGCAAAATGGGGTAATTTATGGGTGGTTTCTGTTATGTAAGCCCCTTAAAGTGACTTCAGAAGTGACTTGGTCCTTTGAAAAGTGGGTTTTGCTGTAAATGTGAAAAATTGCGCATAAAACTATAAGCCCTATTACGTCGTAAAACAATAAGGTTTCATTTTCAAAATGATGCCAATATGAAGTAAACATGTGGGGAGTGTAAATTAATAACTATTATGGGGGGTATCAGTATTTTTGTAAAAAGCAGAGAATTTCAAAGTTAAAAAATTGCCGATTTTTCCAAAATTTCCGAATATTTAGCATTTTTTTATATAGAAAGGTAAAATATATTGACTCCCATTTAGCACTGACGTGAAGTACAATATGTCACGAGAAAACAATCTCAGAATGGCTTGGATAGGTGAAAGCGTTCCAAAGTTATTAGCCCATGAAGTGGCACAGGTCAGATTGGCTTAGGCACTTGGGTACAAATAGGCCTAGGGCTGAAGGGGTTAATAAGCTACGTATATGTAAGGGCTATCATATCAAAAAATAAACTACAGACATGCATCTACCTAAAAATACCAAAGAAAATTAGTCACTCCGGGTGGTACCGATATCTGGCCCGGCTCATGGACTATTGGCTCCCACTGAACGCCAGGTGCCACTGCAGGACAGACCAATGGTTACGCTGCAGCTGGACCCAGAAGGACAGACTGAATGGAGCAGCAGGCAGAGCTTGCATCATAGTGCAGCTGACCAAGTTTGTATCCAAGTGCAGCAGTTTGCGTTAGAGTGCAGCAGTTTGCGTTAACGTACAGCAGACAGAGCTTGTGCCAGAGTGCAGCAGACAGGGTCTGCATTAGAGTGCAGCTAGCATGGTTTGCATTTAGAGTGCAGCAGGCAGGAATTGCACTAGAATGCAGCAGGCAGGATTTGCATGAGAGTGCACCATGCAGGATTTGCATCACAGTTCAGCAGGCAGGATTTGCACTAGAGTCCAGCAGGCAGGATTTACATCAGGGTGCAGCAGGCAGGATTTGCACAAAAAGTGCAGCAGGCAGGATTTGCACTTAGAGTGCAGCAGGCAGGATTTGCATGAAAGTGCAGCAGGCAGTATTTGCATCAGAGTACAGCAAGCAAGTATTACACTAGCATGCAGCAAACAGGACTTGCACTGGTATGTGAGCAGAGAAGGCTTTGGAGAAGAAACCGCAGGACACAAGGCAACCCGAGGAGGACTTCTGAGTAAGCACCACTCTGGCCCCTGACGAGGATGCATCCTCCTCAAGGAAGAACTGTTTGTTCAGATCCAGATGATGCAGAATTTCTGTGGTGGAGAAGAACCATTTAAGAGAGTGGAATGCCTCTTCAGCCTTGGAGGACTAGTTCTTTGGATTGGCTCCCTTTTGGGTCATAGCAGAGATGGGAGCAGTCACAGTGGAGAAATGAGAAATAAATTGCCGATAATATTTAGCAAAACCAAGGAATCTTTGAGTTGCTTTGACTCCAACGGGCAGCGGCCATTTAAAGATGGAAGAGACTTTCTCAGGATCCATTCAGAGCCCGGTATCTGAGAAAATGTAACCCAAGAAGGGAAGAGAGGACTGTTCAAAAACCCATTTTTCATACTTGGCATAGAGTTGATTCTCCCTAAGATGCTGAAGAACTTGCTGAACAGCTCACCTGTGGGAGGCCAAATCTAGGGGAAATACCAGAATATCGTCCAGCTACACCACAATGCAGAAATAGAGCAGGTCCAGGAAGATATCATTGATGAACTCTTGGAAGCGGCGGGTGCATTACTGAGACCGAAGGGCATCATGCGGTATTCATAATATCCATCCCTGATGTTGAAAGCCATCTTTCATTTGTCTTCCGGCGAATGCCGATTAGATTGTATGCGCCCCTCAGATTTAATTTGGTGAAGATCCTGGCACCTCTTAACCGGTCAAGCAATTCAGGAATTAATGGGATAGGGTATCAATTCTTCACTGTGATCTGGTTGAGGCCCCGATGGTCTATACAGGGCCGGAGTGATCCTTCCTTCTTCTTAACGAAAAAACCCAGCCCAAGCAGGAGAGGAGGACTTCTGAATGAACCCATGGGCCGAATTCTCCCGAATGTAGAATGACATGGCTTGAGTCTCAGCTGGAGACAGAGGGTAAATTTGATCTCTAGGGATTGTAGATTTAGGAATTAAGTCAATAGGACAGTCATATGAGGAGTGAGACAAGTAAGAAAGAACATAGAACACTGCATTCTCTGTGTGAAGCATCCCAATATGGACCACAAGTGGCTTAGTAACCAGATGAACCACCTCCTGAAGAGTTCTCTCATCAACAGAAGTTATGACCAGAGGGTTTTAAAGTGGACGGACAGAAATTTGGAAGCGATCCACTACCGCCTGGAGGACAAAGTTTCCCGCTGCCCAGGAATCCACATATTCTGTCTCAACAAACTGGGATTCACCGGTTGTAACGGCCACAGTAAGAGTCAGGGGCTGAGAGGAGTCTTTTCATCTAGGAAGGCCTCTCCTTCCGATCCTAGACGCTGGAGTTTTCTGGCCTTACCGGACAGGCACGGATGAAGTGACCTGTATCACCACAATACAGGCACTGGCCTGTATTGGCAAGTAAGTAAGTGACTAGCAAGAGTAAAGCGGTTGACCTGCATGGATTCTGGTGAGGCCCCGACAAGGGAGGGTGGAGGAACAAGTGGTCTCTGAAAGGACAGAGCCAGGCACCATGATTTTCTTTCATGTACCACCTCACAGGTGCGCTCCTGGAAACAAAGGTCTATATGGATAGCCAGGGAGACCAGGTCATCGAAGGTAGTTGGTAGGTCGTGACCTGAAGCTCATCCTTTGTGTTTCCAGAGAGCTCCTCCCAGAATGTTGCCACCAACACTTTGTTATTCCAACTGAGCTCGGAATGTAGAGTACGGAAACCTATCGCATATTGTCAAACAAATGAGTTGGACTGGCGTAAGCGAAGAAGAGCAGAAGCTGATAAGGTGGATCACCTGGGTTCATCGAAAACTTTGCGAAAGGCATCTATGAATACAGAGAAATTAGAGATGATAGGGTCCTCTCTCCCATAATGAATTCAGCCACGCCAGGGCCTCACCTCCAAGATGTGACATAAGGAATGCTACCTTTGTACGGTCTGACAGGAAGTGATGAGGAAGCAGTTCAAAATGTAGCTGGCACTGATTAATGAAACCACGGCAGAGCTTAGGATTGCCATCAAAGCGTGGTGGAGCTGCAAGTCCAGGACCTGAAGCTCGAACTAAGCAGACTGACTGAGTAGTCTCCAGAGAAGACCTGGCAACATGAACATGAGGAGACTCTGGCAGTGAGAGACTGCAACTGCATAGACAACTTCTCTTGTATATTTTTCTGTCGACAGAGCTCTTGGTACATGGTCTGATCAGACAGCATCTGGGATCCAGAGGTGTCCATGGCCTGAGCACACTGTCATGGATGTGGTTTCTGGAACCACTGTGCCACTAACTGTGGAGAGCCTGGAGGGCTGTGGCTAAGCGATCACCTGACTGTTCACTAGAGCCTCTGATGGTGAGGTTAGACTTGGCTCCCGATGAATGCCAGGTGCCACTCCAGGACAGACCAACAGTCGCGCAGGAGCTGGACCCAGAAGGACCGACTGGATGGCGCAGCAGGCAGAGCTTGCATCATAGTGCAGCTGACCAAGTTTGTATCTGAGTGCAGTAGTTTGTGTCAGAATGCAGCAGACAGGGTCTGCATCAGAGTGCAGCAAGCAGATTTTGCATGTAAAGTGCAGCAGGCAGGAATTGCACTAGAATGCGGCAGACAGGATTTGCATCAGAGTGTAGCAGGCTGTATTTGCACTTAGAGGGCAGCAAGCAGGATTTGCATCAGAGTGCAGCAGGCAGGATTTGCATCAGAGTGCAGCAGGCAGGATTTGCACTGGTATGCAACCTTGCACAACATAGACTGTAAACAGTAAACAGTTAGGTTGCTCAGGTACCTCCCCAATGGGGATGAGGCAATATATACATAATGTCCCACAGCCATTGGCTGGGGAGAAAATAGCAAGTGCACACACGTGCCCTAAAGACATGGCTAGAGGACCAGCTGGAAGCAGGAAGAGCATGGGGAAGGGAAGAACTGTCTGCAGCATGGGTGTAATAATTATAGGGGATAACTCAGGAGACTCTTTGCGTGGAACAAGACAACTACAGGACACAGTTTTATAAGTGGTAAAGTCTATATTATCACACGGTGATTCAAACAGGTGCAGAGAGAAACTCAAGTCCACAACACTTGGTGCAAATAATAAACGCAGCTTAGCAGTCTATAGGAAACTTCAGAGGAAAATGCAATCAAGCAGAAAGTCTATGAAGCACAGTTATTCTTGAGGATACTTGACACGAATAAATCCTTGTCTTAGTCTAGGCACAGATAGATATGCTTATTAGGCAGTTCAAATCATATCTTAGCTCAACCAGGGAGGCCTGGTTAATAGTCTCAGGTTATTGCAAAGCAGCAACAGCTTACATGACCAGCAAATGCAGATGGAAGTAAACACGACCAGCAGAATGAAGGAGGATTACTGGAAACTTGTGTATGCAGCAGGAACTCAGAGCAGAGTAGCAGGATCACCACACAGGTTCACAGGAGCAGGTGTATCGCCAGGAAGTAATCAGAGGTCAGGAGCTGGATGCAAGGCAAAATACTCTAGCACAGACTGAAGGCTAGGGTGGAGTTTTATAGCAGGAGGCACAGTGCACATGAGACCAAAGACGCCATCTTGGAAAAGGGCAGTAATGCACAAAAGGTAAAAAAAGTTCAGAGTCCTGACATTACTCCCTCCTTAGAAGCGGCCTCAGGACGATCCTGGACCTGGTTTCTCAGGGAATCTCTGATGAAAACGAGAAATCTTCTGTTGGGAATTGATGTTTTCCACTGGTTCCCAAGAGTCTTCCTCAGGGGGATATCCCTGCCATCTTATCAGATATTGGAGCCGATTCCTGCGAATCCTGGAATCAATAATTTCCTCCACCACGAATTGTTCTTGCCCATCAATCACCACAGGCTGTGGAGGTGGCACAACACGTCCCTGGAAGGTATTAGGAGATACAGGCTTTAGTAAAGATACATGAAAAACTGGGTGTACCTTCATTGTCCTAGGCAGCTTCAGCCGGCAGGCCACAGAGCTTGAAAGGGCCAATGAATTTCTGTCCAAGTTTTTGTGAAGGAACGTTTAACTTCAGATTCTTAGTTGCTAACCACACGGAATCTCCTACCTTGAACATGGGTGCAGGTTTACGGAATCTATCAGCCGATCTCTTATAACGTTCTTGAACTGTGGTCAGGGATTCCTTCAGAACCTTCAGATTCTGTCTCATCGCAGTCAGCCTTTCCTCCACTGCCGGAACCAGAGTATTAATTGGAGACCTAGGTAAAATACACGGATGATAACCCAGATTGGCAAACAAAGGTGTAAATTTAGTGGACGCGCTCTGAGAATTATTATATGAAAATTCGACTAACGGCAGCAACTCCAACCAATCATCCTGGAGATGGCTGACATAACATCTTAGATATTATTCCAGCGTCTGGTTGGTACGCTCAGTCTGACCATTTGTCTGGGGATGGTAAGCAGAAGAGAGACAGACATTAATATTGAGTGCCGAGCAAAACCCCTTCCAGATTCTTGAAGTGAACTGTACTCCACGGTCAGAGATGATCTCATCCAGAACCGCGTGCAACCGAAAGACATTCTGTATAACCAAGTTCACTGTATCTTTAGCTGAGGGGAGGCCGGTGCACGGAACAAAATGAGCAGCTTTAGTCAGGCGATCAACTACCACCATGATTGTATTCATGCCCCCCAATGTAGGCAGCTCCACAATAAAGTCCATTGATATAGACCCCCAAGGGTGGGATGGAACAGGTAATGGTTGTAGAAGATCCGTAGGTGCCACATGAGGAGTCTTGTAACGGGCACATACCTCGCAAGAGAGAACATAGTCCTTGGTATCCTTCAGGCAAGTTGGCCACCAGAAGAATTGGCTCAGGAACTCTTGTGTCTTCTGTACCCCCCTGTGACCAGCCAACTTGGAGTCATGTACCAACTTGAGGATCAGCAGACGGACGACCTCTGGGACGTAGATACGTCGATCTCTGAACCACATGCCACCCTTAAAGACAAGATTAATATCCACAGGTGGGTTGGCCAGAAATACATCACCTTCATAGGCCTCCCTGCACTCCTTCCACAAGTCCTGATTGTGGATAACTCCGATGAAATTGGCATCAGATAGAATGGTCTTGGACAGGGCTCCAGGTACGGAATCCGCAGCATGGATTCGGGATAAAGCATCAGCCTTCCCATTACAAGAACCTGGACGGTACGAGATAACAAAGTTAAATTGATTTAAAAATAAGTTCCTAAGAGCCTGACGAGGAGAAAGACATCTAGCGG
This sequence comes from Ranitomeya variabilis, assembly GCF_051348905.1. NCBI lineage: Eukaryota > Metazoa > Chordata > Amphibia > Anura > Dendrobatidae > Ranitomeya > Ranitomeya variabilis. The sequence continues at coordinate 131,832,158 of NC_135234.1, read as the reverse complement.
ATCTAAGGAACTCTAGATTGCGATGGTCAGTTAGCACTATGATCTGTTGTGCAGCTCCTTGCAGATGATGCCTCCATTCTTTGAAAGCCGCAATAATAGCCAGCAATTCCTTGTCTCCCACATCGTAATTCTTCTCTGCTGAGGTTAGTCTATGGGAAAAGAAAGCACAAGGATGTAGCAGACCCTTCTCCCCAGTTCTTTGGGACAGAATAGCCCCCAAAGCATTATCAGAAGCGTCCACCTCCACAATGAAAGGAAGTGTTGGATCTGGGTGTATCAACAGCGGTGCTGATGTGAAACAGACTTTAAGCCAATCAAAATCTTCTTGAGCCTGTGATGACCACTTAAAGGGCTTTTCCTTCTTTGTCAAGGAAGTAATGGGATGGACAATATCAGAAAAATTTCGAATTAAGCATCTGTAGAAATTTGCAAAACCAATAAAACGTTGGACCTCCTTAACGTTCTTGGGTACCGGCCAGTCAAGGACAGCCTAAATCTTACCAGATTCCATGTTCAGCCCCTGGGGAGAGATGATATAACCTAAGAACTGTATCTCAGAACGATGGAACTCGCATTTCTCAGGCTTAATATACAGATGGTTCTCTTTCAGACGTCTTAAAATAGTTTTGACATGTTCTTCATGTTCCTGTAGAGAGTCAGAAAAGATTAGTATATCGTCCAAATAGATCACCACAAACTGGTCCAAAAAATCTCTGAAAATGTCATTAGCAAGGTGTTGAAACATTGCAGGGGCGTTACAAAGCCCGAAGGGCATCACAAGAGATTCAAAGTGTCCATACCGGCATCTGAATGCTGTCTTCCACTCATCCCCTGGACGAATACGCACCAAATTATAAGCCCCACGAAGATCCAGTTTAGAGAACACCTTAGCATGATGGACTCTTTCCAGTAATTTGGGAATCAGAGGCAAAGGGTAACGGTTTCATACGGTTAACTTATTGAGTTCTCGATAGTCAACACAGGGTCTCAGGGTCCCATCCTTCTTCTTTACAAAAAAGATAGGTGCCCCTACTGGTGAGGAAGAAGGACGTATGAAGCCTTTGGCCAGGTTTTCATCAATATACTCCTTTAAGGCATGAAGCTCAGGTCCCGCCAAAGGGTATACGTTACTAAAAGGAATAGCTGCCCCAGGAAGCAGCTCAATGGGACTGTCATAATGCCTGTGTGGAGGAAGCTTATCTGCATTCTTCTTGTCACAGATGTCAGAGAACTCTTTATAAGCTGGAGGTAAAGAAAATACCTGTGCATGTGGTTCCGTGGCCGTGGACTCAGGGACAGCTTCTGTTAACGCTGAGTTGCTCCTTGTTGGGAAGATAATCTCCTTGGTCTCCCAGTTGATAATTGGTTTCTGAGAACGCAATCAAGGAATGCCTAAAATCACAGGAAAATGAGAAGAAATTAGCAAGAAAGAAAGTTGCTCCTGATGCTTAGGCTCCAACAAAATTTCAAGGGGTACGATCTCCTGATCCATAGGCCCAGAGATTAAAGGTGACCCATCCACTGTTTCCATGGTAATTGTAGAGGCTCTTTGCTGAATTTTAATACCATGTTCCTTGGCAAATGCGATATCCATGAAATTGCCACCTGCACCAGAGTCAATCATAGCTGAACTGGAAATCCACTGTCCTGAACACAGGATCTTAATAGGGAGAGAACAGTGAGAGTTCTTTTCCTTCAGCTCCTTTGGGGGTGAAGTCATAGAAAGTGAATGGAATATAGCGTTTAAAGGCAGGCTACATTCAGAGATGTCAGATTCATCATCACAGTTGTCCCCTAATGCTGCTAGCACCTTGTTAGGATGTCTAGGACACTTAGGGCAATTGATCAAGAAGTGGTCAGACTGGCCGCAGTAGAAACAAAGACTTTCACGCAGGCGATGCTCCCGGCGCTCATTGATCTCGCGCCTCTGAACGGAATCAATTTGCATGGGCACCTCCTCCACCTCCCGAGAGGTTTTACCTGTAGGCTCTTTGCAAGGAAGGGAAAAGTTAGAATCACTGTTATATGCAGCAAATTTCTCCTGCCTACGCTCAGTAAGGCGAATGTCTATGCGCACACAATGCTGTATAAATGTCTCTAGCACTTGTGGTGACTCAGAGCGGGCTAGTTCATCTTTTACAATACTAGACAGACACCTTTTAAAAATAGGCAATTGTGCATAACTGTCCCAATTGGTATCTACCGCCAATCTCCTGAGTTCAGTGGCATACTCAATAACAGAACGTTTAGCCTGGCGTAAAGACAACAAAGCAGATTCAGCAGCTGCACGGCAATTAGGGTCATCAAAAATTAATGCCATAGTGGCCAAGAAATCATCCAAGTCATTTAACCGTGGGTCACGAGACTCAGTCATCGGATTCGCCCAGGCGAGCGCTCGTGAGGTCAGTAGCATTATTACACACAATACTTTGGATCTATCAGTAGGAAAACGGTCAGCATGCACATCAAAATATAGCATACATTGATTCACAAAGCCACAAAGTTTGTCGAGATCACCATTAAATCTGAATGGGGGCAACTTAGGTGGGCCAGCTGGTGGCGGTTGCCCAGAGGGTAAAGTCACTTGTGCAGCTATTTGCGTGCTTATGCCTGAAAAGCCTGTCCATACTGGGACTCTATGCCAGCAAGTTTGTTTTCCTGGGCTGCCATGCGGTTGCTCAAGTCCTGCAAAGTTTGTCCAAACACTTGTTGATTGTGTTCAAAGCTTCCAAACTTCTTTTGCAGACCTTTCACATCTTTCTGCAGTGATCTAATTATGGAAAACACCTGCTCTAATTTGCTTTCTGCAGTCATTGTTCCAGCAGTCTCTTTTTATTTTTTAGGCTAGAGTATCCTGTAATAATTATAGGGGATAACTCAGGAGACTCTTTGCGTGGAACAAGACAACTACAGGACACAGTTTTATAAGTGGTAAAGTCTATATTATCACACGGTGATTCAAACAGGTGCAGAGAGAAACTCAAGTCCACAACACTTGGTGCAAATAATAAACGCAGCTTAGCAGTCTATAGGAAACTTCAGAGGAAAATGCAATCAAGCAGAAAGTCTATGAAGCACAGTTATTCTTGAGGATACTTGACACAAATAAATCCTTGTCTTAGGGTACCGTCACACAGTGCCATTTTCATCACTACGACGGCACGATCCGTGACGTTGCAGCGTCGTATAAGTATCGCTCCAGCGTCGTAGACTGCGGTCACACGTTGCAATACACGGCGCTGGAGCGATAATTTCATGACGTATTTGCGATGTAGAAGCCATTGGTTACTGTGCGCACATCGTATACAACCTGTGTCACACAATGCAATCATGCCGCCACAGCGGGACACTAGATGACGAAAGAAAGTTTCAAACGATCTGCTACGACGTACGATTCTCAGCGGGGATCCGGATCGCAGTAGCGTGTCATACACAGCGATATCGTAAATGCATCGCTGGAACGTCACGAATCGTGCCGTTGTAGCGATCAAAATTGCACTGTGTGACGGTACCCTTAGTCTAGGCACAGATAGATATGCTTATTAGGCAGTTCAAATCATATCTTAGCTCAACCAGGGAGGCCTGGTTAATAGTCTCAGGTTATTGCAAAGAAGCAACAGCTTACATGACCAGCAAATGCAGATGGAAGTAAACACGACCAGCAGAATGAAGGAGGATTACTGGAAACTTGTGTATGCAGCAGGAACTCAGAGCAGAGTAGCAGGATCACCACACAGGTTCACAGGAGCAGGTGTATCGCCAGGGAGTAATCAGAGGTCAGGAGCTGGATGCAAGGCAGAATACTCTAGCACAGACTGAAGGCTGGGGTGGAGTTTTATAGCAGGAGACACAGTGCACATGAGACCAAAGACGCCATCTTGGAAAAGGGCAGCAATGCACAAAAGGTAAAAAAATGTTCAGAGTCCTGACAATGGGTGAGTGAAGAGACAAGCCGAAGACCCAGCCTGTCAGAGCAAGGATCAGGTGTGGTGCTATCAATGAGGGTTATATACAAGTAATAGCAAGTGCATAGTCTTAAGCACTTTCCATTCATAGCAAGAAGCCTTCTCACTGAAATCATCCTTCCACTGTAGTCTGCTCCAGGACCTTTATAGCACACTGCTTTGCCTTACTTTGCCAGAGCCTAGCTTGTCACCACAGTACAGATCAGCGAGTTCCTCTATACCCGCTCGGCTTCTCTGCATCCTATCCAGTAGCATATCTACTTTGGGCAGAGGGGGCATGGCCCAGGGTGCCGCACTCTAAGGGGGCCCACCCGGAGGTATGCTATGTAACTGTATCGGCGAGCACATTGCGCCAATAGTTACATTCTGTGGCAGAGCAGGGAAACACGATCTCCCTGCTCTGCCACCCAGGCGCTATGGGCCCCTGAGGAGGCAGTAGGGGGCTCTTTGCCAGTAATGGGCCCCACCTGTCATCGCAGGGTCAGCTGTATTGGCTGGATGCCGATACAGCTGACCGCATTAATCAGAGAGGCAGCGTTATGCTCCTTCCACCATCCACCTGTCAGCGTCTGATGTTACCGATTCTGACACTGACAGGGGGTCGCAATGACGTCAGTACTCAGCACCCACTGTCTGAAGATGAGCAGGCGCTCAGAGCACCATGGGAATCAGGAGGAACAGAGGACAATATTAGATATTTTTTTATCGGGTGCATTATATTGTACTGGTTGCCTAATGGGGGTGCATTATACTATACAAACTGCCTAAAGTGGGTGCATTAAACTATACATACTGCCTAATGGGGGTGCATTATACTGTACTGGCTGCCTAATGGGGGTGCATTATACTGTACTGGCTGCCTAATGAGGGTGCATTATACTATACAGGCTGCCTATGGGGGTGCATTATACTGTACTGGCTGACTCATCGGGGTGCATTATACTGTACTAGCTGCCTAATGGGGGTGCATTATTCCATATGGGCTGCCTATGGAGGTGCATTATGCTGTACTGGCTGCCTAATGGGGTGAAATATATTGTACTGGCTGCCTAATGGGGTGCATTATACTATACAGGCTGGCTAATGGGGGTGCATTATTCTATGCAGACTGCCTAATAGAGGTGCATTATACTGTACTGACTGCTTAATGGGGTGCATAATACTATTTGGGCTGCCTATAGGGGTGCATTATGCTGTACTGGCTGCCTAATGGGGAGCAATATATTTAACTGGCTGCCTAATGGGGTGCATTATTCTATGCAGACTGCCTAATGGGGGTGCATTATAATATACTGGCTGCCTAATGGGGGTGCATTGAACTGTACTGGCTGCTTAATGGGGGTGCATTATATTATAAAGACTGCCTAATGGGAGTGCATTATACTATACTGGCTGCCTAATGGGGTGCATTATACTACACAGACTGCCTAATGAAGGTGCATTATAATGTACTGGCTGCCTAACGGGGGATACATTATACTATACAGAGTGCCCTAATGGGGGTGCATTATACTATACAGACTGCCTAATGGAGTTGCAATTTACTATACAGACTGCCTAATGGGGGTGCATTACGTTGTACTGGCTACCTAATGATGGTGCATCATACTATACAGGCTGCCTAAAGGGGGTGCATAATACTATACAGACTGTCTAATGGGGGTGCATTATACTATACAGACTGCCTAATGAGGGTGCATTATACTGTACTGGCTGCCTAAAAGGGTGCATTATACTGTACAGGCTGCCTATGGGAGTGCATTATACTGTACTGGTTGCCTAATGGGGGTGTATTATACTGTACTGGCTGCCTATGGGTGTGCATTATACTGTACTGGCTGACTCATGGGGGTGCATTATACTGTACTAGCTGCCTAATGGGGGTGCATTATTCTATATGGGCTGCCTATGGAGGTGCATTATGCTGTACTGGCTGCCCAATGGGGTGAAATATGTTGCACTGGCTGCCTAGTGGGGTGCATTATTCTATGCAGACTGCCTAATGGGGGTGCATTATACTATATAGACTGCCTAATGGGGGTGCATTATACTATACAGACTGCCTAATGAGGGTGCATTATACTGTACTGGCTGCCTAAAAGGGTGCATTATACTGTACAGGCTGCCTATGGGAGTGCATTATACTGTACTGGCTGCCTAATGGGGGTGCATTATTCTGTACTGGCTGCCTAATGAGGGTGCATTATACTATACAGGCTGCCTATTGGGGTGCATTATACTGTACTGGCTGACTCATGGGGGTGCATTATAATGTACTTGCTGCCTAATGGGGGTGCATTATTCCATATGGGCTGCCTATGGAGGTGCATAATGCTGTACTGGCTGCCTAATGGGGTGAAATATATTGTGCTGGCTGCCTAATGGGGTGCATTATACTATATAGGCTGGCTAATGGATGGGGGTGCATTATTCTATGCAGACTGCCTAATAGAGGTGCATTATACTGTACTGACTGCTTAATGGGGGTGCATAATACTATATGGGCTGCCAATAGGGGTGCATTATGCTGTACTGGCTGCCTAATGGGGTGCATTATATTTTACTGACTGCCTAATGGAGTGCATTATTCTATGCAGACTGCCTAATGGGGGTGCATTATACTATACTGGCTGCCTAATGGGGGTGCATTGAACTATACTGGCTGCTTAATTGGGGTGCATTATATTGTAAAGACTGCCTAATGGGAGTGCATTATACTATACTGGCTGCCTAATGGGGGTGCATTATACTACACAGACTGCCTAATGAAGGTGCATTATAATGTACTGGCTGCCTAATGGGGGATGCATTATACTATACAGAGTGCCCTAATGGGGGTGCATTATACTATACAGACTGCCTAATGGAGTTGCATTTTACTATACAGACTGACTAATGGGGGTACATTACGTTGTACTGGCGCCTAATGATGGTGCATCATACTATACAGGCTGCCTAATGGGGGTGCATTACAAATACAGGCTGTCTATGAGGGTGCATTATTCTATACTGGCTGCCTGTGGTGGTGCATTATATTTTACTGGCTGCATAATGGGGGTGCATTATACTATACAGACTGCCTAATGGAAGTGCATTATACTATACAGACTGCCTAATGGGCGTGTATTATTCTATACAGGCTGCTTAATGAGGGTGCATTATATTGTACTGGCTGCCTAATAGGGGTGTATTTTACCATACAGACTGCCTAATGGGGGTGCATTATACTGTACAGGCTGCCTAATGAGGGTGCATTATACTATGCAGACTGCCTAATGGGGGTGCATTATACTATGCAAACTACCTAATGAGAGTGCATTATACTATACAGACTGCCTAATGGAGGTGTATAATTCTGTACAGATTGCTTAATGGGGTGCAATTTATTGCACAGGCTGCCTAAAGGGGGTGCTTTATACCATACAGACTGCCTATTGGGGGTGCATTATACTGTACAGGCTGCCTAATGGGGGTGCAATATACTATACATACTGCCTAATGAAGGTGTATTATTCTATACTGGCTGCCTATGGGGGCGCATTATATTGTACTGGCTGGTAAATGGGTGTGGATTGTACTATACAGACTGCCTAATGGGGATGTATTATACTATTCAGGCTGCCTTATGGGGGTGCATTATACTATACAGATTGCCTAATGGGAGTGCATTATACTATACAGACCGCCTAATGGGGGTGTATTATACTATACAGGATGCCTCATGGGGGTGCATTATACTATACTGGCTGCCTAATGGGGGTGCATTGAACTGTACTGGCTGCTTAATTGGGGTGCATTATATTGTAAAGACTGCCTAATGGGAGTGCATTATACTATACTGGCTGCCTAATGGGGGTGCATTATAGTACACAGACTGCCTAATGAAGGTGCATTATAATGTACTGGCTGCCTAATGGGGGATGCATTATACTATACAGAGTGCCCTAATGGGGGTGCATTATACTATACAGACTGCCTAATGGAGTTGCATTTTACTATACAGACTGACTAATGGGGGTGCATTACGTTGAACTGGTTGCCTAATGATGGTGCATCATACTATACAGGCTGCCTAATGGGGGTACATTACAAATAAAGGCTGTCTATGAGGGTGCATTATTCTATACTGGCTGCCTGTGGTGGTGCATTATATTTTACTGGCTGCATAATGGGGGTGCATTATACTATACAGACTGCCTAATGGAAGTGCATTATACTATACAGACTGCCTAATGGGCGTGTATTATTCTATACAGGCTGCTTAATGAGGGTGCATTATATTGTACTGGCTGCCTAATAGGGGTGCATTTTACCATACAGACTGCCTAATGGGGGTGCATTATACTGTACAGGCTGCCTAATGAGGGTGCATTATACTATGCAGGCTGCCTAATGGGGTGCATTATACTATGCAAACTACCTAATGAGAGTGCATTATACTATACAGACTGCCTAATGGAGGTGTATAATTCTGTACAGATTGCTTAATGGGGTGCAATTTATTGCACAGGCTGCCTAAAGAGGGGTGCTTTATACCATACAGACTGCCTAATGGGGGTGCATTATATTGTACTGGCTGCCTAATGGGGTGCATTATACTGAACAGACTGCCTAATGGGGGTGCATTATACAGTACTGGCTGCCAAATAGTGGTGCATTATACTGTACTGGCTGCCTATTGGGGTGCATTATACTGTACTGGCTGCCTATCGGGGTGCATTATACAGTACTTGCTGCCTATGGGGGTACATTATGTGTACTGGCTGCTTATGGGAGTGCATTGTACTATGCAGGCTGCCTAATGGGGATGCATTATATTGTACTGGCTGCCTATGAGGGTGCATTATGCTATACAGGATACCTAATGGGGTGCATGGTACTGTACTGGCTGCCTATGGGGGTGCATTATACTATGCAGGCTGCCTATGGATGTGCACTATATTGTACTGGCTGCCTAATGGGGTGCATTATACTGTACTGGCTGCCTAATGGGGGTACATTATACTGTAGTGGCTGCCTATGGGTGTGCATTATACTGTACTGGCTGCCTAATGGGGTGCATTATACTGTACTGGCTGCCTAATGGGGGTGCATTATACTGTAGTGACTGCCTATGGGGGTGCATTATACTGTACTGGCTGCCTAATGGAGGTGCATTATACTGTAGTAGCTCCCTATTGGGGTGCATTATATTGTACTGGCTGCCTATGGGGTGCATTATACTGTACAGGCCTATAGGGAGTGCATTATACAATACAGGCCTATGGGGAGAGCATTATATGATACAGGCCTATGGTAGTGTGTTATGCTATGCAGGTCTATGGGGAGTGCATTATACTATACAGGCCTATAGGCAATACATTATACTATACAGGCCTATGCATTAAATATACCGATCTATGGTGAGTGCAATATACCATGCAGGCCTATGGAGAGTGCATCATACTATACATGCCTATGGTGAGGGCATTAAACTATACAGAGTGCCTAATGGGGTGCATTATATTGTACAGGCTGTCTAATGGTGGTGCATTATACTATAAAGGCTGCCTTATGGGGCTGCATTATACTATACAGGCTGCCTAGGGGATTCAACATACTATACAGGCTGCCTAATCGGGTGCATTATTCTATACTGGCTGCCTATATGGGTGCATTATATTGTACTTGCTACCTAATGGGGGTGCATTATACTATACAGACTGCCTAATAGGGGTGCATTATACTATACAAACTGCCTAATGGGGGTGCATTATACTATACAGACTGCCTTATGGGGGTGTATTATACTATACTGGCTGCCTAATGGTGGTGCATTATATTGTACTGGCTGCCTAATGGGGGTGCATTATACTATACAGACTGCCAAATGGGGGTGCATTATACTATACAGTCTGCCTAATGGGGGTGCATTATACTATACAGACTGCCTAATGGGGTGCATTATACTATACAGACTGCCTAATGGGGGTGCATTATACTAAACAGATTGCCTAATAGGGGTGCATTATACTTTACAGGCTGCCTAATGGGGGTGCATTATACTATACAGGCTGCCTAATGGAGTTGCATTATACTATACAGGCTGCCTAATGGGGGTGCAGTATATTTTCCTGGCTGCCTAATGGGGGTGCATTATACTATACAGACGCCTAATGGGGGTGCACTATACAGTACTGGCTGCCTAATGGGGGTGCATTATACTATACAGGCCCATACAGAGTGCATTATGCTATACAGGCCAATGAGTAAGGCATTATGCTATACAGCTAAACCACAAACCAAAACAGTGCAATAGTCCAAATATTACAAAAGTTTATTAAATATTAGAACAAAGAACTAGTGTTGAGCGATGCCTTCCGATATTTGAAAGTATCGGTATCAGATTGGATCGGCCGATATCCCAAAAATATCGGATATCACCGATACCGATACCCGATACCAATACAAGTCAATGGGACACAAATATCGGAAGTGATCCTGGATGGTTCCCAGGGTCGGAAGGAGAGGAAACTCTCCTTCAGGCCCTGGGATCCATATTCATGTAAAAAATAAAGAATAAAAATAAAAAATATGGATATACTCACCCTCGGACGAGCCCTGGCTGTCACCGCTGCAAGCGTCTGCCTCCGTTCCTAAGAATGCAGAGTGAAGGACCTTCGATGACGTCGCTGCTTGTGATTGGTCGCGTGACAGCTCATGTGACCGCTCACGCGACCAATCACAAGCCGCGACGTCATCGCAGGTCCTACACTCACTGCATTTTTAGGAACGGAGGCTGCCGGTTGCACCGCTGAGGTCCAGGGTATGTCGGAGGGGTGAGTATATCCATATTTTTTATTTTTATTCTTTATTTTTTACATAAATATGGATCCCAGGGCCTGAAGGAGAGTCTCCTCTCCTCCAGACCCTGGGAACCATACGCACCGCACACGCCTGGGAACTTATAGGAACTTCCGATTCCGATTTCCGATATCACAAAAATATCGGAACTCGGTATCGGAATTCCGATACAGCGAATATCGGCCGATACCCGATATTTGCAGTATCGGAATGCTCAACACTACAAAGAACACATGCAACAGCGTGGGTTAAAAGTGATACCAAAAAATATGAAACACTGGGAGCAGGGCAGCAATCCCCATGGTATAAATTAAATGCATGGTGCGATTCATATCTCGCATAGATAAATAAATACATACAGAGTTAAAGTATTTAAAATCTGCATCTCTATTTTGGCAATTTACATTTTATGAGGTTGTACGAAGCTGTGATATGGTGGTATTATATTTTAGTTCTTACATGTTGTAACTACAGGAAAAATTATTTTCTTCCATTTTGTTTAAAATGTACCATTGTGTTATTTTTTAAAAGCTGCAAAGCATGAATTGGAAAAAAGAAGAGCAGCCTCAATTAAGTCATATTTTTTGGATGCCAGAATAATTTTCTGATTAGTTGTTAACGGTTTAAGAATGGAAGTACCTATGGAGAGCAGGTTGTATGCCACATAGGAAGCCTTTGCAAACTTGATTTTCCTGTGACATCTTACGCCATCCCCAGATAAATATGGTTTTTATCTGAAGTAATTCATGTAGTAAAAATTTAGCCTAATGTAGATATACACTAATCCTCCTTCAAAAAAATATTTAAAAAGAATGTAACTATTGGGGTCAATTTTGAAATTATCAGCTAAAATCTGACTACTTATTTCAAATCTCAGATTCAGTCAAAGAGTCTTAGTTCTGGTTACTGTTCCATAGCTGGTGGACTTTTAAATGCTGCCCTGGTAGAACTGCCAGTGCATCTGCCACCTGACATCTGGCACATTCTAATTTGTCGTATGCTAATCTCTGACAGCACAAATAGATGTAAGAATAGAAAGTACACCTAGCTGTTAATATGAGGAACAGATTTTTAGAATAAGGAGGATAGACACAGTTTTGGCAAAGCTGTTACACACCAATCTTATAACACCCACAACACCCTGGAACAGCACATCATATGATCTTCATAGTGCGTTTTTCTTTTCCTTGCTTGTTCATCAGGTGTGGGCTATCATGATGGTGTCTATTAGCTACAGAGTTGGAGGCTCTCCTCTTTTATGCCTCATCAGCTCCCTTGAACACAGTACATCTTGCACACTCTCTGATAGCTTAAACTCCAATTCTATTTCAGTACGTGCGTGAGTGATTGATTAAAATGCTAATTGTAGATTTACTTTTACTATAATGCAACAGTAGTAATGACAGTGCGGTTTGCCGTAATGAAAAGTCATAGCTGCCTATATAAAAGGTGTTTGCAAGCTGCCCCCTTCATCATTTATACCTGAGAATCAAAATCGGAGCCCAAGTCCAAATTGAAAAAAGTATATATACAAATTTTTATTCCACAAAGAGGTCACATACAAGATAATAATATCATTTAACAATAAATAGATGATACAGCGAGCAAGACTGAAGAAAACACTGAAAATTAATGGTGACAACCCCTAAAAAAGTTTACATGTGTTTCATAGTAAAGTGCTAACAGTGCTTGTCATAATAGGAGTTTTAGGGCCAGGAAGGTTACCTACTACATATCATACATCCCACAACGGGGTCAAAGTCAAGTATACCACACTAAAACTCAATCCCGGTTCCATAAACCTTACCCATTATGCAGACTCGCAGAGGTCACCACCGAAGCCCCAACGCACGTTTTGCATCGGCTTCATCAGGGGGCAGTGCTGTGCAGTGTGTTGGGCCAGTTTTTATAAGGTCCACGATCCTCCTTTTAGGTGCCACTCATAACGGCGCATGTCCCACGTCAGTTGTGCCAGGAGTTGCATCACACGCGGCAAACACCATGGTGCTGCGGTTCACAGTCGTGTAGCAATGATGCCACTGGACCGCAGACGTCACTACCAGGCGCCGCCAGTAATGCCCCGGAATTCGGACAGCGATGGACATGCGCTCTGTGGATCACAAAAGGTACCGCCTATACTGATGTCACATCAGGGCACGTAAAAAAGAGTAATCTCGGCCATGACCCATTACAGGCCCCATGCATGGAGATAGGAACAATGCTGTACGTGCTTAATGAATGATACAATCCTGTTCACACATATCTACACAGAGGAAAGGAAAAAAGGGTAAAGAAAGGAGAAATGGGAGCAAGGACTGCAGGGAATAAGTGAAGATAGTGAAAAAAATGAAAAATGATGCCTAGAATTAATCTATAATCACAAATCATATAAATCATAAGGCCTAGTGAAAACACGAGTGGGTGCAAGTCAAAAAAAATACCTGCCCCATGATAAATAATATTTAAGATATTATAACCCATACCCCCAACATATACAATTATTCTATTAAAAAAAAGGGGGGATATATGCAGTAAACAAAATAGTGAAGAAAAGAGAAAAAATTCAATATAATAAACTTTTAAAAATGCGAATCGGTCATGGATTTATATCTTTGTGCCACACATAAGGCTCCAAATCTCCCGTTGTTGATCATCAGATGGGACATGGTAGGAGGACTGAAATGGGATCCAGCACCAAAATTTAGATCGAATATATGTTATCCTGAGGATTTGTCACATTTGCACATATGCAATCAAATACCTATAGACAACTAAATAATAAAACACAAAATAAAGACAATTAGCACACACACGTATTCCAGCACAGAAAAATAAAAAATGAAACAATAAAAACAAATCTGGAACTGAATCACTATAAAAAGGAACTAAAACTCAATTGTTCATTTAGCCCTAGTGGGGCAATGGTGTTCAACAAAGTTATCCACCTACACTCACATTGTGCCAGTTTCCGTTTCAGGTCCCCTCCCCTGATGCCAGCACGAACCTTATCAATCCCCCAGACTTTTAGATGTTTTGGATTACATTGGTGGTATAGACGAAAGTGTTTAGGTATAGGTTTTAGATTCTCCACATCCTCCACATCCCAAGCTCCCACAATGTCTTTTACATGTTCTTGTACACGTACTCGCAGTTCTCGCGATGTTAATCCCACATATATCAACTTGCAGGTACAAATCGCGTAATAGACCACAAAGGTCATGCTGCATGTGATATGATCTCCTATCTAGAAATTTTTACCATCTGATGACGTGAAGGATGTGGATCTTACCAAGTTTTTACACGCTAAACAACTTCCACATGGAAAAAATCCATTTTTTTGTTGCCTTGCTCCAAAGTGGTCCGGGGTTTTGGCGACATAATGGCTATGTACCAGTATGTCACGTATATTAGCACTTCTGCATGCTGTCATCAAGGATCGGTCCGACAAATGTTTCCGTAACACCGGATCAGTTAATAACACCGACCAGTGTTTTTTCATAATAGATCTCATCTGCTCCCACCTATGGTTGTAGGTGGATACAAATCTTGGTTGACCATCCCAGACTTTTTTCTTTTTATCCTTTTTCACCTCAGCTGGAAGATCATTTCCATTAGTCTTTTTTGCTCTAAATATCCTTTCTTGATCGAACGACCACTATAACCTCTTTGTCTGAAACGTTCCCCAAGGTCCTTTGCCTGCTCCTCAGATAAAAAATCAGAGGTACAGATCCTTCTAGCACAAAGGAACTGCCCAGTGGGGATGGCCTTTATCGTGGAGGGCGGATGTGAAGAAGAAGAGTGCAAGAGGGCATTAACCGAGGTTTCCTTCCGGTACATATCTGTATAGATCGAACCATCACCATGCACTTTTAGTGTGATGTCAAGGAAGGAGATCTCATTTTGATGGTAAGTATAAGTGAGTCTGATATTGGAGTTGTTATGATTAAGACACATCATAAAGTTCTGTAAATCAGGGACAGGGCCGTGCCAGATGAATAGACACATCGTCGATGTATCTATACCATCCGAGAATTTGGGGGGCGGCCTGTGCTCCACCATGAAATATTTCTCTCTACAAAAAAACTAAAAATAAATTTGCATATGATGGTGCACAGGCTGCCCCCATCGCAGTGCCCTGTCTCTGAAGAAAAAATTGTACTGTAGTTGCTGCCTATGGGTGTGCATTATACTGTACTGGCTGCCTAATCGGGTGCATTATACTATACTGGCTGCCTAATGGGGGTGCATTATACTGTAATGAATGGCTGCCTATGGGAGTGCATTATACTGTACTGGCTGCCTAATGGAGGTGCATTATACTGTAGTAGCTGCCTATGGGGGTGCATTATACTGTACTGGCTGCCTAATGGGGTGCATTATACTGTACTGGCTGCCTAATGGGGGTGCATTATACTGTAGTGGCTGCCTATGGGGGTGTATTATACTGTACTGGCTGCCTAATGGAGGTGCATTATACTGTAGTAGCTGCCTATGGGGGTGCATTATACTGTACTGGCTGCCTATGGGGGTGCATTATACTGGACAGGCATATAGGGAGTGCTTTATACAATACAGGCCTATGGGGAGAGCATTATATGATACAGGCCTATGGTAGTGTGTTATGCTATACAGGTCTATGGGGAGTGCATTATACTATACAGGCCAATAGGGAATACATTATACTATACAGGCCTATGGGGAATGCATTAAATTATATCGACCTATGGGGAGTGCGATATACCATGCAGGCCTATGGAGAGTGCATTATACTATACATGCCTATGGGGAGGGCATTAAACTATACAGAGTGCCTAATGGGGGTGGATTATATTGCACAGACTGCCTAATGGTGGTGCATTATACTATAATGGCTGCCTTATGGAGCTGCATTATTCTATACTGGCTGCCTATATGGGTGCATTACATTGTACTTGTTACCTAATGGGGGTGCATTATACTATACAGACTGCCTAATAGGGGTGCAATATACTATACAAACTGTTATGATCCTAGTGGCAAGGATCGCAGGTCGGAATAGCTAAGTAACTGAACAGACTACTAGCTCTGGGGAAATGGTAACTAGATTGACCGCAACCTGATCCTATCCGCAAACAACTATAGGCAGCCGTGGAATGTTACCTAAAAATCCTAGACGTCTCGTCACGGCCTGAGAAACTGACTATTCCTGGAGGGAAAGTAAGTCCTCACTTGCCTCAGTGGAATGACCCCAAAGATATAGAATAGCCCCCCACAAATATTAATGGTGAGTTAAGGGGAAAGCACAAACGCAGAGATGAAATCAGATTTAGCAAATGAGGCCCGCTAATACTAGATAGCAGAAAATAGGAAGGAAACTGTGCGGTCAATAAAAAACCCTATTCAAAATATCCACGCAGAGATTGCTCGAGCCCCCGCACCAACTAACGGTGCGGGGGAAGCAACTCCGTACCCCAGAGCTTACCAGCAAAAAGAAATCACATGTTAGCAAGCTGGACTAGACTCATAATACACAGAAATCATATTGCAGGCAGATGAGCAAAAAATATTCAAACAGAACTTAGCTTATCCTGAAGAGGCAGAAAACGAGATAATCAGGAGTAATCAGAATAGCACTGAATACATTGACAGCCGGCAACAAGTGGAAGTGAAGCAGAGCTAAATAGGAGTCTCCCTGGTGAATAACGAGGCAGCTGATCCAGCAGACCCGCAGGATAATAAACCAAACCACCAGGGGGAGCCAAAAAACCAAAGTCACACAATACCATCTGTGACCACAAGAGGGAGCCTGAAAACGGAGTTCACAACAACAAACTGCCTAATGGGGGTGCGTTATACTATACAGACTGCCTAATGGGGGTGTATTATACTAAACAGATTGCCTAATAGGGGTGCATTATACTATACAGGCTGCCTAATGGGGGTGCATTATACTATACAGGCTGCCTAATAGAGGTGCATTATACTATGCAGGCTGCCTAATGGGGGTGCATTATACTATACAGATGCCTAATGGGGGTGCACTATACAGTACTCGCTGCCTATGGGGGTGCATTATACTATTCAGGCCTATAGAGAGTGCGGTATACAATACAGGCCTATGGGGAGAGCATTATATGATACAGGCCTATGGTAGTGTGTTATGCTATGCAGGTCTATGGGGAGTGCATTATACTATACAGGCCTATAGGGAATACATTATACTATACAGGCCTATGGGGAATGCACTAAATTATATCGACCTATGGGGAGTGCAATATACTATGCAGGCCTATGGAGAGTGCGTTATACTATACATGCCTATGGGGAGGGCATTAAACTATACAGAGTGCCTAATGGAGGTGCATTATATTGCACAGACTGCCTAATGGTGGTGTATTATACTATAAAGGCTGCCTTATGGAGCTGCATTATGCTATACAGGCTGCCTATGAGGGTTCAACATACTATACAGCCTGCCTAATCGGGTGCATTATTCTATACTGGCTGCCTATATGGGTGCATTATATTGTACTTGCTAACTAATGGGGGTGCATTATACTATAAAGACTGCCTAATAGGGTGCATTATACTATACAAACTGCCTAATGGGGTTGCATTATACTATACAGACTGCCTAATGGGGGTGTATTATACTATACAGGCTGCCTAATGGTGGTGCATTATATTGTACTGGCTGCCTAATGGGGGTGCATTATACTATACAGACTGCCTAATGGGGGTGCATTATACTAAACAGTTTGCCTAATAGGGGTGCATTATTCTATACAGGCTGCTAAATGGGGGTGCATTATACTATACAGGCTGCTAAATTGGGGTGCATTATACTATACAGGCTGCCTAATGGAGGTGCAGCATATTGTCCTGGCTGCCTAATGGGGGTGCATTATACTATACAGACGCCAAATGGGGGTGCACTATACAGTGCTCGCTGCCTATGGGGGTTCATTATACTATTCAGGCCTATAGAGAGTGCATTATACTATACAGGCCTATGGGGAATGCATTATACTATACAGCTAAACCACAAAACAAAACAGTGCAATAGTCCAAATAATACAAAAGTTTATTAAATATTAGAACAAAGAACATATGCAACAGCGTGGGTTAAAAGTGATAACAAAAAATATGAAATACTGGGAGCAGGGCAGCAATACCCATAGTATAAAGTAAATGCATGGTGCGATTCATATCTCGCATAGATAAATAAATACATACAGAGTTCCCCATCAGTGGCAATAGTAAAATAGAATATTATAAAACCAGAGATGCATATTGCATAAAAACATTCCAATGATGGAGCAGGGGAATCGCGCCGTCTCCCACCCACTGACTGGGCCGTGGGCAGAGTTTTCACCGCATCTCACAGCCAAGCATCACATGGGCTCTCGCCTGCCCTGATTTCATTACCAGAGCGCAGTAAGCCTGTTTGATCCTGGGCTGTGACATGCGGTGAAGCACTGCCCATAGCCTAGTCACTCAGGGAGACTGGGTCCCGCCTTGGTGATGCCGAGTAAGCTTCCAATTCTGGAAGTTGATATGACATCACCGGACATCAGAGTCAGCTGCAGCCTGGGGTCACGTAATAGGCACATTCACTCACAGGCACATTTGGAAATGCAAGGTATTTGAAGAAAGTCTTGTTTCCAATGTTTATATGGAGTGGACAACCTCTTTAAAGTATTTAAAATCTACATCTCTATTTAGGCAATTTTCATTTTATGAGGTTGTACGAAGCTGTGATATGGTGGTATTATATTTTAGTTCTTGTTGTATCTGTGTTTACATGTTGTAACTACAGGAAAAATTATTTTCTTCCATTTTTTTTTAAATGTACCATTGTGTTATTTTTTAAAAGCTGCAAAGCATGAATTGGAAAAAAGAAGAGCAGCCTCAATTAAGTCATATTTTTTGGATGCCAGAATAGTTTTCTGACTAGTTGTTAACGGTTTAAGAATGGAAGTACCTATAAAGAGCAGGTTGTATGCCACATAGGAAGCTTTTGCAAACTTGATTTTCCTGTGACATATTACGCCATCCCCAGGTAAATATGGTTTTTATCTGAAGTAATTCATGTAGTAAAAATTTAGCCTAATGTAGATATACACTAATCCTCCTTCAAAAAATATTTAAAAAGAATGTAAATATTGGAGTCAATTTTGAAATTATCAGCTAAAATCTGACTACTTATTTCAAATCTCAGATTCAGTCAAAGAGTCTTAGTTCTGGTTACTGTTCCATAGCTGGTGGACTTTTAAATGCTGCCCTGGTAGAACTGCCAGTGCATCTGCCACCTGACATCTGGCACATTCTAATTTGTCGTATGCTAATCTCTGACAGCACAAATAGATGCAAGAATAGAAAGTACACCTAGCTGTTAGGCTGTGTGCACACGTAGCAGATTTTTTGCATTTTTTTTGCGTTTTTTCGCTATAAAAATGCTATAAAACCGCGAAAAAAACGCTAACATTAAGCATCCTATGTAAGAGATTGCAATCCGCATTTTTTGTGCACATGCTGCATCTTTTTCCTGAGCGGTATCACAGTCCAGAAAAAAACGCAGCATGTTCATTAAAATTGCGGAATCGCGGCGATTCTGCACACATAGGAGTGCATTGATCTGCTTACTTCCCGCACGGGGCTGTGCACACCATGCGGGAAGTAAGCAGATCAAGTGCGGTTGGTACCCAGGGTGGAGGAGAGGAGACTCTCCTCCACGGACTGGGCACCATATAAGTGGTAAAAAAAAAGAAAAAATAGCGATATACTCACCTTCTGGTGGCCCGACCTTCTCAGAGGCTTCCGAGGTGTGTGTGAAGGACCTGCGATGACGTCGCGGTCACGTGACCGCGATGACTTCGCGGTCACGTGACCGCTACGTCAATGGAAGGTCCTGAACACACAGCATTAGGAACTGACACCGCTGAGGTGAGTATAACCTTTTTTTTTTTAATTATTTTTAACATTCTATCTTTTACTATAGATGCTGCATAAGCAGCATCTATAGTAAAAAGTTGGTCACACTTGTAAAACACTATGTTTGACAAGTGTGACCAACCTGTCAAACAGTTTTCCAAGCGATGCTACAGATCGCTTGGAAAATGCTAGCACTCTGCAGGCTAATTATGCTTGCAAAACCCTAGTTTTCTGCGGGTATATGCATGCAAATTCTGCATGCGATATACCCGCGGCAGGAGGCGCAGAATTGCCGCGGAAATTTCTGCGGCAATTCTGCTACATGTGAACTCAGCCTAAATATGAGGAGCAGATTTTTAGAATAAGGAGGATAGCCACAGTTTTGGCAAAGCTGTTACACACCAATCTTATAACACCCACAACACCCTTTTTTCCTTGCTTTTTCATCAGGTGTGGGCTATCATGATGGCGACTTTTAGCTACAGAGTCGAAGAGGCTCTCCTCTTTTACACCTCATCCGCTCCCTTGAACACAGCACATCTTGCACCCTTTCTGATAGCTTAAACTCCAATTCTATGTCAGTACGTGCGTGAGTGATCAATTAAAATGCTAATTGTAGATTTACCTTTACTATAATGCAACATTAGTAATGACACTGCGGTTTGCCGTAATGAAAAGTCATAGCTGCCTATATAAAAAGTGTTTGCAAGCTGCCCCCTTCATCATTGCCTATCCACTAACTCCATAGTCACAATTGTGCCTGAAGTTCCCCATAAAATTGTTTGCAAAGTCCAACAGTAAACTGTCAGAAGCTATAAAGTTCCTAACCTCCTAATGTTTCCTTGCTATGATGTGTTGTGTTAAGTGGGAAATAAGTTGCTGTTTACCCACCCAATTATATCATTACCATTACAAAGTTTGAACTCTTTTATGAACAATACTGTAGCTTTTGGTACTGTTGGTGCTATTTGGCAGGACTGTGATGGTACTGTTCTTTTTTGTCATGTTATAACTTTACAGTAATTGGCACTAAAATATGCAAACTAATTTTTTATGAGTTTTTGGACATGACTCTACATTCTCAGTAGTGTTATAGCATTGGTCTTGAACTACCATTTGGCTGACACTATATTGGTATTATTTCCTGGCTCTCATTATTCTATTTATACTCTTGGAACATTAAAACATGCAGATTAGGGAATCATTGCAATATCATGGAACTGAGTGACAGCACAGATACTCTGGATTTACATAGTGATGTTGCAAATCTTGTTAAAGGGTCATATATTGACTTTTAGAATAGCTAGCTCCAATAATTTGAACTAAAGGACAGTTTTGTCCTTTTTGGGTAAAAATTATTTGCATTCTATGATTACTAACACTGTATGGTTGACAAATCAACTCTCCTATCTTAAACTATTCCATTTTAGTAACATTGGTGGATTTAATATACAAACTCTTTAAGGGATTTGAAATTATGAGATTTATAAGGCTAATCTAAATAGACAAATCTGTACCTCTCTGTCCAATAGTTTTTTTTTTAATTTTGGATTCAAAAGACAAACCTTTAGAAAAAGATAGAAGATCCTGTAGCTCTTTGATTTATTTGTTTGATGAATTTTGAGTTTATGCATAAATAAGTTTAGGCTGTATTGTGGGGGTTAATCGGCCATTGATTGGCTAAATAAAAGCCAATCTGCAGTCTTTTAAAGAGGACCTGACACCAGGTCAAAAGTGTCCTGTTTTTGTTCTTATTTCATTCCTGTTGCTTTCCTGAGTTATCTGCTTTTTTCTGTAATACGGTTCTAGAGATATGGGCATTTTTATTTCATTCAAATTTTTAGGGTCCTTAGGGTTTCCACAGAACAATGTGCTGCTTAGCACAAAGATTTTTAGTCTCTTCATTCATATTGACATTACTTTAAACTCAGTTTTGAGGTTCCCCCAGTGAAGAGGGAGCTCAGGATCTTCGTTTTTTCCCCTTACAGTGTATGCCAGCTATGTTTTATAGCCAGCACTTGTTTCTAATTGCAGCAGCAGGAGCTGAGCTCCAAATTCTGTTGTTAACCATTTAGATGCTGCTGTATATCTCTAATAAGGATACTTAAATTACATCATAACTGGTGCATACATGTACTGACTCCTACCATTCACCACAGACATGACTGCAGGGAGGGCACCGATGTATTACCATGGCAGCTGAAGTCCCCTATTGCTGCCATCTTGGTATTCCTTTGTAGTTCAGCCACAGAGAGACTTTCATAAGAGATTGAGGCTTACACTATATACTGCATTAGTCAGTAATGGAAAACTGACTGAACAAAGAACTAGTCTGAACTAGTGCATACTAAAAACAACTCACATAGCAAATAAAGAAAAAGGTTGCACTAAATTGCACTAAAGCAAGGTCAATGTGAAATACATGAAGTGTGAATGGCATAATGGCTTTTGAAATTTACGAAAAACACAAGAGATGCTTATTACAAAATTTGGCCAAAATTTGTGAGCCCATCCACCAGCATCAAGGTAATCTCATGGATTGAATCCCTGACCTAACTGCATAATGTGAACACTTACCTACATACCATGGTATTGCAGTATATAGTGTAAGCGGTTGGACAATCTCAGGTTGAAATATTTTAAAGTGACTAAAATAAAAGAATAAAAAAATAGTTTTTAAAATTATTAAAATATGTAAAAAATATAAAAAAAATTAATCCTCCCCATTTTTCCAGATTTAAAATAAAGAAAAAGTAAACATATCTGGAATTCAGGCTTCTGAATAAGCTCGCTCTGACAAAATATAAAATGAATAAACTGGTGCAATAATTTCCATAAAATAAAAATTCATGAAACACCAAATTGTGCTATTTCAGAAACCTTCCCAGGAACTCCTGTTTCCCGAATTTTGACCCACATAAAAGGGACCTTACAGTCATTGAAGTTGAAGTCTTCTACATGAGATTATAGTTATAGAGATAGTTTATAGTTTTTAGTTTACTAACTTAGTAATGATTTCCAATCCTCAATATTGGTTAGCGTTATGCAAACATTTTGATGACTAGTTTATGCTCATGTAAAGGCTAAATATTTGTTGTAAGGACTGTTAACATTGAAAGTTGTACATGTTCAATTACATACAACAGATTATTCATTTTCTAGTTTTTACATTTAATAAACAAAATAAGAAGGCACATGTAAAATACACTATAAAAAATATCATCAATGAACTTCTTCCCTCCTACTCATTGTCCTCTGTGTGGCTGTAAGACAACTGTCTGCAGCAGAACTCTCTCTGCGATGCCATGCCATGCCTGCATGTCACTTCAGTTGGCCACCTATCAAACATCAGGTGATTAAAAACATTTTTCTTTTCCATGGCTTCTTTATGACTGAATGTTTTTACAATCGTGCAAATGCTGTAGACTAGCAAACAGTGAGGTCAACTTTATTACTTGTTTAATATTAGCATATAATAACATACCTTTTAGATTTAGTGTGCCTTTAATTAAACTTCTTATTTTTCTATTATATTGTTATGTGGTCAGATATACAGTATATGTTTTTTCAATAAAGATTTCTAAAACCCAAGCTCAATATACTCAGTCTGCTTTGATCAATGTAAATGTTCTGTCTAGCTTGAAGGGATTTACTTGAGGGTAATACAGTCAAGATTAATCTGTCTCCAATGCAGACCTACTAGAAATGGCCATAGGCTACTGGAAATTTTGCATTTATCTAAGCAGGCAATGGATTTTGAGCAAAGAATCTGGAGCTGGTAACAGAAAAGTGGAACTTCGAATTCTATGACTATGTTTAGTGTCCATAAGGCTTAAGTGCTCTAGCCATTTGTGGAAGAAAAAAGGACAAGTGACTGATAAAAACCTGTGTTCCTTTCTAATGGATACTGTGTCTTCCATATTGTCAGAATTGATGTAATCAGTATAATTTAAAACAACTAACATGTCAGCCACTATTAGTACCAGAATACATTGAATTTATCAGAGTTGTCAGGCAAAAGAGACCGGAGGCATATCTCTCCTATAGCTGCAAAAGAACATATAACCAATTAAGGAAACATTTAGAGATGTCTTAATTATGATATCACAGATTGGGAGCTTAGATTGACTCACTAAATTGGATTCCCATTTTGGACATTTCTTTAATTGCTGAAACCTACTGTGCAGAGATTACTCATTGAGGGTCCTAATTTTAAAAGTGACCTAATATATTAAAACCTAATTTTCATTGTCTCCAGGGACTTTGCATTGATGGATACCCCTTTCATTTAACAAATTACCCTAAGAGAGACAATACCTTTAAGAATAGTTTAAAGTGACATGCACCAATCTCTCGAAATCTCTGGCAGCATCACTATAAATGCCATTGACATGAATGACATAGGTAATGGATTTATCATTTCATGTGCATAATTAAATTGTCATTCAAATGTTGAGAAGAGGTTATTTTCCATGATAAGAGTAGGTCAAAATTCAGAGTCTACCCAAATGTTATTCTTTAAACTTATATACTGTATATATATATATATATATATATATATATATATATATATATACTGTATATTTTTCGTCACTTAAAAAAAATCTGTCACCCGAATTCACAATAAAAACTGCCTAGATCACATTGGTGTAATTACTTTATAAATCCATGTAAAAAAGTCTTTATAGTGCTTTCTTATTTTTTTCTCTCCTGAAAGTAAAAGAAGCATTTTATTCTAGCTAAATCAAAATAAAAAGGTTTTTTCAAGAGGTTTTATTAGTTTCAATATTTTTAAGATTAAAGGTAGATCTGAGACCATCAAGTTTAACCTATAGCTAACATGTTAATGCATAGGAAGTAGTGATGAGCGAATATACTCGTTACTCGAGATTTCCCGAGCACGCTCGGGTGTCCTCTGAGTATTTTTTAGTGCTCGGAGATTTAATTTTCCTCACCTCAGCTGAATGATTTACAGCTATTAGCCAACTTGATTACATGTGGGGATTCCCTAGCAACCAGGCAACCCCCACATGTACTTATGCTGGCTATCAGTTGTAAATCATTCAGCTGAGGTGAGGAAAACTAAATCTCCGAGCACTAAAAAATACTTGGGAAATCTCGAGTAACGAGTATATTCGCTCATCACTAACAGCAAGGCAAAAGAAGCCATGAGGCAGCTGCTATTTAACCTATATTAGGGAAAAATATCCCTTCTGATTCCAAAAATAATGGATAAGGCACTGGCCTCCTAAGCCAGAGATTATGGGTTCGAATCCCGTCTTGGGTGCTTGTTGATCTACCTTTCCAACAGCATCTCATGGAAGGTTGATGGTGCTGGTGAAAAATGATTCCACAAATAGAAAACAGACTAGTTCCCTGGGTCACATAATCTAGTACCCATAACCTGTAATATTATAGTTTTTCAGAAAGGCATTCAGACCCTCCATGAAGTTTTTTAGTGAATCAACTATTATAACATATTGTGGCAGTGAGTTTCATAATCTTATTGTACTAAAGATTAGCCGCCTGTGATCTTGATTGAACTTTCCTTCTTCTAGAAGTAGAGGATGCCCCTTTGTCACTTTCACAGGCAAACATAATTAGAAAGATTACTGCATATAAGAACGAGGGAGTACAAAACACCTATATAAAATATATCAAATAATGATCAATTCATTATTATTAATTGTTTGTAAAAATATCATATACACAATAATAAAAAACAATATATGGACAAAGATAATTAAAGTGAAGGACACAAGACAAAAAAGGATCCAACACAATTACCTATATATAAGGATTGGGATTTTAGAGACCAAAGAGATTTTTTTCCCATGATGCAATAATTTGATGTAAATGTATAAATATAAATGTATTGCAGCACTATCACAGTATTAAAGCAGTTGATATAACAGAATGGGTGTAGCAAGGGTAAAAAAAAGCCTACTGCCATCGTAGCTACGACCCCATAAACGCCCAAGACATAAATAGTCCAATTTTAGTACTCAGAAACAGTCTCACCCAAATAGGGCCGCACAGCCCCCTGAGGAAGCCCATGCGAAATGCGCGTTGGGGCTGCGTGATCTGACCAGTTACCTAGACTTATTTGGGTTATTGTGCTAAATATATGACAGCTATGTTTTGAGCCTCTATGTGCAGATAGATTATAAAATGCTGGAGATGACTTGATCTGTGTAAACCAATGTCTTACTTCAGAGAAAGCCACATTTTTATTAATGTGTAAATGAGCTGTTAAGATCTATAGGCCTGACATAGGTCTTCCTAAGAATCTGCTTTCAGAGTTTATTTTAAATGAAAGGGAGCTCTCCAGTGTGAGACATGTTAATAAGACTAGCAGACTGTCAGCCATTACATGTCCAAGACTGGTAACACCCCCTTTCATTTAAAATAAGACTCAGAGAAATTCTCAGGAAGATATACATCTGGCCCAAAGATTTTAACAGTGTGTTTACATAATAACATAAATGTGGATTTACCTGGACTAAGACATTGGAACACAAATATCAAGGTACCATTGTATTCAACGTTCTATAACCTGCATGCCTACAGTATATAGTTAGCATATAAGAGTTGGTCAAACTGATACATTTTCTTTAAGGTGACATTCAACCCCTTTCTGACATCGAGCATAATAGTATGCAGATGTCGGACTCCCTCCCTTTGATGTGGGCTCCGGCGCTGAGCCCACATTTTTTCCAGCACATATCAGCTGTTTTGAATAGCTGATATGTGCCTCTAACAGCTGCAGGTGGATTCATGATCCACCCACAGCTGTTAACATATTAAATACTGCTGTCAAACTTTGACAGCATCATTTAACATGCACTTCTGGCAAGCGTTCTGGAAATCCCACCCATCGGCGCCCGTGTCACATGACTGTGGGTCGCCGATGGGTTGGCATTGCCAGATTGCTATGAGTGCCGCCAGATGGTCTGTGCTCGTAGCTAGTGATCAATTCTGCTACATACTGTACAGGTGATTTGATCATCGCCTGTATGTAGCAGAGCCGATCAGTTATGGCAGCTTCTAGTCTCCCATGGAAACTTATGAAGCATGCCAAAAGTGAAAAAAAATTTTTTTTTCAAAAATATAAAAAAAATGCAAAATATATAAAAGTTCAGATCACCCCTTTTTCACGCCATTCAAAATAAAACAATAAAAAAATTAAAAATATACAAATATTTGGTATCACTGCATTCAGAATCGCCCAATCTATCAATATATAAAAAGAATTAACCCAGTTGCTAAATGGTGTAACGAGAAAAAAGTAAAAATGCCAGAATTACTTTTTTTTGGTCGGCGCAACATTGCATTAAAATGCAATAACGGGTGATCAAAAGATCGTATCTACACTAAAATGTTATCATTATTCAGCTCGGTGCGCAAAAAATAAGCCCTCACCCGTCCTGAGATCAAGAAAAATGGAGACGCTATGGGTATCGGAAAATGGTGCAATGTTTTTTCTTTTTTAACAAACTTTAGATTTTTTTCACCACTTAGATAAAAAAGAACCTAGACATGCTTGGTGTTTATGAAGTCATAATCACCTGGAAAATCATAATAGCTTGTCAGTTTTAGCATTTAGTGAAAATGGTAAAAAAAAACTAAATACAACTGTGGGATTGCCCTTTTTTTGCATTCTCACCGCACTTGGAATTTTTTTCCCAATTTCCTGTACAGGATATGTTAAAACCAATGGTGTCGTTGAAAAGTACAACTCGTCCTGCAAAAAACAAGCCCTCATATGGTCAAAGTAACTAAAAAATAAAAAAAAATGGCTCTGGGAAGAAGGGGAGCAAAAAACGAAAATGCAAAAACGAAAATACTTAAGGGGTTAATATAGTAATTTATGCCATCCCTGATCATGTTATCTGTCAAAGGATTTTCTTGTGGAAAAATTGTGGTGAAGACAAACGTATTTAGTGCATTGGCTTTTCCTTCATCCTCCTCAACCATTTCATGCAGATTATTTTTGAGAGGGACAACACTAATCACTTTTGAGTTTATTACTGGTTATATAGTTAAAAATTATTTACGTTATTTGGCAATTAAAGTCTTTATTTTAATTTCTGCTGCTCTGATTTGTTTTTTTAAACAATTTTTTTCTCTATAATTATTTAATGCCTTGTTACTCCCCTCTTGATGTAATTCCCTATATGTTTTCTTTTTGTAATTTATTGTAACCATTACAACTCTTTTAGCCATAGTGGTTTTATCCTATTTCTGATTTATATATTCCTATAGGATATATGTTATGCACAGGATAAATTCATGATGCCTCTAAAAGATACCCATTTGTTTTCCGTACTTTTATGCTGAAGAACATTGTTCCTGCATATAGGACTAAGATCATCTCTTAGCTACCTGAAATTAGCCTTCCTGAAATTTAGTGTAATTTTATTATGCATCTTGTTTTAGGATACATGAACATTTATTATTTTGTGATCATTGTCACCCACATGGCCCCAACCTGTAAATTAGATTATCTATCTTAACTATTAGATGAAAATAGGTCTATAAGTTCACCCACCCCCCTCCCACGCGTCTTGTTGGGTCGTGCACCCAAGATTATTGTCAAAAATCTTTTTTGTTTTGTTGGACTTGTACGCTTCTCCTCTCCAATTTATAATGGGGAAGTTGAAGTCAACCATAATTATTGCTTCTTCTTGGTTTTCTGCCTAATGGTCACCACACAGCACTCACCCCCCCCTGGAGAGCCTGAGGAATGTTAGATTCAGTACTCCTTTCATTTGGTGTGGGTGCTGTGTGGCAGCCATTGTTTCAGTCTGTGGTTTTGTGCAGGTGGGGCAGCGTGGTCTGGGGTCATGGGGACTCAGTCTTGCAGTGGGCACTGTAGGGCAGCAGGCCATCCACTCTGCCAGTACATTGTCACTGCGACAGTGGTCGGCACATGGCTCTGGTCCGCTAAGACAATAGGGATGCGCTAGGTTTGCCATGACTTGGAAATGGGCTCCATACAGGCGGCGTGGTCTGGAGTCATGGGGACTCAGTCTTGCAGCATGGGCGCTGGGGGGCACCAGGCCATCCGCCCTGCTGGTGCATTGCTGCTGTGACGGTGGTCGACTCATGGTTCTGCTCTGTCCCCCTCCTCCCACATACACATACCTACTCCCACCTCAAGATTTGTGATGGCTATGAGTGATATTATCATAGCCTTACATAGAGAGCAACACAGCAAAGCATTTGAATCATGTTCTCCATCTTATTTGGCTCTGTGACATTCAAGAACATAGGCTGAATATTCATCTCTTTCAGTAACAATACAGGAAGAAGTTGTTCTTGTCAAGTATATTCCTTAGCCACCAGAGAGTTGTAAGTTAGGGGACTAAGGCGAAAAACTGACACAGGTGTAATTGTCAGAACTGAAATTCCCCTCTGTACAACATTGGACAAACACATAAGAATAACATTTACAAAAATACTTACCTCACTTACCCTGAAAAAATATGGATTCATCCAGAAATTCTAGGTAGGGTACATGTGACATCCTAAATGGCTAATGCAGTAACAGCTTGCCCATAGTGTTGATATGACGTGTACATGTACAACTTCACAACTTAAATAGGTGTGCTAAAACAGGTCTGTACTGTTATATGTCTCAATTAGCTAGTGTCTAACAAGATGTTTGGGTTAAGCAGATTATTTAGTCCAGATACTTTTAACTCGTACATACAGTGGGTACGCTAAGTGCTCAGACCGCTTTAAATTTTTCACTCTTTGTTTCATTGCAGCCATTTGGTAAATTCAAAAAAGTTCTGATGGCACTGGCTTTTGCTACTAAAAGGGATGCAACTGTTTTCTATGTAAGTACATGTGCAGAAAGGAAGACTTACAGTAGGTCCGGAACCTCCCTATCACTTAGACCAGTGATCCCCAACTCCGGTCCTCAAGAGCCACCAACAGGTCATGTTTTCAGGATTTCCTCAGTATTGCACAGGTGATTCAATTCTTGCCTGTCCAGGTGATGAAATTATCACCTGTGCAATACTAAGGAAATCCTGAAAACATGACTTTTGGTGGCTCTTGAGGACCGGAGTTGGGGAACACTGACTTAGACCTAGACTAGCACTGACAATTTCTTTACTTTTCAACACTGCAGTAGTACTTCTCACAATGATTTATAGAGATTTATGCTTTATATCCTTTGCAATAATGAACTGTGTGCCCTTACTTCTATGCCTAAGCTGTAAAACACTAATAAAATGACCACTGCTTTCCTTGCCCTCACATCTTATAGTGTCTGTGATAGTCCCTAATTGGCTGCACAAGACCATACTATGTGACAGCTAGAAGGCATTTTGGCGAAGCCACGTCTGATACCATATGAGCCAGTTTTCTTCCTGATGCAATGTACAGCAATGTGTGAAATAGTGCCAGGCATATGTTTGTTTGTGATCCCCTTGAATCGATTCACAAAATGCTTTAATTCATCAAATTCTGAGAATTTCCTGAAATTTGAGTCAAAGTAATTTTGCAGTGGATCGATACAATCATGTCTACCAAGTAGTTAACTTAAAAAAGTGCAAATTGTGGATCGCTCGCTCTGTCTGCAACAAGCTTTCCTACATCCTTGATCTCTTTGTTACTACCAAACTTTCATTCCTCGCCATCACCGAAACCTGGCTCACCCCTTCCAACACAGCCTCCCCTGCTGCACTCTCTTACGGTGGCCTCCACCTTTCTCACCCCCCCCCGCTGCAACAGCAAACATGGCGGAGGAGTTGGTTTTCTCCTGTCAGATAACTGCTCCTTCACCCCAATCCCACTTCCACCCTCTGTTACCCTCCCTTCCTTTGAGGTGCACTCTGTGCGCATCTACTCCCCCTCCAACTGGCTGTCATTTACCGCCCCCCAGGGCCAGCCACCACCTTCTTTGACCACTTCACCACCTGGCTACTTCATTTCCTTTCCGCGGACATCCCCACTATCATCATGGGCGACTTCAACATCCCCATTGACACTTCCCTCTCAGCTGCCACTAAACTTCTATCTCTCACTTCCTCCTTCGGCCTCACTCAATGGTCTTCTGCAGCCACTCACAAAGATGTTCACACACTGGACCTTATCTTTATCCGCCTCTGCTCCCTATTTAACCTCTCTAACTCACCTCTTCCTCTCTCTGACCACAACCTTCTCACATTCTCTTCCCTCTCCACTCCATGTCTACAATCCCCACCCCACAAACTTTCACACCCTCGCAGAATTCTTAAACATATTGACCTACATTCATTCTCTGAATCCCTCCTCCATCTCACAGACATAAGTTCTTTGCACAATGTGGATGACGCTGCCGCTCTATATAACACCACAACAGCTGTAGCTCTGGAATCTGCTGCCCACTTACACATACCAAAGTTCG
Source organism: Ranitomeya variabilis (assembly GCF_051348905.1). Classification (NCBI taxonomy): domain Eukaryota; kingdom Metazoa; phylum Chordata; class Amphibia; order Anura; family Dendrobatidae; genus Ranitomeya; species Ranitomeya variabilis. Next base: position 131,801,036 of record NC_135234.1, on the reverse strand, counting down.
CAAAATCAACAGACAGCCCTGGCACACCAGCCTGACCAAAGAACTGAGGTGAGCCTCCAGGGCTGCTGAGCGCAGATGGAAAAGATCCCACTCCAACGAGCACTTCATCGCATTCAAACAGGCCCTCACTACTTTCAAGACCACACTCTCCACAGCTAAACAAACCTACTTCTCATCTCTCATATCCTCCCTGTCTCACAACCCTAAACAGTTATTCAACACTTTCAATTCTCTCCTCCATCCCCCAGCACCTCCTCCCTCCCCACTTATCTCAGCTGAAGACTTTGCCTCATTTTTCAAGCAGAAGATTGATAACATCAGAGACAGTTTTGGTCAACAACCCCCAGAGCCCTTCCTCCCGACTTCCCAGCCCTCCACCTCCAAAACCAACTTCTCCACCATTACAGAAGATCAACTCTCAAGATCGCATCTCACCACCTGTGCACTTGACCCGCTCCCATCCCACTTCATCCCAAACCTCACCAAAGTCTTCATCCCAACCCTAACCCATCTCTTCAACCTATCACTAACGACTGGTGTTTTCCCCTCAAGCTTTAAACATGCCTCAATCACACCTATCCTCAAAAAGCCTTCTCTTGACCCATCCTCTGTATCTAGCTATCGCCCTATATCACTTCTCTCTTATGCCTCCAAACTACTGGAACAACACGTCTACCTTGAACTGTCCTCCCATCTCTCTTCTTGCTCCCTCTTTGACCGCTTACAATCTGGTTTTCGGTCACACCACTCCACTGAAACTGCCCTAACTAAGGTCACCAATGACCTCTTAACCGCCAAGAGCAAGCGACACTACTCTGTCCTCCTCCTCCTCGACCTGTCGGCTGCCTTTGACACAGTGGACCATTCCTTATTATTACAGACCCTCTCATCCCTTGGCATCACAGACTTGGCCCTATCCTGGATCTCATCATACCTAACAGACCGGAAATTCAGTGTCTCCCACTCACACACCACCTCCTCACCTCGCCCCCTATCTGTCGGAGTCCCACAAGGTTCAGTCCTTGGGCCCCTGCTCTTCTCCATTTACACCTTTGGCCTGGGACAGCTCATAGAATCTCATGGCTTCCAGTATCACCTGTATACTGATGACACACAGATCTACATCTCTGGACCAGATATCACCTCCCTGCTAACGAGAATCCCTCAATGTCTGTCCACTATTTCATCCTTCTTCTCCGCTAGATTTCTGAAACTTAACATGGACAAAACAGAATTCATCATCTTTCCCCCATCTCACGTGACCCCCCCAACGAACCTATCCATTACAGTGCATGGCTGCCCACTCTCCCCAGTCCCACAAGCTCGCTGCCTCGGGGTAATCCTTGATGCTGATCTCTCCTTCAAACCACATATCCAAGCGCTTTCCACTTCTTGCTGACTTCAACTCAAAAATATTTCACGAATCCGTACATTCCTCAACCAAGAATCTGCAAAAACCCTAGTCCATGCCCTCATCATCTCTCGCCTTGACTACTGCAACCTCCTGCTCTGTGGCCTCCCCTCTAACACTCTCGCACCCCTCCAATCTATTCTAAACTCTGCTGCCCGACTAATCCACCTGTCCCCCCCGCTATTCCCCGGCCTCTCCCCTCTGTCAATCCCTTCACTGGCTCCCCATTGCCCAGAGACTCCAGTACAAAACCCTAACCATGACATACAAAGCCATCCACAACCTGTCTCCTCCATACATCTGTGACCTCGTCTCCCGGTACTTACCTACACGCAACCTCCGATCCTTACAAGATCTCCTTCTCTACTCCCCTCTTATCTCCTCTTCCCACAATCGTATACAAGTTTTCTCTCGCGTATCACCCCTACTCTGGAACCCTCTACCACAACACATCAGACTCTCGCCTACCATCGAAACCTTCAAAAAGAGCCTGAAGACCCACCTCTTCCGACAAGCCTTCAACCTGCAGTAACCACCGATTAACCAAACCGCTGCATGACCAGCTCTATCCTCACCTACTGTATTCTCACCCATCCCTTGTAGATTGTGAGCCTTCGCGGGCAGGGTCCTCTCTCCTCCTGTACCAGTTATGACTTGTATTGTCTAACATTATTGTACTTGTTTTTATTATGTATACCCCTCCTCACATGTAAAGCGCCATGGAATAAATGGCGCTATAACAATAAATAATAATAATACTAAATTAAATAATGAATAAAGCTAAAATAAAAAGTTAGTTTAAGAATAATTTTAACTCTAGAACAAAGGTGCAAAAGCAAAAAGGAATCAACCCCTTTGTATTTCTGTGCCATGGCTTTGAGTGATAGCTGCTTATTGTGATCCTTCTGGGCAATATTATTTTAAGTGTTATGTGAATAGAAAAGCTTGTAACCCAATCTCTGTAGAACAACAGGTTCAAATATTTATCTTTATTGGATTATTGGTATTTATCAGTTTTCTTTCATTGCTTCAAGAGATGCTCTTGAGGCAATATGTGCATTTTTTTCAATAAATGTTATTCCCCAGACAATCTCTTTAATTTCTACTAGTCCTACTACTTAACTACTTAAAACACAAGATAATTATATATTATGTCAATGTGTCTGGCCAAATTAGCAAATTAAGCAGATTTTTCAAAGTTTATCATTCCTAGTTAGACCTATACTGTATAATCAGTGTATTTTTTTCTTTGTTAATATTAAATTTATTTTCACAAGTCTCTAAATATAGAAAAGATAAATGTTTGATAAACATATTTTCACAAATATATGGAGTCAAAATGTTAATACTGTAAAGAGATCTTAACCAGCTACCAAATCTGTATTGGGTTTTGATATCTATCATTAATCCCAGTCATTGTCAACTATAAGGTTATGATGAGCTGCAGGGGATGCTCCTGACAAATGCTTATCAGTAAAATGTTTGAACAGTGAGATGAGCTGCTTATGAGAAGCATTCAATTTACAGATTCTTGAAGTTGAGTCTTTACTTGGCAGAGCCACTAAACTTTTAGCATGCAGTACAGAATATTAATCAAATTGCTTTAAAATGGTTTTCTAAATTAAAAAAACCTATTGCATTGTTAAAGGGAAGTGCCTCAAAATGTACATTTATATATCTATATATATAATTGTCTAAGGGTTTTTCTGTCTGCCTGTCTGTCCTGGAAATCCCGCGTCTCTGATTGGTCGAGGCCACCAGGCCTCGACCAATCAGCGACGGGCACAGTATCGACGTAGATGTCATAATTGTTGCCATGGCGACGATGATGTCATAAAGGTTGCCTCGACCAATCAGCGATGGGCACAGTCTGCCGCGAATTCTGGAATCATCATTGTCCATATACTATGGGGGCATGCATATTCTAGAATACCCAATGCGTTAGAATCAGGCCACAATCTAGTATATATATATATATATATATATATATATATATATATATATATAATTGTCTAAGGGTCTGTTTGTCTGTAACCGAAATCCCGCTTCGCTGATTGGTCGCGCCTGGCTGGCCTCGACCAATCAGAGAGAATAACATGGAGAACAGTCTGTGAGGAAAAGAATAACATGAAGGACAGTCTGTGAGGGAAAGAGTAACATGGAGGACAATGTGTGAGGGAGAGAATAGCATGAGGACAGTCTGTGAGGGAGAGAATAACATGGAGGACAGTGTGTGAGGGAGAGAATAACATGGAAGACAGTCTGTGAGGGAGAGAATAACATGGAAGACAGTCTGTGAGGAAGAGAATAACATGGAGGACAGTCTGTGAGGGAGAGAATAACATGGAGGACAGTCTGTGAGGGAGAGAATAGCATGAGGACAGTCTGTGAGGGAGAGAATAACATGGAGGACAGTGTGTGAGGGAGAGAATAAACATTTTCCCCATTTTTAAGTTTATCATATGGTAAAATAAATGGTGTCTTTGAAAACTATAAGTCATCCTGTAGAAAACAAGCTGTCATACAGCGATAGATAACTAATAAAGTTTTGACTCTTAAAATAAAGACAGGAGAAAAACAATGGCAGTGTGTCCAATGGGTTAAAACATAAATGTAAGCACCAATGTTTATATGAATACTAGATAGTGGCCCGATTCTAACACATCGGGTATCTACTATATAATCATCTAATTCTGTCTGTTTGTCTGTAATGGAAATCCCGCATCGCTGATTGGTCTTGCCAGCTGCCCCTGACCCATCAGCGACAGGCGCAGTCCGGCCCAAATTGTCATGGGATTTGAACCACGCTTTGCTGATTGGTCATGCCCAGCTGGCCATGACCAATCAGCGATATTGGTGCAGTCTGGCCGCGAATTGGCCCGGGATTTGAACCACGCTTTGCTGATTGGTCACTCCCGGCCGGCTGGGAACAATCAGCGATATTGGCGCAGGATTTAAACACCGCTTCACTGATTGGTCACGCCCAGCCAGACACGACCAATGAGCTATATTGGCACTAAATTTAAATACTGCTTCACTGATTGGACGATCAGAGACAGGCACAGTCCAGCCGCGAATTGGGCCGGGATTTGAACTACGCTTCACTGATTGGTCGCGCCCGGCCGGCCGCGACCAATCAGTGATATTGACTTGGGATTTAAACACGATAATGTATATATTTTACCTGGAAAATCCTGTGTATTCATTGCATTATTCTTACATCTTCATAAATAAACTACATACATTTTCTAGAATACCCGATATATATATGTATATATGCAGTGGGTAGGGAAAGTATTCAGACTCCTTAAAATTTTCCACTCAATTTTTTTCTACATTTCTGTTTTTTTCAGTCAAGATGAGGTGCAGAGTTTACATTAATGTGAAAAAAATGAACTTTTTTTAATTTACCAAATGGCTGCGATGAAACAAAGAGTGAAAAAATTAAAGAGGTCTGAATACTTTCCCTACCCACTGTATATACAGTTGTGTTCCAAAGTAATTTTTTTTCTTGGCTTTTTTTCAGAGAATATGAAAGATAACAGCAAAACCTTTTTTTTCCATTCATGGTTAGTGGTTGGGTGAAGCCATTTATTGTCAAACTACTGTGCTTTCTCTTTTTAAATCATAATGACAACCCAAAACATCCAAATGACCCTGATCAAAAGTTCACATACCCTGGTGATTTTGGACTGATTGAATGGCTACTGAAGGTAACCTCCTCACCTTTGAACTGTTTGCTTGTAATCAGTGTGTGTGCATAAAAGCTGAGTGAGTTTGGCAATAAATGATAAAGCCATTACTTCTGACATCTGACGGCATGACCCAACAGTGACATGATGGCGATAAGGTTTTTTTTTAAACTTCGACCACAGCCACCGGCTGACGAGAGAATACAGTACATCTTCCATCAGCGGCACCTGCTGTCACTGTTATCAGTGACAGCAGACGCAGGCTGATGAGGGAAGTAGTATCTCATCAGCCTGTGCCTGCTTACCTGTGGTAAGCTTTTTACCGCCGGTCACCGTATCTCTGTGGGGTCATGCCAACATCTAAAAGAGTGACCCTGCAGGCCACTAATGGCGGTAACGATCTACTTGCGGTAACATTACAGCCGATGAGAAGCGCTACGCCGGTGTTTGCCACACTGTGTATGGCGTTCAGCTATGTTCGACAATTAAATTGATGATTAAATAATTGAATATTGCCAATTCAGCAATCGAGAGCCTAACCGAATATTGAAATATTTTCTCATCTCTAGCTCTGACTGAATAGAATCTCTGCCAACTGTTACTTTCTCCTATGTAACTCAATGTTATGTGGCTTATAGTATTCCATTGAAAAGTGACTTGTGATCCGCATATCAAATAGTCGAGTGATCTGGCTGGTCACATCTGCAGCCATATTGTCGAGCGGCAATGGAAAGGGCAGAAGACAGTGACTAATAAGCATTTTACTACACACATGAAACATACTTTGCTGATACCTTAGCATTGGTGAAAAAGACAAAAAAAAACACCCCTGTAGTAATATCACTACTTGGTGGTAGTAAGAAGGCGGTCAACAGTAACAAATTTTAAACAAATATGGCTTTATTAAATGGTGCAAACTACGCCATAAATTTATCTCCATATGTTGGCGTGTGCTGCTCAGAACAATGTCATGCTTGCAACAATTTCTCTTTTAGCAACATATAATAAAAATAAATATTTTTAGTCTCAATCATTAGAAAAAAATTGACAAGTGATAGATTGACATGAAACACCTTAGATAGAAACGTCATATCAAGGATCATTGCCAGAGTAACCATAGGGAGATACAATCAATAACACAATGCTTGGTCTTTCGCACACATGTACAAAAGTTTTCTAGGAACAACATAGAACAAAATCAATGTTTTGCTTTATGGGCTACAGAAATGAACAAAGATAATAGAGCAATACGGTGTGTATTTCTCAAGAGAAAAGGAGATTTTTTTGGAAGCAACATTAAGAAAGGGGCACACTAATGTTTAGCGGACCTCAGAAATAATATTAACTATTGAATGTGCGGAACGGAAAAAATAAGCATTAGCATTATACTATACAACATAAATGAATTATTAAATTTGTTTTTGTCATACAGTCAGTACAAGGATTACAAACTAGGTAGCCTGTGTAGGTTTGTTCTTAATGTGAATTTGTACGTATGTTAGAACATATTTACATAGCTACATAGTTTAAAAAAGACTAAGGTCCATCAAATTCAACCTTTCTGTGCATTTTGTCACTAAATTAACTATATCCCCCAATATTATGTGTATTGAGGAAACCATCCATCCCTTTTTTAAAGCTGTTATAGTGCCCGCTATTCTTGATGTGGGTAAGATGTGTGATGTCCCAGTCTCTGACTCAGTCCTAGACTCTGCCAGGTTAACCCAATGTGCCATCAGGGAAATGTATCATCCCTGTCCACAATAACTTGTCCACATGTCTGTGGTTAGGTGGACTTTCCCTGTAATTGCATTAGCCAGAGTATGGCTGATATTATTTAACACGTGCTTTTGTAATGAGGCAATGGCACACCAAGAAAAAATAGTGGCGACTGGGAATCAAGTACCGTGGGACTGCCACTGCTAAGACGTTGTGGAAAGACTCAGTTCCCAGAAGCCGAAACGGCAACATTTGCAGGACTAGCAACCTGGCAATATGAGTGTTTAGTGTTTGGTCCTGTGAGTGGTTGGCTGGATATTTCTGCTTTCTGGTAAACATCTCAGGCAGAGACAACTGAACACTGACAATGAACTAGATGTGGTTGCTGACTGTTATATGCGTGCAACTGCTGGTTGTTGGCTGGAGGCATCACACCTGCTTCATGGTTAGCTGATTGGGAAGTGTTGTGAATCCGCTTTTGGGCTCCCCTGGTGGTTGCTGGTGGTACTGGTGACTTGTGTGTCTTTGCTGTCTCAGTTCACCTGCTCCCATCAGTGTTTGGGAGTTTCCTATTTAGCCTTGCTCTCCAGTCATTTCCTTGCCGGTCATCATTGTAACCAGAGCCTTTGGTTGCATGTTCCTGCTACTAGTCTGCTGATCAGCTAAGTGGACTTTATCCTTTTGTTTTGTATCTTTTGTCCAGTTTGCAGTTTTGTTATTCTCTGTAGCTGGAAGCTCTTGTGGGCTGAAATTGCCACTCCTGTGTCATGAGTTGACACAGGAGTCTTAAAGTAATTTCAGGATGGTTTTTTGATAGGGTTTTCAGTTGACCGTGAAGTCCTCTTTTGTATCCTTCTGCTATCTAGTAAGTGGACCTCTCTTTGCTAAATCTACCTTCATACTGTGTATGTCTTTTCCTCTAAACTCACCGTCATTACATGTGGGGGGCTGCTATCATCTTTTGGGGTATTTTCCTAGAGGTAAGCCAGGTCTGTTCCTTCCTCTACCAGGGGTAGTTAGTCCTCCGGCTGGCGCGTGGCATCTAGGGTTAATCAGGTATGCTCCCTGGCTACTATTAGTTGTGTGGTAGATTTAGCTCACGGTCAGCTCGAGATTCCATCACCCAGAGCTCGTCCGTTATCTTTGTGTTTTGATGTTTCCCTGCCATTGGGAATCATGACAGTATGACCGGCCCGTGTTAAAGTTACTGGCAGAAGAAAGGAGAGAAAAAGAAGTCTGTAGAGTTTTTTTTTTTTTTTCCTATGTTTGCTCCATAGTTGGATCAGTTGTATTTCAGCTCTAATTACAGCCTTTGCCTTTCTCTCCTTCTAATCCTTGAATGGCTCTGATCTCACCTGTTTAAAGATGGATCCTCAGAGCTTGGCTGCAGGTTTAAATAATCTTGCTACTAAGGTTCAAAATTTACAAGAATTTGTTATACATACTCCGATGTCTGAACCTAAGATTCCTACACCAGAGGTGTTTTCCGGAGATAGATCTCGGTTTCTGAATTTCAAATATAATTGTAAATTATTCCTTTCTCTCAGACCTCACTCCTCTGGAGATCCTGTCCAGCAGGTTAAGATTGTGATTTCTTTGCTGCGAGGTGACCCTCAAAACTGGGCATTTTCATTGACACCAGGGGATCCTGCGTTGCTCAATGTGGATGCCTTTTTTCTGGCTTTAGGCTTGCTTTATGAGGAACCTAATTTGGAGATTCAAGCTGAAAAAGCTTTGATAGCCTTATCTCAAGGGCAAGATGAAGCTGAGATATACTGCCAAAAATTTCGTAAATGGTCTGTGCTTACTCAGTGGAATGAGTGCGCCCTAGCGGCAAATTTCAGAGAGGGCCTCTCTGATGCCGTTAAGGATGTTATGGTCGGGTTCCCTGCGCCTACAGGTCTGAATGAGTCCATGACAATGGCTATTCAGATTGGTCGGCGTTTGCGGGAGCGCAAGCCTGTGCACCATTTGGCGGTATCTTCTGAAAAGTCGCCAGAGAATATGCAATGTGACAGAACTCTGTCCAGAAGCGAGCGGCAGAATTACAGGCGTAAAAATGGGTTATGTTTCTATTGTGGTGATTCTGCTCATGTTATATCAGCATGCTCTAAACGCACAAAGAAGGCTGACAAGTCTATTTGCACTTTACAGTCTAAATTTATTCTGTCTGTAACCTTGATTTGTTCATTATCAGTTATTACTGTGGATGCCTATGTGGACTCTGGCGCCGCCCTGAGTCTTATGGATTGGTCCTTTGCCAGGCGCTGTGGGTTTGATTTAGAGCCACTGGAAGTCCCTATACCTCTGAAGGGTATTGATTCTACCCCTTTGGCTGGTAATAAACCACAATTCTGGACGCAAGTGACTATGCGTATGACTCCAGACCATCAGGAGGTGATTCGCTTCCTTGTGTTGTACAATTTACATGATGTTTTAGTGCTTGGATTACCATGGTTACAATCTCATAACCCAGTCCTTGACTGGAAAACAATGTCTGTGATAAGCTGGGGATGTCGGGGGGCTCATGGGGATGTACCTTTGGTTTCCATTTCGTCATCTACTCCCTCTGAGATTCCAGCATTTTTGTCTGATTATCGTGATGTTTTTGAAGAGCCTAAGATTGGTTCTCTCCCTCCCCACAGAGATTGTGATTGCGCCATAGATCTGATTCCTGGCAGTAAATTTCCAAAGGGTCGTTTGTTTAATTTATCTGTGCCTGAACATGCTGCTATGCGAGAGTATATTAAGGAGTCCCTGGAAAAGGGACATATTCGTCCTTCTTCATCTCCTTTAGGAGCTGGTTTTTTCTTTGTGTCTAAGAAGGATGGCTCTCTGAGGCCTTGTATTGATTATCGACTCCTGAATAAAATTACAGTCAAATATCAGTATCCGTTGCCTTTGTTGACTGATTTGTTTGCTCGCATAAGAGGGGCTAAGTGGTTCTCTAAGATTGATCTTCGTGGGGCGTATAATTTGGTGCGAATTAAGCAGGGGGATGAGTGGAAAACCGCATTTAATACGCCTGAGGGCCATTTTGAGTATTTAGTAATGCCTTTCGGCCTTTCAAATGCACCTTCGGTCTTTCAGTCCTTTATGCATGATATTTTCCGTGAATATTTGGATAAATTTATGATTGTGTATTTGGACGATATTTTGATTTTTTCTGATGACTGGGAGTCTCATGTTCAACAGGTCAGGAGGGTTTTTCAGGTTTTGCAGACTAGTTCTTTGTGTGTAAAGGGTTCAAAGTGTGTTTTTGGGGTTCAAAAGATTTCTTTTTTGGGGTACATTTTTTCCCCTTCTTCTGTTGAGATGGACCCTGTTAAGGTTCGGGCTATTTGTGACTGGACGCAGCCTACTTCTCTTAAGAGTCTTCAGAAATTCTTGGGCTTTGCTAATTTCTATCGTCGATTTATAACTGGGTTTTCTGGCGTTGCTAAACCTTTGACTGATTTGACTAGAAAGGGTGCTGATGTTGCCGATTGGTCCCCTGCTGCTGTGGAGGCCTTTCGGGAGCTTAAGCGCCGCTTTTCGTCTGCTCCTGTGTTGCGCCAGCCTGATGTTTCTCTTCCCTTTCAGGTTGCGGTCGATGCTTCCGAGATCGGAGCAGGGGCGGTTTTGTCGCAGAAAAGTTCCGATTGCTCAGTGATGAGACCTTGTGCGTTCTTTTCTCGTAAATTTTCGGCCGCCGAGCGAAACTATGATGTTGGTAATCGGGAGCTTTTGGCCATGAAGTGGGCGATTGAGGAGTGGCGTCATTGGCTTGAGGGTGCCAGACATCAGGTGGTGGTTTTGACTGATCACAAGAATCTGATTTATCTGGAGTCTGCCAGGCGCCTGAATCCTAGACAGGCACGCTGGTCGTTGTTTTTTTCTCGGTTTAATTTTGTGGTCTCATACTTACCGGGTTCTAAAAATGTGAAGGCAGATGCTCTTTCTAGGAGTTTTGAGCCTGACTCTCCTGGGGATTCTGAACCTGCTGGTATCCTTAAGGATGGGGTGGTTTTGTCTGCTGTCTCCCCAGACTTGCAACGTGCTTTGCAAGAATTTCAGGCAGATAGACCTGATCGTTGTCCACCTGGTAGACTGTTTGTTCCTGATGATTGGACCAGTAGAGTCATCTCGGAAGTTCATTCTTCTACTCTGGCAGGTCATCCTGGAATTTTTGGTACTAGAGATTTGGTGGCTAGGTCCTTCTGGTGGCCTTCCCTGTCTCGAGATGTGCATGTTTTTGTGCAGTCTTGTGATGTTTGTGCTCGGGCCAAGCCTTGTTGTTCTAGGGCTAGTGGGTTATTGTTGCCCTTGCCTATTCCGAAGAGGCCTTGGACGCACATCTCTATGGACTTTATTTCTGATCTCCCTGTTTCTCAGAAGATGTCTGTCATCTGGGTGGTGTGTGACCGTTTTTCTAAAATGGTCCATTTGGTGCCATTGCCTAAGTTGCCTTCCTCATCTGAATTGGTCCCTCTGTTTTTTCTTTCTTTTGCAATTCAGGGTTTCACCCTCGTTTTTCATCTGGTCAGGTGGAATCTTCGGATTGTCCGGGAGTTGATGCTGTGGTGGATCGGTTGCATCGGATTTGGGGACAAGTGGTGGACAATTTGAAGTTGTCCCAGGAGAGGACTCAGCAGTTTGCTAACCGCCGGCGTCGTGTTGGTCCTCGCCTTCGTGTTGGGGACTTGGTGTGGTTGTCTTCCCGTTTTGTCCCTATGAGGGTTTCTTCTCCTAAGTTTAAGCCCCGGTTCATCGGTCCTTATAGGATTTTGGAGATTCTTAACCCTGTGTCCTTTCGTTTGGACCTCCCGGCATCTTTCGCTATCCATAATGTATTCCATCGGTCGTTGTTGCGGAGGTATGAGGTACCGGTAGTTCCTTCTACTGAACCTCCTGCTCCTGTGCTGGTAGGGGGTGAATTGGAGTACGTTGTGGAGAAGATCCTGGACTCCCGTATTTCCAGACGGAGACTTCAGTATCTGGTTAAATGGAAGGGCTATGGTCAAGAAGATAATTCTTGGGTAACTGCCTCTGATGTTCATGCCTCGGATTTGGTTCGTGCCTTTCATAGGGCTCATCCAGATCGTCCTGGTGGTTCTCGTGAGGGTTCGGTGCCCCCTCCTTAAGGGGGGGTACTGTTGTGAATCCGCTTTTGGGCTCCCCTGGTGGTTGCTGGTGGTACTGGTGACTTGTGTGTCTTTGCTGTCTCAGTTCACCTGCTCCCATCAGTGTTTGGGAGTTTCCTATTTAGCCTTGCTCTCCAGTCATTTCCTTGCCGGTCATCATTGTAACCAGAGCCTTCGGTTGCATGTTCCTGCTACTAGTCTGCTGATCAGCTAAGTGGACTTTGTCCTTTTGTTTTGTATCTTTTGTCCAGTTTGCAGTTTTGTTATTCTCTGTAGTTGGAAGCTCTTGTGGGCTGAAATTGCCACTCCTGTGTCATGAGTTGACACAGGAGTCTTAAAGTAATTTCAGGATGGTTTTTTGATAGGGTTTTCAGTTGACCGTGAAGTCCTCTTTTGTATCCTTCTGCTATCTAGTAAGTGGACCTCTCTTTGCTAAATCTACCTTCATACTGTGTATGTCTTTTCCTCTAAACTCACCGTCATTACATGTGGGGGGCTGCTATCATCTTTTGGGGTATTTCCCTAGAGGTAAGCCAGGTCTGTTCCTTCCTCTACCAGGGGTAGTTAGTCCTCCGGCTGGCGCGTGGCATCTAGGGTTAATCAGGTATGCTCCCTGGCTACTATTAGTTGTGTGGTAGATTTAGCTCACGGTCAGCTCGAGATTCCATCACCCAGAGCTCGTCCGTTATCTTTGTGTTTTAATGTTTCCCTGCCATTGGGAATCATGACAGGGAAGGTCGTAACACGGGAAGGGTCAATGGTTTCACCCTCAGACATAGATTTTGTACCACTTCTGTGGTGCTTGGCTGACATGTGCTTTTGCATGCTGGGGATGCTCAGGTTGGCAGTGTTCTTGCCTCTTCTTAGCTTCTTAGCTTGGCTTGGCAGATGCTGCAAATTAATTATTTTTTCTGAAGGAATTTTAGAAATAAACTGCCATACAGGTGAAGCATGCACCATTGGCCTGTTATCTGGTTGAGTGGGGTGGCTCTGTGGAACAATTGACCGAGTTCTCCCTCTGGTCAAACCACTGCCTCTTCTTGCCTGTTATCATGCTATGGATCCATCCCTCTCTGCACTGCTGTGCTCGCTAGGCGTGCCACCATGCCAGGTTACATCAGTGGTCTCATCATCAACCACATCTTCCAATTCCTCAATCTGATCCTCCTTTTGAGTAGCAATTTGATGGTGACCTAATAGCAACTGTGCATCATGATTATCCTCCACCTCTTCAGACATGAATTGACCCAAACGTGGCTTTCTCCTGGCTGTGAGTGCTCAAAGGTTTGGGCATTACTGCACTCCACCTCTTCATGACCCTCTTTAATAGTGGACGTTGAGAGGCCTGACAAATTACAATGGAACGTAAACAGTTTCTCAAAGTGGCCAATGTTGGGGTCATATGTCTCCTGGGACACTTGATGATGTGAGGATGGAGGACCAAGCTAAGGATTACGAGGTCCAGCCTATTGGCTACTGAGACTGGACCATGTAAAAGATTTTGTGGGGCTGCTTATCAACACATAAGAGCCTTTATCTGCATTCCAACCCACAACATCCTTGTCTGGGTTAGTTAGTAGTGTAGCGTGGTGACCAAATTTTGACAGGAAGCTTGAACGAGATGCAGTCACCTTCGGATCTGTCACACTGCCTTTTTCAGGTGCCACCAAATCAACGTATTTTAACGTCACTCTTTCTCTTCTTGAATGTGTTATGCTTATGAAACAAAAAATACTGGCTTTGTTTTTCACAAGTACCATCACAAAGGTCATATCTACAAATTCACTGTATCTAGCAATGTGTGGCTATTTTTTTCTGGTAGATAAAGATGCGCTATTTATTAAGCCAATAGAAACTTATGAATTTTTTTTCGATGAATTACAGCATGAAATGAATTGTTCGTTGATGGAGGAGACATAATTTTCTATGAGTGGACCCTTTTCTTTATATGGATTATGATACTAATAACCTAATGATATGAAATGAGTCATTTGTTGATAGATGGAGATCCACAATATGTGATCTTATCAAATGACTTGTGTATGTGAATCCTAGACTTATTATTTAGTAATATGTTTGTAATATCATAGTACCATATGCTCCCTCAAACATTAATTCTCATTGTTTGTGGCTACAATATTTATTATTGTTATTTTTATAGATATATAATAATGTTGCTCATTGGCTTATTTATATGGGCTAGATACAGCGCAAGTGGAAATAAAACATAACTTTTAATTAAGATCATATAAAAGTATAATGCAAAAAAAGCCACCCAAAAGTGATATAAAAACACATGGGGTACGGTCTCAGCGAAGAGACACAACAGAAAAACCCCTTTAAGGATTCAAAAACACCGCCTGCAAGGTGCTAGCAGATGTAAAGCAGACCAATATATGATTTAAAAGGTAGCTACCAGAAACAAATACATATGAATCATGAAGCAATAATACATATAATTGGTTGCATGTAAATAGAAAAATATTGCACAGTGGCAGAAAACATGGCACCTATACAACGGTGTCATTAATAAGAGTCAGGGTAAAGAAAATGGAACATTCTCACCAACTCCAGGATATATAGGCAGGAGACCCGGAACTCCTCTTATACAGGCCACGGTCCGGAGTATGAAGAAGGGAACTGACAATACCCTGTCATTCCCTATGGGGCTAACAATAGTCTATCCCCAAGACTCCTGCCCTTACAAGGGCAGTCCTCAACTACCCCTGCACAAACATGCCCTGCACTCTCCCTGTGGTCAGTCCCGACGCGTTTCCTCCAAGCCAATCATCAGGGGACCTGCTTGATTGTAGAGATAAGTGCTCAAAAGGGAGACATAAGTTGCTGCCACCCCCTATGCTATCCTGTAGAGATTTTGCTATTTGTTTGTACTTATTTATATGGGCAGATTTTTTTTGCGCTGCCACCTATACATTTGGTAATGTATTTTGTATATTGCACTGTTTTGCATATTATGATCACTTTGTCACTTTATTAGTATATTTCCGGCACAAGTATACGTGGACATGCAGAATCCCTTGTGTCTCACCTCTTGCCCAGAGGCGGCCCTGTATCGCGGTGTGTGAGCGTGGCGCCAGCCCACTCACGTGATCGAGGCTTCATGTCTGGGTTGAGGTTTGAGACGCAGGGAGGAAGCTGGCTTGCGGTTCACGCTTGCGCCCTTGTATATATTATTGTTCTTGATAATCACCACATGATCGGATGTGATCACCATATAAACTGGACTGAGAGCCTGATTAAATCACACCCCCTGAGGAAGCGGTAATAATCACACGCGAAACGCGCATTGGGGTTAGGTGACCAGGATTCATACGGGACCTCCGTACACATGGGTAATTATCCCTTCTATTTAATGAAATACGTTATATGAACTGCACAGAGATATATAGCGATAAAACTTGCACTGTTGTTTGCACTACTTTATTATATCACTATATGTCTGAGATATAAGCACTCACCTGGTAGCAATTTACATGCTGGCCATCTGTAGAAATCTCTAGTTACTGTGGCAATTACATTTGTCCCATTCTGTGTATCTGGGTCATTTATTGTATCTGTGGATGCAGTCACAATGTTATTATAAACCATATACTATATACTATTTGGTAATATTATGTATGTTTTATGTGTAAGCTAGTGACAGATTTTTCAATAAATAATGTGATTTTGTAATTTCCTGGCTACTGTTGGAGGTATGTTGGCCCATTCCTCCATGCAAATCTCCTCTAGAGCAGTGATGTTTTGGGCCTGTCGCTGGGCAACATGGACTTTCAAATCCCTCCAAAGTTTTTGTATGGGGTTGAGATCTGGAGACTGGCTAAGCCACTCCTTGACCTTCATATGCTTCTTACGAAGCCACTCCTTCCTTCGTTGCCCTGGTGGTGTGCTTGGGATCATTATCATGCTAAAAGACCCATCCACGTTTCATCTTCAATGCCCTTGCTGATGAAAGGAGATTTGCACTCAAAATCTCATGATACATGGCCCCATTCATTCTTTCATGTACACGGATCAGTTGTCCTGGTCACTTTTCAGAGAAACAGCCCCAAAGCATGATGTTGCCACCCTATGCTTCACAGTAAGTATGGTGTTCTTTGGATGCAACTCAGCATCCTGTCTTTTCCAAACACAACGAGTTTTGTTTCTACCAAACAGTTCTACTTTAGTTTCATCAGACAATATGACATTCTCACAATACTCTTCTAGATAATCCAAATGCTTTCTAGCAAACTTCAGACGTGTCCGGACATGTACTGGTTTAAGCAGGGGGACACATCTGGCACTGCAGAATCTGAGTCTCTGGTGGCGTAGTGTGTTACTGATGGTAGACTTTGTTACGGTGGTCCCAACGCTATGCACGTCATTCACTAGGTCCCCCCGTGTGGTTCTGGGATTTTTGCTCACCATTCTTGTGATCATTTTGACTCCACGGAGTGAGATCTTGCGTGGAGCTCCAGATTGAGGTAGATTATCAGTGGTTTTTTATGTCTTCCAATTTCTTATTATTGCTCCCATTGTTGATTTCATCACACCAAGCTGCTGTCCTATTGCCGATCCATTCTTCCCTGCCTGGTGCAGGGCTGCAAGTTTGTTTCTGGTTTCTCTTGACAGCTGTTTGGTCTTCACCATAGTGGAGTTTGGAGTGTGACTGTTTGAGGTTGTGGACAATTGTCTTTTATACTGATAACAAGTTCAAACAGGTGTCATTACTAAAGGGAGTGGAGGACAGATGAGCTTCTTAAAGAAGAAGTTACAGGTCTGTGAGAGCATGTTTTAGATGACCAAATACTTATTTTCCATCATAATTTGCAAAATAAATCTTGTCTAATCAGAGAAGGTGATTTTCTGGATTTGCTTTCTCATTTTGACTCTCATAGTTGTGGTCTATCTTTTTAAATGGGGGAACTTTCACAATTGGTGGCTGACTAAATACTTTTTTCCCACTGTATTTGCCTCTACAAATAGTTTATTTGTATATTTAAGTAGTGGAATAATTCCTATTTCACCCTAATCCCACAGTCTGTTCCTAATACTAATTACTTTACAATAGTAGAGATCTGCAGCATATACTTGCAATCATGATAAAACACTCAGGAGCCTGCCTTTCACCCTGCCTCCTATTAAATCTCTCCCTACCCTATCCCCACCTAACAAACAACTAATCTTCACAATCTTTTGCTCTTAAAAGAGCTTTTTGGAATGAATAAAGCTCAATATAAGCTCCTATTGCTCACCATACACTCAAACTAAGCTCTTCTTATGCTGTTTCCTGTGCACAAGATAGCACCAACAGCCTTTAAATAGTCCCTACAATGTGGGAAAGCCATTCACAGAAATGCCACGACAAAGATGGCCCGGCATTACTGTGACTGACAAGCCAGCCCAGCATGTTCATTGGCTGCAAATAAAGCACCAAACATGTTGGGCTGGTCACTCAAATATGCTGAGGCAGATACCTAATTAATCTCCCAGTAATGAATAGCCCGAATACCGTACTATTCGTGCAAGTAATGAATAGTGCCGAATGTATTTGCTCATCACTAATCAGGACATAAAAACCTTGCATTAAAGCAATAATTTAATACAGGGTCAGATTCTATAAGTGTGTGGGGCAGCAAATTCTGCCTTGATTCGTTGCTGGAGCAAGATCCTGTGAAATCTGCCATTGAAAACAAAATAGCGTGTCAGACACAGAAATTTTTAAAACCAGGATTATGCATAGCTTTCAACCAAATGTAAAGTCTCAGACAGTACAGAACTAAATGTCTAAGCTATTTGACTATCATCACAAATGCCATACACTGGTTTTCAGAGTGAAAGGAATATTCTCTTGTTATTGAAAAACTGACCACAAATTACCACACCTACCACCACTGGAAGTAACTACAACAAAAATCAAATTGCTCAAAATTTGCCTTTAATGCCAAGAAGAGTGCCAGACTTCAGTGCAACAGTTGCCTGCACCAAAACACCTTAAGCCAAACGAACTAACAGCACCAGTAGAAAATAACAAAAAAAATACAAATTTCTCCTGAATGATGCTGTTGCCATTAAAATTATGTTAAAAAGAGTATCACATACTTACGGTAAATTAAGTTTCAACTCCTTTGTTAGCCTGATGTGAGACCTAGGAGACTTTAAACCCCTAGTTGCAAAGTTTAGCCTTTTTTTTAAAATCCAATTGGGAATAATTCTAAGCACAAAGGCTAGGTTTCCTAATCCCTTAGTAAAATGTCCCGCAATCTAATAAGATTAACAATGAGAATCAAAATCTTGTCAATTTTTGGAATGGGAAGCCTTAACTCCATACACAATCAATTTTTTTTGTCCACTAAAGGAAAATTAAAAAATTCAGCAACAGAAAATATTTTTTGTAATAACCCTAATCAAATCTTAGAATTTGGAGGGCAGGCGAACAAAAAACACGCAAATAGTGGACTAAGTAATCACCAGTCACTCCATTGGCCAAAACCTAATGCAGAAAAGTTGCGACAGCTTCAAAGTAGGAACAAGAGAGACAGAAACCCATAGAGAGAAACTTGTCAAAGAAAAAATATCCATCAAAGTAAAAATCCAATGAGAAAAATCCCTCTGAGTTCACTGGAAGCAACCTGAAAGCAGATTTTATATAACTTTAGATACATCGAGAACTGACAAAGCCGAAACAACAAAATTGCATCCTCCATGGATACAAATTTAACTGTTGCGGATGAGTTATCCACCTAATAATTTTGGGACTATCCACTTTGAAAATAAAGATCGTAAATACTCCTGAAACTGTTGAGTAATTTTTCAGAACCACCCCTAATAAAGAAAATCTAAAGTTCTTCAAAGGTGGTCTATCAAAAGGACCATCAATTCTGTCATTCCTTAAATCTTTCATTATTTTGTCTCTAGCTACTGTTGGATTGTCTTTCAAAGACATTTAATTATCAATTAAAATACAGCCTAGTCCCATGAAAGGAGATATGAAGAAACCCTCGCAAAAACCTATAAACACCATTTCTAAACATCTCCCTGACTTGGAATGTTTCTAAAAAAGACAACATTCTTCTCAATTTCACTGGCATCTGTGCTTGGTCCCTGGTCCTGGCTGAGTGTGACCAATGAACAATGAAATAACAGATGGTCACCGTAGCCATAAAGAACATTTGTGTTTATACCTACAATTCAGAAGCCACTTACAATTGGATTGATTAAACGCAAAGCATGCGCCTTTGCACATGCTGCTAATGTTTAATGCAGTACTGTTCTGCTGTCTTAAAGAAGGTGTCGGCCTCCAGGGAAGCATAAGTTTTAACCAAAGACTAATATATTTATAACCTCGTTTGAAATTCTTATGGCGAGATAATTTTTGATGGAATTGACCTTCATAGTTGAACCAAGCCATGCCGCCAGAATTTTTCTAAACTTCTAAAACAATATCCAAGTGATGGAATTGACCACTGCATTTCTCAGGAAATTTCTCACCAATAATTGATGAAAATATACAAAATTCTTTGAACCAATAATGAAATGATCTGGGAACCCCTCACCGTCAATCATCTTTCAGTTCATCAGATTTTTTTATCTGGTTTTTAAAATTCTTTTGAAGAAGGTAGTAGCAATAGTAAATCAATAAATTAATTTCTTCTTTTTTTCTTGAAAATGTGATTAAAGGTGAAATCACAGGATATAGTTTCTTTAAAGCAGGACTGATGAGAAGCATCCTTAGATGAAACAGCATTCAAAGTATAAACCTTATCAAACCCATCACTAACAATAAAACTAGGCATAGATCTAGAAAAGGCATTAGTGATATAATTAAACACATATTGCAAAAAAAGTGTTATACCAATCCAGAAAACATACAAGGACAGGTCCCATATCTCACCCAATCCAGTGTTGTCCACCTGCACTCCTAAGGCATCCTCTTCTGAAGCCTGGCTGGACCACACTGGAACAGATAGATCATGAAGGTATAATCCAGCTCAGGAAGGTCCATAAAAAATATCTTCAATTCTTTATTAGGAAAAAATCATTCATAAAAATGGTAACATATCATTAAAAGATCACAACCCCCATATGGGAATATAATGTGGGCAGACACATTTCGAAAAACAGATCTTAGTCCTGTAGTCCTGTTGCAATTCCCTTTCACCTAATGTGAAAAACAACCACGCAAATATTAATTGCTCAAGAAACTTGCTGCCTGTGACTGGTTGTTTCAGGTGTGGTCTACATCCCTGTAAGATCTTTTCACCCTTCTGAGTTTCATGTATGTAAAACATAAAGTTGTAGCATACATAGTACATATGGGGAGAATCATGGTATGTAATATATACAAATAGTGTACTACCCTAAATATGTATGTCACGGACTTAATAGGGACAACTGCCAAAACAGAAATCCTAATCACCACAAGAACGCAGTTATATCCCGTAAAATATCACTTTTATTAATATACCTTTTAAAAACAGTATAAATGTATAGGCACAAAGGACAAAGGTAAGGGTGGTGAAACACTGAACCACAGTACACTGTATACATAGGGGCCTGTGGTACCACCCATAGCTAACACACACAGCAGCACTCAGTAATAATGAGATACCAGCCCATATAAATAGAGAAAGTAGTTAGTAAAGTAGAACAGGCCTGATATCAAACACCTAAATAGGTGCAAACAGAAGTATATGTACCATACCTGGTGTGTGCAGCAACTGGGGGACCCAGGACCCACCCCGACGTGCGTTTCGGAGTGGCAACGCTGCTCCTTCCTCAGGGGGCGTGGGGGACCAAGTGAAAACAGCCATCTTAAATACGTGGCCAACAATCAATGAACCCCGCAGAGTACCATCACCTGCGTTCGCCGCCAACCACGGCGCCATTGCCGCCAGCCGGAACCGGAAACACGTAAGATACACGTGACCCGGCCACAGGCAGCGGCAAGGACACCGCCGTCAGCAGAGGATGCCAACCACGGCGAAGACGCCGCCAGCCGGAACCGGAAACACGTGTGAGACACGTGATCCGGCACCGAGCTGCAGCGAGGAAGCCGCCGCCAGCAAACAACGCCAACCACAGCAGTCCCGCTGCCATCCGGAACCGGAAACACGCGGGCCCACGTGATCCGGACTCCCATGGCAGCAAGGACGCCAAAGCCGGCGCAACACAGGCGAGTATAGAAAAAAACAAAATCTAGGGTTTAGGGAAAATAAAAATACAACGAAAAAGGCGCACATATATGACAAATAATGAAAACAATATTACAAACATAGACAACCATATAATGAAATAACAATAAATGAACAAAGAAACAAGCAACATGGCAAAATATATATATCAAATAAAAAAATGTAAATACATATCCTAACGCGAAACAAATACAAAAAAAAACAAAAAAACAAAACAACAAACAAACAGGCCAATGTTACAATGTGTAGAAATGCAAATACATAATAGGGAGACATAAATAAAACACATCAGTGGAACACCCCCCTAATCTAAAAATTCAATAGCCTTAAAACAATATACATGCAACCCAATGATGAAATACATTAGGACCACGATACAGCTAACAAATATATCCCGCCAGCAACACATTATTCAGGCCGTTCTTCTACTTTCCACTGTAAGCATGATGGTACAATATACAGGTCCTTCTCAAAAAATTAGCATATAGTGTTAAATTTCATTATTTACCATAATGTAATGATTACAATTAAACTTTCATATATTATAGATTCATTATCCACCAACTGAAATTTGTCAGGTCTTTTATTGTTTTAATACTGATGATTTTGGCATACAACTCCTGATAACCCAAAAAACCTGTCTCAATAAATTAGCATATTACACCCGTCCAATCAAATAAAAGTGTTTTTTAATAACAAACAAAAAAACCATCAAATAATAATGTTCAGTTATGCACTCAATACTTGGTCGGGAATCCTTTGGCAGAAATGACTGCTTCAATGCGGCGTGGCATGGAGGCAATCAGCCTGTGACACTGCTGAGATGTTATGGAGGCCCAGGATGCTTCAATAGCGGCCTTAAGCTCATCCAGAGTGTTGGGTCTTGCGTCTCTCAACTTTCTCTTCACAATATCCCACAGATTCTCTATGGGGTTCAGGTCAGGAGAGTTGGCAGGCCAATTGAGCACAGTAATACCATGGTCAGTAAACCATTTACCAGTGGTTTTGGCACTGTGAGCAGGTGCCAGGTCGTGCTGAAAAATGAAATCTTCATCTCCAGAAAGCATTTCAGCCGATGGAAGCATGAAGTGCTCCAAAATCTCCTGATAGCTAGCTGCATTGACCCTGCCCTTGATGAAACACAGTGGACCAACACCAGCAGCTGACATGGCACCCCACACCATCACTGACTGTGGGTACTTGACACTGGACTTCAGGCATTTTGGCATTTCCTTCTCCCCAGTCTTCCTCCAGACTCTGGCACCTTGATTTCCGAATGACATGCAAAATTTGCTTTCATCAGAAAAAAGTACTTGGGACCACTTAGCAACAGTCCAGTGCTGCTTCTCTGTAGCCCAAAAAGTGGCTTTACCTGGGGAATGCGGCACCTGTAGCCCATTTCCTGCACACGCCTGTGCACGGTGGCTCTGGATGTTTCCACACCAGACTCAGTCCACTGCTTCCTCAGGTTCCCCAAGGTCTGGAATCGGTCCTTCTCCACAATCTTCCTCAGGGTCCGGTCACCTCTTCTCGTTGTACAGCGTTTTCTGCCACATTGTTTTCTTCCAACAGACTTACCATTGAGGTGCCTTGATACAGCACTCTGGGAACAGCCTATTTGTTGAGAAATTTCTTTCTGGGTCTTACCCTCTTGCTTGAGGGTGGCAATGATGGCCTTCTTGACATCTGTCAGGTCGCTAGTCTTACCCATGATGGGGGTTTTGAGTAATGAACCAGGCAGGGAGTTTTTAAAAGCCTCAGGTATCTTTTGCATGTGTTTAGAGTTAATTAGTTGATTCAGAAGATTAGGGTAATAGGTCGTTTAGAGAACCTTTTCTTGATATGCTAATTTATTGAGACAGGTTTTTTGGGTTATCAGGAGTTGTAGGCCAAAATCATCAGTATTAAAACAATAAAAGACCTGACAAATTTCAGTTGGTGGATAATGAATCTATAATATATGAAAGTTTAATTGTAATCATTACATTATGGTAAATAATGAAATTTAACACTATATGCTAATTTTTTGAGAAGGACCTGTATAGCCTAAATAATGAAAAACATAAGAAACAATTAATTAAAAACAATGTACATAGGAGCAGCAGTCACACCAAAATGAGCAACAAGGGGGATCACAAGAAGGGAGCAAACGAAATGTTCTCATTTAGGCCGTCTGGATGGATGGTCCGTAATGTCCACATCCATCTCGTCTCCAATTGCGCCAGACATTTAGAGAGGTTGCCCCCTCTAATTTTTATATGTAGAAGATCGATACCACGGACGCGTAATTGGGAACTATCACATTGATGAAACTCTCTAAAATGGCGCGGAAGAGTCTTCAAAGTGGTCACATCCGTGCAGGTGGTAGCCGCCTCTATGCCCAACACATGCTCACGTACCCGGACCTTCAGTTGGCGTGTGGTTAATCCCACATAAATAAGGCCACACGGGCACGTGGCATAATATATCACATAACGAGATATACATGTGATATGTTGTCTGATGGTAAACTGTTTCATACCATCAGAAGTAGAGAAAGTAGTACATCTATCAATGTTAGGACAGGCGACACACCTCCCGCACGGAGCGCACCCACCCCCTTGCCGCATTTCATCAAGAAAAGTAGGGATACTCTGCCCAACATAATGACTACGCGTCAATTGGTCTCGTAAATTTTTAGCACGTCTGAACGCAATTGGAGGATTAGCAGGAAGGAATTTTTTGAAAATTGGGTCAACCTTCAAAATGGGCCAAGCGCTCTTTATGGCCGCACGCACCTTTTCATGCTGGGGGTTATAGGAAGTAACAAACCGTACCGTATTACTGCCACCCGATTTTCTCGGGGCTGTACTATATAACAGGTTGTTACGGTTGGAGTATTTAGCGCGATGATAGGCCTTCTTAACACTCTGACCACTATACCCCCTTGATATAAAGCGTTGTTTTAGTTCCTCCGCCCGCAACTCAAAATCAATGTCAGTGGAACATATCCGGCGGAGGCGAAGGAACTGACCCACAGGAATTGCTTGAATCATATGATGCGGATGGCAGGAAGAAGCGTGCAATAAGGTGTTTGTTGCCATTTTTTTTACGGAAAATGTCAGTCTGGATAAGGCCCAATCCATCTTTACGTATGGTGACATCAAGAAAATCAATTCTCTCGGAATCCCACACCGGGGTGAGGCGAATGTTAAGATCGTTACTGTTCAAAGAGGCGATAAATTGCGCAAGGTCGACGGCATTGCCCTGCCAGACAAAGAAGATATCGTCGATGTATCGCGTCCAAAGAAGGACGCGATCCATCGACCCCTGTTTGTCTGACAGGAAGAGATCCCTCTCCCACAGCCCCAGGAACAGGTTGGCATAGGACGGCGCGAAGGCCACACCCATGGCTGTACCCTGGATCTGTAGGTAGAAGGATCCCTTGAACACAAAAAAATTGTGAGTGAGGGTGAACTCCAAAAGCTCCAGGATGAGATCCCTCAGGGCTGGAGAAAACATAGATGTATTAAGAAAAAATTTAACAGCCTGAAGCCCATCACAGTGACGAATATTCGTATAGAGGGATTCTACATCAACTGAAGCTAGAAGAGTATCACCCCCTAAGCACAAGCCGTCGACCCTGCGCAAAAGGTCGCCAGTATCCTTCAAAAAGGAGGGGAGATTGAGCACCAGCGGCTGGAGGTGGTAGTCAATCCACTTATTGACCTGTTCCAGAAAATTCCCCCTCCCAGACACGATAGGTCGACCGGGTGGTGACTTACTATCCTTGTGGATCTTAGGTAGGAGATATAATGTGGGGATGGTGGGTTCTTTGACCAGTAGAGCTGAGGCCAGATCCCTGGTGACAATGTCGCCGTCCAATGCCTTTTTAAGAATAGATTCTAATTTAGAATTGAACGCTGAGAGGGGATTATATGTAAGTCTCTTATAACATACAGCGTTATTTAGCTGGCGAAACGCCTCCCTCTCGTACATTACTTTAGGCCAAACAACGACATTGCCACCCTTGTCAGCCGGCTTCAGTACAACGTCCGGAAGATTTTGAAGAAACTTAAACCGGACCCTCTCCTCCCTGGTCAAATTATCCCCTCCCCCATATCTCGGAATTTTTAGTAATTCTTCGGTCACCACCCGCACAAATAAATCAATGCTGGGACAGGTGGCAAATGGGGGGAACTTAGTGGACCGTGGGCAAATGCATGGAGGAACCTTACCTCCTAAACCGCTGTGCTCAAGTGCCAGTTCTTCAAGAATTCTCACGGCCTCTTGTTCCTCCTCTGTAGGAAAAAGACGTTGCAATTCATCATTATAGTAATACCGTTTAAACAGCAATGATCTAGCAAAAATGTGTAGATCCTTCACCAAGGTGAAGGTGTCCAACCCCGGTGTGGGAGAGAAGGATAGACCCCTACCCAGAACCGACAAATCCACCTCAGATAGTACATGATGGCTCAAGTTAATCACCTTATTGTCTCTGCCATCCGCACCAGATGAATTCAAGGGACCTCTCTTATAAGGATGGTAAGCGTGGTTACGTAATCGGTGAACTTCACTTGTACCATGTGTAGAAGTTGATGATGCAGATGTATCGGATAATCCACTCAATGAAGCAATAGAAATATTAGAGGATGTTCTACGTATAGCAGGACTCGTTTTACTTCTCCATAGTTAGACCTTTTTCATCTGATAATCTTTCAAATCTCTACTGTACTTCAATGACTGATTATCCTGAATTTTTTTCACCACTTGATCCATGGTTTTATTTAATTCCACTTCAAATTGTTCAATCCACTCAGCTGGACATCCTTTCCGTATTTCTACTTGGGCACTATCTATGGATTTGTCCAAGTCTGTTATGTTTTTCGTATTTTGATCAATAAGTAATTTCAGAAATACTTTAGAACACCCATCACAAGCTTCCTCCCATTTAGAAATAAACTGCTCATCCTCTACTGGAAAAGTAGGGATCACTCGTACCCTAAGTCCCCTTGGTAGTAGTGCCCAAGTAGAAATACGGAAAGGATGTCCAGCTGAGCGGATTGAACAATTTGAAGTGGAATTAAATAAAACCATGGATCAAGTGGTGAAAAAAATATTTCTATTGCTTCATTGAGTGGATTATCCGATACATCTGCATCATCAACTTCTACACATGGTACAAGTGAAGTTCACCGATTACGTAACCACGCTTACCATCCTTATAAGAGAGGTCCCTTGAATTCATCTGGTGCGGATGGCAGAGACAATAAGGTGATTAACTTGAGCCATCATGTACTATCTGAGGTGGATTTGTCGGTTCTGGGTAGGGGTCTATCCTTCTCTCCCACACCGGGGTTGGACACCTTCACCTTGGTGAAGGATCTACACATTTTTGCTAGATCATTGCTGTTTAAACGGTATTACTATAATGATGAATTGCAACGTCTTTTTCCTACAGAGGAGGAACAAGAGGCCGTGAGAATTCTTGAAGAACTGGCACTTGAGCACAGCGGTTTAGGAGGTAAGGTTCCTCCATGCATTTGCCCACGGTCCACTAAGTTCCCCCCATTTGCCACCTGTCCCAGCATTGATTTATTTGTGCGGGTGGTGACCGAAGAATTACTAAAAATTCCGAGATATGGGGGAGGGGATAATTTGACCAGGGAGGAGAGGGTCCGGTTTAAGTTTCTTCAAAATCTTCCGGACGTTGTACTGAAGCCGGCTGACAAGGGTGGCAATGTCTTTGTTTGGCCTAAAGTAATGTACGAGAGGGAGGTGTTTCACCAGCTAAATAACGCTGTATGTTATAAGAGACTTACATATAATCCCCTCTCAGCGTTCAATTCTAAATTAGAATCTATTCTTAAAAAGGCATTGGACGGCGACATTGTCACCAGGGATCTGGCCTCAGCTCTACTGGTCAAAGAACCCACCATCCCCACATTATATCTCCTACCTAAGATCCACAAGGATAGTAAGTCACCACCCGGTCAACCTATCGTGTCTGGGAGGGGGAATTTTCTGGAACAGGTCAATAAGTGGATTGACTACCACCTCCAGCCGCTGGTGCTCAATCTCCCCTCCTTTTTGAAGGATACTGGCGACCTTTTGCGCAGGGTCGACGGCTTGTGCTTAGGGGGTGATACTCTTCTGGCTTCAGTTGATGTAGAATTCCTCTATACGAATATTCGTCACTGTGATGGGCTTCAGGCTGTTACATTTTTTCTTAATACATCTATGTTTTCTCCAGCCCTGAGGGATCTCATCCTGGAGCTTTTGGAGTTCACCCTCACTCACAATTTTTTTGTGTACAAGGGATCCTTCTACCTACAGCTCCAGGGTACAGCCATGGGTGCGGCCTTCGCGCCGTCCTATGCCAACCTGTTCCTGGGGCTGTGGGATAGGGATCTCTTCCTGTCAGACAAACGGGTCGATGGATCGCGTCCTTCTTTGGACGCGATACATCGACGATATCTTCTTTGTCTGGCAGGGCAATGCCGTCGACCTTGCGCAATTTATCGCCTCTTTGAACAGTAACGATCTTAACATTCGCCTCACCCCGGTGTGGGATTCCGAGAGAATTGATTTTCTTGATGTCACCATACGTAAGGATGGATTGGGCCTTATCCAGACTGACATTTTCCGTAAAAAAACGGCAACAAACACCTTATTGCACGCTTCTTCCTGCCATCCGCATCATATGATTCAAGCAATTCCTGTGGGTCAGTTCCTTCACCTCCGCCAGATATGTTCCACTGACATTGATTTTGAGTTGCGGGCGGAGGAACTAAAACAACGCTTTATATCAAGGGGGTATAGTGGTCGGAGTGTTAAGAAGGCCTATCATCGCGCTAAATACTCCAACCGTAACAACCTGTTATATAGTACAGCCCCGAGAAAATTGGGTGGCAGTAATACGGTACGGTTTGTTACTTCCTATAACCCCCAGCATGAAAAGGTGCGTGCGGCCATAAAGAGCGCTTGGCCCATTTTGAAGGTTGACCCAATTTTCAAAAAATTCCTTCCTGCTAATCCTCCAATTGCGTTCAGACGTGCTAAAAATTTACGAGACCAATTGACGCGTAGTCATTATGTTGGGCAGAGTATCCCTACTTTTCTTGATGAAATGCGGCAAGGGGGTGGGTGCGCTCCGTGCGGGAGGTGTGTCGCCTGTCCTAACATTGATAGATGTACTACTTTCTCTACTTCTGATGGTATGAAACAGTTTACCATCAGACAACATATCACATGTATATCTCGTTATGTGATATATTATGCCACGTGCCCGTGTGGCCTTATTTATGTGGGATTAACCACACGCCAACTGAAGGTCCGGGTACGTGAGCATGTGTTGGGCATAGAGGCGGCTACCACCTGCACGGATGTGACCACTTTGAAGACTCTTCCGCGCCATTTTAGAGAGTTTCATCAATGTGATAGTTCCCAATTACGCGTCCGTGGTATCGATCTTCTACATATAAATATTAGAGGGGGCAACCTCTCTAAACGTCTGGTGCAATTGGAGACGAGATGGATGTGGACATTACGGACCATCCATCCAGACGGCCTAAATGAGAACATTTCGTTTGCTCCCTTCTTGTGATCCCCCTTGTTGCTCATTTTGGTGTGACTGCTGCTCCTATGTACATTGTTTTTAATGAATTGTTTCTTATGTTTTTCATTATTTAGGCTATATATTGTACCATCATGCTTACAGTGGAAAGTAGAAGAACGGCCTGAATAATGTGTTGCTGGCGGGATATATTTGTTAGCTGTATCGCGGTTAGTGTTGAGCGATACCTTCCGATATCGGAAAGTATCGGTATCGGAAAGTATCGGCCGATACCGTCAAAGTATCGGATCTAATCCGATACCGATACCCGATCCCAATGCAAGTCAATGGGACGAAAATATCGGAATTAAAATAAACCCTTTATAAACTTGTAGGTTCATTCTACATGAAGGAAAACAACTAAGAATAATGTAGGATGTATTGGAGGACGTGGCGGAGACATTAAAGGCACATAGGTTTAGCCCAATCTAATAGAATAGCAGGATTTTGTTTTGTTTTTTATGACGTTCGGCGTTAGAAAGATTTTGACTATGTTAATTTTTTTTTTATTTTGTCAGATATTTCACTACTTCCACGCCCTTCACCTTCTTTTTTACTTCTCCCACACTTTCTTCTTCATTATCCTCATCATCAGCTTCTTTGACATCAACTTCTTCACCTTATTCATCTTCTTCTTCATCTTCTACCTATTATTTTTTTTGTTACATTGTTCATATTCTTTTTATTTTACTATTATCTTCTTCATATTCTACTTCTTCATCATATTCTTATTTGTGACAGGCATTCCCGTAGTTGTTATCTATAAAAGTTTGAAGATTACACCTTCCGTTCTGCCTGTCACAAAACAGTTACATTTGTCCGCGTTCAGTTTGGCCTGCAGCATCAGGCTTTATCCAGGGGCACCACGAGGAGGAACGGACTCACCCCCATACACTGCTTAGTCTTCTTCTGCTTATAATGTAGATAATATCTTTTGCTCTGATATTTAGTGTTATGCTTAATGTTCTTCTGCTCTTTGTTCTGCAGCCTCTTGTTCTTCTGCTTCTCGGTCTTCCAGGTCGTCGTCGTCTCCAGGGTCGTCGTCTCCGGGGTCGTCGTCATCGGGGTGGTCTTCAGGGTCATCGTCTCCAGGGTCGTCGTCATCACGGTGGTTGTCGTCTCTGGTGTCATCGTCATCTTAGGGGTGGTCTTTCGGGTCATCGTGTTTAGTCTCTTCAACTTGGAAATGTAGCAGAAGGTACAAGAAGGCTGAGAAAATGCCAAGAAACAGCTGATGGAACTGGAACTCGGATGGCTACCCGAAGGTCCAAGAGCCAATGGAACTACCGAGGACCAGCTGACGTTACTGGAACCCGGTTACTAAGCAGGAGGTACCCGTGCCTGAAAGCACTACCAAGGACCACCTGACGTTGGTGGAACTTGGATACCCAGAGGGAGGCACCTAAGCCAAAGGCTCTGCCCAGAACCAGCTGACGGTACTGGAACCAGGATGGGGAGCAGAAGGCACAAGAGCAAAAGACACTGCCGAGAACCAGCTGACGGTACTGGAACCCGGATGGGTAGCCGAAGGTCCAAGAGCCAATGGAACGACCGAGGACCAGCTGACGTTACTGGAACCCGGTTACTAAGCAGGAGGTACCCGTGCCTGAAAGAACTACCAAGGACCACCTGACCTTGGTGGAACTCGGATACCCAGAGGGAGGCACCTAAGCCAAAGGCTCTGCCCGGAACCAGCTGACGGTGCTGGAACCAGGATGGGGACCTATTCAAGCTTGTCTTCCTAGAGCCCCAACTAGCAGTGTTGGAGCAAAGGGTCAGCAGGAGGAGGAGAGGGAGCAGAGTGTAGGCCGAAGCCTGCACTGGCGGCAGCTTTGGGTCTGTTGTGTCTGCGTGGCAGTTGCAGGACACGTTGCCGGCTGCACAGCAGGGGAACAGCTGGCGGTGCTGAACCCCACTGACACATTGGCTGGTGTTTTTCTCTGTGCAGCTAGCAGTACTGGGCCCCAACTGGCGGTGTTGGAGCCCGGGCTCTGCAGGGGGAGCAGAGTGTAGGCCGAAGCCTAATTGAACCAATTTCAAAGGAAACCTTTAACCCCCCTCAGGGGTTACAAAGTAGAAGAGCCACAGCTTATGCAGCAGTAGTGCTGCACAAGTCAAAGGTTGCTCTTTTAATTTTTCTCCTTGCACACGCTGGATGAAACACGTATAACATTTAGCCCTTTATACAGTCAAACTGTGTTGGAGGTGCGAGTTCCCTTCGTAATGAGACACAGCACAGATGTCAAGAATCCCACCTTGGTGCTGGGTGCAGCCTCCTGAGCGTTGTTATTTGCTGTACAGGAGTCTGCGCTGTCGTGTTATCCCCTGGCCTAGCGCTGTTAGCGCTGCCCATCTTCTGACATTATTTAATGTCGGCCGGTGCGGTTCGCGATGACCATGAATCCCAGCCCCACAGTGTCTTAACATTGTTAAAACAATGCGGGGCTAAGATTCATGGCCTGGCGCAGCACATATGTTCGCCTCTCACACTCGGGTCCTTACACCCGCTTCAGACTGTGCGGCGTCAGCTGATCCCTTATCGCATGCCACGGCCATGAAGCCGCACAGTCTGAAGAAGGTGGAAGGAGATGAGGGACAGGCGAACTGATGCACTGCTCATGCCCATCAATCACACCCTCGCAGTCCCAATAAATAAGACACCGAGGGGCGTTGTGTGGGTCAGGGCGGCCGCAGAGGCGCAGGCAGCCAAACAATGATGCCAGAAGACGGGCAGCGCTACCAAGGGGGTTGCAGCGTGTCATTACAAAGGAAAGTCACACCTCCGGGATGGTTAAATGGTCACACAGAGGACACATTTTAGACGTGTTTTCAGTTCCACATGTGCGAGGAGAATACGTTTATTAGCCACCTTGCACACATGCAGCATTACCGCTGTACAAGGTGGCTGTAAAACGTACAAACGCCTGAGGGAGGGGGGACAGGTTCCCTTCAATTTCAGTTCTTGTGTCTGCGTGGCTTTTGCAGGACACGATGCCGGCTGCACAGCAGGGGAACAGCTGGCGGTGCTGAACCCCACTGACACATTGGCTGGTGTTTTTCTCTGTGCAGCTAGCAGTACCGGGCCCCAACTGGCGGTGTTAGAGCCCAGGGTCAGCAGGAGGAGGAGAGGGAGCAGAGTGTAGGCCGAAGCCTGCACTGGCGGCAGCTTTGGGTCTGTTGTGTCTGCGTGGCAGTTGCAGGACACGTTGCCGGCTGCACAGCAGGGGAACAGCTGGCGGTGCTGAACCCCACTGACACATTGGCTGGTGTTTTTCTCTGTGCAGCTAGCAGTACCGGGCCTCAACTGGCGGTGTTGGAGCCCGGGCTCTGCAGGGGGAGCAGAGTGTAGGCCGAAGCCTAATTGAACCAATTTCAAAGGTAACCTTTAACCCCCCCTCAGGGGTTACAAAGTAGAAGAGCCACAGCTTATGCAGCAGTAGTGCTGCACAAGTCAAAGGTTGCTCTTTTAATTTTTCTCCTTGCACACGCTGAATGAAACACGTATAACATTTAGCCCTTTATACAGTCAAACTGTGTTGGAGGCGCGAGTTCCCTTCGTAATGAGACGCAGCACAGATGTCAAGAATCCCACCTTGGTGCTGGGTGCAGCCTCCTGAGCATTGTTATTTGCTGTACAGGAGTCTGCGCTGTCGTGTTATCCCCTGGCCTAGCGCTGTTAGCGCTGCCCATCTTCTGACATCATTTAATGTCGGCCGGTGCGGTTCGCGATGACCATGAATCCCAGCCCCGCAGTGTCTTAACATTGTTAAAACACTGCGGGGCTGGGAATCATGGCCTGGCGCAGCACATATGTTCGCCTCTCACACTCGGGTCCTTACACCCGCTTCAGACTGTGCGGCGTCAGCTGATCCCTTATCGCATGCCACGGCCATGAAGCCGCACAGTCTGAAGAAGGCGGAAGGAGATGAGGGACAGGCGAACTGATGCACTGCTCATGCCCATCAATCACACCCTCGCAGTCCCAATAAATAAGACACCGAGGGGCGTTGTGTGGGTCAGGGCGGCCGCAGAGGCGCAGGCAGCCAAACAATGATGCCAGAAGACGGGCAGCGCTACCAAGGGGGTTGCAGCGTGTCATTACAAAGGAAAGTCACACCTCCGGGATGGTTAAATGGTCACACAGAGGACACATTTTAGACGTGTTTTCAGTTCCACATGTGCGAGGAGAATACGTTTATGAGCCACCTTGCACACATGCAGCATTACCGCTGTACAAGGTGGCTGTAAAACGTACAAACGCCTGGGGGAGGGGGGACAGGTTCCCTTCAATTTCAGTTCTTGTGTCTGCGTGGCTTTTGCAGGACACAATGCCGGCTACACAGCAGGGGAACAGCTGGCGGTGCTGAACCCCACTGACACATTGGCTGGTGTTTTTCTCTGTGCAG
This sequence comes from Ranitomeya variabilis, assembly GCF_051348905.1. Taxonomy (NCBI): domain Eukaryota; kingdom Metazoa; phylum Chordata; class Amphibia; order Anura; family Dendrobatidae; genus Ranitomeya; species Ranitomeya variabilis. Next base: position 131,767,897 of record NC_135234.1, on the reverse strand, counting down.
CTAGCAGTACCGGGCCCCAACTGGCGGTGTTAGAGCCCAGGGTCAGCAGGAGAAGGAGAGGGAGCAGAGTGTAGGCCGAAGCCTGCACTGGCGGCAGCTTTGGGTCTGTTGTGTCTGCGTGGCAGTTGCAGGACACGTTGCCGGCTGCACAGCAGGGGAACAGCTGGCGGTGCTGAACCCCACTGACACATTGGCTGGTGTTTTTCTCTGTGCAGCTAGCAGTACCGGGCCCCAACTGGCGGTGTTAGAGCCCAGGGTCAGCAGGAGGAGGAGAGGGAGCAGAGTGTAGGCCGAAGCCTGCACTGGCGGCAGCTTTGGGTCTGTTGTGTCTGCGTGGCAGTTGCAGGACACGTTGCCGGCTGCACAGCAGGGGAACAGCTGGCGGTGCTGAACCCCACTGACACATTGGCTGGTGTTTTTCTCTGTGCAGCTAGCAGTACCGGGCCCCAACTGGCGGTGTTAGAGCCCAGGGTCAGCAGGAGGAGGAGAGGGAGCAGAGTGTAGGCCGAAGCCTGCACTCGCGGCAGCTTTGGGTCTGTTGTGTCTGCGTGGCAGTTGCAGGACACGTTGCCGGCTGCACAGCAGGGGAACAGCTGGCGGTGCTGAACCCCACTGACACATTGGCTGGTGTTTTTCTCTGTGCAGCTAGCAGTACCGGGCCCCAACTGGCGGTGTTAGAGCCCAGGGTCAGCAGGAGGAGGAGAGGGAGCCGAGTGTAGGCCGAAGCCTGCACTGGCGGCAGCTTTGGGTCTGTTGTGTCTGCGTGGCAGTTGCAGGACACGTTGCCGGCTGCACAGCAGGGGAACAGCTGGCGGTGCTGAACCCCACTGACACATTGGCTGGTGTTTTTCTCTGTGCAGCTAGCAGTACCGGGCCCCAACTGGCGGTGTTGGAGCCCGGGCTCTGCAGGGGGAGCAGAGTGTAGGCCGAAGCCTAATTGAACCAATTTCAAAGGTAACCTTTAACCCCCCTCAGGGGTTACAAACTCGAAGAGCCACAGCTTATGCAGCAGTAGTGCTGCACAAGTCAAAGGTTGCTCTTTTAATTTTTCTCCTTGCACACGCTGAATGAAACACGTATAACATTTAGCCCTTTATACAGTCAAACTGTGTTGGAGGCGCGAGTTCCCTTCGTAATGAGACGCAGCACAGATGTCAAGAATCCCACCTTGGTGCTGGGTGCAGCCTCCTGAGCATTGTTATTTGCTGTACAGGAGTCTGCGCTGTCGTGTTATCCCCTGGCCTAGCGCTGTTAGCGCTGCCCATCTTCTGACATCATTTAATGTCGGCCGGTGCGGTTCGCGATGACCATGAATCCCAGCCCCGCAGTGTCTTAACATTGTTAAAACACTGCGGGGCTGGGATTCATGGCCTGGCGCAGCACATATGTTCGCCTCTCACACTCGGGTCCTTACACCCGCTTCAGACTGTGCGGCATCAGCTGATCCCTTATCGCATGCCACGGCCATGAAGCCGCACAGTCTGAAGAAGGCGGAAGGAGATGAGGGACAGGCGAACTGATGCACTGCTCATGCCCATCAATCACACCCTCGCAGTCCCAATAAATAAGACACCGAGGGGCGTTGTGTGGGTCAGGGCGGCCGCAGAGGCGCAGGCAGCCAAACAATGATGCCAGAAGACGGGCAGCGCTACCAAGGGGGTTGCAGCGTGTCATTACAAAGGAAAGTCACACCTCCGGGATGGTTAAATGGTCACACAGAGGACACATTTTAGACGTGTTTTCAGTTCCACATGTGCGAGGAGAATACGTTTATGAGCCACCTTGCACACATGCAGCATTACCGCTGTACAAGGTGGCTGTAAAACGTACAAACGCCTGGGGGAGGGGGGACAGGTTCCCTTCAATTTCAGTTCTTGTGTCTGCGTGGCTTTTGCAGGACACAATGCCGGCTACACAGCAGGGGAACAGCTGGCGGTGCTGAACCCCACTGACACATTGGCTGGTGTTTTTCTCTGTGCAGCTAGCAGTACCGGGCCCCAACTGGCGGTGTTAGAGCCCAGGGTCAGCAGGAGAAGGAGAGGGAGCAGAGTGTAGGCCGAAGCCTGCACTGGCGGCAGCTTTGGGTCTGTTGTGTCTGCGTGGCAGTTGCAGGACACGTTGCCGGCTGCACAGCAGGGGAACAGCTGGCGGTGCTGAACCCCACTGACACATTGGCTGGTGTTTTTCTCTGTGCAGCTAGCAGTACCGGGCCCCAACTGGCGGTGTTGGAGCCCAGGCTCTGCAGGGGGAGCAGAGTGTAGGCCGAAGCCTAATTGAACCAATTTCAAAGGTAACCTTTAACCCCCCCTCAGGGGTTACAAAGTAGAAGAGCCACAGCTTATGCAGCAGTAGTGCTGCACAAGTCAAAGGTTGCTCTTTTAATTTTTCTCCTTGCACACGCTGAATGAAACACGTATAACATTTAGCCCTTTATACAGTCAAACTGTGTTGGAGGCGCGAGTTCCCTTCGTAATGAGACGCAGCACAGATGTCAAGAATCCCACCTTGGTGCTGGGTGCAGCCTCCTGAGCATTGTTATTTGCTGTACAGGAGTCTGCGCTGTCGTGTTATCCCCTGGCCTAGCGCTGTTAGCGCTGCCCATCTTCTGACATCATTTAATGTCGGCCGGTGCGGTTCGCGATGACCATGAATCCCAGCCCCGCAGTGTCTTAACATTGTTAAAACACTGCGGGGCTGGGAATCATGGCCTGGCGCAGCACATATGTTCGCCTCTCACACTCGGGTCCTTACACCCGCTTCAGACTGTGCGGCGTCAGCTGATCCCTTATCGCATGCCACGGCCATGAAGCCGCACAGTCTGAAGAAGGCGGAAGGAGATGAGGGACAGGCGAACTGATGCACTGCTCATGCCCATCAATCACACCCTCGCAGTCCCAATAAATAAGACACCGAGGGGCGTTGTGTGGGTCAGGGCGGCCGCAGAGGCGCAGGCAGCCAAACAATGATGCCAGAAGACGGGCAGCGCTACCAAGGGGGTTGCAGCGTGTCATTACAAAGGAAAGTCACACCTCCGGGATGGTTAAATGGTCACACAGAGGACACATTTTAGACGTGTTTTCAGTTCCACATGTGCGAGGAGAATACGTTTATGAGCCACCTTGCACACATGCAGCATTACCGCTGTACAAGGTGGCTGTAAAACGTACAAACGCCTGGGGGAGGGGGGACAGGTTCCCTTCAATTTCAGTTCTTGTGTCTGCGTGGCTTTTGCAGGACACAATGCCGGCTACACAGCAGGGGAACAGCTGGCGGTGCTGAACCCCACTGACACATTGGCTGGTGTTTTTCTCTGTGCAGCTAGCAGTACCGGGCCCCAACTGGCGGTGTTAGAGCCCAGGGTCAGCAGGAGAAGGAGAGGGAGCAGAGTGTAGGCCGAAGCCTGCACTGGCGGCAGCTTTGGGTCTGTTGTGTCTGCGTGGCAGTTGCAGGACACGTTGCCGGCTGCACAGCAGGGGAACAGCTGGCGGTGCTGAACCCCACTGACACATTGGCTGGTGTTTTTCTCTGTGCAGCTAGCAGTACCGGGCCCCAACTGGCGGTGTTAGAGCCCAGGGTCAGCAGGAGGAGGAGAGGGAGCAGAGTGTAGGCCGAAGCCTGCACTGGCGGCAGCTTTGGGTCTGTTGTGTCTGCGTGGCAGTTGCAGGACACGTTGCCGGCTGCACAGCAGGGGAACAGCTGGCGGTGCTGAACCCCACTGACACATTGGCTGGTGTTTTTCTCTGTGCAGCTAGCAGTACCGGGCCCCAACTGGCGGTGTTAGAGCCCAGGGTCAGCAGGAGGAGGAGAGGGAGCAGAGTGTAGGCCGAAGCCTGCACTCGCGGCAGCTTTGGGTCTGTTGTGTCTGCGTGGCAGTTGCAGGACACGTTGCCGGCTGCACAGCAGGGGAACAGCTGGCGGTGCTGAACCCCACTGACACATTGGCTGGTGTTTTTCTCTGTGCAGCTAGCAGTACCGGGCCCCAACTGGCGGTGTTAGAGCCCAGGGTCAGCAGGAGGAGGAGAGGGAGCCGAGTGTAGGCCGAAGCCTGCACTGGCGGCAGCTTTGGGTCTGTTGTGTCTGCGTGGCAGTTGCAGGACACGTTGCCGGCTGCACAGCAGGGGAACAGCTGGCGGTGCTGAACCCCACTGACACATTGGCTGGTGTTTTTCTCTGTGCAGCTAGCAGTACCGGGCCCCAACTGGCGGTGTTGGAGCCCGGGCTCTGCAGGGGGAGCAGAGTGTAGGCCGAAGCCTAATTGAACCAATTTCAAAGGTAACCTTTAACCCCCCTCAGGGGTTACAAACTCGAAGAGCCACAGCTTATGCAGCAGTAGTGCTGCACAAGTCAAAGGTTGCTCTTTTAATTTTTCTCCTTGCACACGCTGAATGAAACACGTATAACATTTAGCCCTTTATACAGTCAAACTGTGTTGGAGGCGCGAGTTCCCTTCGTAATGAGACGCAGCACAGATGTCAAGAATCCCACCTTGGTGCTGGGTGCAGCCTCCTGAGCATTGTTATTTGCTGTACAGGAGTCTGCGCTGTCGTGTTATCCCCTGGCCTAGCGCTGTTAGCGCTGCCCATCTTCTGACATCATTTAATGTCGGCCGGTGCGGTTCGCGATGACCATGAATCCCAGCCCCGCAGTGTCCTAACATTGTTAAAACACTGCGGGGCTGGGATTCATGGCCTGGCGCAGCACATATGTTCGCCTCTCACACTCGGGTCCTTACACCCGCTTCAGACTGTGCGGCATCAGCTGATCCCTTATCGCATGCCACGGCCATGAAGCCGCACAGTCTGAAGAAGGCGGAAGGAGATGAGGGACAGGCGAACTGATGCACTGCTCATGCCCATCAATCACACCCTCGCAGTCCCAATAAATAAGACACCGAGGGGCGTTGTGTGGGTCAGGGCGGCCGCAGAGGCGCAGGCAGCCAAACAATGATGCCAGAAGACGGGCAGCGCTACCAAGGGGGTTGCAGCGTGTCATTACAAAGGAAAGTCACACCTCCGGGATGGTTAAATGGTCACACAGAGGACACATTTTAGACGTGTTTTCAGTTCCACATGTGCGAGGAGAATACGTTTATGAGCCACCTTGCACACATGCAGCATTACCGCTGTACAAGGTGGCTGTAAAACGTACAAACGCCTGGGGGAGGGGGGACAGGTTCCCTTCAATTTCAGTTCTTGTGTCTGCGTGGCTTTTGCAGGACACAATGCCGGCTACACAGCAGGGGAACAGCTGGCGGTGCTGAACCCCACTGACACATTGGCTGGTGTTTTTCTCTGTGCAGCTAGCAGTACCGGGCCCCAACTGGCGGTGTTAGAGCCCAGGGTCAGCAGGAGAAGGAGAGGGAGCAGAGTGTAGGCCGAAGCCTGCACTGGCGGCAGCTTTGGGTCTGTTGTGTCTGCGTGGCAGTTGCAGGACACGTTGCCGGCTGCACAGCAGGGGAACAGCTGGCGGTGCTGAACCCCACTGACACATTGGCTGGTGTTTTTCTCTGTGCAGCTAGCAGTACCGGGCCCCAACTGGCGGTGTTGGAGCCCAGGCTCTGCAGGGGGAGCAGAGTGTAGGCCTAAGCCTAATTGAACCAATTTCAAAGGTAACCTTTAACCCCCCCTCAGGGGTTACAAAGTAGAAGAGCCACAGCTTATGCAGCAGTAGTGCTGCACAAGTCAAAGGTTGCTCTTTTAATTTTTCTCCTTGCACACGCTGAATGAAACACGTATAACATTTAGCCCTTTATACAGTCAAACTGTGTTGGAGGCGCGAGTTCCCTTCGTAATGAGACGCAGCACAGATGTCAAGAATCCCACCTTGGTGCTGGGTGCAGCCTCCTGAGCATTGTTATTTGCTGTACAGGAGTCTGCGCTGTCGTGTTATCCCCTGGCCTAGCGCTGTTAGCGCTGCCCATCTTCTGACCTCATTTAATGTCGGCCGGTGCGGTTCGCGATGACCATGAATCCCAGCCCCGCAGTGTCTTAACATTGTTAAAACACTGCGGGGCTGGGATTCATGGCCTGGCGCAGCACATATGTTCGCCTCTCACACTCGGGTCCTTACACCCGCTTCAGACTGTGCGGCGTCAGCTGATCCCTTATCGCATGCCACGACCATGAAGCCGCACAGTCTGAAGAAGGCGGAAGGAGATGAGGGACAGGCGAACTGATGCACTGCTCATGCCCATCAATCACATCCTCGCAGTCCCAATAAATAAGACACCGAGGGGCGTTGTGTGGGTCAGGGCGGCCGCAGAGGCGCAGGCAGCCAAACAATGATGCCAGAAGACGGGCAGCGCTACCAAGGGGGTTGCAGCGTGTCATTACAAAGGAAAGTCACACCTCCGGGACGGTTAAATGGTCACACAGAGGACACATTTTAGACGTGTTTTCAGTTCCACATGTGCGAGGAGAATACGTTTATGAGCCACCTTGCACACATGCAGCATTACCGCTGTACAAGGTGGCTGTAAAACGTACAAACGCCTGGGGGAGGGGGGACAGGTTCCCTTCAATTTCAGTTCTTGTGTCTGCGTGGCTTTTGCAGGACACAATGCCGGCTACACAGCAGGGGAACAGCTGGCGGTGCTGAACCCCACTGACACATTGGCTGGTGTTTTTCTCTGTGCAGCTAGCAGTACTGGGCCCCAACTGGCGGTGTTAGAGCCCAGGGTCAGCAGGAGGAGGAGAGGGAGCAGAGTGTAGGCCGAAGCCTGCACTGGCGGCAGCTTTGGGTCTGTTGTGTCTGCGTGGCAGTTGCAGGACACGTTGCCGGCTGCACAGCAGGGGAACAGCTGGCGGTGCTGAACCCCACTGACACATTGGCTGGTGTTTTTCTCTGTGCAGCTAGCAGTACCGGGCCCCAACTGGCGGTGTTGGAGCCCGGGCTCTGCAGGGGGAGCAGAGTGTAGGCCGAAGCCTAATTGAACCAATTTCAAAGGTAACCTTTAACCCCCCCTCAGGGGTTACAAACTCGAAGAGCCACAGCTTATGCAGCAGTAATGCTGCACAAGGTAAAGGTTGCTCTTTTAATTTTGCTCCTTGCACACGCTGAAAGGAACACGTATAACATTTTGGCCCTTACACAGTCAAACTGATTTTGAGGCGTGAGTTCCCTTCGTAAAGAGACGCAGTACAGCTGGCAAAAATGCCACCTTGGTGCTTTGCGCGGCCTAATGAGCATCGTTATTTGTTGCACAGGAGTCTGCGCTTTTGTGTTATCCCTTGGCCTTGCGCTGTTAGCGCTGCCCATCCTCTGACATCATGTTATGTCGGTCGTTGCGGTTTGCGATGACCATGAATCCCAGCCGCCCAGTGTCTTAACATTGTTAAAACACTGCGGGGCTGGGATTCATGGCCTGGCGCAGTACATATGTTCGCCTCTCGCTTGGGTTCTTACACCCGCTTCAGACTATGCGGCGTCAGCTGATCCCTTATCACATGCCACGGCCATGAAGACGCACAGTCCGAAGAAGGCGGAAGGAGATGAGGGACAGGCGAAGAAATGCACCGTTCATGCCCATCAATAACACCCTCGCAGTCCAAATAAATAAGACACCGAGGGGCGTTGTGTGGGGCAAGGCGGCCGCAGAGGCGCAGGCAGCCAAACAATGATGCCAGAAGACGGGCAGCGCTACCAAGGAGCTTGTTGCGTGTCAATACAAAGGAAAATCACACCTGAGGGACGTTTTAATGGTCGCAGAGGACTCATTTTAGACGTGTTCAGTTCAACATGGGCAAGGAGAATACGTTTCTGAGCCACCTTGCACACATGCAGCATTACTGTCGTACAAGGTGGCTGTAAAACGCACAAACGCCTGGGGGAGGGGGGACAGGTTCCCTTCAATTTCAGTTCTTGTGTCTGCGTGGCTGTTGCAGGACACGTTGCCGGCTACACAGCAGGGGAACAGCTGGCGGTGCTGAACCCCACTGACACATTGGCTGGTGTTTGGCTCTGTGCAGCTAGCACATCTGGGCCCCAACTGGCGGTGTTAGATGTTATGACCCCAATGGCAGACGGTCTCAAAAGTACATACCAAGTCTTCAAACATAAAAAAACAGTTCATAGGGCAGTGGTAACTGGGCTAACCGTATATCTAATCCTAGCACCACAAATAGCAGCAGCCGGGGAACGTGCCTACGTTGGTTCTAGACGTCTCGCGCCAGCCGGAGAACTAACTAACCCTAGAAGGGAAAAGATAGACCTTTCTTGCCTCCATAGAAAAGACCCCAAAAGTTGGATACAAGCCCCCCACAAATAATAACGGTGAGGTAAGGAGAAAAGACAAACGTAAGAATGAACTAGATATTTAGCAAAGAGAGGCCCACTGACTAATAGCAGAATATAGTAAGATGACTTATACGGTCAGCAAAAACCCTATCAAAATTTCCATGCTGGATATTCAAGAACCCCCGAACCGTCTAACGGCCCAGGGGGAGAATACCAGCCCCCTAGAGCTTCCAGCAAAATCAGGAATCACATTTAGTACAAGCTGGACGGAAAATAAGAGCAATACAAATAACCAAAAAACAAGGAAGCAGGACTTAGCTTAATTTTGCAAGAACCCGGACCAGCAGACAGGAGCAAACAGAAAGGATCTGATTACAACGATGCCAGGCACCAGACTGAGAATTCAAGAAGTTTATATAGCAACACCCCTGGACTAACGACGCAGGTGGGTGCCAAAACTGAAGAAAGACAATCCCAGAGTCATATCACTAGTGACCACAAGAGGGAGCCAAAAAAGTCTAATTCACAACAGTTAGAGCCCAGGGTCAGCAGGAGGAGGAGAGGGAGCAGAGTGTAGGCCGAAGCCTGCACTGGCGGCAGCTTTGGGTCTGTTGTGTCTGCGTGGCAGTTGCAGGACATGTTGCCGGCTGCACAGCAGGGGAACAGCTGGCGGTGCTGAACCCCACTGACACATTGGCTGGTGTTTTTCTCTGTGCAGCTAGCAGTACCGGGCCCCAACTGGCGGTGTTGGAGCCCGGGCTCTGCAGGGGGAGCAGAGTGTAGGCCGAAGCCTGCACTGGAGCAAGTTGAAAGGGAAACTTTAACCCCCCCCAAGGCGTTTGTAGCTGAAAGAGCCATCGTGTACAGCACTAATGCTGGAAAAGGTAAACTTAGCTCTTTTAATTATGGTCCTTGCACATGCTGAACCTAACACTTATGAAAAGTGTCCCCTCCTACCGTGATACCGTCCGGTTGGTGGAACTTTCCTTTGTGATGTGACGCAGCACAGCCGTCATTCTTACCCCCTTGGCGCCGTGCGCCGCCTCCTCAGCGTTGTTTGAATCAGTCCCATAGCCTGCGCTGTTAGGTTAGCCCTTGGCCATGCACACATTTTGCGCTGCCCGTGTTCTGACATCATTTGGTGTCAGACTGGCTGCGCCTGTGCGGCTGCGCTGGCCGAGATCCCGCCTCGCAGTGTCGTCTAATGTAATCCCACCGCGGGCCTGGGATCCGTGGCCATGCACAGTGCATATCCTCACCTCTCACTCCCCTCCCTACGGCTTCTTAAGACTGTGCTGTGTCACGGCCGTGGCATGCTATTAGGGACCAGCTGACACCGCACAGTCTGAAGAAGCCGTAGGGAGATGAGTGAGAGGTGGAGGTTCAGATATGCACTGCGCATGTCCATGGATCTCAGGCCCCCAGTGGGATTAAATCAGAAGACAGTACGAGGCGGGATCTCGGCCACCGCGGCCGCACAGGCGCAGCCAGCCTGACACCAAATGATGTCAGAAGACGGGCAGCGCAAAATGTGTGCATGGCCAAGGGCTAACCTAACAGCGCAGGCTACGGGACTGATTCAAACAACGCTGAGGAGGCAGCGCACGGCACCAAGGGGGTAAGAATGACGGCTGTGCTGCATCACATCACAAAGGAAAGTTCCACCAACCGGACGGTATCACGGTAGGAGGGGACACTTTTCATAAGTGTTAGGTTCAGCATGTGCAAGGAGCACCACGAAAAGAGGCACTTTTTCCCTTTGCATCATTACTGCTGCACAAGGTGGCTCCTTCAGTAACAAACGCCTGGGGGGGGGACAGGTTCCCTTAAATTTAACTTGTTGTGCCTGCGTGGTGGTCGCAGTACACGTTGCCGTATACACAGCATGGGAACAGCTGGCGGTGCTGAACCCCACTAACACATTGGCGAGGTGTTTGGCTCTGTGCGGACAGCACTTCTGGACGGCAACTAGCGGTGTTGGAGCCCAGGGACAGGTGGAGGAGGAGGAGGTGGAGGAGATAGGAGGGATTGCCACCCACACAGCTGGGGAACAGCAGACGTTACTGAACCCCAATAACAGAGGAGGGACTGTTGGGACTGTGCGGACAGCACTTCTGGACGGCAACTAGCGGTGTTGGAGCCCAGGGACAGGAGGAGGAGGAGGAGGTGGAGGAGATAGGAGGGATTGCCACACACACAGCAGGGGAACAGCTGACGTTACTGAACCCCAATAACAGAGGAGGGACTGTTGGGACTGTGCGGACAGCACTTCTGGACGGCAACTAGCGGTGTTGGAGCCCAGGGACAGGAGGAGGAGGAGGAGGTGGTGGAGGAGATAGGAGGGATTGCCACACACACAGCAGGGGAACAGCTGACGTTACTGAACCCCAATAACAGAGGAGGGATTGTTGACTGTGTGTACAGCACTACCAGGCAACAACTAGCGGTGTTGGAGCCCAGGGACAGGAGGAGGAGGAGGAGGTGGAGGAGATAGGAGGGATTGCCACACACACAGCTGGGGAACAGCTGACGTTACTGAACCCCAATAACAGAGGAGGGACTGTTGACTGTGCGTACAGCACTACCAGGCAACAACTAGCGGTGTTGGAGCCCAGGGACAGGAGGAGGAGGAGGAGGTGGAGGAGATAGGAGGGATTGCCACACACACAGCAGGGGAACATCTGACGTTACTGAACCCCAATAACAGAGGAGGGACTGTTGGGACTGTGCGGACAGCACTTCTGGACGGCAACTAGCGGTGTTGGAGCCCAGGGACAGGAGGAGGAGGAGGAGGTGGTGGAGGAGATAGGAGGGATTGCCACACACACAGCAGTGGAACAGCTGACGTTACTGAACCGCAATAACAGAGGAGGGACTGTTGACTGTGCGTACAGCACTACCAGGCAACAACTAGCGGTGTTGGAGCCCAGGGACAGGAGGAGGAGGAGGAGGTGGAGGAGATAGGAGGGATTGCCACACACACAGCTGGGGAACAGCTGACGTTACTGAACCCCAATAACAGAGGAGGGACTGTTGACTGTGCGTACAGCACTACCAGGCAACAACTAGCGGTGTTGGAGCCCAGGGACAGGAGGAGGAGGAGGAGGTGGAGGAGATAGGAGGGATTGCCACACACACAGCAGGGGAACAGCTGACGTTACTGAACCCCAATAACAGAGGAGGGACTGTTGGGACTGTGCGGACAGCACTTCTGGACGGCAACTAGCGGTGTTGGAGCCCAGGGACAGGAGGAGGAGGAGGAGGTGGTGGAGGAGATAGGAGGGATTGCCACACACACAGCAGGGGAACAGCTGACATTACTGAACCCCAATAACAGAGGAGGGACTGTTGGGACTGTGCGGACAGCACTTCTGGATGGCAACTAGCGGTTTTGGAGCCCAGGGACAGGAGGAGGAGGAGGAGGTGGTGGAGGAGATAGGAGGGATTGCCACACACACAGCAGGGGAACAGCTGAAACAGCTGACGTTACTGAACCCCAATAACAGAGGAGGGACTGTTGACTGTGCGTACAGCACTACCAGGCAACAACTAGCCGTGTTGGAGCCCAGGGACAGGAGGAGGAGGTGGAGGAGATAGGAGGGATTGCCACACACACAGCTGGGGAACAGCTGACGTTACTGAACCCCAATAACAGAGGAGGGACTGTTGACTGTGCGTACAGCACTACCAGGCAACAACTAGCGGTGTTGGAGCCCAGGGACAGGAGGAGGAGGAGGAGGTGGAGGAGATAGGAGGGATTGCCACACACACAGCAGGGGAACAGCTGACGTTACTGAACCCCAATAACAGAGGAGGGACTGTTGGGACTGTGCGGACAGCACTTCTGGACGGCAACTAGCGGTGTTGGAGCCCAGGGACAGGAGGAGGAGGAGGAGGTGGTGGAGGAGATAGGAGGGATTGCCACACACACAGCAGGGGAACAGCTGACGTTACTGAACCCCAATAACAGAGGAGGGACTGTTGACTGTGCGTACAGCACTACCAGGCAACAACTAGCGGTGTTGGAGCCCAGGGACAGGAGGAGGAGGAGGAGGTGGAGGAGATAGGAGGGATTGCCACACACACAGCTGGGGAACAGCTGACATTACTGAACCCCAATAACAGAGGAGGGACTGTTGACTGTGCGTACAGCACTACCAGGCAACAACTAGCGGTGTTGGAGCCCAGGGACAGGAGGAGGAGGAGGTGGAGGAGATAGGAGGGATTGCCACACACACAGCAGGGGAACAGCTGACGTTACTGAACCCCAATAACAGAGGAGGGACTGTTGACTGTGCGTACAGCACTACCAGGCAACAACTAGCAGTGTTGGAGCCCAGGGACAGGAGGAGGAGGAGGAGGTGGAGGAGATAGGAGGGATTGCCACACACACAGCAGGGGAACAGCTGACGTTACTGAACCCCAATAACAGAGGAGGGACTGTTGGGACTGTGCGGACAGCACTTCTGGACGGCAACTAGCGGTGTTGGAGCCCAGGGACAGGAGGAGGAGGAGGAGATGGAGGAGATAGGAGGGATTGCCACGCACACAGCAGGGGAGCAGCTGACGTTACTGAAGCCCAATAACAGAGGAGCGACTGTTGACTGTGCGTACAGCACTACCAGGCAACAACTAGCGGTGTTGGAGCCCCGGGACAGCAGGAGAAGCAGAGGAACACAATGTAGGCCGAAGCCTGATTGGAGAAAGTCGAAAGGGAACCTTTAACCCCCCCCCCAAGGCGTTTGTAGCTGAAAGAGCCAGCTTGTGCAGCAAAAAAGATGCAAAAGGAAAAGGTGGCTCTTTTCATGATGCTCCTTGCAAACACAGAACTAAACACTTATAAAATGTGTCCCCTGATACCGTGAGACCGTCCCGGAGGTGGGACTTTCCTTCGTAATATGACGCAGCACAGCCGTCATTCCTACCTCCTTTGCGCCGTTCCCCGGCTCCTCAGTGTTGTTTGATTCCGTCCCGGAGCATGCGCTGTTATGTTATCCCTTGGTCAGGCACACTTAGCGCTGCCCATCTTCTGACATCATTTGGTGTCAGGCTGGCTGCGCCTGTGCGGCCGCGCTGGCCGAGAGCCCGCCTCACAGTGTCGTCTAATGTAATCCCACCGCGGGCCTGGGATCCGTGGCCATGTGCAGTGCATATCCTCGCCTCTCACTCCCCTCCCTACGGCTTCTTAAGACTGTGCGGTGTCACGGCCGTGGCATGCTATTAGGGACCAGCTGACACCGCACAGTCTGAAGAAGCCGTAGGGAGATGAGTGAGAGGTGGAGGTTCAGATATGCACTGCGCATGTCCATGGATCTCAGGCCCCCAGTGGGATTAAATCAGAAGACACTGCGAGGCGGGCTCTCGGCCAGCGTGGCCGCACAGGCGCAGCCATCCTGACACCAAATGATGTCAGAAGACGGGCAGCGCTAAGTGTGCCTGGCCAAGGGATAACATAACAGCGCAGGCTCCGGGACGGAATCAAACAACGCTGAGGAGCCATGGCACGGCGCCAAGGGGGTAGGAATGACGGCTGTGCTGCGTCATATTACGAAGGAAAGTCCCACCTCCGGGACGGTTTTACGGTATCAGTGGACACATTTTATAAGTGTTAAGTTCTACGTGTGCAAGGAGCTAAACAAAAATAGCTACCCTTTCCTTGTGCAGCATTACTGCTGCACAAGGTGGCTCTTTCAGTAACAAACGCCTTGGGGGGGGGACAGGTTCCCTTACATTTCAGTTGTGTCAGCGTGGCGGTCGCAGGACACATTGCCGGCTACACAGCTGGGGATCAGCTGACGTTACTGAAACCCAATAACACTGGGTCTTATGTTTTGACTGTGCAGACGGCACTTCTAAGCCTCAACTGGCGGTGTTGGAGCCCAGGAATTAAAGTTCAGGTGGTAGAAAGATGAACACAACAGGAGACCTGGATACTGTAGACAGTGACCTAATTATTTAATCAGGAAGAGGAGTGGCAAATTCCTGCGAGATCCAGGCCTTGTTCATTTTCAGGAAAGTAAGCCGGTCAACGTTATCGGATAGTCGCATGCGACGGTCAGTTAGTACACCACCTGCAGCACTAAAGACACGTTCCGATAATACACTGGCCGCAGGGCAAGACAGCACCTCCAATGCATACTGGCTTAGCTCTGGCCATGTATCCAGCTTTGAGACCCAAAACTTGAAAGGTGAAGAGCCGTCTGGGAGTACAGCAAGAGGGCAAGACATGTAGTCTGTCACCATCTGACGGAACCGTTGCCTCCTGCTGACTGGAGCCGTCTGTGATGGTGTAGACTTTTGTGGCGGGCACAGAAAACTGTGCCACAGTTGGGCCATATTGGTCTTGCCTTGTGCAGAGGCACTGCTTCTGCTCCCTCTTTGTGCAGAGCCTCCACCACTGCCTGGACGCACTGAGCTGCTTTGGAATGCACTAGCAGCACTTCTCTCAGTTGAAATGGAGAAGATGATGGAATTCACCAGTGTGTCTTGGTACTCCTGCATTTTTCGCTCCCGGTTCAACGGTGTGATGAGGCTTTCTACGTTGTCCCGGTAGCGAGGATCGAGGAGGGTGAACACCCAATAATCAGACATGTTGAGAATGTGGGCGATGCGGCGGTCGTTTCTCAGGCACTGCAGCATGTAATCCACCATGTGCTGCAGACTGCCAACTGCCCAAGAAACGCTGTCCCCTGCTGGAGGCGTGATCTCTGCCCGCTCGTCATCACCCCACCCTCGCTGTACACACTGAGTACTGGACAATTGTGTAACTCCCTCCTCTGGACGGATGTCTTCCTCCTCCATTGACTCCTCCTCATCCTCCTCACAAACTGTCCCCTGCCTACGCGTTTGTGAGGAACCACGTGGCGCTGACTGTCCAGAAGATGATGGAAATGCTGAATCCTCATCCTCCACCTCTTCCACAACATCATCCCTTAGCGCTTGCAGTGATTTTTCAAGCAGGCAGATAAGGGGGACAGTCATGCTGACTAGTGCATCATCTGCACTCGCCATCCGCGTGGAATAATCAAAGGGACGCAAAACCTGGCAGACGTCATTCATAGTGGCCCACTCTGTGGTTGTGAAGTCTGTACGGCGCTGAGTGTGACTTCTTTGCGCCTGAAGCAGCTGGTACTCCATTACAGCTTGCTGCTGCTCACACAACCGCTCCAACATATGTAACGTGGAATTCCACCTGGTAGGTAGGTCACATATGATGCGATGTTCCGGCAGGCGGTGTCGGCGCTGCAGAGCCGCAATGCGCGCTTTTGCCGTGCTGGAACGCCGCAAGTGAGCACACTCTAGGCAGACCTTGTGCAGCAGTGCATCAAGATCCGGATAGTCCCTCAAAAAACTCTGCACGACCAAATTGAGCACATGTGCCAGACATGGGATGTGAGTGAGGTTGCCGAGGCCCAGAGCTGCCACCAGATTTCGGCCATTATCACACACTACCATGCCTGGCTGGAGATTCGCTGGCACAAACCACACATCGCTCTCCTGCTTGATGGCATTCCAGAGCTCCTGCGCTGTGTGGCTTTGATTCCCCAAATAAATTAATTTCAAGACGGCCTGTTGACGTTTGGCCACGGCTGTGCTCATGTCGGTCGTAACAGGTAAACGTTCATCACGGGTCCATGTGGAGGTGGACTGTGACGGCTCCTGCAGCGATGATTCTGAGGAACTGGTGTAAGAGGAGGAGTCAATGCGTACAGAATGGATTCCTGCAATCCTTGGAGTGGGCAGGACACGTCCTGCGCCACTCGCACGATCTGTACCCGGCTCAACGACATTAACCCAATGGGCAGTGAGGGAAAGGTATCGCCCCTGTCCATGTTGACTGGTCCACGCATCGGTGGTGAGGTGGACCTTGCTACTGACGGCGTTCAGTAGCGCGTGTTTTATGTGTCCCTCCACATGCTTGTGCAGGGCAGGGATGGCTTGCCTGCTGAAGTAAAAGCGGCTGGGCACATTGTACTGTGGGACTGCCAATGACATCAAGTCACGGAAGCTGTCAGTCTCCACCAGCCTGAATGACAGCATTTCCAGTGACAGAAGTTTGGCAATGCCTGCAGTCAGAGCCTGTACTCGTGGGTGGTTTGACGAGAAAGGCCGCCTTTTCTCCCATGCCTGTACTACCGATGGCTGTAGACTGGGCTGGGAGTGTGTGGATGACTGGGAAAGTGGTGCTGCGGGTGGAATTACAGCGGGTCTCTGGACAACAGGGCCAGAGGTTCTTCCACGGCGATCCTGGGAGGAAGCCGAACCAGCTGCGTGTGAGCTGGAGGAAGAGGCAACACGAGCTGAAGAGGTGGTAGCTGCCGCTGTTGGTTGGCCTAGCTCTTCAGTGTGTTTTTCTAACTCCGCCGGGTGCCTGGTGCGCACATGTTTCCACATGTTGGAGGTATTGAGGTTGCTGACATTTTTCCCTCTTTTGACTTTGTGATGACACACCTTGCATTTGACATAGCAAATGTCATCTGCAACTGTGTCAAAAAAGGACCAGGCACTGCAAGTCTTGGGAGCGCCCTTTTTGGCTTTTGGAAGAGACATGCTCCTAACGGGTGCCAAAGCGGAGGCTGCAGGATCCGCAGTCTTCCCCCTCCCTCTCCCTCTTTGGGCCGTACGGGGAATCTCTTCCTCAGAGCTGCTCCCACCACCTTCCTGTCCCTCACGCCAAGATGGGTCAAGGACCTCATCATCTACACTACCCTCTGCCCCCAACTGCTCCTCCTGGGTAGTCTCAGCAGCAGAGCACGCACCAGTAAGTGGCACCTGAGTGTCATCATCAGCTGATGCGGCCTGCGATGTGGTGAACGGAGCCACTGGCCCACCCGCCTCTTCAGAGGAAGAGAGAAAAAGCTGTTGGGCATTACTGCACCCTGCCTCTTCTTCCATTTCTCCAATGCTGCTTGGCTGGCCCCCTGTTTCCAAGCCAAGAGATTCAGAGAACAGAAGTAGAGACGGCTCCTGTCCTGGGCTCTCTGTCTGCCTGGGCAATTTGGCAGGTGGTGAAGAGACAGATGGCTGCTCTCCAGTGCTCTGTGTCTGAGAGGATGTGGCACTAATTGAAGTTGATGCATTAGCTGCCATCCATCCGACAACGGCTTCAATTTGTTCTTCACGCAGCAGTGGTGTACGGCGCTCTGCCACAAAGCTGCGCATGAATGACTGTTCCCTGGTGAAAGTGGGCGCTGATGAGTCACCGGTGCCCGCAGCAGGCACAGAATCCCCACGTCCCCTCCCTGCTCCGCGCCCACGCCCACGTGCCTTACTCACTGCCTTCTTCATCTTGGTTGACTGATAAAGATAAGCAGAAAAGTACTAACGGCTTTGTGTGCTTATTCCTGAACAACTCCTCCTAACAGGTATAAGAAACACTAATTTTCTAAAGTGTGGACTAGACTTTAATATGAGCTAATGTGGCCTACACAAATGTAAAGTGGTGTCACTGGTGTGTTTGGTGAACTTTATTATTTATTTATTTTTTTGGGGCTTAAATGACAACAGATAGAGCTGCAGTCACACGGAGACCGTGCAGACAGCCGTAAACGGCGCTGCAAGGCCCAAAAACCCTCCTCTACGTTATCCTATGTAGTGTTTTTCCACAAGTTAGCTGGAGACGGGTGGAAAGACACTAATAGGAATTTTTTGAAAAAATGTGCAGCAGCCTGCACTACTTAAAACAAAATGAAAATTGATTTTACGGTATGACGCAGTGAAGAACCCTGAGCTGGAGACAACCAGGCTATGGCTGCTCACAGACTACAGGGCGAGCTGCAGTCACACGGAGACCGTGCAGACAGCCGTACACGGCGCTGCAAGGCCCAAAAACCCTCCTCTACGTTATCCTATGTAGTGTTTTTCCACAAATTAGCTGGAGATGGGTGGAAAGACACTAATAGGAATTTTTTGAAAAAATGTGCAGCAGCCTGCACTACTTAAAACAAAATGAAAATTGATTTTGCGGTATGACGCAGTGAAGAACCCTGAGCTGGAGACAACCAGGCTATGGCTGCTCACAGACTACAGGGCGAGCTGCAGTCACACGGAGACCGTGCAGACAGCCGTAAACGGCGCTGAAAGGCCCAAAAACCCTCCTCTACGTTATCCTATGTAGTGTTTTTCCACAAATTAGCTGGAGACGGGTGGAAAGACACTAATAGGATTTTTTTGAAAAAATTAGCAGCAGACTACACTACTTGGAAAAAAAAAAAAAAGAACAGTATGAGGCAATGAACCACCCTCCCTGAACTGAATACAACCAGCTATGGATGGCCTATGTGGCTGCACTCAGACTAGAGAGTGGGCTGCACTCACACACACACACACACAGACCTTGCAGATCGCTGTGAAAACAGCGCTACAAGGCAAAAGCAAGGTGAATAGTAGGTGAACACAGCGGTTGCTAAATTAGCCTTTGGAAAGCACAAAGAAGCAAATCGCTATCTCTAAACTGGCCCTCAGTCAGCAAACAGCGTCCTGTCACTAACTGAATTCACAGCAGAGTGACCGCAAAATGGCGCCAGCGACTTTTAAACTGCATCATGACATCATTTCAGCAGCCAATCACAGCCATGCCAGTAGTTTCATGCCCTCCATGCTGAACAGGATGTGCCCACACTTGGAATCATTCTCATTGGATGAATTTGTGCAGTTTGAATTTGTGAACTTCCGATTCCGGTATCCGATACGCGGCAAGTATCGGAATCCCGGTATCGGAATTCCGATACCGCAAGTATCGGCCGATGCCCGATACTTGCGGTATCGGAATGCTCAACACTAATCGTGGTCCTAATGTATTTCATCATTGGGTTGCATGTATATTGTTTTAAGGCTATTGAATTTTTAGATTAGGGGGGTGTTCCACTGATGTGTTTTATTTATGTCTCCCTATTATGTATTTGCATTTCTACACATTGTAACATTGGCCTGTTTGTTTGTTGTTTTGTTTTTTTGTATTTTTTTGTATTTGTTTCGCGTTAGGATATGTATTTACATTTATTTATTTGATATATATATTTGGCCATGTTGCTTGTTTCTTTGTTCATTTATTGTTATTTCATTATATGGTTGTCTATGTTTGTAATATTGTTTTCATTATTTGTCATATATGTGAGCCTTTTTCGTTGTATTTTTATTTTCCCTAAACCCTAGATTTTGTTTTTTTCTATACTCGCCTGTGTTGCGCCGGCTTTGGCGTCCTTGCTGCCATGGGAGTCCGGATCACGTGGGCCCGCGTGTTTCCGGTTCCGGATGGCGGCGGGACTGCTGTGGTTGGCGTTGTTTGCTGGCGGCGGCTTCCTCGCTGCAGCTCGGTGCCGGATCACGTGTCTCACACGTGTTTCCGGTTCCGGCTGGCGGCATCTTCGCCGTGGTTGGCATCCTCTGCTGACGGCGGTGTCCTTGCTGCTGCCTGGGGCCGGGTCACGTGTCTCTTACGTGTTTCCGGTTCCGGCTGGCGGCAATGGCGCCGTGGTTGGCGGCGAACGCAGGTGATGGTACTCTGCGGGGTTCATTGATTGTTGGCCACGTATTTAAGATGGCTGTTTTCACTTGGTCCCCCACGCCCCCTGAGGAAGGAGCAGCGTTGCCGCTCCGAAACGCGCGTCGGGGTGGGTCCTGGGTCCCCCAGTTGCTGCACACACCAGGTATGGTACATATACTTCTGTTTGCACCTATTTAGGTGTTTGATATCAGGCCTGTTCTACTTTATTAACTACTTTCTCTATTTATATGGGCTGGTATCTCATTATTACTGAGTGCTGCTGTGTGTGTTAGCTATGGGTGGTACCACAGGCCCCTATGTGTACAGTGTACTGTGGATCAGTGTTTCACCACCCTTACCTTTGTCCTCTGTGCCTATACATTTATACTGTTTTTAAAAGGTATATTAATAAAAGTGATATTTTACGGGATATAACTGCGTTCTTGTGGTGATTAGAGTTTCATGTATGTGTGGTATCCATTTTTTTAACAATCCAGCCCTTGTTCATTTTTATAAGAGTCAGCATGTTCAGTTGACAGGCGGATGCGCTTATCTGTTATAATTCCACAAGTGGCACTAAAAACCCCCTCTGGCAGAACGCTAGCAGCAGGGCAGGCCAGGAACTCCAAGGCATAGTGAGCCAGTTCATGCCACGTGTCAAGCTTGGATACCCAATAATTAGAAATCCCGGAAGACGTTTGTACGATCTGCAAGGTACTCCCCCAGCATCTTCCAAAACATTGCACTTCTTGTGACAGCACCCCTTGCCTCTGTCCCGGCATGATGAGAGGGTCTGAAAAAACTGTCCCAGAACTTTGCCATTGTTCCCCTGCCTGAGCTTGATTGTACTTCTGTCTCTCTCTCTTGGACTCCTTGGTTGTACAACAAACTCTGACGTCTGCTGACAGCGTTCTCACATGGGAATTTTCTAAGTAATTCCACTACAAGGGCCCTCTGGTACTGCAACATTTTAGTACACCTCTCTGACTCTGGCAGAAGAGATTGAAAGTTCTTCTTGTAGCGTGGGTCTAGAAGTGTACCAAACAGTAATGAGTGTCACCAAAAAATTTTATAATGCGAGGGTCACATGAAACGCAGTGCAACATAAATTCAGCCATGCGTGCCAGACTGCTAACAGGCAAGACTTCTGTGTTCTCACCAACAGGATAACCGGCCATGCTGTACTCATCATCCTCATCCTCCTCCTCCCTGTCCTCAGGCCATCACTGCTGAACAGACGGTATGACAGCTGTGCTTGTAGTACCGTCTATAGCGCATGAAAGTAGCTCCTGTTCTTCCTCCTCCTCCTCCTCATTGCATACCAATCCACATTGGCAAGACATTAGGCTGGGCTGAGTGTAATCCCCCTGTATGGTTCCTTGGTCCATGTCCTCGTGCTGAGCCTGTAATGCATTCTCTTTAATTGTGAGCAGAGAGGTTTTCAGAATGCTGAACAGCGGGATGGTGACGCTAATTATGGCGTCATCGCCGCTCACCATCTTGGTGCAGTCCTCAAAGTTTTTTAGGATGGTAGATATGTCTGACATCCATGTCCACTCCTGAGGTCTTATGTGTGGAGTCTGAACTGAATATTGATGGCCATGTTGATGTTGGTAGTCAAAAACCGCCCTCTTCTGCTCACAAATCCTTTCCAACATATGCAGCATATAGTTCCAATGCATGGGGACATCACACACCAGTTGGTAAGCCAGAAGATGCAAATGCTGCTGAAGCACAGCAAGGGCGGCTGAAGCTGTAGCTGACTTTCTAAAATGGGCAGACGGAGAATATTCACTAGAAGATCTGGCAGCTCTGTGTAGCTTTTCAGAAAACATTGAACCATGAAGTTAAACACATCGGCCAGGCAAGGTACGTGTGTGAGCTCACCTTGCCTCAGAGCCACCACCAGGTTCCGAACATTGTCACACACGACCATGCCTGGCTGTAGGTTCAGCGATGTCTTCCAAATATCTGACTGCTCTTTCAGCGCTCTGCACAACTCTTCTGCATTGTGCGGTTTGTCACCTATGCAGATTAGCTTCAGCACAGCCTGTTGCCACTTGGCTGAGGCAGTGCTGCAGTGGTTCCAGCTTCTGACTGATGTGTTGATTTCAGAGATGGAGGCTGAAGAGGAGGAGGAGGTGCAGGAGCTGTAGACTGTGGGAGCAACCCTGATTGACGTAGGGCCTGCAATCCTCAGTGTGGGGAAGATGTGTTCCATCCCAAGGTCCGACTGGGTCGTAGCTTCCACTGTTGAAGAGCCGTCTGGGAGTACAGCAAGAGGGCAAGACATGTAGTCTGTCACCATCTGACGGAACCGTTGCCTCCTGCTGACTGGAGCCGTCTGTGATGGTGTAGACTTTTGTGGCGGGCACAGAAAACTGTGCCACAGTTGGGCCATACTGGTCTTGCCTTGTGCAGAGGCACTGCTTCTGCTCCCTCTTTGTGCAGAGCCTCCACCACTGCCTGGACGCACTGAGCTGCTTTGGAATGCACTAGCAGCACTTCTCTCAGTTGAAATGGAGAAGATGATGGAATTCACCAGTGTGTCTTGGTACTCCCGCATTTTTCGCTCCCGGTTCAACGGTGTGATGAGGCTTTCTACGTTGTCCCGGTAGCGAGGATCGAGGAGGGTGAACACCCAATATTCAGACATGTTGAGAATGTGGGTGAGGCGGCGGTCGTTTCTCAGGCACTGCAGCATGTAATCCACCATGTGCTGCAGACTGCCAACTGCCCAAGAAATGCTGTCCCCTGCTGGAGGCGTGATCTCTGCCCGCTCGTCATCACCCCACCCTCGCTGTACACACTGAGTACTGGACAATTGTGTAACTCCCTCCTCTGGACGGATGTCTTCCTCCTCCATTGACTCCTCCTCATCCTCCTCACAAACTGTCCCCTGCCTACGCGTTTGTGAGGAACCACGTGGCGCTGACTGTCCAGAAGATGATGGAAATGCTGAATCCTCATCCTCCACCTCTTCCACAACATCATCCCTTAGCGCTTGCAGTGATTTTTCAAGCAGGCAGATAAGGGGGACAGTCATGCTGACTAGTGCATCATCTGCACTCGCCATCCGCGTGGAATAATCAAAGGGACGCAAAACCTGGCAGACGTCATTCATAGTGGCCCACTCTGTGGTTGTGAAGTCTGTACGGCGCTGAGTGCGACTTCTTTGCGCGTGAAGCAGCTGGTACTCCATTACAGCTTGCTGCTGCTCACACAACCGCTCCAACATATGTAACGCGGAATTTCACCTGGTAGGTAGGTCACATATGATGCGATGTTCCGGCAGGCGGTGTCGGCGCTGCAGAGCCGCAATGCGCGCAAGTGAGCACACTCTAGGCGGACCTTGTGCAGCAGTGCATCAAGATCCGGATAGTCCCTCAAAAAACTCTGCACGACCAAATTGAGCACATGTGCCAGACATGGGATGTGAGTGAGGTTGCCGAGGCCCAGAGCTGCCACCAGATTTCGGCCATTATCACACACTACCATGCCTGGCTGGAGATTCGCTGGCACAAACCACACATCGCTCTCCTGTTTGATGGCATTCCAGAGCTCCTGCGCTGTGTGGCTTCGATTCCCCAAATAAATTAATTTCAAGATGGCCTGTTGACGTTTGGCCACGGCTGTGCTCATGTCGGTCGTAACAGGTAAACGTTCATCACGGGTCCATGTGGAGGTGGACTGTGACGGCTCCTGCAGCGATGATTCTGAGGAACTGGTGTAAGAGGAGGAGTCAATGCATACAGAATGGATTCCTGCAATCCTTGGAGTGGGCAGGACACGTCCTGCGCCACTCGCACGATCTGTACCCGGCTCAACGACATTAACCCAATGGGCAGTGAGGGAAAGGTATCGCCCCTGTCCATGTTGACTGGTCCACGCATCGGTGGTGAGGTGGACCTTGCTACTGACGGCGTTCAGTAGCGCGTGTTTTATGTGTCCCTCCACATGCTTGTGCAGGGCAGGGACGGCTTGCCTGCTGAAGTAAAAGCGGCTGGGCACATTGTACTGTGGGACTGCCAATGACATCAAGTCACGGAAGCTGTCAGTCTCCACCAGCCTGAATGACAGCATTTCCAGTGACAGAAGTTTGGCAATGCCTGCAGTCAAAGCCTGTACTCGTGGGTGGTTTGACGAGAAAGGCCGCCTTTTCTCCCATGCCTGTACTACCGATGGCTGTAGACTGGGCTGGGAGTGTGTGGATGACTGGGAAAGTGGTGCTGCGGGTGGAATTACAGCGGGTCTCTGGACAACAGGGCCAGAGGTTCTTCCACGGCGATCCTGGGAGGAAGCCAAACCAGCTGCGTGTGAGCTGGAGGAAGAGGCAACACGAGCTGAAGAGGTGGTAGCTGCCGCTGTTGGTTGGCCTAGCTCTTCAGTGTGTTTTTCTAACTCCGCCGGGTGCCTGGTGCGCACATGTTTCCACATGTTGGAGGTATTGAGGTTGCTGACATTTTTCCCTCTTTTGACTTTGTGATGACACACCTTGCATTTGACATAGCAAATGTCATCTGCAACTGTGTCAAAAAAGGACCAGGCACTGCAAGTCTTGGGAGCGCCCTTTTTGGCTTTTGGAAGAGACATGCTCCTAATGGGTGCCAAAGCGGAGGCTGCAGGATCCGCAGTCTTCCCCCTCCCTCTCCCTCTTTGGGCCGTACGGGGAATCTCTTCCTCAGAGCTGCTCCCACCACCTTCCTGTCCCTCACGCCAAGATGGGTCAAGGACCTCATCATCTACACTACCCTCTGCCCCCAACTGCTCCTCCTGGGTAGTCTTAGCAGCAGAGCACGCACCAGTAAGTGGCACCTGAGTGTCATCATCAGCTGATGCGGCCTGCGATGTGGTGAACGGAGCCACTGGCCCACCCGCCTCTTCAGAGGAAGAGAGAAAAAGCTGTTGGGCATCACTGCACCCTGCCTCTTCTTCCATTTCTCCAATGCTGCTTGGCTGGCCCCCTGTTTCCAAGCCAAGAGATTCAGAGAACAGAAGTAGAGACGGCTCCTATCCTGGGCTCTCTGTCTGCCTGGGCAATTTGGCAGGTGGTGAAGAGACAGATGGCTGCTCTCCAGTGCTCTGTGTCTGAGAGGATGTGGCACTAATTGAAGTTGATGCATTAGCTGCCATCCATCCGACAACGGCTTCAATTTGTTCTTCACGCAGCAGTGGTGTACGGCGCTCTGCCACAAAGCTGCGCATGAATGACTGTTCCCTGGTGAAAGTGGGTGCTGATGAGTCACCAGTGCCCGCAGCAGGCACAGAATCCCCACGTCCCCTCCCTGCTCCGCGCCCACGCCCACGCCCACGTGCCTTACTCACTGCCTTCTTCATCTTGGTTGACTGATAAAGATAAGCAGAAAAGTACTAACGGCTTTGTGTGCTTATTCCTGAACAACTCCTCCTAACAGGTATAAGAAACACTAATTTTCTAAAGTGTGGACTAGACTTTAATATGAGCTAATGTGGCCTACACAAATGTAAAGTGGTGTCACTGGTGTGTTTGGTGAACTTTATTATTTATTTATTTTTTTTGGGCTGAACTGACAACAGATAGAGCTGCAGTCACACGGAGACCGTGCAGACAGCCGTAAACGGCGCTGCAAGGCCCAAAAACCCTCCTCTACGTTATCCTATGTAGTGTTTTTCCACAAGTTAGCTGGAGACGAGTGGAAAGACACTAATAGGAATTTTTTGAAAAAATGTGCAGCAGCCTGCACTACTTAAAACAAAATGAAAATTGATTTTACGGTATGACGCAGTGAAGAACCCTGAGCTGGAGACAACCAGGCTATGGCTGCTCACAGACTACAGGGCGAGCTGCAGTCACACGGAGACCGTGCAGACAGCCGTACACGGCGCTGCAAGGCCCAAAAACCCTCCTCTACGTTATCCTATGTAGTGTTTTTCCACAAATTAGCTGGAGACGGGTGGAAAGACACTAATAGGAATTTTTTGAAAAAATGTGCAGCAGCCTGCACTACTTAAAACAAAATGAAAATTGATTTTGCGGTATGACGCAGTGAAGAACCCTGAGCTGGAGACAACCAGGCTATGGCTGCTCACAGACTACAGGGCGAGCTGCAGTCACACGGAGACCGTGCAGACAGCCGTAAACGGCGCTGCAAGGCCCAAAAACCCTCCTCTACGTTATCCTATGTAGTGTTTTTCCACAAATTAGCTGGAGACGGGTGGAAAGACACTAATAGGATTTTTTTGAAAAAATTAGCAGCAGACTACACTACTTGGAAAAAAAAAAAAAAAGAACAGTATGAGGCAATGAACCACCCTCCCTGAACTGAATACAACCAGCTATGGATGGCCTATGTGGCTGCACTCAGACTAGAGAGTGGGCTGCACTCACACACACACACACACAGACCTTGCAGATCGCTGTGAAAACAGCGCTACAAGGCAAAAGCAAGGTGAATAGTAGGTGAACACAGCGGTTGCTAAATTAGCCTTTGGAAAGCACAAAGAAGCAAATCGCTATCTCTAAACTGGCCCTCAGTCAGCAAACAGCGTCCTGTCACTAACTGAATTCACAGCAGAGTGACCGCAAAATGGCGCCAGCGACTTTTAAACTGCATCATGACATCATTTCAGCAGCCAATCACAGCCATGCCAGTAGTTTCATGCCCTCCATGCTGAACAGGATGTGCCCACACTTGGAATCATTCTCATTGGATGAATTTGTGCAGTTTGAATCTGTGAACTTCCGATTCCGGTATCCGATACGCGGCAAGTATCGGAATCCCGGTATCGGAATTCCGATACCGCAAGTATCGTCCGATACCCGATACTTGCGGTATCAGAATGCTCAACACTAATCGTGGTCCTAATGTATTTCATCATTGGGTTGCATGTATATTGTTTTAAGGCTATTGAATTTTTAGATTAGGGGGGTGTTCCACTGATGTGTTTTATTTATGTCTCCCTATTATGTATTTGCATTTCTACACATTGTAACATTGGCCTGTTTGTTTGTTGTTTTGTTTTTTTGTATTTTTTTGTATTTGTTTCGCGTTAGGATATGTATTTACATTTATTTATTTGATATATATATTTGGCCATGTTGCTTGTTTCTTTGTTCATTTATTGTTATTTCATTATATGGTTGTCTATGTTTGTAATATTGTTTTCATTATTTGTCATATATGTGAGCCTTTTTCGTTGTATTTTTATTTTCCCTAAACCCTAGATTTTGTTTTTTTCTATACTCGCCTGTGTTGCGCCGGCTTTGGCGTCCTTGCTGCCATGGGAGTCCGGATCACGTGGGCCCGCGTGTTTCCGGTTCCGGATGGCGGCGGGACTGCTGTGGTTGGCGTTGTTTGCTGGCGGCGGCTTCCTCGCTGCAGCTCGGTGCCGGATCACGTGTCTCACACGTGTTTCCGGTTCCGGCTGGCGGCATCTTCGCCGTGGTTGGCATCCTCTGCTGACGGCGGTGTCCTTGCTGCTGCCTGGGGCCGGGTCACGTGTCTCTTACGTGTTTCCGGTTCCGGCTGGCGGCAATGGCGCCGTGGTTGGCGGCGAACGCAAGTGATGGTACTCTGCGGGGTTCATTGATTGTTGGCCACGTATTTAAGATGGCTGTTTTCACTTGGTCCCCCAGGCCCCCTGAGGAAGGAGCAGCGTTGCCGCTCCGAAACGCGCGTCGGGGTGGGTCCTGGGTCCCCCAGTTGCTGCACACACCAGATATGGTACATATACTTCTGTTTGCACCTATTTAGGTGTTTGATATCAGGCCTGTTCTACTTTATTAACTACTTTCTCTATTTATATGGGCTGGTATCTCATTATTACTGAGTGCTGCTGTGTGTGTTAGCTATGGGTGGTACCACAGGCCCCTATGTGTACAGTGTACTGTGGTTCAGTGTTTCACCACCCTTACCTTTGTCCTTTGTGCCTATACATTTATACTGTTTTTAAAAGGTATATTAATAAAAGTGATATTTTACGGGATATAATTGCGTTCTTGTGGTGATTAGAGTTTCATGTATGTGTGGTATCCATTTTTTTAACAATCCAGCCCTTGTTCATTTTTATAAGAGTCAGCATGTTCAGTTGACAGGTGGATGCGCTTATCTGTTATAATTCCACAAGTGGCACTAAAAACCCCCTCTGGCAGAACGCTAGCAGCAGGGCAGGCCAGGAACTCCAAGGCATAGTGAGCCAGTTCATGCCACGTGTCAAGCTTGGATACCCAATAATTAGAAATCCCGGAAGACGTTTGTACGATCTGCAATGTACTCCCCCAGCATCTTCCAAAACATTGCACTTCTTGTGACAGCACCCCTTGCCTCTGTCCCGGCATGATGAGAGGGTCTGAAAAAACTGTCCCAGAACTTTGCCATTGTTCCCCTGCCTGAGCTTGATTGTACTTCTATCTCTCTCTCTTGGACTCCTTGGTTGTACAACAAACTCTGATGTCTGCTGCCAGCGTTCTCACATGGGAATTTTCTAAGTAATTCCACTACAAGGGCCCTCTGGTACTGCAACATTTTAGTACACCTCTCTGACTCTGGCAGAAGAGATTGAAAGTTCTTCTTGTAGCGTGGGTCTAGAAGTGTACCAAACAGTAATGAGTGTCACCAAAAAATTTTATAATGCGAGGGTCACATGAAACGCAGTGCAACATAAATTCAGCCATGCGTGCCAGACTGCTAACAGGCAAGACTTCTGTGTTCTCACCAACAGGATGACAGGCCATGCTGTACTCATCATCCTCATCCTCCTCCTCCCTGTCCTCAGGCCATCACTGCTGAACAGACGGTATGACAGCTGTGCTTGTAGTACCGTCTATAGCGCATGAAAGTAGCTCCTGTTCTTCCTCCTCCTCCTCCTCATTGCATACCAATCCACATTGGAAAGACATTAGGCTGGGCTGAGTGTATTCCCCCTGTATGGTTCCTTGGTCCATGTCCTCATGCTGAGCCTGTAATGCATTCTCTTTAATTGTGAGCAGAGAGGTTTTCAGAATGCTGAACAGCGGGATGGTGACGCTAATTATGGCGTCATCGCCGCTCACCATCTTGGTGCAGTCCTCAAAGTTTTTTAGGATGGTAGATATGTCTGACATCCATGTCCACTCCTGAGGTCTTATGTGTGGAGTCTGAACTGAATATTGATGGCCATGTTGATGTTGGTAGTCAAAAACCGCCCTCTTCTGCTCACAAATCCTTTCCAACATATGCAGCATATAGTTCCAATGCATGGGGACATCACACACCAGTTGGTAAGCCAGAAGATGCAAATGCTGCTGAAGCACAGCAAGGGCGGCTGAAGCTGTAGCTGACTTTCTAAAATGGGCAGACGGAGAATATTCACTAGCAGATCTGGCAGCTCTGGGTAGCTTTTCAGAAAACATTGAACCATGAAGTTAAACACATCGGCCAGGCAAGGTACGTGTGTGAGCTCACCTTGCCTCAGAGCCGCCACCAGGTTCCGAACATTGTCACACATGACCATGCCTGGCTGTAGGTTCAGCGGTGTCTTCCAAATATCTGACTGCTCTTTCAGCGCTCTGCACAACTCTTCTGCATTGTGCGGTTTGTCACCTATGCAGATTAGCTTCAGCACAGCCTGTTGCCACTTGGCTGAGGCAGTGCTGCAGTGGTTCCAGCTTCTGACTGATGTGTTGATTTCAGAGATGGAGGCTGAAGAGGAGGAGGAGGTGCAGGAGCTGTAGACTGTGGGAGCAACCCTGATTGACGTAGGGCCTGCAATCCTCAGTGTGGGGAAGATGTGTTCCATCCCAAGGTCCAACTGGGTCGTAGCTTCCACTGTTACCCTAGTGTGCCGTCAGTGAGATGTACCATCCCTGCCCACAAGCACTTGTCCACGTGTCTGTGCTTAGGTGGACTGTCTTAGTAACAGCATTGTTGAGGGCACGGGTAATGTTGTGGGACACATGCTGGTGTAATGCTGGTATGGCACTCCGGGAGAAATAGTGGCGACTGGGGACCAAGTACTGTAATAATTATAGGGGATAACTCAGGAAACTCTTTGCGTGGAACAAGACAACTACAGGACACAGTTTTATAAGTGGTAAAGTCTATATTATCACACGGTGATTCAAACAGGTGCAGAGAGAAACTCAAGTCCACAACACTTGGTGTAAATGATAAACGCAGCTTAACAGTCTATAGGGAACTTCAGAGGAAAATGCAATCACACAGAAAGTCTATGAAGCACAATTATTCTTGAGGATACTTGACACGAATAAGTCCTTGTCTAGTCCAAACACAGATAGATATGCTTATAATGCAGTTCAAGCAATGTCTTAGCACAACCAAGAAGGCCTGGGTGATAATATGAGGTTTAAGCAGAGCAGCAACAGCTTACATGTCCAGCAAATGCAGATGGAAGTAAACACGAGCAGCAGATGAAGGAGGATTCAGTAATCCTCCTTCATCTGCTGCTCGTGTTTACTTCCATCTGCATTTGCTGGACATGTAAGCTGTTGCTGCTCTGCTTAAACCTCATATTATCACACAGGCCTTCTTGGTTGTGCTAAGACATTGCTGGAAACTGGTGTATGCAGCAGGAACTTAGAGCAGAGCAGCAGGATAACCACACAGGTTCACAGGAGCAGGTATATAGCCAGGGAGTCACCAGGGGCAGGAGCTGGATGCAAGGCAGAATACTCTAGCACAGACTGAAGGCTGGGGTGGAGCTTTATAGCAGGAAGACACAGTGCACATGAGACCAAAGACGCCATCTTGGAAAAGGGCAATAATGCACAAAAGGTAATAAAAATGTTCAGAGTCCTGACAAGTACCTTGGGACGGCCGCCGCCATCAGGTTGCAGAAAGCTTCTGTCTCAACAAGCCTAAATGGCAGCATTTCTAGCGCAAGCAGAAGAGAAATATGAGAATTGAGGACTGTGGCATGTGGGGCGTTGGCTGGGTATTTCCGCTTGCATTCCAATGACTGGGGTATAGACAACTGAAGGCTGTGCTGGGACAAGGACGTGGACGGGCTTGATGATGGTGCTGCTTGACTGTGGGAAACACCAGGTGCACTACCAGAGGCAACTTCACAGGCATGGTGGACTGGGGATTGGCTTCTATGCAAAACAATGGAAGAAGCAGCAGTGTCACCTGCAGACAGTGGTCCCGGAGCCTGGGGTTCAGCCCACAAAGTTGGGTGCTTTGCTGCCATATGTCTGATCATGCTGGTGGTGGTCAGGCTGGTAGTTTTGCTACCCCTGCTGATGCGGGCATGGCAGGTGCTGCAAATGGCCTGTTTGGTGTTATCGGCAGAGTCTTTAAAAAATAACCATAAACATAAGGATGAATGACCTCGGGGAGATCAAAACATCCAACACCGCGGAGACACCATCACGTGTTTCTCAACGCAGTGATCCAGAACACTGCTCCCATCCCTAAAGTGAAATATGCAAATGCATGTAAAAAAGCTGCAGAGACACCATCACGTGTTTCTCAATGCAAGCAATAAACAGCCAGGTCTTTCACTGGGAAGGAACAACCACAGGAAGGGCAGCATCCAATAAAGGAAAACCACCTATGCAAAAACATGGTATCCATGCACAGACAGCTGTTTCGGGGTATTTGCCCCTCATCAGTGTGGAGTAGGAAACTGGTTATTAGGAGCAGTGCCTAGTGAAAAGACTATAAACATAAGGATGAATAACCTCGGGGAGATCAAAACATCCAACACTGCGGAGACACCATCACGTGTTTCCCAACGCAGTGATCCAGAACACTGCCCCATCCCTAAAGGGAAATATGCAAATGCACGTAAAAAATGCATTTTTGGATGTTTTGTTCTCCCCGAGGTCATTCATCCTTATGTTTATAGTCTTTTCACTAGGCACTGCTCCTAATAACCAGTTTCCTACTCCACACTGATGAGGGGTAAATACCCCGAAACAGCTGTCTGTGGATGGATACCATGTTTTTGCATAGGTGGTTTTCCTTTATTGGATGCTGCCCTTCCTGTGGTTGTTCCTTCCCAGTGAAAGACCTGGCTGTTTATTGCTTGCGTTGAGAAACACGTGATGGTGTCTCCGCAGATATCCTACATGCATTTGCATATTTCCCATAAGGGATTGGGGCAGTGTTCTGGATCACTGCGTTGAGAAACACGTGATGGTGTCTCCGCGGTGTTGGATGTTTTAATCTCCCCGAGGCCAATCATCTGTGCCTTTACAGCCTTTTACTAGGCACTGCTCCTAATAGCCAGTTTCCTACTCCACACTGATGAGGGGCAAATACCCCAAAACAGCTGTCTGTGGACGGATACCATGTTTTGGCATAGGTGGTTTTCCTTTATTGGATGCTGCCCTTCCCGTGGTTGTTCCTTCCCGGTGAAAGACCTGGCTATTCATTGCTTGCGTTGAGATACACGTGATGGTGTCTCCGTGGCTTTTTTACATGCATTTAAAAAATAACCAGACTCGGGAAGATCTAACAGTTGGAATGGCAACTTCCCTCATGTTAGTGTTACGGGGAACTGATGCACGCCTTCTGTCTGTGGCCACCACACTGCTTCTTCCTGCCTGTTGGGGTGATATGCCTCCTTCCTCATGTGTGCTGCTGTTCTCACTCTGCATGTCCTGCCTGGTTGGGTCAGTCACTATGTCATCCACCACCTCGTCTTCCACATCCGCACCCTGCTCCTCCTCCTGACTTTCTGGCAATTGTGGCTTATCATCGTCCACCTCTTGTGACACTTTCCCACCATCGCCTTCATGTGACCGCGGCTGTTCAAAGCTTTGGGCATAGCTACATGCAATCTCATCTGGCCCCACTTCATGTTGACCAGCCGAGAGTCCGGAATCTTGAGAGGGAAAACTGAACAGCTCTTCGGAGTGTCCAAGTGTGGGATCAGTTGTCTCAGGGCACTCGGCATGGTGGGAGGAAGGAGGATCAGGGTGATGAATATCCGGTTCACACTCACCGCTGCTCAGATGTGACCATGTAGAAGACATGGTAGTGGTGGTGGCTAAGTGACTGGAAGCATTAACCGCTATCCAACCAACAACCATTTCACACTGCTCTGGCTTCAATAGTTGTGTTCTGCGATCCCATAGAAACTGGGACAGGAAGGTCGAGGGAGAAGATGTGGGTCTTTGTTGTGACATATTGTACTTCATGTTAGTGGTAAAATTTCATCGATATTACTTGAGTTTATTTATATAAAAAAAACAGAAATATGGCAAAAAAAAATAAAATTTTGCAATTTTCAAAGTTTGAATTTTTAAAATAGTTAATAAGTAAAATTTCCCACATGTCTACTTTGCATCAGCACAATATTGGAAACAACATTTTTTTGTTAGGAAGTTATAAGGGTTAAAAGTTGACCAGCGATTTCTCATTTCTACAACAAAAGTTACAAAACCATTTTCTTTAGGAACCAGCTCACATTTAAAGTCACTTTGAGGGTTGTGCATGACAGAAAATACCCCAAAGTGACACCATTCTAAAAACTGCATCCCTCAAGGTGCTAAAAACCACATTCAAGAAGTTTATTAGCCCTTACGTGCTTCACAGGAACTGAAGCAATGTGGAAGGAAAAAATTATCTTTTTAAAAAAAAACATTTTACTTTAGAACCAATTTTGTATTTATTTTCACAAGTTTAAAAGAGAAAATGAATTTATCCTGAATATGCCGGTACCCCATATCTGGGGGTAAACCACTGTTTTTGCGCACAGCAGAGCTTGGAAGAGAAGGAGTGCTATTTGACTTTTTCAATGCAGAATTGGCTGGAATTGAGATTTGATGCCATGTCTCGATTGGAGAGCCCTTGATATGCCTAAACAGTGGAAACTCCCACAAGTGACACCATTTTGGAAACTAGACCCCATAAAGAACTTATCTAGATGTGTAGTGAGCATTTTGAATCCCCAAGTGCTTCACAGAAGTTTATAACGTTGAGCCATAGAAATAAAAAAATGTATTTTTTCCACAAAAATGATCATTTCTGCGCCAAATTTTTTTTTGTCACAATTGTAACAGGATAAATTAGACCGCCAATGTTGTTGTGCAATTTGTCCTGAGTATGCTGATACCCCATATGTCGCAAGGCAGAGCACGGAAGGTAAGGAGCGCCATTTGACTTTTTCAATGCAGAATTGGCTGGAATTGAGATCGGACGCCATGTCACGTTTGGATATCCCCCTGATGTGCCTAACAGTTGAAATCCCCCACAAGTGACACCATTTTGGAAATTAGACCCCTTAAGGAACTTATGTAGATGTGTGGGGAGCACTTTGAACCCCAAAGTGCTTCACAGATTTTTATAAAGTAGAGCCGTGAAAATAGAAAATCTTTTTTTTCCTCAAAAATGATTTTTAGCCCGCAATTTTTTATTTTCACAAGGGTGACAAGAGAAATTGGACCCCAATAGTTGTTGTTCACTTTGTCCTGAGTACGTTGATTCCCTATATGTGGGAGAAAACTACTCTTTTGGCACACGTCAGGGCTCGGAATGGAAGTAGTGATGTTTTAGAATGCAGACTTTGATGGAATGGTCTGTGTGCATCATATTGCATTTGCAAAGCCCTTGATGTGTCTAAACAGTAGAAACCCACCACAAGTGACCCCATTTTGGAAACTAGACCCCCCAATGAGCTTATTTAGATGTGTGGTGAGCACTTTGAATGCCGAATTGCTTCACAGAAGAATATAACCTAGAGCCATGAAAAAAAAAAAACCTTTTTTTTTGCAAAAGTTATTTTTAGCCCCCATTTTTTATTTTCCCAAGGGTAACAGGAGAAGCCAGTTTGGGCACACGGCAGAGCTCAGAAGGGAGGGAGCACCATTTCACTTTTTGAATGCAAAATTGGCTGGAATCAATGGTGGCGCCTTGTCGCATTTGGAGACCCCCTGATGTACCAAACAGTGGAAGCCCCCAAATTCTAACTCCAACCCTTACCCCAACACACCTCTAACCCTTTTCCCAGCCCTAACCATAACCATAATCACAACCCTTACCCCAACACACCCCTAACCCTAATCCTAACCCTAACCCTAACCATAACCCTAATCCCAAACCTAACCCTAATCCCAACCCTAACACTAATCCCAACCCTAACTCTAATCCTAACCATAACACTAATCCCAACCCTAACTCTAATCCCAACTCTAACCCTAACCCTAATTTTAGCCCCAACCCTAACCCTAACCCTAAATTTAGCCCAACTTTAACCCTAATGGGAAAATGGAAATAAATACTGTACATTTTCATTATTTTATTATTTTTCCCTACCTAAGTGGGTGATATAGGGGGTTTACTTGCAATTTTTTTTATTTTGATCACTGTGATAGGGTCTATCACAGTGATCAAAATGAACCAATAGGATAAATCTTCCTATTGTTGCCAGGTGCCATCTGTCAGATCTCGGTGGGTGCATTGCGCATGAGACCACCATTTTCATACCAGAAGAAGAAGCCAGCGGCCATGGGGGAAGCAGGAGGACCCAGGGACACCGGAAGACACTGGAAATGGTCGGGGAAGGATCGGGGACCCTATTTCTCTGTCCTCTGATGTGCGATCACATCAGATGACAGAGAAATTAAATGGCAAATCGCGCTTTTTTTTGCGGTCACCATTATACGGTTAATAGCAGCAAACACAACCCGGGGGTCGGTAACAACAACCCGAATCATGTTCATGATACCCCCGGCAGCCAAGACCCCGGAGAAAAAACGACTCTGGGGGGCACTATACACTTTTTCCACTGTGCCATTAATTAATGGCGCTGTGGTTTAAGTACCCTTAACTACCGCCGTTAATAGGCATATCGGTGGTCGTTAAAGGGAAGGTGTCGCATTTTAGTTTTTGTAATAAAAATGATTGTTTATACAAACAATTATTTTTAATACAAATTTAAATTTTTTAACTTTAACATTTTTTTATTATTAATTATTTTTTCAGCCACTGGGCCCCGCCATTTTGCTTTGCAGGAGTGTAAGTGTAGCTGCACGATACTTACACTCTGCAAATATTGCTGCCCCAGGCATAGGAGACTGCGGTCGGATGCCAACCCTATACTTTACATTTTGCTGCTCCCTGCTGTGATCTGGCCATGCCCCCTGAGCCATCCACATCACAGAAGAGGCAGGAGATCTGCGCCATCTTTCTGGAGCTCACAGTGTGTCTGTGAGCTCCAGTTTCCCAGTATAATCGCAGGAGCCCTGCGGTTATAGGAGGAGACCAAGGACGCACAGGAGGGAGAAAGGAGTAGCATCGGCAGCAGTGAAGTAAATATCAGTGGGGGAGGGGAGAGGTAATCTAAATCTATCCTTTTTGATGCTGACTCTGAGCAGTGTATCTCCTCCCATGTGTGTTACTGTCCTGAAACATGTATCTAATCCTCTCCTGTGTGATACTGACTGAGCTGTGTATCTAATCCTCTCCTGTGTGATGCTGTCTTCTGAGCCATGCATCTAATCCTACCCTGTGTGATACTGTGCTGAGACATGTATCTAATCCTCTCCTGTGGGATACTGTGTGCTGAGCCGTGTATCTAATCCTATTTTGTGTGATGCTGTCTGCTGAGACGTGTATCTAATCCTCCCCTGTGTGATCCTGACTGCAGAGCTGTGTATCTAATCCTATTCTGTGTGATGCTGTCTGCTGAGACGTGTATCAAATTCTACCCTGTGTGATACTGTGCTGAGCCGTGTATCTAATCCTCTCATGTGGGATACTGTGTGCTGAGCTGTGTACCTAATCCTGTTATGTGTGTTACTATATGCTGAGCCATGTATCTAATCCTACCCTGTGTGATACTTTGCTGAGACGTGCATCTAATTCTCCCCTGTGTGATCCTGACTGCTGAGCTGTGTATCTAATGCTATACTTTGTGATACTGTCTGCTGAGCTGTGTATCTAATCCTCTCCTGTGTGATGTTGTCTTCTGAGCCATGCATCTAATCCTACCCTGTGTGATACTGCGCTGAGACGTGTATCTAATCCTATCCTGTGGGATACTATGTGCTGAGCCGTGTATCTAATCCTATTTTGTGTGATGCTGTCTGCTGAGCCATGTATCTAATCCTACCCTGTGTGATACTGTGCTGAGACGTGTATCTAATCCTACCCTGTGTGATCCTGACTGCAGAGCTGTGTATCTAATCCTATTCTGTGTGATGCTGTCTGCTGAGACGTGTATCAAATCCTACCCTGTGTGATACTGTGCTGAGACGTGTATCTAATCCTCTCATGTGGGATACTGTGTGCTGAGCTGTGTACCTAATCCTGTTATGTGCGTTACTATATGCTGAGCCATGTATCTAATCCTACCGTGTGATACTTTGCTGAGACGTGTATCTAATCCTCCCCTGTGTGATCCTGACTGCTGAGCTGTGTATCTAATGCTATACTTTGTGATACTGTCTGCTGAGCCATGTATCTAATCCTATCCTGTGTGATACTGACTCAGCTGTGTATCTAATAATACTGTCCTGTGTGATACTGACTGCTGAGCTGTGTATCTAATCCTCCTATGTGTGATACTGGCTGCTAGGCCGTGTATCTAATCCTCTCCTATGCACTCCTCTCCCCCTGTTATGTGTGATCTATATGGCGGTATTATGTGAGATCTTTATTGCGGTATTATGTGAGATCTATATGGCGGTATTATGTGTGATCTATATGGCGGTATTGTGAGAACACTGGCGGTATTATGTGAGATCTATATGGCGTTGTTATGTGTGAAGTATATGGCGGTATTATGTGTGAAGTATATGGCAGTATTATATGAGATCTATATGGCGGTATTATGTGAGAACACTATGGCGTCATTATTTGCGATCTACACTCACTGGCCACTTTATTAGGTACACCATGCTAGTAATGGGTTGGACCCCCTTTTGCCTTCAGAACTGCCTCAATTCTTCGTGGCATAGATTCAACAAGGTGCTGGAAGCATTCCTCAGAGATTTTGGTCCATATTGACATGATGGCATCACACAGTTGCCGCAGATTTGTCGGCTGCACATCCCTGATGCGAATCTCCCGTTCCACCACATCCCAAAGATTTCATGTTGTTTACGCCAAATTCTGACCCTACCATCCGAATGTCGCAGCAGAAATCGAGACTCATCAGACCAAGCAACGTTTTTCCAATCTTCTACTGTCCAATTTCGATGAGCTTGTGCAAATTGTAGCCTCAGTTTCCTGTTCTTAGCTGAAAGGAGTGGTACCCGGTGTGGTCTTCTGCTGCTGTAGCCCATCTGCCTCAAAGTTCGAAGCACTGTGCGTTCAGAGATGCTCTTAGGCCTACCTTGGTTGTAACGGGTGGCGATTTGAGTCACTGTTGCCTTTCTATCAGCTCGAACCAGTCTGCCCATTCTCCTCTGACCTCTGGCATCAACAAGGCATTTCCGCCCACAGAACTGCCGCTCACTGGATTTTTTTTCTTTTTCGGACCATTCTCTGTAAACCCTAGAGATGGTTGTGCGTGAAAATCCCAGTAGATCAGCAGTTTCTGAAATACTCAGACCAGCCCTTCTGGCACCAACAACCATGCCACGTTCAAAGGCACTCAAATCACCTTTCTTCCCCATACTGATGCTCGGTTTAAACTGCAGGAGATTGTCTTGACCATGTCTACATGCCTAAATGCACTGAGTTGCCGCCATGTGATTGGCTGATTAGAAATTAAGTGTTAACAAGAAGTTGGACAGGTGTACCTAATAAAGTGGCCAGTGAGTGTATATGATGGTATTATGTGAGAACTATAGGACAGTATTATGTGTGATCTGTATGGCGGTATTATGTGAGAACACTATGGTAGTATTTTCTTCAGAAAGGGGACCCCATCTAGGGTAGTTCTGACTGAGCACCTGCACACGGGTCTGGGGTAATAGATGGGCAGCATCACCTCCATTTAGGTGCAGTCAGGGAGGGCTGGTGAGGCAGCTGAAGAGAGGGGTCTCATTTTTATTGTTACTATATGGCTACATTTCCCCCCAGCGTCACCCCGTACTGTGCCTGTAGCCTCACTTTCACACATCACCAGGACAAGAGGGGAATGGGGTCTTTGCATGCAAAGTCTGGATCAGAACAGGCCATCAATCCATAGAAATGTTTCCTGGATTTCTGTGAAGCAGACAAGCAGTCGGTCCATCCATGTGTATAAAAGACAGCGCTCTATGTACAATCCCTGGCTGCTCTGTGCACCAAACATGGTGCCTCCATACATCAGCACACTGCTATCCTGAAATACTCTGTGCTGCTGTCACCCTGCTCCCTCCACCATATATCTCCCAGAATCCTTGCTTCCTGCCATCCTTGGTGACTGTCTACTTGTCAGTATAACTTTGCAGTCACCATC
Organism: Ranitomeya variabilis; assembly: GCF_051348905.1. Classification (NCBI taxonomy): domain Eukaryota; kingdom Metazoa; phylum Chordata; class Amphibia; order Anura; family Dendrobatidae; genus Ranitomeya; species Ranitomeya variabilis. The sequence goes on along the minus strand of NC_135234.1, from coordinate 131,728,863 downwards.
AAAATGGCTGCTCACTGTGTTCCTGAATATCATCCTCTCTTATCCCTTAGCAAACACTCAGGAGGGGAGGAGAGGAGACATCACACACATCAGCAGACTCTGCCCATAATTACTGCAGTGCAGTAATGTGAACTAGTTGTACACTAGGTTTTTGTCAAATTTAATTAGCTGCTCCCCCTAGTGTTTAAAAGTGGAAATGCCAAACCTTTTAAAATTATTTTTCATATTTTACTAAATTATAAACAAATGATAATATTTTTTAAGAAAATTTAAACATTAATTCTTTACATCTTTTCAATCACTGGAAAACATTTTTTTGTATGTTTCCCTTTAAGGGGATAATGTTGCTGCAGATCTCTTGGCAGCCTCCCAGAAAAAATTTGTTCTTGTCTTTTCATCAATTTTTGAGGGACATCCAGTTCTTGGTAACATTTGTGTTAAATTTAAGCCACTTCTTGATGCCTATTTTACAGTGTTCCATGGTATGACTAATGCCTTGGAAATTTTTGGAATTCTTCTGACTGATAGATTTCAACAACTAGATCACTTTGTTATGTTGTAAGCTGTTTATGACCATTTGTTTTGTTGCAAAATGCAACTAAGAATATATAATGGAAATCCTTCTAAAACAGCTAAACGTTAAGTGATGGTAGTTGTCTACTGAATACTGTTTAAGGCCGGTTTCACACGTCAGTGGCTCCGGTACGTGAGGTGACAGTTTCCTCACGTACCGAAGACACTGACACACGTAGACCCATAAAAATCAATGCATCTGTTCAGATGTCATTGATTTTTTGCGGACCGTGTCTCCGTGTGCCAAACACGGAGACATGTCAGTGTTCGTGGGAGCGCACGTATTACACGGACCCATTAAAGTCAATGGGTCCGTGTAAAACACGGACCTCACACGGACGTTCTCCATCTGGGGTCCGTGTGCGTGCAGGAGACAGCGCTACAGTAAGCGCTGTCCCCCCCACATGGTGCTGAAGCCGCGATTCATATGTTCCCTGCAGCAGCGTTTGCTGCAGAGAAAATATGAATAATAGTGTTTAAAATACTGATCTATGTGTCCGCCGCCCGAACCTGTGCCCCCCCACCCCCTGTGCGCCCCCCCCGCTGTTCAGAAAATACTCACCCGCTCCCACGTTGGCTGTCACTCCTTCCTCTCTGCCCCCATTTTCTCCTGTATGCGGTCACGTGGGGCCGATCATTTACAATCATGAATAGTCGGCTCCACCCCTATGGGAGGTGGAGCCACATATTCATGACTGTAAATGATCGGCCCCACGTGACCGCATACACTAGAAGCCACGGCCAGAGCAGGAAGCAGCGAGGGAGCGGGTAAGTATTTTCTGAACAGCGGGGGGGCGCACAGGGGGTGGGGGGCCTGCGGGCAGATAGATCTTTATTTTAAACACTATTATTCATATTTTCTCTGCAGCAAACGCTGCTGCAGGGAACACATGAATCGCGGCTTCAGCGCGATGCAGGGTACCACACACGTGGGTACCACACGCTCCGTGTGGTACCCACTCGCCATACGGGCGGCACACGTGTGCCGCACGTATGGCCTACGTGAGTTCCCAGGCACACGGACACGGATAACTCCGGTACCGATTTATTCCGGTACCGGAATTATCTGGACGTGTGGGACAGCCCTTACATGAGTTTAAATGTGATTGACTAGTTCTGAAAACAACCACATTCTCAATTATAAGGTGTTCACACTTATGCAACCACATTATTTTAGTTTTGTTATTTTATTGTCCCCTTTAAATTAGTTCAGTTTGTTTCTGAATTGATTTGTACAGATTATGAGTGACAATAAAGGTAAAAAAAAAGTTCTGAAATAATTCTTGTTAGCATGATTGTTTATCAAAATCTGTCATTTTAAAAGAGGACTTTTTATATCCACTATATAAGTGCAGTGACCAACCCTGCCGCACTCAGAGCTCATTGGTGTAAACTTTAAAACATGAATTTATCTAAGGCTACATTTCCATGATGAGTATTTAATGAGCTTCCGATGTTGCAGATGTGCAGCATTTCTGGACCAATTAGTTAAATTATATTCCCTTTGTTTCTTCATTACATTTTTTAGTGTGTTTTTCATTTATGTTTTCATCTAATTTTTGATGCTTCTGGGATATTTTGTCTCCTTCTAGCTGTTATGTTTTAAAGTATTCTTTGTTTTTAAAATTCCCCGGTGCTTTGCATTGCTAAAACTTTATTGATACAATCATGTGTGGTGAAATGTGTTTTTAATTTTTTTTCCTAACGTAAATGCTCTAAAAGCATATATTCATTTTTTACCTGCGGATATTCTGCATTGAATGCAATTTAATGAAGAAAATCTGCAAATAAAACTTTACATACCATCAAACAAAATTGAGATGTTTCAGACTTCAATCACTTCAAGACTTCAGTTTACTCTGTGAGAAAAAAAAGAAAAGTAAAGTGGGCATGATATAAATTCGATTTACTTTACTCGACCTATGCAGAGAAAATACACTGTGTGAAAAACTCAGCAAAATTTAATTGTGGGAACTCAACTTAAAACTTCAAAATGAAATTATACATGCAACGTAAAGATTTAAATAGCATGAGGGCCTGGTTCACATGATTGTATTTTTGGTCCACGTGCGGTCCGTGATAAAAAAAGACAGAACTCGGACCAATGGTATTCGGTAGACCAGTGCAGATCAATGATTGTTTTTCACTGACTGAACCTGTGTGTGAAAAAATTTGCAACATTCATTTGTTCCTTCCCTAAATCAGATTAGACTCTTCAATTCCATTGAAGCCATGGTCTCCTGTAATAAAACAAACATAAAAAAATATGTATCCTGCATTTGTCTGTTATTCTGTCCCACAACGTAATCCTTGTATGGGAATAAACAGTTTTCAACCCGGATGGTGCAAAGATGCGATCCTTCAGGCTGAGAACCACTGAGGAATGAGTGAACATTGTCCCATGCTAGGGCTGATCGCAGCGAGAGCAGGGGACAGTGATGTCAGCTGTGTTCACTTCAGCATCTGGCGCCAAGGAACAGCGCAAACAGTACCACTTATTTCCAGGTGTCGGTACCGTCTCATTGATGACACAGAGATGACAGTGTGCATGTGTGCGGGTCATGCGGCCCGTGCTGCTACCGGAAACACTGACTCCTGAAAGAGCCCTTAGTGAACTTGGTTATTTACCAAGCTTGGGCCGACTTTTGATGATTTTAGGACAAAACGCACAGAAATCAGAACAAAAATCTGAATGCGTAACATTTGTGTCAAATTTGAGATTGGCGAACATTTTCCGTTTTCTGTTCGCTCATCTCTATTTATAATTCATTTTTCAGTTCTATTTTTCTAAATGTATTTATGTTTAAATTAGTAACAATTTCTAACACAGTTACTTTAATTTTTCATAACATATATAACATGAGCTCAGGTAATCTCACTTTTAGCTTTGTTTCTCTATGAGAAATGACTAAAAGTTTCCTTTATAGCACTACGCCCCATCTTTATCTTATAGATCAGTTTAGGCTTATATTTCTGTTTCTGTTGTTTCTCACCAGCTAACATTCCATATTTAATGCTCTGATGACCATCTCCATTCACCCACACAGTCATCCTTTAAACTGAAGATTCTTTGTCATCCTCTGCTGGCCAGGCTTTTATAAGCTGCAGCAACACTAACACTGCATGCTGTCAGAAAACAGAAGATCAAGAATGTGAGGGGGAAGTTTCATTTGGATTTTATCATTGTTTAATCACCCAGACAAAATATGCTTACAGTATATATAACTCATATACAATTGTTCTTTTATGTTAGCTAAGTAGTCTGCAACTATGGTCATTAGAGAAAAACAACATAGAAACAATGAAAGAGCAAAAATAGTATCTATCTATCTATCTATCTATCTATCTATCTATCTATCTATCTATCTATCTATCTATTAACACATTTTTCTTTTTTTTAATCTTTCCAGGGTAATTTTGCTTCTTATGCAACCACTATGTATCTTGTAGTATATGTCAGTGGATTGCTTTTCACACTGACTGCAGAAATGTAATGGCTTGGATCAAGGACACGTTACAATACAGAAAGAAAATATTATCCCAGTTTTGTGGCATCTCATACATTATAATAACATGTGACATCATTGTATGTTTTTCCTATACTGTGAGGTTATTGTTGCATGGCAGTCTTTTATTCCATCTATTATCTGTATGCTATGATGTAATATAATTATTATTAGGCTTTGCTTATATAGAACTATCATATTTTACAGTGTGTTAAAGACATCATCATCACTTTCCCCAATGGGGCTCAAAATCTAAATTCCCTATAAGTACATCTTTGGAATGTGGGAGGAAACCCATGCAAACAAGGGGAGAACCTACAAACTCCTTGTAGATGTTGTCCTTGGTGGGATCTTAACCCTGGACCCCAGCACTGCAAGACAGCACTGCTAACCACTGAGCCACTGTGCTACCCAATAGTGTGCATTATTCATACTCTGTGGCATCACTGTAACATTTTTGTGCTGAAATCTTTATAAGTAGATGTTCTCTGTACTGTGACATCACACTGCAAATAATTACACTTTTTTTACATCAGTGTGTTCATTAACCATATATAGTAAGAATATCTAAATACCCACTGATAGGAGTATTATCAACTCAAGGACCCACAGGTGTGATATCCTCCCTCTATACCTTTTTGCTAAACTCTTAGGCTATGTGCACACTTTGCGGATTCCACTGCGGATTATTCCGCAGCGGAATTCCAAAATCCGCAGTGAAAACCCGTCGCGGTTTTTACTGCGGATTTACCGCGGTTTTTACTGCGGATTCTTATGCAGTTTTTCATCTGCCTTTTCCTATTGGAGCAGGTGAAAATCAGCAGAAAAGAAGTGACATGCTGCGGAATGTAATCCACAGCGTTTCCGCGCGGCTTTTTCCGCAGCATGTGCACAGCGTTTTTTGTTTCCCATAGGTTTACATTGTACTGTAAACTCAGGGGAAACTGCTGCGGATCCGCAGTGGTCAAATCCACTGCAGATCCGCAGCAAAATCCGCAAAGTGTGCACATAGCCTAAAATTGCAGCCACTCAGCTCGCTGTAGAACGTAAGTGGCGACACTTAGTACCCTCTATCACTGATGATCAGTGGAGCGATATCCTGGAGGCACATACGATGGTGTCTCTTGCTGCAAATAACAAGTTAATACAATTGTATATTCTTCAGCAATCCTATCTGACCTCAAGTAAATTACATAAATTTGGTAGAGGGGCAAATGATGAATGTCATAGGTGTGGGGAATCGGGGGTGGATTTGTGGCACCTTATTTGGAGCTATAGAATTATGCGAAGATATTGGAGTGAGGTTATAGCTACATTGGATTGGATAATTGGTATACCAATCGAATGTAATCTGGAGTTGTGCATCCTGGGTGTCGTGGATGAGGAGATGTGGGTCCACCATGACAGAATATTCCTTCGGGAAGTTCTATTTAAGGCTAGGAAAGCGGTTGCGTTGAGGTGGATAGGGAGAAATCTCCTTCGATTAATCAGTGGAAGAAACTAGTGAATGACATAATTCCTTATGAAAACATATTATACAGAAACAAAGGATGTCCCCAGAAATTTCAGAAGATTTGGGAAAGGTGGTGTAACTCACCGTTGACGCACATGGCTCCTGGAGCTATGGCCTCTTCAATCTTGCGATATAGTCCCTGATGTATATCCAGTCTGGACCATGAAAGTGATGATTTGTGTAGGATTAATAACATGTGTCTATTATAACCTGACCTGGAACGAGCTTAAAAACTTTTATAAAGACTCTGTTGATTAGGAAGTGCAATGCCTGGTAGAATATACTATACTGAAGGTTATGTTTTATTTGTTTGTATACTTTATTATTGAAGGTATCATGTCATATCTATGTCAATATGAATGTTGATATATGGATTATTTTGACTCCATGCTATGATGCCATATGTTTGTTATCTTATTTTGTGGAATCCTTCACTAAAAGAGTTTAAAGAAAAATGTATGTTGTAACATCACTGTAAGCATTATACCTGTACCCAAACAATATTTTACTAGAGTAGAGTGAATAGAAAAGGTGCATATGACGTCAGGTACATCTGTGCTTTCCCATATTGACTTGCAGCTATCACATCACAAAGTATAGCCCAGACAATCAGGCAGGACTATCACAGTCTATGGAAAACCTGCATGAACTATTTTCGGGTGACGCCGGATTGTGAAATATTGAACAAGTAATACAAACAGTGTGTGTTGCACCACTGCAGTAGTAAAGAAGGTAGGTTTAGTTGTCTTTGAAAAATGCAGAGATTCAAGTGATAGGAATGAAAGAAGAGAGCTGGACCCAGCTGTGCCATTAAAGGATTACACAGTGTAGGTTGCAGCTCCAGAATTTTGTTATATATATATATATATATATATATATATATATATATATATATATATATATATATATATACTGTATATATATTTTTTTTCATGCTGAAGCAAGCAGCAGGCCAACACAATATTACATAAAGTAGAAAAATCTAAACTGTGTGTCCAATAGAGAAATTGTTCATGTCACAAGCTACATTATAGAGCTTTTCCATTTTATGTTCAGTCTTTTTTGGCAAGTGGGAATAATTGTATTAAACATACTAAATAAAACTAATTGTGATTATATCACAAAGTATACATGACACAAACTTATTTTATGACATACTGTTTTAATGGTCAAATATGATATTTGTACACATCATATTTAAAAAGTGGTTTGTTACTGCTGATGGATTTTTGGATATGCACCTAGCATTTGTTGATGAGTTCTCTTTGGAAAATGATGAATAATTCTGTTAAAAAAATACATTTTTTGAATCCAGACAGTTATCTGTCTGTTGATAAAAACAGAGACAAAAATAAATTATATTGTAGTAAAAAATGTTTGTTAGAAAAAAGTGTCAATGGATGGGGTGATAAAAAATAAAAAAATACCATAACATCTGGCAATATATATATGGGAGTCACATCGGCAGATGCACCACCACCAGCTACATTTTTAGTAGGGAAAACTGTGACATCAACAATGTATTCCTACTATTATATTATAAAGATGCACAGTTAAGGAAGAAGAACAACAAATTCTGCATGTTTATTGTATCCCATTAGGTGATTAAAGACCCTCATGGACAATGTTACTTGTAGCACAATGTAAAAGAGGGAGAAGAGGAGAAGTAGGAGGTGCAGAGGCAGGTAGATGTGGAGGTAATGATGATGACAACACTCACTATAATGAACAACTATTAAACCGGGGTGTGGAACATTAACCTTGGGTACTGCTGGTGAGATATATGTTTGATTGCTTGTGAAATGATAGACATATTATCATAAAAAGATGAATATTAAATTGCCTTGCTTTTACACCCTCATTGAAACAGGGGAATGTTTTCCAACTTCCAAAAGTAAGTCAAAATGAATGCATTAATACCGTGCTAAATTGTGTTCCTTTCTAGGCAAAGCTCTTACTGAGCAGACATTTGCCGATCACATTTCTGACCAGTAGACTCATCTCTGTTTCCACAGAGCCAAATCTCCATCTCTTGGTTAAGTGTTATGGCTAAAACTAGCTCAGGCAACAGCCACAATAATAGTTTATATCCCATAATGGGCCAGATGTTTATTTCAGCAGAAAAAAACACCACATAAATAACTAGGTTTAGTCATTCTTTGACTGTGTCACAATCCCATCAATTTCTTGGACAGTATATTAGACCAGTGACAAGAACTGGCCCAGTTTGTCTTATGAGTACAAACGTTTCCAACCTCTATTGTACTGTTGTAAAGGGTATTCAGCATAGCAGATAGACCAAAGTGTCCTTTGGGAATGTAGATAACCTTACATCTATCAAAATGAATTAGGCATGGATTATTTCCACTTTCCATTCACCTATGTCTAATGGCAATCAATAGATTGGCCATAGCACCTGCCTGGCTGCCCATTGGGTTCTTGACTATTCTCTTGCCGCAAGTGCTGATGTTCTCAGACAACCAGGCAGGCATGGCTTGCTTGTCCATCATGCTGCTTCTTCTGGGGCTGGCAGTGCTGAACCCTGTACAGCAGGACATCTCTTGGCCTGTGTTCACTGCCACTGCCACTGCTGATAGACAGCCAGCCACACAGTTATAGTATGTCCAATGTTTTCTACAGTTATACTGTCTAAGGAACTCTACCCTGTGCAAGATAAAAAAAAAAGAAGCTAAAACAGCTTACTAAAAAAAAATTTTTTGCATTTTTTTTAAAAAGTCATGGCTATTTTACTTTATAAGTAGCAAACTTGCTGTTGATTCCTTAAAGTGGATAATTTTTCGGTGGCTTGCAGAAAAGCTATTGTTACTTCATTATTCAAACAGCAAACCTGTTGCTGATCCCAAAAGGGATAATTTTTGGATGGCTTGTTAAAAAGCTATTGTTTATCCATTTTCAAAGCAGAAAACCTTTGGTTATTCCCCAAAAAGGGATAACATTTGGCGAAACACTAGACAAAAAGCCATTGCTTCTTATCTGTGCACTGTTTATATATAAATAAAAGTATTTAATATCCAGCTCACCCACTAGTTGTGTGAATTTCTTCTTTCAGTGCGCATACTGATGGCTTGTGCTGATAGCATTGCTGAGTAGAAACTGGACAGGGATCTACAGCACAGAACAGAGGGAACAGAGGGATAAATATCCTTAAAAACAATGTTTATTGATAAAATTGTTAAATATTATGTTTAAAAAAACACTTATCAGAGGCATGCACAACTTTTTTTAAAATATGTTTTTATAACAATTTTTCAATAAACATTTCTAAGACTATTTTTCCCTTGGCTCTGTGCTGGATATCCCTTTCCTGTTTATGTATAAATACCAGCAAGCTACGCATTTGCTGGCAAAAAGGATCATTTATAGTTCATATTTTATATTTAGAAAGCTTAAAAAGTCAGTCAGAGCAGCATTTTATTAAACAGGCTAGATTGCCACCATTTATCATTTGTTTAACCGTAGCTATATATGTTGAGGTCACACTGATATTACAAGGGCTGTGTTTGCGGTAAAGAACTTGAAAGAGGATCAATACAGTTCTAGTTGACCAAAGAGTGTGATACACGTCTTTTCATTGCATTTGGAGGTTCTTTGGTAGGTACGATTCACAGAGAAACGATTAAAGATTTAAATATTGTGGAAAATTTCAAAAAGCTGGACAATTAGAATTTCAAAAGATTTGCTCTTCCAGTTCTAATTGTTACCATTATCCCTGTGTAAATAAAATCATTTTCCATATTGTAGACTAGCTTCTAAAAATGGCCATAGTGAAGTGGGGCCCTCTAACAATTTCCTGATGTTACTTTTCATATTTCTGTTGGAAAATAAGTTTAATTTTGCCATTTTTTCAGGTTTGTCTTCTATTGATTGAATTATTATTTTTTAAAATTCCATTAGTCTTTTAATAGAAAATTGCACAAGAAAACATATGGCAAAAATGTTTTCATCTCGATTATAATTAACTTATTAAATTGTGAATCCCACTATCATTAGAGATGTGAGAAAGCCTAGATGTAGATTTTAGAGTCATCTGACATACACTGGCTGCAGTCAGACATTCCAATTCCCTCAGGCAATTGCTATGGGAGGTCATGAACTTTTGTAACAATCTCTTCCTTTCTAGCACCTCAAATGACTTGGCTGGTTGTTACCTTCTATTCTCAATTTAACAGTCAACTATGAACTAACAATAGGAGTCTTTACCCTCTCTATGTGGTGTTATTATGGATTAAATAACTCAATAAATAAGTGCTAACTTTTCAGGAAATAGATTGAAGACTTTTGGACTTAAGTGTTGCTATCTTTCAAATTAAAATCTCAATTAAAATAAGGTATTATAAAAATTTAAGAAAATGTGGTTCCGTGGCTATATATTTAGATTTATAGCATTTTACACTCGGGTCCTATCTTCATTTTCCACTGTGGTCTTGTATTTTTTATCCACAGGCACTTTTAAAAATCCTACATACTTCTATAACATATTATGCAAAGGATCATGCACCAATTTTTTTTTAGCACAGGATTCTTAGGAAATCAGGTACACCAAAAAGAAAATAGTGCACAAGGCATATGCTCTCTACTGGGGTTGAGCGAAACGGGTCTTTCATTTTCATAAGTCGCCGACTTTTGGCAAAGTCGGCGTCTCATGAAACCCGACCCAATCCCTGTGTGGGGTCGGCCATGCGGTACGCGATCTAGGCGCGAAAGTCGCATTTCGTATGACGCGTTTAGCGCCATTTTTGCAGCCAATGAAGGAGCGGTAGAGTGCTGACGTAGGTGTTAGGGGGCGTACACAACAACAGGCATTTTTTTTCGAGTGCATGACAGCGATGTGCAAAGTGTAAAATGAGCGTTCTGGGAGCGATGTTGAAAATCAGCATTTGGGGAGAGAGAGAGAGAGAGAGAGAGAGAGAGATTTAAAAAATAATATTAAAAAAATTTCTTCATTGGGTTTCGTGTTTCGGCCAAAACCCGACTTTTCACGGTGGTCGGCCGATTACACTCGACTCGACTTTTAAGACAGTCGGGTTTCACAAAACCCGACTCGACCCTAAAAAACTAAAGGTCGCTCAACCCTACTCTCTACTATATTGAAAACATAGTACATAATGAATCAAAATACAATGCATGCAGTATATAATACTAATATAAATGAATCCGTCCTGTATACTGCAAATATATAATTACAGAAAGAAACAGAAAGCATGGCCAAAAATAAATGCCTTTTAGATGAACAACAAAAAAGATAAAAACGGATAACATGAAAAGAAAGGTGTCTTTAGCATGTCTGTCCTATCATTGATCCATGGGCACTGCATTATAGATCTGTTCAACATTAACCCCTTTACGACATCGGGCATAATAATATGCCAATATGAGACACCATCCCTTTGATGTGGGCTCTGGCGGTGAGCCCACATCTTTTCCAGCACATGTCAGCTGTTTTGAACAGCTGACATGTGCCACCAACAGCCTTGGTGATCCTCTTGCAGTTGTTAACCCATTAAATGCCACTGTTAAACTCTGACAGCGGCATTTAACATGAAATCTACCCATCAATCACCCCATCACGTGATCGTGGGTCACCGATGGGTTGGCATGACAATCAAAGGTCTCCTGGAGACCTCTATGGTTGTCACTGCCTGATTGCTATGAGAGCCGCCCGGTGGTCAGTGCTCATAGCAAGTAAGTGAGTAATTCTGCTACATACAGGCAATATGATCATCATCTTTATGTAGCAGAGACGATCGGGTTATGGCAGCTTCTAGTCTCCCATGGAGACTATTGACGCATGCCAAATGTAAAAAAAATGTTTTAAAAAATATGAAAAAAATAAAAAAGTTTAAATCACCCCCCTTTCACCCCATTCAAAATAAATCAATAAAAAAAATCAAACATACACATATTTGGTATCGCCACATTCAGAATCACCCATTCTATCAATAAAAAAGGATTAACCTGATTGCTAAATTGCATATTGAGAAAAAACCTCAAAACATTTATCCAGCGATGCTTTTGGAGTGTTGAACGCTTATGGAGAAAAACTCGCACACCAGAAGATTTCATCTACTTCAAATTTATGTTAAGAAGCTATAATTCTATCCTTCACCTCAGCAAACAGACCTACTTCAATAAACTTTTTGACACCTTTCACTCCCTCCTCAGGTCGAAAGCACAGGCCCCTATCACAGACCTTTGTTCTGATGATATGGCCTCTGAATTTATAGAGAAAATAGATAATATCTGTTGAGAAATCCACTCCCAGCCACCAGGTGCCATGACTCCAATCCCTCCCTGCAATTCTCCTGGCTCACTTTCCACATTTCATCCCATCACAGAAGAAGTCTCCAGGCTCCTCTCTTCTTCTCATCCAACTGCATGCACTACTGACCCCATTTCCTCACATCTCCTCCAGTCCCTCTCTCCAGTTGTCATAACTCACCTAATTGCAATCTTTAATCTCTTCCTCTCCTCTGGCACTTTCCCCTCCTCCTTCATACACTCTATCATTACTCCATTATTAAAGAAACCTGCTCTCGACCCATCCTGCACAAACAACTACAGACCAGTCTCCAATCTCCCCTTCATCTCTAAACTCTTGGAGTGCGTAGTCTACTCCTGCCTTACCCGTCACCTCTCCACTCATTCCCTCCTAGACCCTACACAGTCCGGCTTCAACCCCCTACATTCGACAGAAACGGCAACTCCTCAAAATGACCAATGATCTTCTGACAGCAAAATGTAAAAGTGACCACTCTCTGCTCATTCTTCTAGACCTCTCTGCAACTTTCAACACTGTTAACCACCATCTCCTACTCTCTAGGCTCCAGTCACTAGGCATTAAGGAAACTGCTCTCTCCTGGTTCTCTTCCTATCTTTCTGTCCATGCCTTCAGTGTTTTGTTTGTTGTCTCCACTTCATCTCCTTTTCCTCTCACTGTTGGAGTATCTCAGGGCTCAGTCCTTGGACCCTTTCTCTTCTCTCTCTACACTGCCCCAATTGGACAGACCATCAGCAGATTTGGCTTTGAGTACCATCTTTATGCTGATGACACAACTATACACGTCATCCTCTGACCTTGCCTCTGCTGTACTACAGAACGCCAGTGACTGTCCGCAGTCACCAACATCATGTCTGCTCTCTATCTGAAACTTAACCTTTCCAAAACTGAACTTCTTCTGCTCCTGCCATCTACTAACCTCCCTAAATCTGACATTTCCCTTTCCATAATAACACCCCTGCAGCAGGCACGCTTTCTGGGTGTTATGTTTGACAGAAATTGATCCTTCACCTCCCATATACAATCTCTTGCCCACTCTTGCCGCTTACACCTAAAGAACATCTCTAGAATCCAACCTTTTCTCACCATGGAAACAACAAAAACCATCACTGTCACCCTGATCCACTCCTGCCTGGACTACTGTTACACTCTATTAATTGGCCTCCCCCTCACTTGACTTTCCAGTTGATCCTGCAGCAGCCAGGATCATCCATCTGGCTAATTGGTATTCGGACATGTCCTCTCTTCTCCAGTCATTACACTGGCTGCCCATTCATTATAGTATCCTATTCAAAGTACTTGTTCTCACCTACAAAGCTCTCCACAGTGCGGCGCCCCCTTACATCTCCTCCCTCACTTCTGTCTATCAGCCTAGCTGATTGCTGTGCTCTGCAAACAACTTTTGACTAACCTCTGCACTATTCCATACCTCCCACTCCTGACTCCAACACTTCGCTCACATTGCGCCAATCGCCTGGAATGCTCTACCCCAAGAAATTAGGACCAGCCACAACTTGAACAGTTTTAGGTTCTCCCTCAAAACACTTTTGTTCAGAGCAGCCTATCACGCTCCCTAATCAAAGTAATTTTATGTGTAAGTGTGTGTGTGTAGCTCATTCACTATCTCTATCTATCGCCCAGTCTCTCAAGATGGCTGAACCATCATTGTAAATACACACCTGTACTTTGTATCTCCCCCACCTCATTGTAGATTGTAAGCTCTCACAAGCAGTGTCATTTTATTTTGCACTAATTATTGTATTATTGGTAATGTTGTTACTTATGACTGTTGTGTTTGAAACTGGTAAACTGTAAAGCGCTGCGGAATGTGTTGGCGCTATATAAATAAATATTATTATTAGCAGTATTAAAATGCAATAATGGGTGATAAAAAGATCTTATCTGTACCAAAGTGGTATGATTAAAAACATCAGCTCTGCGCGCAAAAACTAAGCTGTCATAAAAAATGGAGACGTTACGGGTGTCAGAAAATGGCGCAAAGTTTGGATTTTTTTTCACCACTTAGATAAAAGAGAACTTATACATATTTGGTGTCTATGAACTTGTAATGCCCTTGAGAATCATAATGGCATATCAGTTTTAGCATTTAGCGAACAAAGTAAAAAAGCAAAACAAGAAACAATGGTGAAATTGCACTTTTTTGCTATTTCACCGCACTTGGAATTTTTTTCCCATTTTCCAGTACACAATATGGGGGAAGTCAGCTCTCCGCGCAAAAAATAAGCTGTCACAAAAAATGGAGACGTTACGGGTGTCGGAAAATGGTGCATTTGTTTTAACAAAGTTTGAATTTTTTTTCACCACTTAGATAAAAGAGAACCTATACATATTTGGTGTCTATGAACTTGCAATGACCTGGAGAATCATAATGGCATATCAGTTTTAGCATTTATTGAACAAAGTAAAAAAGCAATACAAGAAACAATGGTGAAATTGCACTTTTTTGTTATTTCATCGCACTTGGAATTTTTTTCCCATTTTCCAGTACACAATATGTTATAACCAGTGGTGTCAGTCAAAAGTACAACTCGTCCTGCTAAAAACAAGCCTGCACATGGCCATATTGACTGAAAAATATAAAAGTTATGGCTCTGGAAATAAGGGGAGCAAAAAACGAAAATGCAAAAACAAAAATACCTCTGGTCATGAAGGGGTTAAAGACAAATATTCAGGCCATATTCTAAGACCAAATTTGCACAAGGGTTTGTTATGGAATTTTGTGTGGAATTCCATCAATATTGTATATAGAAAACTTCAGCAGAAAGCACGATAGATTTGCAGCTATTGGTGCATTTGTAGGTTTACTAAATTCTGAAAAAAAAACACTTTCAATAAATGTTTCTAGAATTGTTCTAATAGAAAATACTATCTGCATAAAAAATGCTACTATATTATTTTTACACAGTAAAATGAGAGAATATTGAAATGTTAAAGTCGCTGAAAGCTCAAAAATCAATGTAAATTATTCATTTATAAAAAGAAGTACAACCCCATCCTCTAAAGTTATGTCTTTTAAATAAAACACAGTAAAATAAAGCAGAGCAAATAATCCAACTGCACTAGAAAAATTTTCAATAATGACACTTTACTGTAAAACAACACCAGAGATATAGATTAGACACTAATAAAAGTGTTGACTTATCTTATTAATGTGTAAAGTTAAAAAGTATTTGAAAAACACAAGCAGCTTCATAATTTACCTATTATTAAAATCCTTTCAATTTTCAAAAATGGTGGGAATTTTAATTCCATGATTTACAGCTTGTTATCAAGATAACTGATTACTAGGGATAAGCGAACACTAACATGCTCGCACGCTTATTACTAAAACAGAGCAATTCCTAATGCTCCGATGCTCGTTTCGAGCAACAAAATGGGAAATATGAGCATTTTTCCAGCAGACCCTACATGAAGGTGAAGGGGGAAGTATAAATGTTGAAATGAAAGGAAAAAATACTGAATGGAAGGAGGACAGCATGTGGAAGACCCCTGGAAGCATGTCTGACTCCAAGATCACTGCTGAGAACAATGTCACACTTTTACTACACTTTAAGGACTGAAAATAAAATCTTCAAAATCAATGAGAATTTGCAGTTTTTAGGAAAATAAATGTTAAGAAACCTTCTTTCCTGTACAAAAGGCTTATATATAAAGCAAAATTTTGAAAGGTTCTAAAAAAACTGGGGTCTAAGGGGTAATACCAGCTGGCTTGTCAAGGTAAGGAGGCTGTTGGCCCTCGTCAGTGCGAAGCATGAGAACTGATTTGGCTAGGTGAGAGGCTCTGGACAGGGGTCTAAGGGGTAACATTTCTCCTTATGGAGAGTGACATACCAGCTGGCTTGTCAAAGTAAGGAGGCTTATTCGCCATGCAATGCTCCTCTGGGAAATTAAATATGCAAATTGCCTCTTCTGAGAAAAAGAGAACTTAAATCTATAGCGCCACCTGTTGGAAGTAGCGATCCTACAAGTCACAATCAACCCTTTAACGAGTCGTGCAATATGACTTAGGATAAAAGCCAAATCAGTATCTCAATTCGCAGACACGGTGTTTCAGGCTGTTGGCCCTCGTCAGTGCGAAGCATGAGAACTGATTTGGCTAGGTGAGAGGCTCTGGACTGGGGTCTAAGGGGTAACGTTTCTCCTTATGGAGAGTGACATACCAGCTGGCTTGTCACGGTAAGGAGGCTTATTTGCCGTGCAATGCTCCTCTGGGAAAATAATGCAGATGATGCACTAGTCAGCATGACTGTCCCCCTTATCTGCCTGCTTCAACAAACATTGCAAGCGCTAAGGGATGATGTTGTGGAAGAGGTGGAGGATGAGGAGTCACCAATTCCATCAGCTTCTGGACAGTCAGCGCTACGTGTGTCATGATCTCTGCAGGCAGAGATCATAGCAAGCCTATAGAGGGACAAGCTCTCGGAAGATGGAACTATACTGACCATGAACTAAGCCTGCCGCGCAACTAGAAATAGCCAGGTAGCATTTCCTATTTATCGCTAGATGCCCAGCTCTGGCCTAAGACCTAAATAGCTAGCAAAGGGAAATATAAGACCTGGCTCACCTCTAGAGAAATATTCCAAAGAAGACAGTAGCCCCCCACATATAATGACGGTGAGTTCAGATGAAACAACAAACGCAGCAGGAAAATAGTCTTAGCAAATTTGAGGTCCGCTTACTAGATAGCAGAAGACAGATAGTATACTTTCATGGTCAGCAGAAAAACACTAACAAAACACCATCCAGAGATTACCTTAAACTCTGGCATTAACTCATAACGCCAGAGTAGCAATCCCTGATCAACGAGAGCTTTCCAGACACAGTAACAAAACTTCAGCTGTGAACTGGAACAAATAGGCAAAACAAAACATGGACAAAAGTCCAACTTATCTAGTAGCTGTCTAGAAGCAGGAACAAGCACTGAGAGGCATCAGATAACATTGTTGACCGGCAAGAAACCACCAGAGAAATGAGCTTAAATAGCGACACCCACTACTGATGGAACCAGGTGAAACAGGAAAGAGGATGACAAGTCCAATTCCACAAGCGGCCACCGGGGGAGCCCAGAATCCAAATTCACAACAGTACCCCCCCCTCAAGGAGGGGGCACCGAACCCTCACCAGATCCACCAGGGCGACCAGGATGAGCCCTATGGAAGGCACGAACAAGATCAGAAGCATGAACATCAGATGCATTGACCCAAGAATTATCCTCCTGGCCGTAACCCTTCCAGTTGACCAGATACTGGAGTTTCCGTCTGGAAACACGAGAGTCCAAAATTTTCTCCACAACGTACTCCAACTCACCCTCAACCAACACCGGAGCAGGAGGCTCAACTGAAGGTACAACAGGTACCTCATACCTGCGCAATAACGACCGATGAAAAACGTTATGAATGGAAAAGGACGCAGGGAGGTCCAAACGGAAAGAAACAGGATTAAGAATCTCCAATATTCTATAAGGGCCGATGAACCGAGGTTTAAACTTAGGAGAAGAGACCCTCATAGGGACAAAACGAGAAGACAACCACACCAAATCTCCAACACAAAGCCGAGAACCAACACGACGACGACGGTTGGCAAAACGCTGAGTCTTCTCCTGGGACAACTTCAAATTGTCCATAACCTGCCCCCAGATGTGATGCAATCTCTCCACCACCGCATCCACTCCAGGACAATCCGAGGATTCCACCTGACCGGAGGAAAATCGAGGGTGAAACCCCGAATTACAGAAAAACGGGGACACCAAGGTGGAAGAACTGGCCCGATTATTGAGGGCGAACTCTGCCAATGGCAAAAAAGCAACCCAATCATCCTGGTCAGCAGAGACAAAACACCTCAGATATGTCTCAAGGGTCTGATTAGTCCGCTCGGTCTGGCCATTAGTCTGAGGGTGAAAAGCAGATGAAAAAGACAAATCTATGCCCATCCTAGCACAGAATGCCCGCCAAAATCTAGACACAAATTGGGTACCTCTGTCAGAAACAATATTCTCAGGAATACCGTGCAATCGGACAACATTCTGAAAAAACAGAGGAACCAACTCAGAAGAAGAAGGCAACTTGGGCAGAGGAACCAAATGGACCATTTTAGAGAAACGGTCACAGACCACCCAGATGACAGACATCTTCTGGGAAACAGGCAGATCTGAAATAAAATCCATCGAGATGTGTGTCCAAGGCCTCTTAGGAATAGGCAAGGGCAACAGCAGTCCGCTAGCCCGAGAACTACAAGACTTGGCCCGAGCACAAACGTCACATGACTGCACAAAGACTCGCACATCTCGTGACAGGGAAGGCCACCAGAAGGATCTTGCCACCAAATCCCTGGTACCAAAAATTCCGGGATGACCTGCCAATGCAGAAGAATGTACCTCAGAGATGACTCTGCTGGTCCAATCATCCGGAACAAACAGTCTATCAGGCGGACAACGATCCGGTCTATCCGCCTGAAACTCTTGCAAGGACCGCCGCAGATCAGGAGAAACGGCCGACAAAATTACTCCCTGCCTAAGGATACCTGTGGGTTCAGAATTACCAGGAGAGTCCGGGTCAAAACTCCTAGAAAGGGCATCTGCCTTAACATTCTTAGAACCCGGTAGGTATGACACCACAAAATTAAAGCGAGAAAAAAATAAAGACCAGCGCGCCTGTCTAGGATTCAGGCGTCTGGCAGTCTCAAGATAAATCAAATTTTTGTGGTCAGTCAATACCACCACCTGATGCCTAGCCCCCTCGAGCCAATGGCGCCACTCCTCAAACGCCCACTTCATGGCCAAAAGCTCCCGATTCCCAACATCATAATTCCGCTCTGCGGGCGAAAATTTGCGAGAAAAGAAGGCACAAGGCCTAATGACGGAGCAGTCGGAACCTTTCTGCGACAACACTGCCCCAGCTCCGATCTCCGAAGCGTCAACCTCAACCTGAAAAGGCAGATTCACATCAGGCTGACGCAACACAGGGGCAGAGGCAAAACGGCGCTTAAGCTCCTGAAAGGCCTCTACAGCATGAGGGGACCAATTAGCAACATCAGCGCCTTGTCTGGTCAAATCAGTCAGTGGTTTAACGACATCCGAAAAACCAGCAATAAATCGGCGGTAAAAGTTGGCAAAGCCCAAAAATCTCTGAAGACCCTTAAGAGAGGAGGGCTGAGTCCAGTCACAAATAGCTTGCACCTTGACGGGATCCATCTCAATGGAAGAGGGAGAAAAAATATACCCCAAAAAGGAAATTTTCTGGACCCCAAAAACGCACTTAGACCCCTTCACACATAAAGAATTAGACCGCAGAACCTGAAAAACTCTCCTGACCTGCTGGACATGAGAGTCCCAGTCATCAGAAAAAATCAGAATATCATCCAGATATATTATCATAAATTTATCCAGAAAATCGCGGAAAACATCATGCATAAAAGACTGGAAAACTGAAGGGGCATTAGAAAGACCAAAAGGCATGACCAAATACTCAAAGTGGCCCTCGGGCGTATTAAATGCGGTCTTCCACTCATCCCCCTGCCTGATCCGCACCAAATTATACGCCCCACGAAGATCAATTTTAGAGAACCACTTAGCACCCTCTATACGAGCAAACAAATCAGTAAGCAATGGCAATGGGTATTGATACTTAACAGTGATCTTATTCAGAAGCCGATAATCAATACATGGTCTCAAAGAGCCGTCTTTTTTTGAGACAAAGAAAAACCCAGCTCCCAAGGGAGAAGAAGATGGACGAATATGTCCCTTTTCCAAAGACTCCTTTATATATTCCCGCATAGCAGCATGTTCCGGCACAGACAAATTAAACAAACGACCCTTTGGATATTTACAACCCGGTATCAAATCTATGGCACAATCGCACTCACGGTGCGGAGGTAACGACCCAAGCTTGGGTTCGTCAAAGACGTCTTGATAATCAGAGAGGAACTCAGGGACTTCAGAGGGAATGGACGACGAAATAGAAACCAAAGGTACGTCCCCATGAATACCCTTACATCCCCAGCTCAACACAGACATTGCTCTCCAGTCCAAGACTGGGTTGTGAGACTGCAACCATGGCAATCCCAGTACCAAATCGTCATGTAAATTATACAGCACCAGGAAACGAATAATCTCCTGGTGATCCGGATTGATACGCATGGTTACTTGTGTCCAGTATTGTGGTTTATTATTAGCCAATGGGGTGGAGTCAATCCCCTTCAGAGGAATAAGAGTCTCCAAAGGCTCTAAATCAAAACCACAACGATTGGCAAAGGACCAATCCATAAGACTCAGAGCGGCGCCAGAGTCAACATAGGCGTCCGTGGCAATGGATGACAAAGAGCAAATCAGGGTTACAGACAAAATAAACTTAGACTGAATGGTGCCAATGGAAACAGACTTATCAAGCTTCTTTGTACGCCTAGAGCATGCTGATATAACATGAGTAGAATCCCCACAATAGAAACACAATCCATTCTTCCGTCTAAAATTCTGTCGCTCGCTCCTGGACAGAATTCTATCACACTGCATACTTTCTGGCGTCTTTTCCATAGACACCGCCAGATGGTGCACCGGTTTGCGCTCCCGCAGACGCCTATCAATCTGAATAGCCATTGTCATGGACTCATTCAGACCTGCAGGCAAAGGGAACCCCACCATAACATCCTTAACGGCATCAGAGAGACCTTCTCTGAAAGTTGCCGCCAAGGCGCACTCATTCCACTGAGTAAGCACAGACCATTTACGGAATTTTTGGCAGAAAACTTCAGCTTCGTCTTGCCCCTGAGATAGTGCCATCAAAGTTTTTTCTGCCTGAAGTTCCAAATGAGGTTCCTCATAAAGCAAGCCCAAGGCCAGAAAAAACGCATCCACATCGCGTAACGCAGGATCCCCTGCTGGCAATGAGAAGGCCCAATCTTGAGGGTCACCCCTGAGCAAGGAAATCACAATCCTAACCTGCTGAGCAGGGTCTCCAGCTGAACGAGACTTCAGGGACAAATAAAGCTTACAATTATTTCGGAAATTCTGGAAGCTAGCTCTATTCCCTGTGAAGAACTCCGGCAAAGGAATTCTCGGCTCAGATACCGGAGCATGTACCACAAAATCTTGTAAATTTTGTACTTTCGTGATGAGATTATTCAAACCCGCAGTTACACTCTGGAGATCCATTATTGTCAGGTGCACACAGAGCATACAGAGATTAGGAGGAGAGAGAGAAAAAAGACTGCAGCAAGGCAGACTGGAGGAAAAAAAAAAAAAAAAAAAAATTCCAGCAGACTTCTTATAACTCTCCTTTCTCAACCTGGGTCTTTAACACTTTATGGGCCGGTCAAACTGTCATGATCTCTGCAGGCAGAGATCATAGCAAGCCTATAGAGGGACAAGCTCTCGGAAGATGGAACTATACTGACCATGAACTAAGCCTGCCGCGCAACTAGAAATAGCCAGGTAGCATTTCCTATTTATCGCTAGATGCCCAGCTCTGGCCTAAGACCTAAATAGCTAGCAAAGGGAAATATAAGACCTGGCTCACCTCTAGAGAAATATTCCAAAGAAGACAGTAGCCCCCCACATATAATGACGGTGAGTTCAGATGAAACAACAAACGCAGCAGGAAAATAGTCTTAGCAAATTTGAGGTCCGCTTACTAGATAGCAGAAGACAGATAGTATACTTTCATGGTCAGCAGAAAAACACTAACAAAACACCATCCAGA
Source organism: Ranitomeya variabilis (assembly GCF_051348905.1). NCBI lineage: Eukaryota > Metazoa > Chordata > Amphibia > Anura > Dendrobatidae > Ranitomeya > Ranitomeya variabilis. The sequence goes on along the minus strand of NC_135234.1, from coordinate 131,707,260 downwards.
GATTACCTTAAACTCTGGCATTAACTCATAACGCCAGAGTAGCAATCCCTGATCAACGAGAGCTTTCCAGACACAGTAACAAAACTTCAGCTGTGAACTGGAACAAATAGGCAAAACAAAACATGGACAAAAGTCCAACTTATCTAGTAGCTGTCTAGAAGCAGGAACAAGCACTGAGAGGCATCAGATAACATTGTTGACCGGCAAGAAACCACCAGAGAAATGAGCTTAAATAGCGACACCCACTACTGATGGAACCAGGTGAAACAGGAAAGAGGATGACAAGTCCAATTCCACAAGCGGCCACCGGGGGAGCCCAGAATCCAAATTCACAACATACGTGGTTCCTCACAAAGGCCTAGGCATGGGACACTTTGTGAGGAGGATGAGGAGGAGTCAATGGAGGAGGAAGACATCGGTCCAGAGGAGGGAGTTACACAATTCTCCAGTAGTCAGTGTGTAGAGCAAGGGTGGGGTGATGCAGAGCAGGCAGAGATCACGCCTCAAGCAGGGGACAGCGTTTCTTGGCCAGTTGGCAGTCTGCAGCACATGGCTGATTACATGCTGCAGTGCCTGAGAAATGACCGCCGCATCGCCCACATTCTCAACATGGCTGATTATTGGGTGTACACCCTCCTAGATCCTTGCTACCGGGACAACTTACAAAGCCTCATAACACCGTTGAACCGAGAGCGTAAAATGCGGGAGTACCAAGACACACTGGTGAATTCCATCATCTTCTCCAGTCCAAATGAGAGCAGTGCTGCTAGTGCTTTACAAAGCAGCTCAGTGCGTCGAGGCAGTGGAGGAAGCTCTGCACAAAGAGGGAGCAGAATCAATGCCTCAGCACAAGGCAAGACCAGTATGGCCCAACTGTGGCACAGTTTTGTGTGCCCGCCACACATGTCTACACCATCACAGACGGCTCCAGTCAGCAGAAGGCAACGTTTCCGTCAGATGGTGACAGGCTACATGTCTTGCCCTCTTACTGTTCTTCCAGATGGCTCTTCCCCCTTCAAATTTTGGGTCTCTAAGCTGGATACATGGCCAGAGCTAAGCCAGTATGCATTGAAGGTGCTGGTTTGCCCTGCTGCTAGTGTATTATCGGAACGCGTCTTTAGTGCCGCAGTTGGTGTACTAACAGACCGTCGCACACGACTATCCTCCGATAACGTTGACCGGCTTACTTTTCTAAAAATGAACAAGGCCTGGATCTCGTAAGAATTTGCCACTCCTCTTCCAGATTAAATAATTGGTTGGCTACAGTATCCAGGTCTCCTGTTGTGTTCATGTTTCTACCACCTGAACTGTAATCCCTGGGCTCCAACACCACCAGTTGATGCTCAGAAGTGCAGGCTGCACAGTCAAAACACATGACCCAGTGTTATTGGGTTTCAGTAACGTCAGCTGATCCCCAGCTGTGTAGCTGGCAATGTGTCCTGCGACCGCCACGCTGACACAATGTTGTGAACTGTGTTTCTGGGTTCCCCTGGTGGTCACTAATGGTATTGTGTTAGGCATGTCTTGTTGCAGGCCTGAGCTCCAGCTGTGTCGTTAAGCAGCGGGTGTTCCCTATTTAAGTCTCCTCTGGACTCAGTCTCTTACCTGGCATCGTTGTATCCAGACATATATGGTCTCCTCCGGATTCCTTTCAGTCTGTCTCATGCAAGAAAAGCTAAGTCCGTTTTGAATAATTTGGATCGTTTGCATTTTTCTGTGTTTTTGTCCAGCTTGCTTAATATTGGATTTTCTGGCTCGCTGGAAGCTCTAGGGGGCTGATATTCTCCCTCCGCACCGTCAGTCGGTGTGGGGGTTCTTGAATGTTCAGCGTGGATGTTTTTGTAGCGTTTTCTGCTGACCGCATAGTCCACTATCTATTTTCTGCCTATCTAGACTAGTGGGCCTCACTTTGCTGAATCTAGTTCATCTCTATGTTTGTGTTTTCCTCTTGCCTCACCGTTATTATTTGTTGGGGGCTTTCTTTATCTTTGGGGTTCAATTTCTCTGGAGGCAAGTGAGGTCTTATTTTCCCTCTAGGGGTAGTCAGTTCTCCGGCTGGCTCGAGACGTCTAGAACCAACGTAGGCACGTTCACCGGCTGCTTCTAGTTGTTTGTGTTAGGATCAGGTATGCGGTTAGGCCAGTTTCCACCTCCCTAGAGCAGTATTTATGTTTTTGCTATCTTGCCGGAATATCAGAGATCCTCTACCACTGGGATCATAACATTATGCCAGGCCTAAAGAAAATGTTTATTGCATCGCAGAAGCGGGATTAAAAAGAAATTCTGAGTTTTTTTTTTTTTTTTTTTTGTTGCTGCAGTTTGCCTAGCTTCTTCCATCCCCTTTTTCTCTGAGTGGCTGGAACTCTGCTGCAGATATGAATGTCCAGACTCTGACTTGTAGTGTGGATCAGCTTGCTGCTAGGGTGCAAAGCATTCAGGATTTTGTTATACATAGCCCTATGTCTGAACCAAAAATACCTATTCCTGAGCCGTTTTTTGGAGATAGATCTAAGTTCCTGAATTTTAGGAATAATTGCAAATTGTTTCTGTCTCTGAAACCTCGTTCCTCTGGTGATTCCACTCAGCAAGTTAAGATTGTTATTTCCTTCTTGCGCGGCGACCCTCAAGATTGGGCCTTCTCTCTGGCGCCAGGAGATCCTGCATTGGTGAATGTTGATGCGTTTTTCCTGGCACTTGGTTTGCTTTATGAGGAGCCTAATCTCGAAAATCAGGCTGAAAAGATGTTGCTGGCTATCTCTCAGGGTCAGGACGAAGCTGAGGCATATTGTCAAAAATTTCGGAAATGGTCCGTGCTTACTCAATGGAATGAGTGTGCACTGGCCGCAAATTTCAGAAATGGTCTTTCTGAAGCCATTAAAGATGTGATGGTGGGGTTTCCTATCCCTACAGGTCTGAATGATTCAATGGCTCTGGCCATTCAAATTGATCGACGTTTGCGGGAGCGCAAATCTGTTAATCCTTTGGCGGTGCTGTCTGAACGGTCACCTGATTCTATGCAATGTGACAGAATTCTGACCAGAGTCGAGCGACAAAATCATAGACGTCAAAATGGGTTGTGTTTCTACTGTGGTGATTCAACACATGTTATCTTAGCATGCTCTAAACGCTTAAAAAAAAATGTTAATCCTGTCGCCATTGGTACTTTTTAGCCTAAGTTTATTTTGTCTGTGACTTTAATTGTTCATTATCTTCTTACTCAGTTATGGCTTTTGTGGATTCTGGTGCTGCTTTAAGTCTGATGGATTTGTCATTTGCCAAGCGCTGCGGTTTTGTCCTGGAGCCTTTGGAAAATCCTATTCCTCTTAGAGGAATTGATTCTACGCCATTGGCAGAGAATAAACCTCAGTATTGGACGCAAGTGACCATGTGCATGACTCCTGTACATCAGGAGGTGATTCATTTTTTGGTACTGCATAAAATGCATGATGTTGTCGTTTTGGGTCTGCCATGGTAACAGGCCCATAATCCAGTTTTAGATTGGAAAGCTATGACTGTGTCTAGTTGGGGGTGTCAGGAGATTCATGGCGATTCTCCATTAGTGTCTATTGCTTCTTCTACTCCTTCTGAGATCCCTGAGTTTTTGTCAGACTTTCAGGATGTATTTGATGAGGCCAGGTCAGGTGCCCTTCCTCCTCATAGGGACTGTGATTGTGCTATAGATTTGATTCCTGGTAGTAAGTTTCCTAAGGGACGACTCTTTAATTTATCTGTGCCAGAACATGCCGCAATGCAGAGTTATATAAAGGAGTCTTTGGAGAAGGGACATATTCGCCCATCCTCTTCTCCTCTTGGTGCAGGATTCTTTTTTGTGGGCAAGAAAGACGGGTCTTTGAGACCTGGTATAGATTATCGTCTTCTGAATAAGATCACGGTTAAATTTCAGTATCCTTTGCCAATGTTGTCTGATTTGTTTGCTCAGATTGAGGGATCCAGTTGGTTCACCAAGATAGATCTTCGTGGTGCGTATAACCTTGTGCGCATAAAGCAGGGAGATGAATGGAAAACGGCATTTAATACGCCCGAGGGTCATTTTGAGTACCTGGTGATGCCTTTTGGATTATCTAATGCCCCTTCTGTGTTTCAGTCCTTCATGCATGACATCTTCCGGAAATATCTGGATACATTTATGATTATTTATCTGGATGATATTTTGTTTTTTTCTGATGATTGGGAGTCCCATGTGAACCAGGTCAGGATGGTGTTTCAGGTTCTGCGGGAGAATGCTCTATTTGTGAAGGGCACAAAATGTATCTTTGGGGTACAGAAGGTTTCTTTTTTGGGTTTTATTTTTTCCCCTTCTACTGTGGAGATGGACCCAGTCAAGGTCCGTGCCATTCATGACTGGACTCAGCCCACGTCTGTTAAGAGCCTGCAGAAGTTCTTGGGCTTTGCTAATTTTTACCGTCGGTTTATCGCTAATTTTTCCAGCGTGGTTAAACCTTTGACGGATATGACCAAGAAGGGTTCTGATGTTGCTAATTGGTCTCCTGCGGCCGTGGAGGCCTTTCGGGAGCTGAAGCATCGGTTTACTTCAGCGCCAGTCTTGTGCCAGCCGGATGTCTCTCTTACCTTCCAGGTTGAAGTTGATGCTTCTGAGATTGGTGCAGGGGCCGTTTTGTCGCAAAGAAGTTCTGATGGCTCCGTGATGAAGCCATGCGCCTTCTTTTCTAGAAAATTTTCGCCTGCTGAGCAGAACTATGATGTTGGTAATCGGGAGTTGTTGGCTATGAAGTGGGCATTTGAGGAGTGGCGACATTGGCTCGAGGGAGCTAGACATCGTGTGGTGGTCTTGACTGATCATAAAAATCTGATTTACCTCGAGTCTGCCAAGCGCCTGAATCCTAGACAGGCTCGTTGGTCGTTGTTTTTCTCCCGTTTTGACTTTGTGGTCTCGTACCTGCCTGGTTCGAAGAACGTGAAGGCTGATGCACTTTCTAGGAGTATTGTGCCTGACTCTCCGAGAGTCTCGGAGCTGGCTGGTATTCTCAGAGAGGGAGTGATTTTGTCTGCCATTTCCCCAGATTTGCGACGAGTGCTGCAGAAATTTCAGGCTGATAGGCCTGATCGTTGCCCACCAGAGAGACTGTTTGTCCCTGACAGATGGACCAGCAGAGTTATTTCTGAGGTTCATTCTTCGGTGTTGGTGGGACATCCTGGGATTTTCGGTACCAGAGGTTTGGTGGCTAGGTCCCTTTGGTGGCCTTCCTTGTCGCGGGATGTGCGTTCTTTTGTGCAGTCCTGTGGGATTTGTGCTCGGGCTAAGCCTTGCTGTTCTCGTGCCAGCGGGTTGCTTTTGCCCTTGCCTATCCCGAAGAGGCCTTGGACGCACATTTCCATGGATTTCATTTCGGATCTTCCGGTATCTCGGAAGATGTCTGTCATCTGGGTGGTGTGCGATCGTTTTTCTAAAATGGTCCATTTGGTGCCCTTGCCTAAGTTGCCTTCCTCCTCTGATTTGGTTCCTTTGTTCTTTCAGAATGTGGTTCGTTTGCACGGCATCCCTGAGAATATTGTGTCTGACAGAGGATCCCAGTTTGTGTCCAGATTCTGGAGATCCTTTTGTGCTAAGATGGGTATTGAATTGATTTGTCTTTTTCATCGGCTTTTCATCCTCAGACTAATGGCCAGACCGAGCGAACTAATCAGACGTTGGAGACTTATTTGAGATGTTTTGTTTCTGCTGATCAGGACGACTGGGTTACCTTTTTGCCACTGGCCGAGTTTGCCCTTAATAAACGGGCTAATTCTGCCACTTTGGTTTCACCCTTTTTCTGCAACTCTGGTTTTCATCCTCGTTTCTCCTCGGGCCAGGTTGAACCTTCTGACTGTCCTGGGGTTGATTCTGTGGTGGATAGGTTGCAGCGGATTTGGAACCATGTGGACTATTTGAAATTGTCACAAGACAAGGCCCAGCGTTTTGCCAACCGCCGCCGTGGTGTGGGTCCCCGACTTCGTGTTGGGGATTTGGTTTGGTTGTCTTCTCGGCATGTTCCTTTGAAAGTCTCCTCTCCTAAGTTCAAGCCTCGCTTTATCGGTCCTTATAAGATTTTGGAAATCCTTAACCCGGTGTATTTTCGCTTGGACCTTCCAGCGTCATTTGCTATTCATAATGTGTTCCATAGGTCCTTGTTGCGGCGGTACGTGGTGCCTATAGTTCCTGCTGTTGAGCCTCCTGCCCCGGTTTTGGTTGAGGGCGAGTTGGAGTACGTGGTGGAGAAGATTCTGGATTCTCGTATCTCTAGACGGAGACTCCAGTATTTAGTTAAGTGGAAAGGCTATGGTCAGGAGGATAATTCCTGGGTTGTCGCCTCTGATGTTCATGCGGCTGATTTGGTTCATGCCTTTCACGCTGCTCATCCTGATCGCCCTGGGGGTCTTGGTGAGGGTTCGGTGACCCCTCCTCAAGGGGGGGGTACTGTTGTGAACTGTGTTTCTGGGCTCCCTCTGGTGGTCACTAACGGTATTGTGTTAGGCATGTCTTGTTGCAGGCCTGAGCTCCAGCTGTGTCGTTAAGCAGCGGGTGTTCCCTGTTTAAGTCTCCTCTGGACTCAGTCTCTTGCCTGGCATCGTTGTATCCAGACATATATGGTCTCCTCCGGATTCCTTTCAGTCTGTCTCATGGAAGAAAAGCTAAGTCCGTTTTGAATAATTTGGATCGTTTGCATTTTTCTGTGTTTTTGTCCAGCTTGCTTAATATTGGATTTTCTGGCTCGCTGGAAGCTCTAGGGGGCTGATATTCTCCCTTTGCACCGTCAGTCAGTGTGGGGGTTCTTGAATGTTCAGCGTGGATGTTTTTGTAGGGTTTTCTGCTGACCGCATAGTCCACTATCTATTTTCTACCTATCTAGACTAGTGGGCCTCACTTTGCTGAATCTAGTTCATCTCTATGTTTGTGTTTTCCTCTTGCCTCACCGTTATTATTTGTTGGGGGCTTTCTTTATCTTTGGGGTTCAATTTCTCTGGAGGCAAGTGAGGTCTTATTTTCCCTCTAGGGGTAGTCAGTTCTCCGGCTGGCTCGAGACGTCTAGAACCAACGTAGGCACGTTCACCGGCTGCTTCTAGTTGTTTGTGTTAGGATCAGGTATGCGGTTAGCCCAGTTTCCACCTCCCTAGAGCAGTATTTATGTTTTTGCTATCTTGCCGGAATATCAGAGATCTTCTACCACTGGGATCATAACACACAACTACTGAAATTTAAGGGAACCTGTCCCCCCCAGGCGTTTGTTTCTGAAAGAGCCACCTTGTGCAGCAGTAATGCTGCACAATTATAAGGTAGCTCTTTTAGTTTAGCTCCTTGCACATGCAGAACTTAACACTTATGAAATGTGTCCCCTCATACCGTGAGACCGTCCCGGAGGTGGGACTTTCCTTCGTAATGGGATGCAGCACAGCCGTCATTCCTACCCCCTTGGTGCCGTGCGCCGCCTCCTCAGCGTTGTTTGAATCTGTCCCATAGCCAGTGCTGTTATGTTATCCCTTGGCCATGCACACTTACCGCTGCCCGTCTTCTGATATCATTTGTGTGCGCCGCCTCCTCTGCGTTGTTTGAATCTGTCCTGGAGCATGGGCTGTTATGTTATCCCTTGGCCATGCACGTTTAGCGCTGACGGTCTTCTGACATCATTTGTTGTCAGGATGGCTGCGCCTGTGTGACCGTCCTGCCCAAGGTCACGCCCCGCAGTGTCTTATTTATTCTCACTGCAGGGCTGGGATTCATGAGCGTGTGCAGTGCATATCTTCGCCTCTCACTCATCTCCTTCTGCCTTCTTCAGACTGTGTGGTTTCACGGCCGTGGCATGCAATAAGGGATCAGCTGATGCCACACAGTCTAAAGCAGGCGTAAGGACATGAGTGAGAGGTGAAGATATTAACTGCGCAAGGCCATGAATCCCAGCCCCGCAGTGTGAATATATCAGAAGACACTGCGGGGCTGGGATTCATGGGCATGCGCAGTGCATATCTTTGCCTCTCACTCATCTCCTTCCGCCTTCTTCAGACTGTGCGGCTTCAAGGCCGTGGCATGCGATAAGGGATCAGCTGACACCGCACAGTCTAAAGCAGGCGTAAGGACATGAGTGAGAGGCGAAGATATTTACTGTGCAAGGCCATGAATCCCAGCCCCGTAGTGTGAATAAATCTGAAGACACTGCGGGGCTGGGATTCATGGGCATGCACAGTGCATATCTTTGCCTCTCACTCATCTCCTTCTGCCTTCTTCAGACTGTGTGGCTTCACGGCCGTGGCATGGGATAAGAGATCAGCTGACGCCGCACAGTCTAAAGCAGGCGTAAGGACATGAGTGAGAGGCGAAGATATTTACTGTGCAAGGCCATGAATCCCAGGCCCACAGTGTGAATAAATCGGAAGACACTGCGGGGCTGGGATTCATGGGCATGCGCAGTAACAGTGCATGGCCAAGGGATAACACAACAGCGCAGACTCCGGAACACAAAAAAACAACGCTCAGGAGGCTGTGCCCAGCACCAAGGGGGTATTTTTGACAGCTGTGCTTCGTCTCATTAAGAAGGAAAGTCCCGCCTCCGAGACGGTTTCACAGTATGAGGGGCAAAATTTTAGAAGTATTTCATTCAGCGTGTGCAAGGAACATAATTACCCTGGGCTCTAACACCGCCAGTTGGTGCTCGGAAGCGCTGGCTGCACAGAGAAAAACACTCGCCACTGTGTCAGTGGGTTTCAGTAACACCTGCTGTTCCCCTGCTGTGTAGTTGGCAACGTGTCCTGCAAACGCCACGCAGACACTACAGACACTAAGCTGCCTCCAGTGCAGGCTTTGACCTACACTGTGCTTCTCCTGCTGACCCTGGGCTCTAACACCGCCAGTTGGTGCTCAGAAGTGCTGGCTGCACAGAGAAAAACACCCGCCACTGTGTCAGTGGGGTTCAGTAACGCAAGCTGTTCCCCTGCTGTGTAGCCGGCAACGTGTCCTGCAAACGACACGAAAACACAACAGATATTAAACTGCCTCCAGTGCAGGCTTCGGCCTACACTTTGCTCCTTCTACTGTCCCTGGGCTCTAACACCGCCAGCTGGTGCTCGGAAATGCTGGCTGCACAGAGAAAAACACTCGCCACTGTGTCATTGGGGTTTAGTAACGCCTGCTGTTCCCCTGCTGTGTAGCCGGCAAAGTGTCCTGCAAACGCCAGGCGGACACAACAGATATTAAACTGCCTCCAGTGAAGGCTTTGGCCTACACTCTGCTCCTCTGCTCCTCCTTGATTCCCTGGGCTCTAACACCGCCAGTTGGTGTTCGGAAGTGGTGGCTGCACAGAGAAAAACACCCGACACTGTGTCAGTGGGGTTCAGTAATGCCAGCCGTTCCCCTGCTGTGTAGCCGGCAACGTGTCCTGCAAACGCCACGCAGACACAACAGATATTAAACTGCCTCCAGTGCAGGCTTCAGCCTGCACTCTGCTCCTCCTGCTGTCCCTGGGCTCTAACACCGCCAGTTGGTGCTCGGAAGTGCTGGCTGCCCAGAGAAAAACACCAGCCACTGTGTCAGTGGGGTTTAGTAACGCCAGCTGTTCCCCTGCTGTGTACCTGGCAACGTGTCCTGCAAACGCCACACAGACACAACAGACAATAAGCTGCCTCCAGTGCAGGCTTCGGCCTACACTCTGCTACTCTGCTCCTCCTTGATTCTCTGGGCTCTAACACCACCAGATGGTGCTCGGAAGTGCTGGCTGCACAGAGAAAAACACCCGCCACTGTGTCAGTGGGGTTCAGTAACGCCAGCTGTTTCCCGGCTGTGTAGCCAGCAACATGTCCTGCAAACGCCACGCAGACACAACAGTCACTAAGCTGCCTCCAGTGCAGACTTCGGCCTACACTCTGCTCCTCCTGCTGACCCTGGCCTCTAGCACCGCCAGTTGGTGCTGGGAAGTGCTGGCTGCACAGAGAAAAACACCTGCCACTGTGTCAGTGGGGTTCAGTAACGCCAGCTGTTCCCCTGCTGTGTAGCCGGCAATGTGTCCTGCAAACGCCACGCAGACACAACAGACAATAAGCTGCCTACAGTGCAGGCTTCGGCCTACACTCTGCTCCTCTGCTCCTCCTTGATTCCCTTGGCTTTAACACCACCAGTTGGTGCCCGGAAGTGCTGGCTGCACAGAGAAAAACACCCGCCACTGTGTCAGTGGGGTTCAGTAACGCCAGCTGTTCCCCTGCTGTGTAGCCAGCAACGTGTCCTGCAAACACCATGCAGACACAACAGACAATTAGCTGCTTCCAGTGCAGGCTTCGTCCTACACTCTGCTCCCCCTGCTGACCCTTGGCTCCAACACCACTAGTTGAGGCTCTAGGAAGACAATCTTGAAGAGGTCCCCCTGGTTCCAGTACCGTTAGCTGGTTCCGGGTAGAGCCTTTGGCTTAGGTGCCTCCTTCTGGGTATCCGAGTTCCACCAAAGTCAGGTGGTCCTTGGTAGTGCTTTCAGGCACGAGTACCTCCTGCTTAGTAACTGGGTTCCAGTAATGTCAGCTGGTCCTCGGTAGTTCCATTGGCTCTTGGACCTTCTGCTACCCAGCTGGTTCTCGGCAGTGTCTTTTGCTCTTGTACCTTCTGCTCCCCATCCTGGTTCCAGTACCGTCAGCTGGTTCTGGGCAGAGCCTTTGGCTCAGGTGCCTCCTTCTGGGTATCCGAGTTCCACCAAAGTCAGGTGGTCCTTGGTAGTGCTTTCTGGCATGGGTACCTCCTGCTTAGTAACCGGGTTCCAGTAACGTCAGCTGGTCCACGGTAGTTCCATTGGCTCTTGTACCTTCAGCTACCCATCCGGGTTCCAATACCATCAGCTGGTTCTCGGCAGTGTCTTTTGCTCTTGTACCTTCTGCTCCCCATCCTGGTTCCAGTACCATCAGCTGGTTCCAGGCAGAGCCTTTGGCTTAGGTGCCTCCTTCTGGGTATCCGAGTTCCACCAACATCAGGTGGTCCTTGGTAGTGCTTTCTGGCACGGGTACCTCCTGCTTAGTAACCGGGTTCCAGTAACGTCAGCTGGTAGTTCCATTGGCTCTTGGACCTTCGGGTAGCCATCCGAGTTCCAGTTCCATCAGCTGGTTAACGGCATTTTCTCAGCCTTCTTGTACCTTCTGCTACATTTCCAAGTTCAGGACCCTAAAGACGACAACCCGGAAGACCGAGAAGCAGAAGAATAAGAGGCTGCAGAACAAAGAGCAGAAGAATATTAAGCATAAGACTAAACATCAGAGCAAAAGATATTATCTAAATTAGAAGCAGAAGAAGACTAAGCAGTGTATGGGGGTCAGTCTGTTCCTCCTCGTGGTGCCCCTGGAAAAAGCCTGCTGCTGCAGGCCTAACTGAATGCGAACAAATCCTGTTGTAACTCTTTTGTGACAGCCAGAACGGAAGGTGTAATCTTCAAACTGTTATAGATAACAACTACAGGAATGCCTGTCACAATTAAGAATATGATGAAGAAGTAGAATATGAAAAATAATAACAGTTTAATAAAAAGAATATGAAGAATGTAACAAAAAAATAATAGGTAGAAGTTGAAGAAGAAGATGAATAAGGTGAAGAAGAAGTTGATGTCAAAGATGCTGCTGCTGAGGATGATGAAGAAGAAAGTGTGGGAGAAGTAAAAATGAAGGTGAAGGGCATGGAAGTAGTGAAACATCAATATCTGACAAAATAAAAAAAATCTTAACATAGTCTATATCTTTGTAACTCCAAACGTCTTAAAAAAAAATTTAAAATTCCTGCTATTCTATTTGATTGGGCTAAACCTCTATGCCTCCCCCAATACATCCTACATTATTCTTAGTTGTTTTCCTTCATGTAGAATGAACCTACAAGGAAAGAAAGGGTTTATTTTAATTCCGATATTTTGGTCCCATTGACTTGCATTGGTATCGGGTATCGGTATCGGCGATAGCCGATATTTTTTGAATATCGGCCGATCCGAACCGATACTTTCCGATATCGGATGGTATCGCTCAACACTAGTGCTGATGCAAAATGCCAATCTTAATTAAAAAGGGCTTTAGTATATAGTAGGGCACACACATCTATTTTTACAGAAATCAATAACACATATATGAAAGCTTATTCGAAATAAAAAAAGCCTTAATTACTCCTGATTTTTGCAGCACACTAACAACCATTTTGGACTAATTGTCAGTATTCTGGGTTTTTAAGGCACATTGTGAATGATTTTGCCCTTTGTTAAGATGGAGTTTGCTGTTTTTGTCTGCCCTACTTCCTGTTCGTTTGTTTAAAACCCGGGTCAGGTGTCAGCCTCTTTGCTGGAGTATTCTGATTCTGTTCTCCTTCAACTCAGCTGCTGGTTCTGAGTGTGTCTCTACCTCTGGCTCTGGCCATTCCCTGCATATGTAAGCTACACTCTCTATGTTATCATTAGTCTGCAGACTTGGAATTTAACTCTTGGTTCATTCCTCCTGGTAAGAACTGTGTTTTTGGAACTTTGTTTATGGACTTGTTTCTGGACTGTGAGTTGCTACGTAATCCTTCATTTACTCCCCCCCGTGGGAGCTGTTGAAAACAACACCAGTAAAATACTTATGTGAACCTGTTTCTGAACTTACCTGTGTTTATGCCAAATCTGGGATCAACTTGTGAACTAGTTTCTGGACTTACCCGTGTTCATGCCACACCTGTGATGAACTTGTGGACTTGTTCTGGACTTCCCTGTGTTTACTTCATACCTGGATTTGACTCTTTCTGCACCATGTCACCTGTTACACTCACCTTTTGCTCACCTTGCTGAGGACTCTGCCTTAAGAACTCTGTTGATTTACAGTATATATTTCAAGGACTCGCTTCATTTTAGTATACTGTGGGTTATCAGTATATTGTTTTGGGTGTTATTGCTGTTGTACAAATACACTATTTGCACTAAAGAAACCCGTCTCTGTCTGTTCATTGCCCCATGCTATCAGAATCCTTGAGTTCCTACAATAGTATTACAGGATACTCCAGCCTAAAAAAAGGATTCTGCTGGGGCAATGACAGAGACATGGGTAGACAAGATGTTTGCTATGATTAACTCCTTGCAGCAGGAGGTGGCGGCTGTACAAAATAAGATTAGAGACATGGACTCCTGGGCTAACCACAATGCGCAGGTGTTTGGTCAGGCTCTCCAAGATTTACGTGCCTTGGTAGAAACTGAGGTTACACCACCTCTTCAGCATACACCATCAGTTCAGCATACACCACCCACCAGTTTGTCTAAATTGCCTCCTTTCTGGTTAAATGGTGACCGAAGTCAATTCCGCGGGTTTGTTAATCAATGCATGTTATTTTTTGATGTACATGCCTCCTACTATCAGTCTGATAGATCTAAGGTACTATGTATTATTATGTTGTTGACATCACGGGCACTGGCTTGGGCAAATCCTATGGTTGAAAGTCGTGATGTCCGTCTAAATAATTTGGATGATTTTCTGGCAGCTATGGCACAAATGTTTGATGATCCCAACCGCTGTGCCTCCGCTGAAAAGTCCTTGCTTTCCTTATGCCAGGGGAAATGTTCAGTCATAGAATATATTACTGAATTTAAGAGGTTAGTAGTGGATACCAACTGGGATAACAATGCTTTATTGCCACTTTTTAGGAAAGGGTTGTCCTGTACAATCAAGGATGAGCTAGTTCGCTCAGATTCTCCACAGGAGTTTGAGTTATTTTTACAACACTGTGTGCGTATTGATATCCACCTAACTGAACGCAGACAAGAGAAATGGGCAGCTGTAAATCGCATCACTAATTTTACTCTTCCATCTAGGGAAACTACCAGCAAGAACCCGCGGGAAGCTGAGGAGGTGCCTATGCAAGTGGACTCACTACAAAAACGTGAGAGTAACAAATGCCGTGAATATCGGTTTCGTGAGCACTTATGTTTTTACTGCAGTCAATCGGATCATTTCCTCATTAATTGTCCTAAATGTCCCAGGCAACCTAACAAAGTGTTGGCGGCAGTAGGGGATTATGACAATACGGACACTGAGTGAGAAGTTCCAGAGACCAGTTTACATATAGGTGCTGTGGTTCCCCTAACAGTGATGACGACTTCCCCTAAAGATCAAGGGGAGAAATACTCCCATTGTTCTCTTCCTATTCAGATTCTGTGGGAGGGACAGTGGATACCAAGTTCTGCTATGATAGATCCTGGAGCAGGTGGAAATTTCATGGATTCTTCTTTTGCCAGGGAGCATGGTATTAAGACACAACTAAGAGCCTCACCAGTCACCATGGAAACGGTGGATGGTTCTCCATTAGTTTCCGGACCAGTAGACCGGGAGACGGTGCTTCTGAAGTGTAGGATGTAACCAGACCATCAGGAAACACTTTCCTTTATGTTAATATTTTCTCCTCATTTTCCTGTAATTTTAGGAATTCCCTGGTTATGGTCACAGAATCCAAGCATCAATTGGGAAACCAAGGAGATATCCTTCCTTCTGAAGTGTAGCCCTACCATCAGTCCACCGGTAATGGCTCCAGTTACCCAGAATTTGGAGGAAACGAAACAGGTATCTACTCTCCCTCTGGTTTACAAGGAATTCTCGGACATTTGCGACAAAAGGAAGGCAGACCAAGTCCCTCCACATAGACCTTATTACTGCCCCATAGAGCTGCTTACTGGGGCAGCGATTCCTTTCAGCCATGTTTACCCGTTGTCAGCTCCAGAATTAAAGACATTGCGAGAATACATAGATGAGAATTTAGCCAAGGGGTTTATCCGACCATCCTCTTCACCAGCGGGAGCCCCCATATTCTTTGTAAAGAAGAAAGATGGCACTCTAAGACCTTGTATTGACTACCGGGAACTAAACAAGATAACCATTCGTAACAGGTATCCGTTGCCATTAATTCCTGAATTGTTGGAGAGAGTTCGCCATGCTAAAATATTTACCAAATTAGATCTTTGCGGGGCATATAATTTACTCCGTATACGTCCCGGAGACGAATGGAAGACAGCTTTCAGATGTTGGTATGGACATTTTGAATATTTAGTGATGCCATTCGGACTCTGTAACGCTCCTGCTGCTTTCCAACACTTAGCCAACAATATCTTAAAGGATTTACTGGATCATTATGTAGTAATTTACCTGGATGACATCTTGATTTTCTCTGATTCATTACAGGAACATCAGGAACATGTCAAGACCGTGCTCAGACGTTGCTCCAAGATTCAATTTTTAGGCTATGTTATTTCTCCCCAGGGATTGAATATGGAGTCTAGCAAGATCCAGGCGATCATAGATTGGCCAAATCTGGGATCAACTTGTGAAATAGTTTCTGGACTTACCCGTGTTCATGCCACACCTGGGATGAACTTGTGGACTTGTTCTGGACTTCCCTGTGTTTACTTCATACCTGGATTTGACTCTTTCTCCACTTGTCACACTCACCTTTTGCTCACCTTGCTGAGGACTCTGCCTTAAGAACTCTGCCGATTTACTGTATATGTTTCAAGGACTCGTTTCATTCCAGGACACTGTGGGTTATCAGTATATTGTTTTGGGTGTTATTGCTGTTGTACAAATTCACTATTTGCACTAAAGAAACCCGTCTCTGTCTGTTCATTGCCTCATGCTATCAGAATCCTTGAGTTCCTACAATAGTAATACACTAATATTTTTACTTTTAAGATACAGCCTACAGACATTGCAGCTGCTAGTATGATTGTAATGACTAAAATCAAGTCAATACCCTTACAACTTCACATTTTGGGAATTTGCTGAAAGTCAAACAGCCTGTATTATAAAGTTTTATAAATACACATTGGGGCATTGTTCTAGCAGGCACCAGAAGGTATAATATATTTGACCTTAACCTGTTATTGATATTTTGCTAATATTATAGCACACAAGCTTTGCTGTAGCTTACCATGAAACTGGCTCAAAGTAAATGTTGTCAAGTAACCTATTCTGCACATAAATATTTCAGTATGTACATTACCATGGTTTGTGTTTTTAATCTTAACAATGTTACATTCATAAATAATTTGTAATTTTAGATTGAGTCATAAAAAAAGTTTCTGAATTATCTCTCAGCCTGGATAAATAAGAAAAAATAGGCATGAATAATTTTAAATTTATTGTTTTTGAAGTAAGTTATCCTGAAATACTTTTTAAAATCATGTTCTACATTTATTTTGTTATCAGTTTTATTCATATCTGTGTCATAATTTAGTCATAAAGAATCAGAATTTCTTCTCACACATTATTTCATTTTATGTCACTCCAGTGAACTTAATTGCTCTCCCTGATATACTAATGACCACAAGAGACTACTAGCAATCTGGTAGAAGCTTTAATAACAAGGCTGATACTTCCTCTGACAGACATCTACAGATTTTTTTTAAGCTAGAGCTATTAATAATTCTATATCAAAGCGTGACAATTAGTGTTGAGCGATACCGTCCGATACTTGAAAGTATCGGTATCGGAAAGTATCGGCCGATACCGGCAAAGTATCGGATCCAATCCGATACCGATACCCGATACCAATACAAGTCAATGGGACTCATGTATCGGACGGTATCCCTGATGGTTCCCAGGGTCTGAAGGAGAGGAAACTCTCCTTCAGGCCCTGGGATCCATATTAATGTGTAAAATAAAGAATTAAAATAAAAAATATTGCTATACTCACCTCTCCGACGCAGCCTGCACCTTACCGAGGGAAGCGGCAGCGTTCTTTGTTTAAAATTCGCGCTTTTCTTTCCTTTACGTGAAGTCCCGGCTTGTGATTGGTCGCGTGCCGCCCATGTGGCCGGGACGCAACCAATCACAGCAAGCCGTGATGTAATTTCAGGTCCTTCAGGATTTTAAAATTACGTTCCGGCGTTGTGATTGGTTGCGTCGCAGTCACATGGGCGACGCAACCAATCACAGCAAGCCGTGACGTATTTTCAGGTCCTTCAGGATTTTAAAATTACGTCCCGGCTTTGTGATTGGTTGCGTTGCGGTCAACCAATCACAAGCCGGGAGGCTGGACATGCGTGCATTTTAAAATGCGCGCTTGTCCAACCTCCCGTGACGTCCCGGCTTGTGATTGGTTGCTTCGCGGTCAACCAATCACAAGCCAGGAGGCTGGACACGCGCGCATTTTAAAATGTGACTGCGACGCAACCAATCACAAAGCCAGGACGTAATTTTAAAATCCTTAAGGACCTGAAATTACGTCACAATCACAAAGCCGGGACTTCACGTAAGGAAAGAAAAGCGCGAATTTTAAACAAAGAATGCTGCCGCTTCCCTCGGTAAGGTGCAGGCTGCGTCGGAGAGGTGAGTATAGCAATATTTTTTATTTTAATTCTCTCTTTTACACATTTTTACATTAATGTTGTTTCGATACCGATACCCGATACCACAAAAGTATCGGATCTCGGTATCGGAATTCCGATACAGCAAATATCGGCCGATACCCGATACTTGCGGTATCGGAATGCTCAACACTAGTGACAATGTAGGTTCCACAAATAACCTTTCACATGGTGCTTGTAAATCTAATTTGTTTGAAATGTATAATGGTTTACAAAAACTAAGGACCATACACACATACGTACTAGTAGATAGCCTGACCCAGAATGGTGACTGTAATAGAAAACACATCTACACAGTTTTTGTTCCAAGGTAATAGCTAAAATACATACAGTGAGGGAAATAAGTATTTGATCCCTTGCCGATTTTGTAAGTTTGCCCACCGACAAAGACATGAACAGTCTATAATATTAAGGGTAGGTTAACTTGGTATTTTCATCCACCCAGCTCTCCTGCTCTCCTGCTATCTGTCTATGAAGTGCACATAGTACATCACCCCGCTTTGCACATAGACTTGCCTCTGCACCTAGCTTCCACTTGGTATGTCTTTCAACTAACCCCAGCTTTACTCACCCCCCACCCATGTTATTTATAACCTTGCTTACTCTGGCTTGATTGTATGCATCTGGTCCACTCTTAATTCTCTGACCAAGATGAACAGAGACCACTCCTCTCTGCTTCTCACCTGAATGCACTTAGTTATACATATATTGCATAGCTCAAGTCTGCAATGATTTCATTCTGCAGTGTGATCCTATAAGTGTGTCCTAGAAGTGTGGATTAATTTAGAATTAAAACCAGAATTAAACCAGAAGGGAACTGAAGGTAACTGGCCAGTCACTGTAAACAATGTTTCTGTTTGTTATCACTTTCACCCCTACAATCCTTCACTTTCTGCTAACTCCCCTGATCCCTACACCAAGTAAGGAACTGTTTATCTCTTCTTCAATCCTCCCCATCCACCTCGCCTCCTCCTCAAAACTGTTCCTTAACCTACAATCCTCTGTCTCCAAACACAGACAGCCCCCTCATGTCCTCTCCTACTCCCACCTGCTAACACTTTCTCTGCTCCTTCTCACTGCTGGTGATATCTCTCCAAATCCTGGTCCTCCTCACCACATTCCCACAGTCATTTCTACCTCCCATCCACGCTCTATCACAACCTTCTGTAACCTCTCTAACCTTATACCCATTCACCCAGCCCCCGCTTCCACAGTCCCACTAACAGGAGCTCTGTGGAACGCTCGCTCTGTCTGCAACAAGCTTTCCTACATCCATGATCTTTTTCTTACTACCAAACTTTCCTTCCTCGTCATCACCGAAACCTGGCTCACCCCTTCTGACACAGCCTCTCCTGCTGCACTTTTGTATGGTGGCTTCCACCTTTCTCACACCCCCCACCCCAGCAGCAAACATGGTGGAGGAGTTGGTCTTCTCCTGTCAGATACCTGCTCTTTCACCCCAATCCCACTGCCACGCTCTGTTACCCTCCCTTCCTTTGAGGTGCACTCTGTGCGCATCTACTCCCCCTCCAACCTCCCACTGGCTGTCATCTACCACCCCCCAGGGCCAGCCACCACCTTCTTTGACTACTTCACCACCTGGCTACTTCATTTCCTTTCCGCGGACATCCCTACTATCATCATGGGCGACATCAACATCCCCATTGACACTTCCCTCTCAGCTGCCACTAAACTTCTATCTCTCACTTCCTCCTTCGGCCTCACTCAATGGTCTTCTACAGCCACCCACAAAGATGGCCACACACTGGACCTCATCTTCACCCGCCTCTGCTCCCTATCTAACCTCTCTAACTCACCTATTCCTCTCTCTGACCACAACCTTCTCACATTCTCTTCCCTCTCCACTCAATGTATACAATCCCCACCCCACAAACTTTCACACCCTCACAGAAATCTTAAACACCTTGACCTACACTCATTCTCTGAATCCCTCCTCCCTCTCACAGATATAAGTTCCTTACACAATGCGGATGATGCTGCCGCTCTATATAACACCACAATAGCTGTAGCTTTGGAATCTGCTGCCCCACTTACACATACCAAAGCTCACAAAATCAACATACAGCCCTGGCACACCAGCCTGACCAAAGAACTGAGGCGAGCTTACAGGGCTGCTGAGAACAGATGGAAAAAATCCCACTCCAACGAGCACTTCATCACATTCAAACAGTCCCTCACTACTTTCAAGACCACACTCTCCACAGCTAAACAAACCTACTTCTCATCTCTCATATCCTCCCTGTCTCACAACCCTAAACAGTTATTCAACACTTTCAATTCTCTCCTCCATCCCCCAGCACCTCCTCCCTCCCCACTTATCTCAGCTGAAGACTTTGCCTCATTTTTCAAGCAGAAGATTGATAACATCAGAGACAGTTTTGGTCAACAACCCCAAGAGCCCTTCCTCCCGACTTCCCAGCCCTCCACCTCCAAAACCAACTTCTCCACCATTACAGAAGATTGACTCTCCACTCTACTCTCAAGATCACATCTCACCACCTGTGCACTTGACCCGATCCCATCCCACTTCATCCCAAACCTCACCACAGTCTTCATCCCAACCCTAACCCATCTCTTCAACATATCACTAACAACTGGTGTTTTCCCCTCAAGCTTTAAACATGCCTCCATCACACCTATCCTCAAAAAGCCCTCTCTTGACCCATCCTCTGTATCTAGCTATCGCCCTATATCACTTCTCCCTTATGCCTGAAAACTACTGGAACAACACATCTACCTTGAACTGTCCTCCCATCTCTCTTCTTGCTCCCTCTTCGACCGCTTACAATCTGGCTTCCGGTCACACCACTCCACTGAAACTGCCCTAACTAAGGTCACCAATGACTTCTTAACCGCCAAGAGCAAGCGACACTACTCTGTCCTCCTCCTCCTGGACCTGTCAGCTGCCTTTGACACAGTGGACCATTCCCTATTATTACAGACCCTCTCATCCCTTGGCATCACAGATTTGGTCCTATCGTGGATCTCATCATACCTAACAGACTGGACATTCAGCGTCTACCACTCACACACCACCTCCTCATCTCGCCCCCTATCTGTCGGTGTCCCACAGGGTTCAGTGTTGTGAATTCCATTCTCGAACTCCCTCCTGTGGTCATGAATGGTACTTCGGTGAGTTCTGTCCGTGGACTCCCTCTGGTGGCTGTGAGTGGACCTGCTGGTTCTGAGATTCCTTCTCCAGCTGCCCTTGTTTGGGGCTAGGCTGATTCTCTATTTAACTCCACTCAGATCGTTACTCCATGCCAGCTGTCAATGTTCTAGTACTGGTTCAGATCTCTCCTGGATCTTTCTGAGGACCTGTCTACTCCAGCACAAGCTAAGTTCCTGCTTGTTCATTTGCTACATATGTTTTTTCTTGCTAAGTTCTAGTCCAGCTTGCTATCATGAAACTACCTGGCTAGCTGGAAGCTCTGGGGGTACAGAGTGGCACCACCGCATCGTGAGTCGGTGCGGGGGTATTTTTTGCACACTCTGCGTGGTTTTTGTAGCTTTTTGTGTTGACCGCAAAGATCCCTTTTCTATCCTCAATCTGTTTAGTTAGACTGGCCTCTCTTTGCTAAAACCTATTTCATCCTGTGTTTGTGATTTCCTCTTATCTCACAGTCAATACTTGTGGGGGGGCTGCTATTACCTTTGGGGAAATTTCTCTGAGGCAAGTAAGGCTTTGTTTCCTTTCTTTAGGGGTAGTTAGCTCTTAGGCTGTGAAGAGGCGTCTAGGCAGAGTCAGGCACACTCCACGGCTGTTTCTAGTTGTGTTGATAGGAGTAGGGTTTGCGGTCAGCAGAGTTCCCATTTCCCCAGAGCTCGTCCTGATTCCGTGTTTAACTATCAGGTCATTCCTGGTGCACCTAACCACCAGGTCCATAACAGTACAGCTGGCCCACAAAGTGTTAATGCATCTCAATAGAGGGAAAAGAGAAGTTCTGAGACCATTTGTTTTTTTCTCTGCAGTGTGTTTTGCCTTTCTTTTCCCCTTAAACTCTGGGTGGTTCAGAACTTAGGTGTGGATATGGACATTCAAGGTTTGTCCTCTAGTGTAGATCAACTCGCTGCAAGGGTACAAAACATTCAAGATTATGTAGTTCAGAATCCTATGTTGGAGCCTAGAATTCAAATTCCTGATTTGTTTTCTGGGGATAGATCTAAATTTCAGAATTTCAAAAACAATTGTAAACTGTTTCTTGCTCTGAAACCCCGCTCTTCTGGTGACCCTATTCAGCAAGTAAGAATCATTATTTCTTTGTTGCGTGGCGACCCTCAAGACTGGGCATTCGCCCTGGCGCCAGGAGATCCTGCATTGCGTAATGTAGATGCGTTTTTTCTGACGCTGGGCTTGCTTTATGATGAACCAAATTCTGTGGATCAGGCAGAGAAAATTTTGCTGGCTTTGTGTCAGGGTCAGGATGAAGCGGAGGTATATTGCCAGAAGTTCAGAAAGTGGTCTGTGCTTACTCAGTGGAATGAGTGTGCCCTGGCAGCAATTTTCAGAACCACGCCTGCTGGTCTGAATGAATCAATGTCCTTGGCCATACAGATCGACCGGCGCTTACGTGAGCGCAAAACTGTGCACCATTTGGTGGTATCCTCTGAGCAGAGGCCTGAGCCTATGCAATGTGATAGGACTTTGACCAGAGCTGAACGGCAAGAGCATAGACGTCAGAAGGGGCTGTGTTTTTACTGTGGTGACTCCACTCATGCTATCTCTGATTGTCCTAAGCGCACTAAGCGGTTCGCTAGGTCCATCACCATTGGTACTGTACAGCCTAAATTTCTTCTGTCCGTTACTCTGATTTGCTCTTTGTCATCCTATTCTGTTATGGCATTTGTGGATTCAGGCGCTGCCCTGAATTTGATGGACTTGGAGTTTGCCAGGCGCTGTGGTTTTTTCTTGGAGCCCTTGCAGCATCCCATTCCTTTGAGGGGAATTGATGCTACGCCTTTGGCCAAGAATAAGCCTCAGTACTGGACCCAGTTGACTATGTGCATGGCTCCTGCGCATCAGGAGGATATTCGCTTTTTGGTGTTGCATAATCTGCATGATGTGGTCGTGCTGGGTTTGCCATGGCTGCAGGTCCATAATCCAGTATTGGATTGGAAATCAATGTCGGTGTCCAGTTGGGGGTGTCAAGGGGTACATGGGGATGTTTCATTATTGTCAATTTCTTCCTCCACTCCTTCTGAAGTCCCTGAGTTTTCGTCGGATTACCGGGATGTATTTGATGAGCCCAAGTCTAGTACCCTACCTCCTCATAGGGATTGTGATTGTGCTATTAATTTGATTCCTGGTAGCAAGTTCCCTAAGGGACGACTTTTCAATTTGTCTGTGCCAGAACACGCCGCTATGCGGAGTTATATAAAGGAGTCCTTGGAGAAAGGGCATATTCGCCCGTCGTCGTCACCATTGGGAGCAGGGTTCTTTTTTGTGGCCAAGAAGGATGGTTCTCTGAGACCTTGTATAGATTACCGCCTTCTTAATAAAATCACGGTCAAATTTCAGTACCCTTTGCCTCTACTGTCTGATTTATTTGCTCGGATTAAGGGGGCTAGTTGGTTCACCAAGATAGACCTTCGAGGGGCGTATAATCTCGTGCGTATTAAACAGGGCGATGAATGGAAAACAGCATTTAATATGCCCGAGGGCCATTTTGAGTACCTGGTGATGCCATTCGGCCTTTCCAATGCTCCCTCTGTGTTTCAGTCCTTTATGCATGACATCTTCCGAAAGTATCTGGATAGATTCATGATCGTATATTTGGATGATATTTTGGTCTTTTCAGATGATTGGGAGTCCCATGTGAAGCAGGTCAGAATGGTGTTCCAGGTCCTTCGTGCTAATTCCTTGTTTGGAAAGGGATCTAAGTGTCTCTTTGGAGTTCAGAAGGTTTCCTTTTTGGGCTTCACTTTTTCCCCTTCTACTATCGAGATGGATCCTGTTAAAGTCCAAGCTATTTATGATTGGACTCGGCCTACATCTGTGAAGAGCCTTCAGAAATTTCTGGGCTTTGCCAATTTTTACCGTCGCTTCATCGCTAATTTTTCTAGTGTTGTTAAACCATTGACTGATTTGACCAAGAAGGATGCTGATGTGGTGAATTGGTCCTCTGCGACCGTTGAGGCTTTTCAGGAGTTGAAACATCATTTCTCTTCGGCTCCTGTGTTGTGTCAGCCAGATGTTTCGCTCCCTTTTCAGGTCGAGGTTGATGCTTCTGAAATTGGATCAGGGGCTGTTTTGTTCCAGAGAAGTTCTGATTGCTCTGTAATGAAGCCATGCACTTTCTTTTCGAGAAAGTTTTCGCCTGCTGAGCGTAATTATGATGTTGGCAATCAGGAGTTGTTGGCTATGAAGTGGGCATTCGAGGAGTGGCGACATTGGCTTGAAGGAGCCAAGCATCGCGTGGTGGTCTTGACAGATCACAAGAATCTGACTTGTCTCGAGTCTGCCAAGCGGTTGAATCCTAGACAGGCTCGTTGGTCGCTGTTTTTCTCCCGTTTCAATTTTGTGGTTTCGTACCTTCCGGGTTCTAAGAATGTGAAGGCTGATGCCCTTTCAAGGAGTTTTGTGCCTGATTCTCCTGGGGTTCCTGAGCTGGCTGGTATTCTCAGAGAGGGGGTAGTTCCGTCTGCCATCTCCCCTGATTTGCGGCGGGTGCTGTAGGAGTTCCAGGCTGATAGACCTGACCGTTGTCCAGCGGAGAAACTGTTTGTCCCTGATAGATGGACTAATAGAGTTATCTCTAAGGTTCATTGTTCGGTGTTGGCTGGTCATCCTGGGATTTTTGGTACCAGAGATTTGGTGGCTAGGTCCTTTTGGTGGCCTTCCTTGTCGCGGGATGTGCGTTCTTTTGTGCAGTCTTGTGGGACTTGTGCTCGGGCTAAGCCCTGCTGTTCTCGTGCCAGTGGGTTACTTTTGCCCTTGCCGGTCCCGAAAAAGCCTTGGACGCATGTTTCCATGGATTTTATTTCGGATCTTCCTGTTTCTCAAAGGATGTCGGTCATCTGGGTGGTTTGCGATTGCTTCTCTAAAATGGTCCATTTGGTACCCTTGTCTAAATTGCCTTCTTCCTCTGATTTGGTTCCATTATTTTTCCAACATGTGGTTCGTTTGCATGGCATTCTGGAGAACATCGTGTCTGACAGAGGTTCCCAGTTTGTTTCAAGGTTTTGGCGGTCCTTTTGTGCTAAGATGGGCATTGATTTGTCTTTTTCTTCGGCTTTTCATCCTCAGACAAATGGCCAAACCGATCGAACCAATCAGACTTTGGAAGCTTATCTGAGATGCTTTGTTTCTGCGGATCAGGATGATTGGGTGACCTTCTTGCCATTAGCTGAGTTCGCCCTTAATAATCGGGCCAGTTCTGCTACTTTGGTTTCGCCTTTTTTTGTAATTTTGGTTTTCATCCTCGTTTTTCTTTAGAGCAGGTTGAGCCTTTGGACTGTCCTGGTGTGGATTCTGTGGTGGACAGGTTGCAACAGATTTGGACTCATGTGGTGGACAATTTGACCTTGTCCCAAGAGAAGGCTCAACGTTTCGCTAACCGCCGTCGCCGTGTTGGTCCCCGACTTCGTGTTGGGGATTTGGTTTGGTTATCATCTCGTTATGTTCCTATGAAGGTTTCTTCTCCTAAGTTTAAGCCTCGTTTCATTGGTCATTATAAGATTTCTGAAATTCTTAATCCTGTATCATTTCGTTTGGCCCTTCCTGCTTCTTTTGCCATCCATAATGTGTTCCATAGGTCGTTGCTGCAGAGATATGTGGCGCCTATGGTTCCCTCCGTTGATCCTCCTGCTCTGGTGTTGGTCGAGGGGGAGTTGGAGTATGTGGTGGAGAAGATTTTGGATTCTCATATTTCGAGACGAAAACTTCAGTACTTGGTCAAATGGAAGGGCTATGGTCAGGAGGATAATTCCTGGGTTGTTGCCTCTGATGTCCATGCTGCCGATTTAGTTTGTGCCTTTCATTTGGCTCGTCCTGATCGGCCTGGGGGCTCTGGTGAGGGTTCAGTGACCCCTCGTCAAGAGGGGGGTACTGTTGTGAATTCCGTTCTCCCTCCTGTGGTCATGAATGGTACTTCGGTGAGTTCTGTCCGTGGACTGCCTCTGGTGGCTGTGAGTGGAGCTGCTGGTTCTGAGATTCCTTCTCCAGCTGCCCTCGTTTGGGGCTAGGCTGATTCTCTATTTAACTCCACTCAGATTGTTACTCCATGACAGCTGTCAATGTTCTAGTACTGGTTCAGATCTCTCCTGGATCTTTCTGAGGACCTGTCTACTCCAGCACAAGCTAAGTTCCTGCTTGTTCATTTGTTACATATGGTTTTTCTTGCTAAGTTCTAGTCCAGCTTGCTATCATGAAACTACCTGGCTAGCTGGAAGCTCTGGGGGTACAGAGTGGCACCACCGCATCGTGAGTCGGTGCGGGGGTATTTTTTGCACACTCTGCGTGGTTTTTGTAGCTTTTTGTGTTGACCGCAAAGATCCCTTTTCTATCCTCAATCTGTTTAGTTAGACTGGCCTCTCTTTGCTAAAACCTATTTCATCCTGTGTTTGTGATTTCCTCTTATCTCACAGTCAATACTTGTGGGGGGGCTGCTTTTACCTTTGGGGAAATTTCTCTGAGGCAAGTAAGGCTTTGTTTCCTTTCTTTAGGGGTAGTTAGCTCTTAGGCTGTGAAGAGGCGTCTAGGCAGAGTCAGGCACACTCCACGGCTGTTTCTAGTTGTGTTGATAGGAGTAGGGTTTGCGGTCAGCAGAGTTCCCATTTCCTCAGAGCTCGTCCTGATTCCATGTTTAACTATCAGGTCATTCCTGGTGCACCTAACCTAACTAAAGGTCCATAACAGTTCAGTCCTAGGGCCCCTGCTCTTCTCCATTTACACCTTTGGCCTGGGACAGCTCATAGAATCTCATGGCTTTCAGTATCATCTCTATACTGATGACACACAGATCTACATCTCTGGAACAGATATCACCTCCCTACTAACCAGAATCCCTCAATGTCTGTCCACTATTTCATCCTTCTTCTCCGCTAGATTTCTGAAACTTAACATGGACAAAACAGAATTCATCATCTTTCCCCCATCTCACATGACCCCCCAAACGAACCTATCCATTACAGTAAATGGCTGCCCACTCTCCCCAGTCCCACAAGCTCGCTGCTTTGGGGTAATCCTTGATGCTGATCTTTCCTTCAAACCACATATCCATGCCCTTTCCACTTCCTGCCGACTTCAACTCAAAAATATTTCACAAATCTGTTCATTCCTCAACCAAGAATCTGCAAAAACCCTAGTCCATGCCCTCATCATCTCCCGCCTCGACTACTGTAATCTCCTGCTCTGTGGCCTCCCCTCTAACACGCTTGCACCCCTCCAATCTATTCTAATCTCTGCTGCCCGACTAATCCACCTGTCCCCCCACTATTCCCCGGCTTCTCCCATCTGTCAATCCCTTCACTGGCTCCCCATTGCCCAGAGACTCCAGTACAAAACCCTAACCATGACGTACAAAGCCATCCACAACCTGTCTCCTCCATACATCTGTGACTTCGTCTCTCAGTACTTACCTACACGCAACCTCCAATCCTCACAAGACCTCCTTCTCTACTCCCCTCTTGTCTCCTCTTCCCACAATCGTATACAAGATTTCTCTCGCGTATCACCCCTACTCTGGAACCCTCTACCACAACACATTAGACTCTCGCCTACCATCGAAACCTTCAAAAAGAGCCTGAAGACCCACCTCTTCCAACAAGCCTATAACCTGCAGTAACCACCGATCGACCAAACCGCTGCATGACCAGCTTTACGCTCGCCTACTGTATTCTCACCCATCCCTTGTAGATTGTGAGCCTTCGTGGGCAGGGTCCTCTCTCCTCCTGTACCAGTTATGACTTGTATTGTTCAAGATTATTGTACTTGTTTTTATTATGTATACCCCTCCTTACATGTAAAGCGCCATGGAATAAATGGCGCTATAACAATAAATAATAATAATAATAATAATAATAATAATTTTAACATTGACAGACAGAATATCAAAAACAAAATCCAGAAAATCACATTGTATAAATTATATAAATTTATTTGCATTTTACAGTGTGAAATAAGTGTTTGATCCCTCTGGCAAACAAGACTTAATACTTTATGGCAAAACCCTGGTTGGCAAGCACAGCAGTCAGGTGTTTTTTGTAGTTGATGATGAGGTTTGCACACATATCAGGAGGAATTTTGGCCCTCTCCTCTAAATCATTAAGATTTTGAGGCTAATATGCACCAACAGTTATCTGTAGAGAAGATGTCACCTGTGCTGTGTGACCTCCTGATGCAGTAGTGAGAAGAGCAAAATTAATCCTTTAAAGATACATTTTTTTTAAATTGCCTTAGTTATGAAAGCCAAATTTTAATAATTATTTTATGGTTAGCGTAGCCATATGCTAGTTGTTCTTTTATAGGAAAAGTTGTATTTTTCAATGGCTTATTTTAATAATTGCAAATAGCTATATTCATTTAGACTTTTACTATAATGGCAGTAGCATGATGATTTGTAAACATTAGTTGTAATAATATTTGTAATTTAGATTTTTTTTTTAGATGAACTGGTAGATATTTCTGGGGATATGGTGCTAGGCTAGCCATATTGTGCTATATCTATTATAAGAACATTTTATGTGCTGTGAATATTGTATCCTAGTAACACAGGTTGTAATCAAATTAACCATGTTCTCTGTGCTGGCATTCACTGATGGATTTATATTTATTGAATTTACGCTGCTAAAACATCAAATAATTTAAAATTTTCAGTATATATTGCAATCTTTTAAAATTTGCAGTAAAGTAGTTTTTATTCTTTTAATACATATATAAACTACATTAATTAAGCATAAAAATAATACCAAGAAAAATAATTTCACAACTTTTATTCACATTTATTCACATTTAATGTCACCCATACACTGTATAAATCCACTGACATATAACATTAAATCATTTTCAAAGGGAAAATAAGAAAACTAAATTAAAACTAGATGGGTATTTCCTGAAGGAACTACAGATAGTGCTTTGGAATGGTGCCCGGGCTGCCCCTGCAAGACTTTCACACTTGGGTGCCCCTCAGGCGCTGGTTTGGTAGTTGTAGCCCCTCAGGGTTGAGGCTTGGTGGGCCGGGTCACTCTGGGTCCGATTTGGTGGGCCGGGTCACTCTGGGTCCGATTTGGTGGCCCGGGTCACTCTGGGCCCGATTTGGTCAACCCGGGTCACTCTGGGCCCGATTTGGTGGCCCGGGTCACTCTGGGCCTGATTTGGTGGCCCGGGTCACTCTGGGCCCGATTTGGTGGCCCGGGTCACTCTGGGCCCGATTTGGTGGCCCGGGTCACTCTGGGTCCGATTTGGTGGCCTGGGTCACTCTGGGTCCGATTTGGTGGCCCGGGTCACTCTGGGTCCGATTTGGTGGGCCGGGTCACTCTGGGTCCGATTTGGTGGGCCGGGTCACTCTGGGTCCGATTTGGTGGGCCGGGTCACTCTGGGTCCGATTTGGTGGGCCGGGTCACTCTGGGTCCGATTTGGTGGGCCGGGTCACTCTGGGTCCGATTTGGTGGCCCGCGTCACTCTGGGTCCGATTTGGTGGCCCGGGTCACTCTGGGTCCGATTTGGTGGCCCGGGTCACTCTGGGTCCGATTTGGTGGCCCGGGTCACTCTGGGTCCGATTTGACGGGCGGCGCCACTCTGGGTCCGATTTGACGGGCGGCGCCACTCTGGGTCCGACTTGGCGGGCGGCGCCACTCTGGGTCCGACTTGGCGGGCGGCGCCACTCTGGGTCCGACTTGGCGGGCGGCGCCACTCTGGGTCCGACTTGGCGGGCGGCCCCACTCTGGGTCCGACTTGGCGGGCGGCGCCACTCTGGGTCCGACTTGGCGGGCGGCGCCACTCTGGGTCCGACTTGGCGGGCGGCGCCACTCTGGGTCCGATTTGGCGGGCGGCGCCACTCTGGGTCCGACTTGGCGGGCCGGGTCACTCTGGGTCCGATTTGGCGGGCAGGGTCACTCTGGGTCCGATTTGGCGGGCCGGGTCACTCTGGGTCCGATTTGGCGGGCCGGGTCACTCTGGGTCCGATTTGGCGGGCGGCGCCACTCTGGGTCCGATTTGGCGGGCGGCGCCACTCTGGGTCCGATTTGGCGGGCGGCGCCACTCTGGGTCCGATTTGGCGGGCGGCGCCACTCTGGGTCCGATTTGGCGGGCGGGGGCACTCTGGGTCCGATTTGGCAAGCGGGGGCACTCTGGTCCGATTTGGTGGGCTGGGTCCGATTTGGTGAGCGGGGCAATAATGATAAGACTACAGATAGTGCTTTGTAATTGTGCTGTACTGTCACTTTAAGAGCTGATATTATCTGACAAAACTTGTGACCTGGTGGGCTGGTAGAGTTTATAGGCGTTGGCATAGTAACTGGGTCTCACTGCGCATATCAATGAGGTAATCAGCCAGGTGGCAGTTATTTTTAGAAATTGCCTCAGAAATCAGGCCCATTATAAACGTATTGGAAAATTTCCCTATTGAAATGCATTGAGACACTTTTTTCAAACGCAAATTGCGCCAAAACTACAAATCCGATCGACACGAAAAATACTTAGCACACCTCTCAGGAACGCTGGCTTCGAAATGACACCTCACTGGAGTCTGTGAGTTTAGCGGTTCGGGCCGCATTACGTGCGGACTGAATAATAATAATAAGAACTAGATGGGTATTTCCTGAAGGAACTACAGATAGTGCTTTGGAATGGTGCCTAGGTTGCCCCAGCAAGACTTTCACACTTGGGTGCCCCTCAGGCGCTGTTTTGGTAGTTGTAGCCACTCTGGGTCCGATTTGGCGGGCGGCGCCACTCTGGGTCCGATTTGGCAGGCGGCGCCACTCCGGGTCCGATTTGGCGGGCGGCGCCACTCCGGGTCCGATTTGGTGAGCGGCGCCACTCCGGGTCCGATTTGGCGGGCGGCGCCACTCCGGGTCCGATTTGGGGGGCGGCGCCACTCCGGGTCCGATTTGGCGGGCGGCGCCACTCTGGGTCTGATTTGGCGGGCGGCGCCACTCTGGGTCCGATTTGGCGGGCGGCGCCACTCTGGGTCCGATTTGGCGGGCGGCGCCACTCTGGGTCCGATTTGGCGGGCGGCGCCACTCTGGGTCCGATTTGGCGGGCGGCGCCACTCTGGGTCCGATTTGGCGGGCGGCGCCACTCTGGGTCCGATTTGGCGGGCGGCGCCACTCTGGGTCCGATTTGGCGGGCGGCGCCACTCTGGGTCTGATTTGGCGGGCGGCGCCACTCTGGGTCCGATTTGGCGGGCGGCGCCACTCTGGGTTCGATTTGGCGGGCGGCGCCACTCTGGGTCCGATTTGGCGGGCGGCGCCACTCTGGGTCCGATTTGGCGGGCGGCGCCACTCTGGGTCCGATTTGGCAGGCGGCGCCACTCTGGGTCCGATTTGGCGGGCTGGGTCCGATTTGGTGAGCGGGGCAATAATTATAATAAGACTATAGATAGTGCTTTGAAATTGTGCTGTGCTATCACTTTAAGAGCTGATATTATCTGCCAAAACTGTCCTGCTAGGGTCATGTACAGTTCGCAGGCGTTGGCATAGTAACTGGGCCTGACTGAGCATATCAATGAGCTAATCAGCCAGGTGGCAGGTACATTTCAAATTGCCTCAGAAACCCGGCCATTATAACCTATGTGAAAATTTCCCTATTGAAAAGCATTACAATGAGGGGAAAAAACATTTTCAAACGCAAATTGCGCCAAAACTACAAATCCGATCGACACGAAAAATACTTAGCACACCTCTTGGGGACGCTGGCTTCGAAATGACACCTCACTGGAGTCTGTGAGTGAAGCGGTTCGGGCCGCATTACGTGTGGACTGAATAATAATAAGAACTAGATGGGTATTTCCTGAAGGAACTACAGATAGTGCTTTGGAATGGTGCCCGGGCTGCCCCTGCAAGACTTTCACACTTGGGTGCCCCTCAGGTGCTGGTTTGGTAGTTGTAGCCCCTCAGGGTTGAGGCCACTCTGGGTCCGATTTGGTGGCCCGGGTCACTCGGGGTCCGATTTGGCGGGCCGCGCCACTCGGGGTCCGATTTGGCGGGCCGCGCCACTCCGGGTCCGATTTGGCGGGCCGCGCCACTCCGGGTCCGATTTGGCGGGCCGCGCCACTCCGGGTCCGATTTGGCGGGCCGCGCCACTCCGGGTCCGATTTGGCGGGCCGCGCCACTCCGGGTCCGATTTGGCGGGCCGCGCCACTCCGGGTCCGATTTGGCGGGCCGCGCCACTCCGGGTCCGATTTGGCGGGCCGCGCCACTCCGGGTCCGATTTGGCGGGCCGCGCCACTCCGGGTCCGATTTGGCGGGCGGCGCCACTCCGGGTCCGATTTGGCGGGCGGCGCCACTCCGGGTCCGATTTGGCGGGCGGCGCCACTCCGGGTCCGATTTGGCGGGCGGCGCCACTCTGGGTCCGATTTGGCGGGCGGCGCCACTCTGGGTCCGATTTGGCGGGCGGCGCCACTCTGGGTCCGATTTGGCGGGCGGCGCCACTCTGGGTCCGATTTGGCGGGCGGCGCCACTCTGGGTCCGATTTGGCGGGCGGCGCCACTCTGGGTCCGATTTGGTGAGCGGGGCAATAATTATAATAAGACTATAGATAGTGCTTTGAAATTGTGCTGTGCTATCACTTTAAGAGCTGATATTATCTGCCAAAACTGTCCTGCTAGGGTCATGTACAGTTCGCAGGCGTTGGCATAGTAACTGGGCCTGACTGAGCATATCAATGAGCTAATCAGCCAGGTGGCAGGTACATTTCAAATTGCCTCAGAAACCCGGCCATTATAACCTATGTGAAAATTTCCCTATTGAAAAGCATTACAATGAGGGGAAAAAACATTTTCAAACGCAAATTGCGCCAAAACTACAAATCCGATCGACACGAAAAATACTTAGCACACCTCTTGGGGACGCTGGCTTCGAAATGACACCTCACTGGAGTCTGTGAGTGAAGCGGTTCGGGCCGCATTACGTGCGGACTGAATAATAATAAGAATAAGAATAATAAGAAGAAGAAGTTATCCACGGTGGAATAAAAGTATAGTGCTTTGTTCCAAAGCACTATAATAAGAAGTTTACCACGGTGGAATAACAGTATAGTGCTTTGTTCCAAAGCACTATAATAATGTGGTTGTGTAAGGGTGAACACTTTCTTATAATTGAGGATGTGGTTGTGTTCAAAATTAGCCAAACATATTTAAATTAATGCAAAACAGTATTCAGTACACATCTGGGATTATTACTAACCCCATATAAAGTTTAGCTGTATAGAATTTTTTTCCTGAGAATTTCTTAGTTGCACTTTACAGTAAAAGCCATGGTTTGCAAATCATTTCACATTCATATCAAGTGATTATTTGGATACAGAAGTTTTCACACTACGCAGTGGCTAAAAAAAAGTTTATACCCCCCTGGAAAATGCTAGTTTTTTGTCATATAAAATTATCATACCAAGAAGAATAATTTCAGAACTTTTTCCACGTTGAATGTCACCTATCATCTGTACAAATCCATTGAGGAACAAACTGAAATCAATTATCAGGAGCAAATTCAAAGTTGTACATGACGAATTACATTCTTTCCTGACATTATATGACATCTATTTGCTTATTTCACTTTTGCATAATCAAACCTTAATTTTTAGTTGTCTTTGATTAGTGTGTTTAGACTAGCTGCTATGACAGAGGCATAAGGGATTCTGACTTTGCTAACACATGACCAAAAGCTTCAGCATTATCAGGGCCAATGTTGGAGAGTGAAAACAGGGCAACTGATTAGTGCCCTATCCCCAAACGGGTCCCTCATGAGACTTTGCACAGCTGCAGGTTTGGTGAGCTGGCCAATCTGTGGGCAATCTGCCTTTGAAAAACAAAAACTGCACTGATAATTAGTGATGAGCAATTTTGTTTGAAAAACTAATGTCAAACATAAATTCAGCACAAATATGGCACATTCAGATTCATGATCGGAAACACTAGAACAATTTTATGAAATTGGAAAAATCAGAAACATTAGCTTAAAAGTGCAGAAAAATATTTGCGTTGCCATTAAACTGCTCTCAGCACTTTGGCTACAAAAATGGTGGTGTATGGTGAGCATGGGGCATGTTTGTAAACTGTAATTTTTTTTCTTCTAACTGTATGTGTGCATATTGCGCCTAGCCAATCAGGGCTCAGGAAGCATCCAAAATATCCTGAGACAATCACTTCGCTTGTGTCATTGGATGCTGAAATCACATGTCCATCTTCATATTAAGAGCGGACATCTTGTTTTAGCACTATTTTGACACTGTAACAGCCTAGAGAAGCTGCTCTTGAAGCTGGCAGTGTTAGTAGCTTCATTTTAGGCAGTTAGCTAGGCGGTTGTTTATTAGTCAGCTAGTGTCCTGTGTGGCTGTGAATTTGACCATCTGGCATTTTTTTTACCATTATCAAGGTCCACAGACAAAGACAGCAAGGCACATTTCATACAAGTGTGTTGTGCACTGCTTCTATTGTGCTCCATGCACGAGTATACTGTTCTAAATCTTATTTTTTTACTAGCTAAATGTGAAACAGCATGCCATATACCACCTTGTCTTTTAGTGGTGTGGTGACATTGTTCTGTGATTTGAACTGTTGTTAATGGAAAAATATATTTTTGGGGGCAGTTGCTGCAGTGATTCACCATGCCATTTCTCATTGTCTTATTTAGTGTTGGTGAAATTCCACTGTCTGCATAGCTCATGCACATTTAAAAAAATAATATTTTTTTCTGCTGCTACATGTCATACAGCCCGTTATATCCCATGTTGTAATTTTGTGGCAGTAATATGAAGCTGTCTGCAGACATAATGCACATTAAAAAAATATTTATTTTCTGTTGATAAACGTTATACAGCCCACCGTATCCCACATTGTTATTTTGTGGCGGTGACTTGAAGCTGTCTGCAGACCTCACGCCCCTTAAAAGATAATATTTTTTTCTGTTGCTAAACATGATACAGCCCACTATATCCCACGTTGTTATTTTGTGGTGGTGATATGAAGCTGTCTGCAGACCTTACACGCAATAAAAAATATATTTTTTTCTGTTGCTAAATATGATACAGCCCGCCATATCCAAAGTTGTAATTTTGGGGCGGTGATATGTAGCTGTCTGCATTTCAAAAAACTGACCATCACATCCAGACATAGACTAAGTGTGAACAGGTGCTGAACCTAGAGTCACCAACTCATATACAGTCAAGTAAATAAGGCAGCACACTGCAGCGCTGAAACATGCAAACATGAAACATGAAAACTGAACCGAATTACTGCACTAGAAATATGAAAAAATGAGAGCATTTAGTGCATAAAAATGGCCAATTTTATGTGTACCTAGTAGCCACTTTAGGGCATCTCTCGTATACCAGGTCCTACGCTTTCTTTTCCTCGCTGAGAATAAACGTCTCCATCTGAATGGGTACCTGTGAAACCTCTTCTTAGACTAACATTCTCTCTCTCTGTGGAGGGGTAATGGACCTGTTGCGATTAAAACACCTGTGGCTAGGAGGCGGAGTGCTCGGTCAGAAGGCTAAAGAATACATTTCAAAAAACTGACGTCACATCCAAACATAGACTAAGTGTGAACTGGTGCTGAACCTAGAGTCACCAACTCATATACAGTCAAGTAAATAAGGCAGCACACTGCAGCGCTGAAGCATGCAAACATGAAACATGAAAACTGAACTGCATTACTGCACTAGAAATATGAAAAAATGAGAGCGTTTAGCGCATAAAAATGGCCAATTTTATGTGTACCTGGTAGCCACTTTAGGGCATCTCTCGTATACCAGGCCCTACGCTTTCCTTTCCTTGCTGAGAATAAACATCTCCATCTGAATGGGTACCTGTGAAACCTCTTCTTAGACTAACAATCTCTCTCTCTCTGTGGAGGGGTAATGGACCTGTTGCGATGTATTCTTTAGCCTTCTGACCGAGCACTCCGCCTCCTAGCCACAGGTGTTTTAATTGCAACAGGTCCATTACCCCTCCAGAGAGAGAGAGAATATTAGGAATGTTACGTCATTCCCACTCTGCTGTCCAGGAAGGAGGCGCTGAGACCTCCTGTCCACAAACTGCAGTTGAACAGACACAACAGTCAGCAATCACATCCTATTTCTTGTCCCAGTGCAGTGTTCAGTTGTCACTTGTCAGCATATACAGTATGTCTGTTCATAAATTGTTAGTTAGATAGGGCATACATTTTCGTTAGCACTTTACTTTGGTGCTGGACAAAGACCATTGCTAACTTTTCCAGGATCCTAAATGAGGCTGGTGTCTCTTTATTAAACTGTCACTTCCCTTACAATTTATACATTTGGATATTCGCAAAAAATGTTGGTGGGGTATTGCCCAGTTTCTATACATTTTAAGCATGTCTAAGAGACTGGGTTAATATGCTCCACAGACATAATCAGGCTGCAGCCTTGCACATATTGGAACATGGTAACTGCCACACTAAGGCCTTTACCTGAGCTCTGTAGCACTGCCTGTTACCTGAGAAATATACTCCACAGACTTCAACACTCTCTGAGACATATCCCCTAACTACTCTATTGTTGCTCAAAACCATGCAAAAGATACATTCTGCCTAGTTGGGTAGTTTCCAAAAGAAGTGCTTGGTCTTGTGCAGATTGGTTAATGACAACCCTGTCTCTTTCCCATGAGGAGGCTGCTTCCAAATAAAATGAGGCTTGTACATGTTCCTGACATGGGTTTCAAGCCTGACAGACTGACCACAATACAGGCCCTTATTTGCATACACTGTATTCAAAATTTAATTCTACTGCTTTTTGTGTCTGTAGAATCCAATTTCCTGACATTGATCATACAGCTCCCCCAACTACTGTATTATATTATCCTGACAGCGGCTTCACCCGCTATGACAGTGGTTCGATTGGAATCTAGTGGCAAAAATGAACTGTGGACCTTACAAAATGCAGGTTTTACAGCACCTGGTGGCCCCCTGAAATTTAAAACAAGGGCCACATGACATGGCAGTGAACATGGAAGTGGTGGCAGGCAAAGCCCAATATTCAAATGGGCAAGTTTGAAATGGCATTGTAAAGGGATGGGGCATATGTTTTTCACTATATTGCTAACTATTTGGCATGATGGAGGGACCTTTCAAATGTATGAGTGAGACCTCTCCTAAATGTATGATGCAGGGCCACCTGAAGGCCCCTAACAAACTCAGGTTTCATTTCACCTGCTGGCACTCTGCAAATTGTAAGCGAGAGCACCATAATCAGATGGTGGTGGACAGGGTGGTGGTGGTGGGCAAATCCCAAAATTCAAATGGGCATATTTGAATTGGCATTGTAAAGGGATGGTAATATGTATTCCAGTATCTTGCTAACTATTTGGCATGAGGGAGGGACCTCCAAAATGTAGGAGTGAGAGCTCTCCCAAATGTATGATACAGGGCCACCTGAGGGCCCTTACCAAACTCAGGTTTCATGGCACCTGCTGGCCCTCTGAAGATGTCAAGCGAGGGCAACATAATGACATGACGGTGGACATGGTGGTATTGGCGGGTGAAGACCAAAATTCAAATGGGCATGTTTTAACTGACATTGTAAAGGGATGGGGAATATGTATTCCACTATCTTTGGCATGAGAGAGGGACCTCTCAAATGTAGGAGTGAGAGCCCTCACCTACGTTAAAGGAAGAGCTAAAGCCAAAATTCTCCGTGTGAACATATGCTAAAGTGGGGGTATCTTTTTTTTTATTTAGCGTTATATACATGTAATTATAAAGGAAAATGTTTCTTAGCATATTTCCCTTTAAATTTTTTGGGGGTTTGGTTTGGTAGGTCTTTTTAGAAATCCGTAAAACTGGGCCAATAGTCTGACAACATTATTCCCAGATACTATATGTGAGTCAGAAAGGCACGCAGGCATCTTTTCTATGCTATTCCCATTTAGTTTTAGCTCTTTCCCATCAATGTCAGTTTTTTTCCCATGCTCCCAGACATGTTTATTGGGTCCAGTAGAAAAATATTCTGCTTTTCCATTGACTTGCATTGGATTTGTAATTTGGCATGAATACACGGATATTAGAAATTATTTATGCCAATTTTCCTGAATCTGAATATTTAACTATGCAATCATCAATACTGTTAATGTTTTTGCGTTGACGACTCAACGTTTGTGTGGTTGGAATCCTATCATTGAGATGCAAACTGTGTGCCTCACTGCTCACAATGGAGAAAACCACTGTCAAGATTGTCTTCAAGCATGTTTTGATGCTGCAGCATGGCAGAATTTACTTTTGTATCATGGATAGTGTTGAGCGATACTTTCCGATATCGGAAAGTATCGGTATCGGAAAGTATCGGCCGATACCGTCAAAATATCGGATCCAATCCGATACCGATACCCGATCCCAATGCAAGTCAATGGGACGAAAATATCGGAATTAAAATAAACCCTTTATAAACTTGTAGGTTCATTCTACATGAAGGAAAACAACTAAGAATAATGTAGGATGTATTGGGGGACGTGGCGGAGATATTAAAGGGACAGAGGTTTAGCCCAATGTAATAGAATAGCAGGATTTTTAATTTTTTTTTATGAAGTTCGGCGTTAGAAAGAATTTGACTATGTTATTTTTTTTTTTTTTTATGTCAGATATTGATGTTTCACTACTTCCACGCCCTTCACCTTCTTTTTTACTTCTCCCACGCTTTCTTCTTAATTATCCTCATCATCAGCTTCTTTGACATCAACTTCTTCACCTTATTCATCTTCTTCTTCATCTTCTACCTATTATTTTTTGGGTTACATTGTTCATATTCTTTTTATTTTACTATTATCTTCATCATATTCAACTTCTTCATCATATTCTTATTTGTGACAGGCATTCCCGTAGTTGTTATCTATAAAAGTTTGAAGATTACACCTTCCGTTCTGCCTGTCACAAACCAGTTACATTTGTCCGCGTTCAGTTTGGCCTGCAGCATCAGGCTTTATCCAGGGGCACCACGAGGAGGAACGGACTCACCCCCATACACTGCTTAGTCTTCTTCTGCTTATAATTTACATAATATTTTTTTGCTCTGATATTTTGTGTTATGCTTAATGTCCTTCTGCTCTTTGTTCTGCAGCCTCTTGTTCTTCTGCTTCTCGGTCTTCCAGGTCGTCGTCGTCTCCAGGGTCGTCGTCTCCGGGGTCGTCGTCATCGGGGTGGTCTCCGGGGTCGTCGTCATCGGGGTGGTCTTCAGGGTCATCGTCTCCAGGGTCGTCGTCATCACGGTGGTTGTCGTCTCTGGTGTCGTCGTCATCTTAGGGGTGTTCTTCCGGGTCATCGTGTTTAGTCTCTTGAACTTGGAAATGTAGCAGAAGGTACAAGAAGGCTGAGAAAATGCCGAGAACCAGCTGATGGAACTGGAACTCGGATGGCTACCCGAAGGTCCAAGAGCCAATGGAACTACCGAGGACCAGCTGACGTTACTGGAACCCGGTTACTAAGCAGGAGGTACCCGTGCCTGAAAGCACTACCAAGGACCACCTGACGTTGGTGGAACTCGGATACCCAGAGGGAGGCACCTAAGCCAAAGGCTCTGCCCGGAACCAGCTGACGGTACTGGAACCAGGATGGGGAGCAGAAGGTACAAGAGCAAAAGACACTGCCGAGAACCAGCTGACGGTGCTGGAACCCGGATGGGTAGCCGAAGGTCCAAGAGCCAATGGAACTACCGAGGACCAGCTGACGTTACTGGAACCCGGTTACTAAGCAGGAGGTACCCGTGCCTGAAAGCACTACCAAGGACCACCTGACGTTGGTGGAACTCGGATACCCAGAGGGAGGCACCTAAGCCAAAGGCTCTGCCCGGAACCAGCTGACGGTACTGGAACCAGGATGTGGAGCAGAAGGTACAAGAGCAAGTGTCTGCGTGGCTTTTGCAGGACACGTTGCCGGCTGCACAGCAGGGGAACAGCTGGCGGTGCTGGACCCCACTGACACATTGGCGAGGTGTTTGGCTCTGTGCAGCCAGCACTTCCGGACAGCAACTAGCGTTGTTGGAGCCCGGGCTCTGCAGGTGGAGCAGAGTGTAGGCCGAAGCCTAATTGAACCGATTTCAAAAGTCACCTTTAACCCCCCCTCAGGGGTTACAAAGTAGAAGAGCCACAGCTTATGCAGCAGCAGTGCTGCGCAAGTCAAAGGTTGCTCTTGTAATTTTTCTCCTTGCACACGCTGAATGGAACACGTATAACATTTAGCCCTTTAGACAGTCAAACTGTGTAATGGAGGCGAGAGTTCCCTTTGTAATGAGACGCAGCACAGGTGTCAAGAATCCCACCTTGGTGCTGGGTGCAGCCTCCCGAGCGTTGTTATTTGCTGTACAGGAGTCTGCGCTGTCGTGTTATCCCCTGGCCTAGCGCCGTTAGCGCTGCCCATCTTCTGGCATCATGTAATGTCGGCCGGTGCGGTTCGCGATGCCCATGAATCCCAGCCCCGCAGTGTCTTAACATTGTTAAAACACTGCGGGGCTGGGATTCAGGGCCTGGCGCAGCACATATGTTCGCCTCTCACACTCGGGTCCTTACACCCGCTTCAGACTGTGCGGCGTCATCTGATCCCTTATCGCATGCCACGGCCATGAAGCCGCACAGTCCGAAGAAGGCGGAAGGAGAGGAGGGACAGGCGAACTGATGCACTGATCCTGCCCATCAATCACACCCTCGCAGTCCCAATAAATAAGACACCGAGGGGCGTTGTGTGGGTCAGGGCGGCCGCAGAGGCGCAGGCAGCCAAACAATGATGCCAGAAGACGGGCAGCGCTACCAAGGGGGTTGCAGCGTGTCATTACAAAGGAAAGTCACACCACCGGGACGGTTAAATGGTCACACAGAGGACACATTGCAGACGTGTTTTCAGTTCCACATGTGCGAGGAGAATACGTTTCTGAGCCACCTTGCACACATGCAGCATTACCGCTGTACAAGGTGGCTGGATAACGTAAAAACGCCTGGGGGAGGGGGGACAGGTTCCCTTCAATTTCAGTTCTTGTGTCTGCGTGGCTTTTGCAGGACACGTTGCCGGCTGCACAGCAGGGGAACAGCTGGCGGTGCTGGACCCCACTGACACATTGGCTGGTGTTTTTCTCTGTGCAGCTAGCACATCTGGGCAAAAACTGGCGGTGTGTTAGAGCCCAGGGACAGCAGGAGGAGGAGCAGGAGGAGGAGGAGCAGGGGGAGGGGAGTGTAGGCCGAAGCCTGCACAGGCGGCAGCTTTGGGTGTGTTGTGTCTGCGTGGCTTTTGCAGGACACGTTGCCGGCTACACAGCAGGGGAACAGCTGGCGGTGCTGGACCCCACTGACACATTGGCGAGGTGTTTGGCTCTGTGCAGCCAGCACTTCCGGACAGCAACTAGCGTTGTTGGAGCCCGGGCTCTGCAGGTGGAGCAGAGTGTAGGCCGAAGCCTAATTGAACCGATTTCAAAAGTCACCTTTAACCCCCCCTCAGGGGTTACAAAGTAGAAGAGCCACAGCTTATGCAGCAGCAGTGCTGCGCAAGTCAAAGGTTGCTCTTGTAATTTTTCTCCTTGCACACGCTGAATGGAACACGTATAACATTTAGCCCTTTAGACAGTCAAACTGTGTAATGGAGGCGAGAGTTCCCTTTGTAATGAGACGCAGCACAGGTGTCAAGAATCCCACCTTGGTGCTGGGTGCAGCCTCCCGAGCGTTGTTATTTGCTGTACAGGAGTCTGCGCTGTCGTGTTATCCCCTGGCCTAGCGCCGTTAGCGCTGCCCATCTTCTGGCATCATGTAATGTCGGCCGGTGCGGTTCGCGATGCCCATGAATCCCAGCCCCGCAGTGTCTTAACATTGTTAAAACACTGCGGGGCTGGGATTCAGGGCCTGGCGCAGCACATATGTTCGCCTCTCACACTCGGGTCCTTACACCCGCTTCAGACTGTGCGGCGTCATCTGATCCCTTATCGCATGCCACGGCCATGAAGCCGCACAGTCCGAAGAAGGCGGAAGGAGAGGAGGGACAGGCGAACTGATGCACTGATCCTGCCCATCAATCACACCCTCGCAGTCCCAATAAATAAGACACCGAGGGGCGTTGTGTGGGTCAGGGCGGCCGCAGAGGCGCAGGCAGCCAAACAATGATGCCAGAAGACGGGCAGCGCTACCAAGGGGGTTGCAGCGTGTCATTACAAAGGAAAGTCACACCACCGGGACGGTTAAATGGTCACACAGAGGACACATTGCAGACGTGTTTTCAGTTCCACATGTGCGAGGAGAATACGTTTCTGAGCCACCTTGCACACATGCAGCATTACCGCTGTACAAGGTGGCTGGATAACGTAAAAACGCCTGGGGGAGGGGGGACAGGTTCCCTTCAATTTCAGTTCTTGTGTCTGCGTGGCTTTTGCAGGACACGTTGCCGGCTGCACAGCAGGGGAACAGCTGGCGGTGCTGGACCCCACTGACACATTGGCTGGTGTTTTTCTCTGTGCAGCTAGCACATCTGGGCAAAAACTGGCGGTGTGTTAGAGCCCAGGGACAGCAGGAGGAGGAGGAGGAGGAGCAGGGGGAGGGGAGTGTAGGCCGAAGCCTGCACAGGCGGCAGCTTTGGGTGTGTTGTGTCTGCGTGGCTTTTGCAGGACACGTTGCCGGCTACACAGCAGGGGAACAGCTGGCGGTGCTGGACCCCACTGACACATTGGCGAGGTGTTTGGCTCTGTGCAGCCAGCACTTCCGGACAGCAACTAGCGTTGTTGGAGCCCGGGCTCTGCAGGTGGAGCAGAGTGTAGGCCGAAGCCTAATTGAACCGATTTCAAAAGTCACCTTTAACCCCCCCTCAGGGGTTACAAAGTAGAAGAGCCACAGCTTATGCAGCAGCAGTGCTGCGCAAGTCAAAGGTTGCTCTTGTAATTTTTCTCCTTGCACACGCTGAATGGAACACGTATAACATTTAGCCCTTTAGACAGTCAAACTGTGTAATGGAGGCGAGAGTTCCCTTTGTAATGAGACGCAGCACAGGTGTCAAGAATCCCACCTTGGTGCTGGGTGCAGCCTCCCGAGCGTTGTTATTTGCTGTACAGGAGTCTGCGCTGTCGTGTTATCCCCTGGCCTAGCGCCGTTAGCGCTGCCCATCTTCTGGCATCATGTAATGTCGGCCGGTGCGGTTCGCGATGCCCATGAATCCCAGCCCCGCAGTGTCTTAACATTGTTAAAACACTGCGGGGCTGGGATTCAGGGCCTGGCGCAGCACATATGTTCGCCTCTCACACTCGGGTCCTTACACCCGCTTCAGACTGTGCGGCGTCATCTGATCCCTTATCGCATGCCACGGCCATGAAGCCGCACAGTCCGAAGAAGGCGGAAGGAGAGGAGGGACAGGCGAACTGATGCACTGATCCTGCCCATCAATCACACCCTCGCAGTCCCAATAAATAAGACACCGAGGGGCGTTGTGTGGGTCAGGGCGGCCGCAGAGGCGCAGGCAGCCAAACAATGATGCCAGAAGACGGGCAGCGCTACCAAGGGGGTTGCAGCGTGTCATTACAAAGGAAAGTCACACCACCGGGACGGTTAAATGGTCACACAGAGGACACATTGCAGACGTGTTTTCAGTTCCACATGTGCGAGGAGAATACGTTTCTGAGCCACCTTGCACACATGCAGCATTACCGCTGTACAAGGTGGCTGGATAACGTAAAAACGCCTGGGGGAGGGGGGACAGGTTCCCTTCAATTTCAGTTCTTGTGTCTGCGTGGCTTTTGCAGGACACGTTGCCGGCTGCACAGCAGGGGAACAGCTGGCGGTGCTGGACCCCACTGACACATTGGCTGGTGTTTTTCTCTGTGCAGCTAGCACATCTGGGCAAAAACTGGCGGTGTGTTAGAGCCCAGGGACAGCAGGAGGAGGAGCAGGAGGAGGAGGAGCAGGGGGAGGGGAGTGTAGGCCGAAGCCTGCACAGGCGGCAGCTTTGGGTGTGTTGTGTCTGCGTGGCTTTTGCAGGACACGTTGCCGGCTACACAGCAGGGGAACAGCTGGCGGTGCTGGACCCCACTGACACATTGGCGAGGTGTTTGGCTCTGTGCAGCCAGCACTTCCGGACAGCAACTAGCGTTGTTGGAGCCCGGGCTCTGCAGGTGGAGCAGAGTGTAGGCCGAAGCCTAATTGAACCGATTTCAAAAGTCACCTTTAACCCCCCCTCAGGGGTTACAAAGTAG
Organism: Ranitomeya variabilis; assembly: GCF_051348905.1. NCBI lineage: Eukaryota > Metazoa > Chordata > Amphibia > Anura > Dendrobatidae > Ranitomeya > Ranitomeya variabilis. The sequence goes on along the minus strand of NC_135234.1, from coordinate 131,663,586 downwards.
AAGAGCCACAGCTTATGCAGCAGCAGTGCTGCGCAAGTCAAAGGTTGCTCTTGTAATTTTTCTCCTTGCACACGCTGAATGGAACACGTATAACATTTAGCCCTTTAGACAGTCAAACTGTGTAATGGAGGCGAGAGTTCCCTTTGTAATGAGACGCAGCACAGGTGTCAAGAATCCCACCTTGGTGCTGGGTGCAGCCTCCCGAGCATTGTTATTTGCTGTACAGGAGTCTGCGCTGTCGTGTTATCCCCTGGCCTAGCGCCGTTAGCGCTGCCCATCTTCTGGCATCATGTAATGTCGGCCGGTGCGGTTCGCGATGCCCATGAATCCCAGCCCCGCAGTGTCTTAACATTGTTAAAACACTGCGGGGCTGGGATTCAGGGCCTGGCGCAGCACATATGTTCGCCTCTCACACTCGGGTCCTTACACCCGCTTCAGACTGTGCGGCGTCATCTGATCCCTTATCGCATGCCACGGCCATGAAGCCGCACAGTCCGAAGAAGGCGGAAGGAGAGGAGGGACAGGCGAACTGATGCACTGATCCTGCCCATCAATCACACCCTCGCAGTCCCAATAAATAAGACACCGAGGGGCGTTGTGTGGGTCAGGGCGGCCGCAGAGGCGCAGGCAGCCAAACAATGATGCCAGAAGACGGGCAGCGCTACCAAGGGGGTTGCAGCGTGTCATTACAAAGGAAAGTCACACCACCGGGACGGTTAAATGGTCACACAGAGGACACATTGCAGACGTGTTTTCAGTTCCACATGTGCGAGGAGAATACGTTTCTGAGCCACCTTGCACACATGCAGCATTACCGCTGTACAAGGTGGCTGGATAACGTAAAAACGCCTGGGGGAGGGGGGACAGGTTCCCTTCAATTTCAGTTCTTGTGTCTGCGTGGCTTTTGCAGGACACGTTGCCGGCTGCACAGCAGGGGAACAGCTGGCGGTGCTGGACCCCACTGACACATTGGCTGGTGTTTTTCTCTGTGCAGCTAGCACATCTGGGCAAAAACTGGCGGTGTTAGAGCCCAGGGTCAGCAGGAGGAGCAGGGGGAGCGGAGTGTAGGCCGAAGCCTGCACTCGAGCAAGTTGAAAGGAAACCTTTAACCCCCCCCCCCCCCCAGGCGTTTGTAGCTGAAAGAGCCATTGTGTACAGCACTAATGCTGGAAAAGGTAAACTTAGCTCTTTTAATTATGGTCCTTGTACATGCGGAACCTAACATTTATGAAATGTGTCCCCACACAGCGTTAAACCGTCCGGTAGGTGGAACTTTCCTTTGTCGTGTGACGCAGCACAGCCATCATTTTTACCCCCTTGTCGCCGTTCGCCCCCTCCTCAGCGTTGTTTGAATCTGTCCCGGAGCCTGCGCTGTTAGGTTAGCCCATGGCCATGCACACATGTTGCGCTGCCCGTCTTCTGACCTCATTTGGTGTCAGGCTGGCTGCGCCTGTGCGGGTGCGCTGGCCGAGATCACGCCTCGCAGTGTCGTCTAATGTAATCCCACCGCGGGCCTGTGATCCGTGCCCGTGCGCAGTGCATATCCTCTCCTCTCACTCCCCTCCCTACGGCTTCTTCAGACTGTGCGGTGTCACGGCCGTGGCATGCTATTAGGGACCAGCTGACATCGCACAGTCTGAAGAAGCCGTAGGGAGGGGAGTGAGAGGAGAGGATATGCACTGCGCACGGGCACGGATCACAGGCCCGCGGTGGGATTACATTAGACGACACTGCGAGGCGGGATCTCGGCCAGCGCACCCGCACAGGCGCAGCCAGCCTGACACCAAATGAGGTCAGAAGACGGGCAGCGCAACATGTGTGCATGGCCATGGGCTAACCTAACAGCGCAGGCTCCGGGACAGATTCAAACAACGCTGAGGAGGGGGCAAACGGCGACAAGGGGGTAAAAATGATGGCTGTGCTGCGTCACACGACAAAGGAAAGTTCCACCTACCGGACGGTTTAACGCTGTGTGGGGACACATTTCATAAGTGTTTGGTTCAGCATGTGCAAGGAGCATCACGAAAAGAGGCACTTTTTCCCTTTGCATCATTACTGCTGCACAAGGTGGCTCCTTCAGTAACAAACGCCTGGGGGGGGGGGGGGGTCAGGTTCCCTTACATTTAACTTGTTGTGCCTGCGTGGCGGTCGCAGTACACGTTGCCGTATACACAGCAGGGGAACAGCTGGCGGTGCTGAACCCCACTAACACATTGGCGAGGTGTTTGGCTCTGTGCGTACAGCACTTCTGGACAGCAACTAGCGGTGTTGGAGCCCAGGGACAGGAGGAGGAGGAGGAGGTGGAGGAGATAGGAGGGATTGCCACACACACAGCAGGGGAACAGCTGACGTTACTGAACCCCAATAACAGAGGAGGGACTGTTGACTGTGCGTACAGCACTTCTGGACGGCAACTGGCGGTGTTGGAGCCCAGGGGCAGGTGGAGGAGGAGGAGGTTGGAGGAGGTAGGAGGAGGTAGGAGGGATTGCCACACACACAGCAGGGGAACAGCTGACGTTACTGAACCCCAATAACAGAGGAGGGACTGTTGACTGTGCGTACAGCACTTCTGGACGGCAACTGGCGGTGTTGGAGCCCAGGGGCAGGTGGAGGAGGAGGAGGTTGGAGGAGGTAGGAGGAGGTAGGAGGGATTGCCACACACACAGCAGGGGAACAGCTGACGTTACTGAACCCCAATAACAGAGGAGGGACTGTTGACTGTGCGTACAGCACTTCTGGACGGCAACTGGCGGTGTTGGAGCCCAGGGACAGGTGGAGGAGGTGGAGGAGGAGGAGGTTGGAGGAGGTAGGAGGGATTGCCACACACACAGCAGGGGAACAGCTGACGTTACTGAACCCCAATAACAGAGGAGGGACTGTTGACTGTGCGTACAGCACTTCTGGACGGCAACTGGCGGTGTTGGAGCCCAGGGACGGGTGGAGGAGGAGGAGGTTGGAGGAGGTAGGAGGGATTGCCACACACACAGCAGGGGAACAGCTGACGTTACTGAACCCCAATAACAGAGGAGGGACTGTTGACTGTGCGTACAGCACTTCTGGACGGCAACTGGCGGTGTTGGAGCCCAGGGACGGGTGGAGGAGGAGGAGGTTGGAGGAGGTAGGAGGGATTGCCACACACACAGCAGGGGAACAGCTGACGTTACTGAACCCCAATAACAGAGGAGGGACTGTTGACTGTGCGTACAGCACTTCTGGACGGCAACTGGCGGTGTTGGAGCCCAGGGACGGGTGGAGGAGGAGGTTGGAGGAGGTAGGAGGGATTGCCACACACACAGCAGGGGAACAGCTGACGTTACTGAACCCCAATAACAGAGGAGGGACTGTTGACTGTGCGTACAGCACTTCTGGACGGCAACTGGCGGTGTTGGAGCCCAGGGACGGGTGGAGGAGGAGGAGGTTGGAGGAGGTAGGAGGGATTGCCACACACACAGCAGGGGAACAGCTGACGTTACTGAACCCCAATAACAGAGGAGGGACTGTTGACTGTGCGTACAGCACTTCTGGACGGCAACTGGCGGTGTTGGAGCCCAGGGACGGGTGGAGGAGGAGGAGGTTGGAGGAGGTAGGAGGGATTGCCACACACACAGCAGGGGAACAGCTGACGTTACTGAACCCCAATAACAGAGGAGGGACTGTTGACTGTGCCTACAGCACTTCTGGACGGCAACTGGCGGTGTTGGAGCCCAGGGACAGGTGGAGGAGGTGGAGGAGGAGGAGGTTGGAGGAGGTAGGAGGGATTGCCACACACACAGCAGGGGAACAGCTGACGTTACTGAACCCCAATAACAGAGGAGGGACTGTTGACTGTGCGTACAGCACTTCTGGACGGCAACTGGCGGTGTTGGAGCCCAGGGACGGGTGGAGGAGGAGGAGGTTGGAGGAGGTAGGAGGGATTGCCACACACACAGCAGGGGAACAGCTGACGTTACTGAACCCCAATAACAGAGGAGGGACTGTTGACTGTGCGTACAGCACTTCTGGACGGCAACTGGCGGTGTTGGAGCCCAGGGACAGGTGGAGGAGGTGGAGGAGGAGGAGGTTGGAGGAGGTAGGAGGGATTGCCACACACACAGCAGGGGAACAGCTGACGTTACTGAACCCCAATAACAGAGGAGGGACTGTTGACTGTGCGTACAGCACTTCTGGACGGCAACTGGCGGTGTTGGAGCCCAGGGACGGGTGGAGGAGGAGGAGGTTGGAGGAGGTAGGAGGGATTGCCACACACACAGCAGGGGAACAGCTGACGTTACTGAACCCCAATAACAGAGGAGGGACTGTTGACTGTGCCTACAGCACTTCTGGACGGCAACTGGCGGTGTTGGAGCCCAGGGGCAGGTGGAGGAGGAGGAGGTTGGAGGAGGTAGGAGGAGGTAGGAGGGATTGCCACACACACAGCAGGGGAACAGCTGACGTTACTGAACCCCAATAACAGAGGAGGGACTGTTGACTGTGCGTACAGCACTTCTGGACGGCAACTGGCGGTGTTGGAGCCCAGGGACGGGTGGAGGAGGAGGAGGTTGGAGGAGGTAGGAGGGATTGCCACACACACAGCAGGGGAACAGCTGACGTTACTGAACCCCAATAACAGAGGAGGGACTGTTGACTGTGCGTACAGCACTTCTGGACGGCAACTGGCGGTGTTGGAGCCCAGGGACGGGTGGAGGAGGAGGAGGTTGGAGGAGGTAGGAGGGATTGCCACACACACAGCAGGGGAACAGCTGACGTTACTGAACCCCAATAACAGAGGAGGGACTGTTGACTGTGCGTACAGCACTTCTGGACGGCAACTGGCGGTGTTGGAGCCCAGGGGCAGGTGGAGGAGGAGGAGGTTGGAGGAGGTAGGAGGAGGTAGGAGGGATTGCCACACACACAGCAGGGGAACAGCTGACGTTACTGAACCCCAATAACAGAGGAGGGACTGTTGACTGTGCGTACAGCACTTCTGGACGGCAACTGGCGGTGTTGGAGCCCAGGGACAGGTGGAGGAGGTGGAGGAGGAGGAGGTTGGAGGAGGTAGGAGGGATTGCCACACACACAGCAGGGGAACAGCTGACGTTACTGAACCCCAATAACAGAGGAGGGACTGTTGACTGTGCGTACAGCACTTCTGGACGGCAACTGGCGGTGTTGGAGCCCAGGGACGGGTGGAGGAGGAGGAGGTTGGAGGAGGTAGGAGGGATTGCCACACACACAGCAGGGGAACAGCTGACGTTACTGAACCCCAATAACAGAGGAGGGACTGTTGACTGTGCGTACAGCACTTCTGGACGGCAACTGGCGGTGTTGGAGCCCAGGGACAGGTGGAAAAGCAGAGGAACACAATGTAGGCCGAAGCCTGAGAAAGTCGAAAGGGAACCTTTAACCCCCCCCCCAAGGCGTTTGTAGCTGAAAGAGCCAGCTTGTGCAGCACAAAAGATGCAAAAGGAAAAGGTGGCTCTTTTCATCATGCTCCTTGCAAACACAGAACTAAACACTTATAAAATGTGTCCACTGATACCGTAAAACCGTCCCAGAGGTGGGACTTTCCTTCGTAATGTGACACAGCCCACCCGTCATTCCTACCCCCCCGGCGCCGCGCACCGGCTCCTCAGCGTTGTTTTATTCCGTCAAGGAGCCTGCGCTGTTATGTTATCCCGTGGCCAGGCACACTTAGCGCTGCCCGTCTTCTGGCATCATTTGGTGTCTGGATGGCTGCGCCTGTGCGGCCGCGCTGGCAGAGAGCCCGCCTCACAGTGTCTTCTGATTTAATCCCACTGGGGGCCTGGGATCCATGGACATGCGCAGTGCATATCTGAACCTCCACCTCTCACTCATCTCCCTATGGCTTCTTCAGACTGTGCGGTGTCACGGCCGTGGCATGCTGTTAGGGACCAGCTGACACCGAACAGTCTGAAGAAGCCATAGGGAAATGAGTGAGAGGTGGAGGTTCAGATATGCACTGCGCATGTCCATGGATCCCAGGCCCCCAGTGGGATTAAATCAGAAGACACTGCGAGGCGGGCTCTATGCCAGCGCGGCCGCACAGGCGCAGCCATCCAGACACCAAATGATGCCAGAAGACGGGCAGCGCTAAGTGTGCCTGGCCACGGGATAACATAACAGCGCAGGCTCCAGGACGGAATAAAACAACGCTGAGGAGCCGGTGCGCGGCGCCGGGGGGGTAGGAATGACGGCTGGGCTGCGTCACATTACGAAGGAAAGTCCCACCTCCGGGACGGTTTTACGGTATCAGTGGACACATTTTATAAGTGTTAAGTTCTGCGTGTGCAAGGAGCTAAACAAAAATAGCTACCTTTTCCTTGGGCAGCATTACTGCTGCACAAGGTGGCTCTTTCAGTAACAAACGCCTTGGGGGGGGGGGGACAGATTCCCTTACATTTCAGTTGTTGTGTCAGCGTGGCGGTCGCATGACACATTGCCGGCTACACAGCTGGGGATCAGCTGACGTTACTGAAACCCAATAACACTGGGTCGTATGTTTTGACTGTGCAGACGGCACGTCTGAGCCTCAACTGGCGGTGTTGGAGCCCAGGAATTTAAGTTCAGGTGGTAGAAAGATGAACACAACAGGAGACCTGGATAACGTATACAGTGACCTAATTATTCAATCAGGAGGAGGAGTGGCAAATTCCGGCGAGATCCAGGCCTTGTTCATTTTCAGGAAAGTAAGCCGGTCAACGTTATCGGAGGATAGTCGCATGCGACGGTCAGTTAGTACACCACCTGCAGCACTAAAGACACGTTCCGATAATACACTGGCCGCAGGGCAAGACAGCACCTCCAATGCATACTGGCTTAGCTCTGGCCATGTATCCAGCTTTGAGACCCAAAACTTGAAAGGGGAAGAGCCGTCTGGGAGTACAGCAAGAGGGCAAGACATGTAGTCTGTCACCATCTGACGGAACCGTTGCCTCCTGCTGACTGGAGCCGTCTGTGATGGTGTAGACTTTTGTGGCGGGCACAGAAAACTGTGCCACAGTTCGGCCATACTGGTCTTGCCTTGGGCAGAGGCACTGCTTCTGCTCCCTCTTTGTGCAGAGCCTCCACCACGGCCTGGACGCACTGAGCTGCTTTGGAATGCACTAGCAGCACTTCTCTCAGTTGGAATGGAGAAGATGATGGAATTGACCAGTGTGTCTTGGTACTCCCGCATTTTTCGCTCCCGGTTCAACGGTGTGATGAGGCTTTCTACGTTGTCCCGGTAGCGAGGATCGAGGAGGGTGAACACCCAATAATCAGACATGTTGAGAATGTGGGCGATGCGGCGGTCGTTTCTCAGGCACTGCAGCATGTAATCCACCATGTGCTGCAGACTGCCAACTGCCCAAGAAACGCTGTCCCCTGCTGGAGGCGTGATCTCTGCCCGCTCGTCATCACCCCACCCTCGCTGTACACACTGACTACTGGACAATTGTGTAACTCCCTCCTCTGGACGGATGTCTTCCTCCTCCATTGACTCCTCCTCATCCTCCTCACAAACGGTCCCCTGCCTACGCGTTTGTGAGGAACCACGTGGCGCTGACTGTCCAGAAGATGATGGAAATGGTGAATCCTCATCCTCCACCTCTTCCACAACATCATCCCTTAGCGCTTGCAGTGATTTTTCAAGCAGGCAGATAAGGGGGACAGTCATGCTGACTAGTGCATCATCTGCACTCGCCATCCGCGTGGAATAATCAAAGGGACGCAAAACCTGGCAGACGTCATTCATAGTGGCCCACTCTGTGGTTGTGAAGTCTGTACGGCGCTGACTGCGACTTTTTTGCGCCTGAAGCAGCTGGTACTCCATTACAGCTTGCTGCTGCTCACACAACCGCTCCAACATATGTAACGTGGAATTCCACCTGGTAGGTAGGTCACATATGATGCGATGTTCCGGCAGGCGGTGTCGGCGCTGCAGAGCCGCAATGCGCGCTTTTGCCGTGCTGGAACGCCGCAAGTGAGCACACTCTAGGCGGACCTTGTGCAGCAGTGCATCAAGATCCGGATAGTCCCTCAAAAAGCTCTGCACGACCAAATTGAGCACATGTGCCAGACATGGGATGTGAGTGAGGTTGCCGAGGCCCAGAGCTGCCACCAGATTTCGGCCATTATCACACACTACCATGCCTGGCTGGAGATTCGCTGGCACAAACCACACATCGCTCTCCTGCTTGATGGCATTCCAGAGCTCCTGCGCTGTGTGGCTACGATTCCCCAAGAAAATTAATTTCAAGACGGCCTGTTGACGTTTGGCCACGGCTGTGCTCATGTCGGTCGTAACAGGTACACGTTCATCACGGGTCCATGTGGAGGTGGACTGTGACGGCTCCTGCAGCGATGATTCTGAGGAACTGGTGTAGGAGGAGGAGTCAATGCGTACAGAATGGATTCCTGCAATCCTTGGAGTGGGCAGGACACGTCCTGCGCCACTCGCACGGTCTGTACCCGGCTCAACGACATTAACCCAATGGGCAGTGAGGGAAAGGTATCGCCCCTGTCCATGTTGACTGGTCCACGCATCGGTGGTGAGGTGGACCTTGCTACTGACGGCGTTCAGTAGCGCGTGTTTTATGTGTCCCTCCACATGCTTCTGCAGGGCAGGGACGGCTTGCCTGCTGAAGTAAAAGCGGCTGGGCACATTGTACTGTGGGACTGCCAATGACATGAAGTCACGGAAGCTGTCAGTCTCCACCAGCCTGAATGACAGCATTTCCAGTGACAGAAGTTTGGCAATGCCTGCAGTCAGAGCCTGTGCTCGTGGGTGGTTTGACGAGAAAGGCCGCCTTTTCTCCCATGCCTGTACTACCGATGGCTGTAGACTGGGCTGGGAGTGTGTGGATGACTGGGAAAGTGGCGCTGCGGGTGGAATTACAGCGGGTCTCTGGACAACAGGGGCAGAGGTTCTTCCACGGCGATCCTGGGAGGACGCCGAACCAGCTGCGTGTGAGGTAGAGGAAGAGGCAACACGAGCTGAAGAGGTGGTAGCTGCCGCTGTTGGTTGGCCTACCTCTTCAGTGTGTTTTTCTAACTCCGCCGGGTGCCTGTTGCGCACATGTTTCCACATGTTGGAGGTATTGAGGTTGCTGACATTTTTCCCTCTTTTGACTTTTTGATGACACACGTTGCATCTGACATAGCAAATGTCATCTGCAACTGTGTCAAAAAAGGACCAGGCACTGCAAGTCTTGGGAGCGCCCTTTTTGGCTTTTGGAAGAGACATGCTCCTAACGGGTGCCAAAGCGGAGGCTGCAGGATCCGCAGTCTTCCCCCTCCCTCTCCCTCTTTGGGCCGTACGGGGAATCTCTTCCTCAGAGCTGCTCCCACCACCTTCCTGTCCCTCACGCCAAGATGGGTCGAGGACCTCATCATCTACACTACCCTCTGCCCCCAACTGCTCCTCCTGGGTAGTCTCAGCAGCAGAGCACGCACCAGTAAGTGGCACCTGAGTGTCATCATCAGCTGATGCGGCCTGCGATGTGGTGACCGGAGCCACTGGCCCACCCGCCTCTTCAGAGGAAGACAGAAAAAGCTGTTGGGCATCACTGCACCCTGCCTCTTCTTCCATTTCTCCAATGCTGCTTGGCTGGCCCCCTGTTTCCAAGCCAAGAGATTCAGAGAACAGAAGTAGAGACGGCTCCTGTCCTGGGCTCTCTGTCTGCCTGGGCAATTTGGCAGGTGGTGAAGAGACAGATGGCTGCTCTCCAGTGCTCTGTGTCTGAGAGGATGTGGCACTAATGGAAGTTGATGCATTAGCTGCCATCCATCCGACAACAGCTTCAATTTGTTCTTCACGCAGCAGCGGTGTACGGCGCTCTGACACAAAGCTTCGCATGAACGACTGTTGCCTGGTGAATGTGGGTGCTGATGAGTCACCGGTGCCCGCAGCAGGCACAGAATCCCCACGTCCCCTCCCTGCTCCGCGCCCACGCCCACGTGCCTTACTCACTGCCTTCTTCATCTTGGTTGACTGATAAAGATAAGCAGAAAAGTACTAACGGATTTGTGTGCTTATTCCTGAGCAACTCCTCCTAACAGGTATAAGAAGCACTAATTATCTAAAGTGTGGACTAGACTTTAATATGAGCTAATGTGGCCTACAGAAATGTAAAGTGGTGTAACTGGTGTGTTTGGTGAACTGTATTATTTATTTATTTTTTGGGGGCTGAACTGACAACAGATAGAGCTGCAGTCACACGGAGACCGTGCAGACAGACGTAAACGGCGCTGCAAGGCCCAAAAACCCTCCTCTACTTTATCCTATGTAGTGTTTTTCCACAAATTAGCTGGAGACGGGTGGAAAGACACTAATAGGATTTTTTTAAATTAATTAGCAGCAGACTACACTACTTTGAAAAAAAAGAAAATTGATTTGGCGGTATGACGCAGTGAAAAACCCTGAGCTGGAGACAACCAGGCTACAGCTGCTCACAGATTACAGGGCGAGCTGCAGTCACACGGAGACCGTGCAGACAGCCGTAAACGGCGCTGCAAGGCCCAAAAACCCTCCTCTACTTTATCCTATGTAGTGTTTTTCCACAAATTAGCTGGAGACGGGTGGAAAGACACTAATAGGATTTTTTAAAATAAATTAGCAGCAGACTACACTACTTTGAAAAAAAAGAAAATTGATTTGGCGGTATGACGCAGTGAAAAACCCTGAGCTGGAGACAACCAGGCTACAGCTGCTCACAGATTACAGGGCGAGCTGCAGTCACACGGAGACCGTGCAGACAGCCGTAAACGGCGCTGCAAGGCCCAAAAACCCTCCTCTACTTTATCCTATGTAGTGTTTTTCCACAAATTAGCTGGAGACGGGTGGAAAGACACTAATAGGATTTTTTTAAATAAATTAGCAGCAGACTACACTACTTTGAAAAAAAAGAAAATTGATTTGGCGGTATGACGCAGTGAAAAACCCTGAGCTGGAGACAACCAGGCTACAGCTGCTCACAGATTACAGGGCGAGCTGCAGTCACACGGAGACCGTGCAGACAGCCGTAAACGGCGCTGCAAGGCCCAAAAACCCTCCTCTACTTTATCCTATGTAGTGTTTTTCCACAAATTAGCTGGAGACGGGTGGAAAGACACTAATAGGATTTTTTTAAATAAATTAGCAGCAGACTACACTACTTTGAAAAAAAAGAAAATTGATTTGGCGGTATGACGCAGTGAAAAACCCTGAGCTGGAGACAACCAGGCTATAGCTGCTCACAGATTACAGGGCGAGCTGCAGTCACACGGAGACCGTGCAGACAGCCGTAAACGGCGCTGCAAGGCCCAAAAACCCTCCTCTACTTTATCCTATGTAGTGTTTTTCCACAAATTAGCTGGAGACGGGTGGAAAGACACTAATAGGATTTTTTTGAATAAATTAGCAGCAGACTACACTACTTGGGAAAAAAAAAAAAAAAAAGGAACAGTATGAGGCAATGAACCACCCTCCCTGAACTGAATACAACCAGCTATGGATGGCCTATGTGGCTGCACTCAGACTGGAGACTGGGCTGCACTCACACACACACACACACAGACCCTGCAGATCGCTGTGAAAACAGCGCTACAAGGCAAAAGCAAGGTGAATAGTAGGTGAACACAGCGGTTGCTAAATTAGCCTTTGGAAAGCACAAAGAAGCAAATCGCTATCTCTAAACTGTCCCTCAGTCAGCAAACAGCGTCCTGTCACTAACTGAATTCACAGCAGAGTGATCGCAAAATGGCGCCAGCGACTTTTAAACTGCATCATGACATCATTACACCAGCCAATCACAGCCTTGCCAGTAGTTTCATGCCCTCCATGCTAAACAGGATGTGCCCACACTTGGAATCAATCTCATTGGCTGAATTTCTGCTTTTTGAATCTTAGAACTTCCGATTCCGGTATCCGATACGCGGCAAGTATCGGAATCCCGGTATCGGAATTCCGATACCGCAAGTATCGGCCGATACCCGATACTTGCGGTATCGGAATGCTCAACACTAATCATGGATAGACAGAACAAACTGGCAACCCAGTAGTCAGCACACTATTTCAGATCATAACTATACGAGTAACAATGCAAAAGATACATTCTGCCTAGTTGGGTAGTTTCCAAAAGAAGTGCTTGGTCTTGTGCAGATTGGTTAATGACAACCCTGTCTCCTTCCCATGAGGAGGCTGCTTCCAAATAAAATGAGGCTTGTACATGTTCCTGACATGGGTTTCAAGCCTGACAGACTGACCACAATACAGGCCCTTATTTGCATACACTGTATTCAAAATTTAATTCTACTGCTTTTTGTGTCTGTAGAATCCAATTTCCTGACATTGATCATACAGCTCCCCCAACTACTGTATTATATTATCCTGACAGCGGCTTCACCCGCTATGACAGTGGTTCGATTGGAATCTAGTGGCAAAAATGAACTGTGGACCTTACAAAATGCAGGTTTTACAGCACCTGGTGGCCCCCTGAAATTTAAAACAAGGGCCACATGACATGGCAGTGAACATGGAAGTGGTGGCGGGCAAAGCCCAATATTCAAATGGGCAAGTTTGAAATGGCATTGTAAAGGGATGGGGCATATGTTTTTCACTATATTGCTAACTATTTGGCATGATGGAGGGACCTTTCAAATGTATGAGTGAGACCTCTCCTAAATGTATGATGCAGGGCCACCTGAAGGCCCCTAACAAACTCAGGTTTCATTTCACCTGCTGGCACTCTGCAAATTGTAAGCGAGAGCACCATAATCAGATGGTGGTGGACAGGGTGGTGGTGGTGGGCAAATCCCAAAATTCAAATGGGCATATTTGAATTGGCATTGTAAAGGGATGGTAATATGTATTCCAGTATCTTGCTAACTATTTGGCATGAGGGAGGGACCTCCAAAATGTAGGAGTGAGAGCTCTCCCAAATGTATGATACAGGGCCACCTGAGGGCCCTTACCAAACTCAGGTTTCATGGCACCTGCTGGCCCTCTGAAGATGTCAAGCGAGGGCAACATAATGACATGACGGTGGACATGGTGGTATTGGCGGGTGAAGACCAAAATTCAAATGGGCATGTTTTAACTGACATTGTAAAGGGATGGGGAATATGTATTCCACTATCTTTGGCATGAGAGAGGGACCTCTCAAATGTAGGAGTGAGAGCCCTCACCTACGTTAAAGGAAGAGCTAAAGCCAAAATTCTCCGTGTGAACATATGCTAAAGTGGGGGTATCTTTTTTTTATTTAGCGTTATATACATGTAATTATAAAGGAAAATGTTTCTTAGCATATTTCCCTTTAAATTTTTGGGGGGTTTGGTTTGGTAGGTCTTTTTAGAAATCCGTAAAACTGGGCCAATTGTTGTGAAATTGGATTCTGGGCTCCCCCGGTGGCCACTTGTGGAATTGAACTTGTGTGCATCATCCCCTCTGTTCACCTGCTCCTATCAGGATGTGGGAGTCGCTATATAACCTTGCTCCTCTGTCAGTTTCTTGCCGGTCAACAATGTAATCAGAAGCCTTCTGTGCTTGTTCCTGCTACTAGACAACTCCCAGCTAAGTTGGACTTTTGTCCTTGTGTGTTTTTGCATTTTGTTCCTGTTCACAGCTGCTGTTTCGTTACTGTGTCTGGAAAGCTCTTGTGATCGGAAATTGCCACTCTGGTGTTATGAGTTAATGCTAGAGTCTTAAAGGAATTTCTGGATGGTGTTTTGATAGGGTTTTCTGCTGACCATGAAAGTGTCCTTTCTGTCTTCCTGCTATCTAGAAAGCGGACCTCGATTTTGCTAAACCTATTTTCATACTACGTTTGTCATTTCATCTGTAATCACCGCCAATATATGTGGGGGCCTCTGTCTGCCTTTTGGGAAAATTTCTCTAGAGGTGAGCCAGGACTGTCTTTTCCTCTGCTAGGATTAGGTAGTTCTCCGGCTGGCGCTGGGCATCTAGGGTTAAAAAACGTAGGCATGCTACCCGGCCACTTCTAGTTGTGCGGCAGGTTTAGTTCATGGTCAGTATAGTTTCCATCTTCCAAGAGCTAGTTCTCATATATGCTGGGCTATGTTCTCTCGCCATTGAGAATCATGACAGTTTGACCGGCCCAAAAAAGGGTTAAATTACTGGCTGAGAAAGGAGAGAAAAAAGAAGTCTGCTACAATTTTTTTTTTTTTTTTTTTTTTCCTCTAGTTCTGAGTGTGCTCTTAATTGAATCACTTGCTAGTCTGCCTATACTGCAGCCTTCCTCTCTTTCTCTCCTTCTAATCCTTGAATGGCTCTGTGTTCACCTGTTTCAAATGGATCTTCAGAGTGTAGCTACAGGTTTGAATAATCTCGCCACAAAGGTACAAAATTTGCAAGATTTTGTTGTTCATGCACCTATGTCTGAGCCTAGAATTCCTTTGCCTGAATTCTTCTCGGGGAATAGATCTCACTTTCAAAATTTTAAAAATAATTGCAAATTGTTTTTGTCCCTGAAGTCTCGCTCTGCCGGAGACCCTGCACAGCAGGTCAGGATTGTAATTTCCTTGCTCCGGGGCGACCCTCAAGACTGGGCTTTTGCATTGACACCAGGGGATCCTGCGTTGCTCAATGTGGATGCGTTTTTTCTGGCCTTGGGGTTGCTTTATGAGGAACCTCATTTAGAGCTTCAGGCGGAAAAGGCCTTGATGTCCTTGTCTCAGGGGCAAGATGAAGCTGAAATATACTGCCAAAAATTCCGCAAATGGTCTGTGCTTACTCAGTGGAATGAGTGCGCCCTGGCGGCGATTTTCAGAGAAGGTCTCTCTGATGCCATTAAGGATGTTATGGTGGGGTTCCCTGTGCCTGCGAGTCTGAATGAGTCCATGACGATGGCTATTCAGATCGATAGGCGTCTGCGGGAGCGCAAACCTGTGCACCATTTGGCGGTGTCTACTGAGAAAACGCCAGAAAATATGCAATGTGATAGAATTCTGTCCAGAAGCGAGCGGCAGAATTTTAGACGAAAAAATGGGTTGTGCTTCTATTGTGGTGATTCAACTCATGTTATATCAGCATGCTTTAAGCGTACTAAGAAGCCTGACAAGTCTGTTTCAATTAGCACTTTACAGTCTAAGTTTATTCTATCTGTGACCCTGATTTGTTCTTTGTCATCTATTACCGCGGACGCCTATGTCGACTCTGGCGCTGCTTTGAGTCTTATGGATTGGTCCTTTGCCAAACGCTGTGGGTATGATTTGGAGCCACTGGAGGCTCCGATACCTCTGAAAGGGATTGACTCCACCCCATTGGCTAGTAATAAACCACAATACTGGACACAAGTGACTATGCGTGTTAATCCGGATCACCAGGAGGTTATTCGCTTTCTGGTGCTGTATAATCTACATGATGTTTTGGTGCTGGGATTGCCATGGCTGCAATCTCATAACCCAGTCCTCGACTGGAGAGCTATGTCTGTGTTAAGCTGGGGATGTAAAGGAACTCATGGGGACGTACCTTTGGTTTCCATTTCATCATCTATTCCCTCTGAGATTCCTGAATTCTTGTCTGACTTTCGTGACGTTTTTGAAGAACCCAAGGTTGGTTCACTACCTCCGCACCGGGAGTGCGATTGTGCCATAGACTTGATTCCGGGTAGTAAATACCCTAAGGGTCGTTTATTTAATCTGTCTGTGCCTGAACACACTGCTATGCGAGAATATATAAAGGAGTCCTTGGAAAAGGGACATATTCGTCCTTCGTCATCTCCCTTAGGAGCCGGTTTTTTCTTTGTGTCTAAGAAAGACGGCTCTTTGAGGCCGTGTATTGATTATCGACTTTTGAATAAAATCACAGTTAAATATCAATATCCGTTACCACTGCTTACTGATTTGTTTGCTCGTATAAAGGGGGCCAAGTGGTTCTCTAAGATTGATCTCCGTGGGGCGTATAATTTGGTGCGAATCAAGCAGGGGGATGAGTGGAAAACCGCATTTAATACGCCCGAGGGCTATTTTGAGTATTTGGTGATGCCTTTTGGTCTTTCAAATGCCCCTTCAGTCTTCCAGTCCTTTATGCATGACATTTTCCGCGATTATTTGGATAAATTTATGATTGTGTATCTGGATGATATTCTGATTTTTTCGGATGACTGGGACTCTCATGTCCAGCAGGTCAGGAGGGTTTTTCAGGTTTTGCGGTCTAATTCCTTGTGTGTGAAGGGTTCTAAGTGTGTTTTTGGGGTTCAAAAGATTTCTTTCTTGGGATACATTTTTTCCCCCTCTTCCATCGAGATGGATCCTGTCAAGGTTCAGGCTATTGGTGATTGGACGCAACCCTCTTCTCTTAAGAGTCTTCAGAAATTTTTGGGCTTTGCTAACTTTTATCGTCGATTTATTGCTGGTTTTTCTGATGTTGTAAAACCATTGACTGATTTGACTAAGAAGGGTGCTGATGTTGCTGATTGGTCCCCTGATGCTGTGGAGGCCTTTCGGGAGCTCAAGCGCCGCTTTTCTTCCGCCCCAGTGTTGCGTCAGCCTGATGTTGCTCTTCCTTTTCAGGTTGAGGTCGACGCTTCTGAAATCGGAGCTGGGGCGGTGTTGTCGCAGAGAAGTTCCGACTGCTCCGTGATGAGACCTTGTGCTTTTTTTTTCCCGTAAATTTTCGCCCGCCGAGCGGAATTATGATATTGGGAATCGGGAGCTTTTGGCCATGAAGTGGGCTTTTGAGGAGTGGCGTCACTGGCTTGAGGGGGCCAGACATCAGGTGGTGGTATTGACTGACCACAAAAATTTAATTTACCTTGAGTCTGCCAGGCGCCTGAATCCTAGACAGGCGCGCTGGTCGTTGTTTTTCTCTCGGTTTAATTTTGTGGTGTCGTACCTACCGGGTTCTAAGAATGTTAAGGCGGATGCCCTTTCTAGGAGTTTTGAGCCTGACTCCCCTGGTAATTCTGAGCCCACAGGTATCCTTAAAGATGGAGTGATATTGTCTGCCGTTTCTCCAGACCTGCGGCGGGCCTTGCAGGAGTTTCAGGCGGATAGACCTGATCGTTGCCCACCTGGTAGACTGTTTGTTCCTGATGATTGGACCAGTAGAGTCATCTCTGAGGTTCATTCTTCTGCGTTGGCAGGTCATCCTGGAATCTTTGGTACCAGGGATTTGGTGGCAAGGTCCTTCTGGTGGCCTTCCCTGTCACGAGATGTGCGAGGCTTTGTGCAGTCTTGTGACGTTTGTGCTCGGGCCAAGCCTTGTTGTTCTCGGGCTAGTGGATTGTTGTTGCCCTTGCCTATCCCGAAGAGGCCTTGGACGCACATCTCGATGGATTTTATTTCGGATCTGCCTGTTTCTCAGAAGATGTCTGTCATCTGGGTGGTGTGTGACCGTTTCTCTAAGATGGTCCATCTGGTTCCCTTGCCTAAGTTGCCTTCTTCTTCCGAGTTGGTTCCTCTGTTTTTTCAAAATGTTGTTCGTTTGCATGGTATTCCTGAGAATATCGTTTCTGACAGAGGGACCCAATTCGTGTCTAGATTTTGGCGGGCATTCTGTGCTAGGATGGGCATAGATTTGTCTTTTTCGTCTGCTTTCCATCCTCAGACTAATGGCCAGACCGAGCGGACTAATCAGACCTTGGAGACATATTTGAGGTGTTTTGTGTCTGCGGATCAGGATGATTGGGTTGCTTTTTTGCCTTTGGCGGAGTTCGCCCTCAATAATCGGGCCAGCTCTGCCACCTTGGTGTCCCCGTTTTTCTGTAATTTGGGGTTTCATCCTCGATTTTCCTCCGGTCAAGTGGAATCTTCGGATTGTCCTGGAGTGGATGCTGTGGTGGAGAGGTTGCATCAGATTTGGGGGCAGGTGGTGGACAATTTGAAGTTGTCCCAGGAGAAGACTCAGCTTTTTGCCAACCGCCGTCGTCGTGTTGGTCCTCGGCTTTGTGTTGGGGACTTGGTGTGGTTGTCTTCTCGTTTTGTCCCTATGAGGGTTTCTTCTCCTAAGTTTAAGCCTCGGTTCATCGGCCCGTACAAGATATTGGAGATTCTTAACCCTGTGTCCTTCCGTTTGGACCTCCCTGCATCCTTTTCGATTCATAATGTTTTTCATCGGTCATTGTTGCGCAGGTATGAGGTACCGGTTGTGCCTTCCGTTGAGCCTCCTGCTCCGGTGTTGGTTGAGGGTGAGTTGGAGTACGTTGTGGAAAAGATCTTAGACTCTCGTGTTTCCAGACGGAGACTCCAGTATCTGGTCAAATGGAAGGGATACGGTCAGGAGGATAATTCTTGGGTCACTGCCTCTGATGTTCATGCCTCCGATCTTGTCCGTGCCTTTCATAGGGCTCATCCTGATCGCCCTGGTGGTTCTGGTGAGGGTTCGGTGCCCCCTCCTTGAGGGGGGGTACTGTTGTGAAATTGGATTCTGGGCTCCCCCGGTGGCCACTTGTGGAATTGAACTTGTGTGCATCATCCCCTCTGTTCACCTGCTCCTATCAGGATGTGGGAGTCGCTATATAACCTTGCTCCTCTGTCAGTTTCTTGCCGGTCAACAATGTAATCAGAAGCCTTCTGTGCTTGTTCCTGCTACTAGACAACTCCCAGCTAAGTTGGACTTTTGTCCTTGTGTGTTTTTGCATTTTGTTCCTGTTCACAGCTGCTGTTTCGTTACTGTGTCTGGAAAGCTCTTGTGATCGGAAATTGCCACTCTGGTGTTATGAGTTAATGCTAGAGTCTTAAAGGAATTTCTGGATGGTGTTTTGATAGGGTTTTCTGCTGACCATGAAAGTGTCCTTTCTGTCTTCCTGCTATCTAGAAAGCGGACCTCGATTTTGCTAAACCTATTTTCATACTACGTTTGTCATTTCATCTGTAATCACCGCCAATATATGTGGGGGCCTCTGTCTGCCTTTTGGGAAAATTTCTCTAGAGGTAAGCCAGGACTGTCTTTTCCTCTGCTAGGATTAGGTAGTTCTCCGGCTGGCGCTGGGCATCTAGGGTTAAAAAACGTAGGTATGCTACCCGGCCACTTCTAGTTGTGCGGCAGGTTTAGTTCATGGTCAGTATAGTTTCCATCTTCCAAGAGCTAGTTCTCATATATGCTGGGCTATGTTCTCTCGCCATTGAGAATCATGACAGCCAATAGTCTGACAACATTATTCCCAGATACCATATGTGAGTCAGAAAGGCACGCAGGCATCTTTTCTATGCTATTCCCATTTAGTTTTAGCTCTTTCCCATCAATGTCAGTTTTTTCCCATGCTCCCAGACATGTTTATTGGGTCCAGTAGAAAAATATTCTGCTTTTCCATTGACTTGCATTGGATTTGTAATTTGGCATGAATACACGGATATTAGAAATTATTTATGCCAATTTTCCTGAATCTGAATATTTAACTATGCAATCATCAATACTGTTAATGTTTTTGCGTTGACGACTCAACGTTTGTGTGGTTGGAATCCTATCATTGAGATGCAAACTGTGTGCCTCACTGCTCACAATGGAGAAAACCACTGTCAAGATTGTCTTCAAGCATGTTTTGATGCTGCAGCATGGCAGAATTTACTTTTATATCATGGATAGACAGAACAAACTGGCAACCCAGTAGTCAGCACACTATTTCAGATCATAACTATACGAGTAACAATGCAAAAGATACATTCTGCCTAGTTGGGTAGTTTCCAAAAGAAGTGCTTGGTCTTGTGCAGATTGGTTAATGACAACCCTGTCTCTTTCCCATGAGGAGGCTGCTTCCAAATAAAATGAGGCTTGTACATGTTCCTGACATGGGTTTCAAGCCTGACAGACTGACCACAATACAGGCCCTTATTTGCATACACTGTATTCAAAATTTAATTCTACTGCTTTTTGTGTCTGTAGAATCCAATTTCCTGACATTGATCATACAGCTCCCCCAACTACTGTATTATATTATCCTGACAGCGGCTTCACCCACTATGACAGTGGTTCGATTGGAATCTAGTGGCAAAAATGAACTGTGGACCTTACAAAATGCAGGTTTTACAGCACCTGGTGGCCCCCTGAAATTTAAAACAAGGGCCACATGACATGGCAGTGAACATGGAAGTGGTGGCGGGCAAAGCCCAATATTCAAATGGGCAAGTTTGAAATGGCATTGTAAAGGGATGGGGCATATGTTTTTCACTATATTGCTAACTATTTGGCATGATGGAGGGACCTTTCAAATGTATGAGTGAGACCTCTCCTAAATGTATGATGCAGGGCCACCTGAAGGCCCCTAACAAACTCAGGTTTCATTTCACCTGCTGGCACTCTGCAAATTGTAAGCGAGAGCACCATAATCAGATGGTGGTGGACAGGGTGGTGGTGGTGGGCAAATCCCAAAATTCAAATGGGCATATTTGAATTGGCATTGTAAAGGGATGGTAATATGTATTCCAGTATCTTGCTAACTATTTGGCATGAGGGAGGGACCTCCAAAATGTAGGAGTGAGAGCTCTCCCAAATGTATGATACAGGGCCACCTGAGGGCCCTTACCAAACTCAGGTTTCATGGCACCTGCTGGCCCTCTGAAGATGTCAAGCGAGGGCAACATAATGACATGACGGTGGACATGGTGGTATTGGCGGGTGAAGACCAAAATTCAAATGGGCATGTTTTAACTGACATTGTAAAGGGATGGGGAATATGTATTCCACTATCTTTGGCATGAGAGAGGGACCTCTCAAATGTAGGAGTGAGAGCCCTCACCTACGTTAAAGGAAGAGCTAAAGCCAAAATTCTCCGTGTGAACATATGCTAAAGTGGGGGTATCTTTTTTTTATTTAGCGTTATATACATGTAATTATAAAGGAAAATGTTTCTTAGCATATTTCCCTTTAAATTTTTGGGGGGTTTGGTTTGGTAGGTCTTTTTAGAAATCCGTAAAACTGGGCCAATAGTCTGACAACATTATTCCCAGATACCATATGTGAGTCAGAAAGGCACGCAGGCATCTTTTCTATGCTATTCCCATTTAGTTTTAGCTCTTTCCCATCAATGTCAGTTTTTTCCCATGCTCCCAGACATGTTTATTGGGTCCAGTAGAAAAATATTCTGCTTTTCCATTGACTTGCATTGGATTTGTAATTTGGCATGAATACACGGATATTAGAAATTATTTATGCCAATTTTCCTGAATCTGAATATTTAACTATGCAATCATCAATACTGTTAATGTTTTTGCGTTGACGACTCAACGTTTGTGTGGTTGGAATCCTATCATTGAGATGCAAACTGTGTGCCTCACTGCTCACAATGGAGAAAACCACTGTCAAGATTGTCTTCAAGCATGTTTTGATGCTGCAGCATGGCAGAATTTACTTTTGTATCATGGATAGACAGAACAAACTGGCAACCCAGTAGTCAGCACACTATTTCAGATCATAACTATACGAGTAACAATGCAAAAGATACATTCTGCCTAGTTGGGTAGTTTCCAAAAGAAGTGCTTGGTCTTGTGCAGATTGGTTAATGACAACCCTGTCTCCTTCCCATGAGGAGGCTGCTTCCAAATAAAATGAGGCTTGTACATGTTCCTGACATGGGTTTCAAGCCTGACAGACTGACCACAATACAGGCCCTTATTTGCATACACTGTATTCAAAATTTAATTCTACTGCTTTTTGTGTCTGTAGAATCCAATTTCCTGACATTGATCATACAGCTCCCCCAACTACTGTATTATATTATCCTGACAGCGGCTTCACCCGCTATGACAGTGGTTCGATTGGAATCTAGTGGCAAAAATGAACTGTGGACCTTACAAAATGCAGGTTTTACAGCACCTGGTGGCCCCCTGAAATTTAAAACAAGGGCCACATGACATGGCAGTGAACATGGAAGTGGTGGCGGGCAAAGCCCAATATTCAAATGGGCAAGTTTGAAATGGCATTGTAAAGGGATGGGGCATATGTTTTTCACTATATTGCTAACTATTTGGCATGATGGAGGGACCTTTCAAATGTATGAGTGAGACCTCTCCTAAATGTATGATGCAGGGCCACCTGAAGGCCGCTAACAAACTCAGGTTTCATTTCACCTGCTGGCACTCTGCAAATTGTAAGCGAGAGCACCATAATCAGATGGTGGTGGACAGGGTGGTGGTGGTGGGCAAATCCCAAAATTCAAATGGGCATATTTGAATTGGCATTGTAAAGGGATGGTAATATGTATTCCAGTATCTTGCTAACTATTTGGCATGAGGGAGGGACCTCCAAAATGTAGGAGTGAGAGCTCTCCCAAATGTATGATACAGGGCCACCTGAGGGCCCTTACCAAACTCAGGTTTCATGGCACCTGCTGGCCCTCTGAAGATGTCAAGCGAGGGCAACATAATGACATGACGGTGGACATGGTGGTATTGGCGGGTGAAGACCAAAATTCAAATGGGCATGTTTTAACTGACATTGTAAAGGGATGGGGAATATGTATTCCACTATCTTTGGCATGAGAGAGGGACCTCTCAAATGTAGGAGTGAGAGCCCTCACCTACGTTACATAGTTACATAGTTACATAGTTATTAAGGTTGAAGGAAGACTGTAAGTCCATCTAGTTCAACCCATAGCCTAACCTAACATGCCCTAACATGTTGATCCAGGGGAAGGCAAAAAAAACCCATGTGGCAAAGAGTAACTCCACCATGGGGAAAAAAATTCCTTCCCGACTCCACATACGGCAATCAGACTAGTTCCCTGGATCAACGCCTTATCAAGGAATCTAGTGTATATACCCTGTAACATTATACTTTTCCAGAAAGGTATCCAGTCCCCTCTTAAATTTAATTAATGAATCACTCATTACAACATCATACGGCAGAGAGTTCCATAGTCTCACTGCTCTTACAGTAAAGAATCCGCGTCTGTTATTATGCTTAAACCTTCTTTCCTCCAGACGTAGAGGATGCCCCCTTGTCCCTGTCTCAGGTCTATGATTAAAAAGATCACCAGAAAGGTCTTTGTACTGTCCCCTCATATATTTATACATTAAAATAAGATCACCCCTTAGTCTTCGTTTTTCCAAACTAAATAGCCCCAAGTGTAATAACCTATCTTGGTATTGCAGACCCCCCAGTCCTCTAATAACCTTGGTCGCTACGTTAAAGGAAGAGCTAAAGCCAAAATTCTCCGTGTGAACATATGCTAAAGTGGGGGTATCTTTTTTTTATTTAGCGTTATATACATGTAATTATAAAGGAAAATGTTTCTTAGCATATTTCCCTTTAAATTTTTGGGGGGTTTGGTTTGGTAGGTCTTTTTAGAAATCTGTAAAACTGGGCCAATAGTCTGACAACATTATTCCCAGATACCATATGTGAGTCAGAAAGGCACGCAGGCATCTTTTCTATGCTATTCCCATTTAGTTTTAGCTCTTTCCCATCAATGTCAGTTTTTTCCCATGCTCCCAGACATGTTTATTGGGTCCAGTAGAAAAATATTCTGCTTTTCCATTGACTTGCATTGGATTTGTAATTTGGCATGAATACACGGATATTAGAAATTATTTATGCCAATTTTCCTGAATCTGAATATTTAACTATGCAATCATCAATACTGTTAATGTTTTTGCGTTGACGACTCAACGTTTGTGTGGTTGGAATCCTATCATTGAGATGCAAACTGTGTGCCTCACTGCTCACAATGGAGAAAACCACTGTCAAGATTGTCTTCAAGCATGTTTTGATGCTGCAGCATGGCAGAATTTACTTTTATATCATGGATAGACAGAACAAACTGGCAACCCAGTAGTCAGCACACTATTTCAGATCATAACTATACGAGTAACAATGCAAAAGATACATTCTGCCTAGTTGGGTAGTTTCCAAAAGAAGTGCTTGGTCTTGTGCAGATTGGTTAATGACAACCCTGTCTCTTTCCCATGAGGAGGCTGCTTCCAAATAAAATGAGGCTTGTACATGTTCCTGACATGGGTTTCAAGCCTGACAGACTGACCACAATACAGGCCCTTATTTGCATACACTGTATTCAAAATTTAATTCTACTGCTTTTTGTGTCTGTAGAATCCAATTTCCTGACATTGATCATACAGCTCCCCCAACTACTGTATTATATTATCCTGACAGCGGCTTCACCCACTATGACAGTGGTTCGATTGGAATCTAGTGGCAAAAATGAACTGTGGACCTTACAAAATGCAGGTTTTACAGCACCTGGTGGCCCCCTGAAATTTAAAACAAGGGCCACATGACATGGCAGTGAACATGGAAGTGGTGGCGGGCAAAGCCCAATATTCAAATGGGCAAGTTTGAAATGGCATTGTAAAGGGATGGGGCATATGTTTTTCACTATATTGCTAACTATTTGGCATGATGGAGGGACCTTTCAAATGTATGAGTGAGACCTCTCCTAAATGTATGATGCAGGGCCACCTGAAGGCCCCTAACAAACTCAGGTTTCATTTCACCTGCTGGCACTCTGCAAATTGTAAGCGAGAGCACCATAATCAGATGGTGGTGGACAGGGTGGTGGTGGTGGGCAAATCCCAAAATTCAAATGGGCATATTTGAATTGGCATTGTAAAGGGATGGTAATATGTATTCCAGTATCTTGCTAACTATTTGGCATGAGGGAGGGACCTCCAAAATGTAGGAGTGAGAGCTCTCCCAAATGTATGATACAGGGCCACCTGAGGGCCCTTACCAAACTCAGGTTTCATGGCACCTGCTGGCCCTCTGAAGATGTCAAGCGAGGGCAACATAATGACATGACGGTGGACATGGTGGTATTGGCGGGTGAAGACCAAAATTCAAATGGGCATGTTTTAACTGACATTGTAAAGGGATGGGGAATATGTATTCCACTATCTTTGGCATGAGAGAGGGACCTCTCAAATGTAGGAGTGAGAGCCCTCACCTACGTTAAAGGAAGAGCTAAAGCCAAAATTCTCCGTGTGAACATATGCTAAAGTGGGGGTATCTTTTTTTTATTTAGCGTTATATACATGTAATTATAAAGGAAAATGTTTCTTAGCATATTTCCCTTTAAATTTTTGGGGGGTTTGGTTTGGTAGGTCTTTTTAGAAATCCGTAAAACTGGGCCAATAGTCTGACAACATTATTCCCAGATACCATATGTGAGTCAGAAAGGCACGCAGGCATCTTTTCTATGCTATTCCCATTTAGTTTTAGCTCTTTCCCATCAATGTCAGTTTTTTCCCATGCTCCCAGACATGTTTATTGGGTCCAGTAGAAAAATATTCTGCTTTTCCATTGACTTGCATTGGATTTGTAATTTGGCATGAATACACGGATATTAGAAATTATTTATGCCAATTTTCCTGAATCTGAATATTTAACTATGCAATCATCAATACTGTTAATGTTTTTGCGTTGACGACTCAACGTTTGTGTGGTTGGAATCCTATCATTGAGATGAAAACTGTGTGCCTCACTGCTCACAATGGAGAAAACCACTGTCAAGATTGTCTTCAAGCATGTTTTGATGCTGCAGCATGGCAGAATTTACTTTTGTATCATGGATAGACAGAACAAACTGGCAACCCAGTAGTCAGCACACTATTTCAGATCATAACTATACGAGTAACAATGCAAAAGATACATTCTGCCTAGTTGGGTAGTTTCCAAAAGAAGTGCTTGGTCTTGTGCAGATTGGTTAATGACAACCCTGTCTCTTTCCCATGAGGAGGCTGCTTCCAAATAAAATGAGGCTTGTACATGTTCCTGACATGGGTTTCAAGCCTGACAGACTGACCACAATACAGGCCCTTATTTGCATACACTGTATTCAAAATTTAATTCTACTGCTTTTTGTGTCTGTAGAATCCAATTTCCTGACATTGATCATACAGCTCCCCCAACTACTGTATTATATTATCCTGACAGCGGCTTCACCCGCTATGACAGTGGTTCGATTGGAATCTAGTGGCAAAAATGAACTGTGGACCTTACAAAATGCAGGTTTTACAGCACCTGGTGGCCCCCTGAAATTTAAAACAAGGGCCACATGACATGGCAGTGAACATGGAAGTGGTGGCGGGCAAAGCCCAATATTCAAATGGGCAAGTTTGAAATGGCATTGTAAAGGGATGGGGCATATGTTTTTCACTATATTGCTAACTATTTGGCATGATGGAGGGACCTTTCAAATGTATGAGTGAGACCTCTCCTAAATGTATGATGCAGGGCCACCTGAAGGCCGCTAACAAACTCAGGTTTCATTTCACCTGCTGGCACTCTGCAAATTGTAAGCGAGAGCACCATAATCAGATGGTGGTGGACAGGGTGGTGGTGGTGGGCAAATCCCAAAATTCAAATGGGCATATTTGAATTGGCATTGTAAAGGGATGGTAATATGTATTCCAGTATCTTGCTAACTATTTGGCATGAGGGAGGGACCTCCAAAATGTAGGAGTGAGAGCTCTCCCAAATGTATGATACAGGGCCACCTGAGGGCCCTTACCAAACTCAGGTTTCATGGCACCTGCTGGCCCTCTGAAGATGTCAAGCGAGGGCAACATAATGACATGACGGTGGACATGGTGGTATTGGCGGGTGAAGACCAAAATTCAAATGGGCATGTTTTAACTGACATTGTAAAGGGATGGGGAATATGTATTCCACTATCTTTGGCATGAGAGAGGGACCTCTCAAATGTAGGAGTGAGAGCCCTCACCTACGTTACATAGTTACATAGTTACATAGTTATTAAGGTTGAAGGAAGACTGTAAGTCCATCTAGTTCAACCCATAGCCTAACCTAACATGCCCTAACATGTTGATCCAGGGGAAGGCAAAAAAAACCCATGTGGCAAAGAGTAACTCCACCATGGGGAAAAAAATTCCTTCCCGACTCCACATACGGCAATCAGACTAGTTCCCTGGATCAACGCCTTATCAAGGAATCTAGTGTATATACCCTGTAACATTATACTTTTCCAGAAAGGTATCCAGTCCCCTCTTAAATTTAATTAATGAATCACTCATTACAACATCATACGGCAGAGAGTTCCATAGTCTCACTGCTCTTACAGTAAAGAATCCGCGTCTGTTATTATGCTTAAACCTTCTTTCCTCCAGACGTAGAGGATGCCCCCTTGTCCCTGTCTCAGGTCTATGATTAAAAAGATCACCAGAAAGGTCTTTGTACTGTCCCCTCATATATTTATACATTAAAATAAGATCACCCCTTAGTCTTCGTTTTTCCAAACTAAATAGCCCCAAGTGTAATAACCTATCTTGGTATTGCAGACCCCCCAGTCCTCTAATAACCTTGGTCGCTACGTTAAAGGAAGAGCTAAAGCCAAAATTCTCCGTGTGAACATATGCTAAAGTGGGGGTATCTTTTTTTTATTTAGCGTTATATACATGTAATTATAAAGGAAAATGTTTCTTAGCATATTTCCCTTTAAATTTTTGGGGGGTTTGGTTTGGTAGGTCTTTTTAGAAATCTGTAAAACTGGGCCAATAGTCTGACAACATTATTCCCAGATACCATATGTGAGTCAGAAAGGCACGCAGGCATCTTTTCTATGCTATTCCCATTTAGTTTTAGCTCTTTCCCATCAATGTCAGTTTTTTCCCATGCTCCCAGACATGTTTATTGGGTCCAGTAGAAAAATATTCTGCTTTTCCATTGACTTGCATTGGATTTGTAATTTGGCATGAATACACGGATATTAGAAATTATTTATGCCAATTTTCCTGAATCTGAATATTTAACTATGCAATCATCAATACTGTTAATGTTTTTGCGTTGACGACTCAACGTTTGTGTGGTTGGAATCCTATCATTGAGATGCAAACTGTGTGCCTCACTGCTCACAATGGAGAAAACCACTGTCAAGATTGTCTTCAAGCATGTTTTGATGCTGCAGCATGGCAGAATTTACTTTTGTATCATGGATAGGTAGAACACACTGGCAACCCAGTAGTCAGCACACTATTTCAGATCATAACTATACGAGTAACAATCATGTTGCATATAGTGCTGCAAGAAGGTGCTCATGGGTCAGTCTCTTTCATGAAGTGTAACTTCACAGTGTGTTGGTGAAGGGATAGCACTCAAGTTTTCTTCCTCCATCCCCTCCTGGACACAATGGACAAAAGAGAGGGAATCATTATCGTCTTCATCTCCTAACTGTTGTGTGTCCATCACCTCTTTCATTTTGTCATTTTCCTTGTCCTTCATCATTTTTTCTTTCCATGGCACCCACCTGTGAGGCGACATACCTGAACTTATAGATATTGTTAACCCTAAATGCATCCTCCCCTTCTTCGTACATTTCTACTGGGACCACCACCACATTGTGGTGAGCCCGGGTTGCGCAGTATGGAAGTATGGAGGTGGTGGAATTCTCACTGCTGTGTTGGAATGTGTGTTTCATTAAGGCAAAAGTTGAGGACGAGATGGAGGCCCTAGAGTAGGTGGAGGAGGCAGAAGCACTGAAAGAAGTGATAAATACAGAGATTTCCAAGACTTTGTGTCTAGTGACATCTTGGTGTCTAGAGCTTTAGTTCTCCATCAGCTGGTGTGTACTAGGTTAGTTCTCCAACCCAAACTATTTAGAAGTTTAGTTCTCCAACCCCTGTTGTCTATTAGTTTATTTCTCCATTTTCTAGTGTGTATTTGCTTTTTTTCTGCAATCATAGCTGTTTAGTAGTGTAGCTCTCCAACCCATGTTGTCTATTAGTTTAGTCATCCATCTAATGGTGTTTAGTGGTTTAGTTCTACAACCTTAGCTGTTTCGTAGTTTTGTTCTCCAACCCCTGTTGTCTAGTAGTTTAGTTATCCATCTTATGGTGTGTAGTGGTTTATTTCTCCATCCCCAAGCGCCCTGCAAGCCTTGGGTATTGCAAGACTTGTGTAGCAGCCCCTTTCCCAACTGTCCCCACAACCACCAGAGTCACCCAGTGCCCAGTCGTCGAGATTTAACTCCCCTGTCCATGCTTGCTCGTCCAGATGTCAGTTTTGAGATGCAACCTGGCAGACATAGAATTTTTCAGGCAATGGGTGATGTTGTCTGCGACTTGCTGCTGTAGTGCAGGCACATCTTTCTTAGAGAAGTAATGGTGACTGGACAACTATCATTGGGGGTCTGTGATGGCCATCAGCTTTCAGAAACCGTCTGTATCCACAAGGCCGAAAGGCTGCTTTTCCATGGCCAACAGATTTAAATGGCCATACAATAATTACAGAGATCTCAGGTAATGAGTCATGCAGAAACAATCACTGTAATCTTTATAGCGAAGAGCACTCAGCTGACCCCTGTTATCCAGACAATGACTCGATTGGGTGACAATCCTCCGAGGAAGCTGTTCAAAATAATTAGCCCTCAGAAAACTAATAATGAGTGAACGGCTTATCCACCTCCAGATTAGAATGTATGGAATATGTGTATATCCCACCGTACGATCACACCGTACGTACACTCCTCACTGCTACTACCCATCCTGCTTTTAACCAAATAACTAACTTCAGGCCGACTGGATGCCATTCTTCTTTCAAGGTTCACACAATAAGGGTCTTCCATCCCCTCTCCCTCAGAGTAGCAGTCATACACCGTCCCCCAGACTTGCTCACTCACGTCCTTGACCACTTTTATGCGTTGCTTCCATACTTCATGTCCTCAGAATTGCCAGCCAATATACTGGGAGACTTAAACAGCCCAAATTCACCAACTGTATCCAGTTTCTATCTCTAGCCACTTCTTGTGGCCTCTCACAACTTTCAACATCTGAGACACATAAAGATGGTAACGGTCCTAATCTGGTTTTTGCTTGGCTCAGTTCAATCTCCTACCTAGATAACTCAGCTCTTACGCTTTTGTCCCCCAAAGAAATTAGGAGTATTGGGCAGCACAGTGGCGCAGTGGTTAGCACTGCAGCCTTGCAGCGCTAGAGTCCTGGGTTCAAACCCCACCATGGACAACATCTGCAAAGAGTTTGTATGTTCTCTCCGTGTTTGCATGGGTTTCATCCGGGTACTCCGGTTTCCTCCCACATTCCAAAGACATACAGATAGGGAATTTAGATTGTGAGCACCAACGGGGACAGTATTGATAATGTGTGCACACTGTAAAGCGCTGCGGAATATGTTAGCGCTATATAAAAATAAAGATTATTATTATTATTATAACTTAGACATTTTTAGGTACTAAACACATCTGTTTAGGGCAGCCTATCAAAGTCATTTATATATATATATATATATATTGCCTATTCTCTACTTCTCTAAACATAATTCACCATCAAACTCAATCGTACCCAAAAGCCTCAAGCAGCATTTTTCTACCCCCATTTCCTCAAGATGGCTGGACCATCATTGTAAATAAGCACCTGTACTTTTTGTCACCCCCACTTTATTGTAGATTGCAAACTCAGATTGCAGGGTCATCATTATTTTTGTTTTAATTGTTTGATTTTCTTAAACTTTATAACTTTTGACTGTTTTATATGAACTGCTGACGAATATGTTTGCGATATATAAATAAAAGTTATTATATAATTAATATAATTATATATTATTATTAGTAGATTGAAGATGGTGAAGTTCAAGCTGTTAGCTTTGCCATGTGCATGAGGAAACAATCTATTACGTGAGAACAACTGCATAAACGAAGGCTCCCTGCTATGCTGACACATGGTGGAGTATGGAGAACACAACAAGCTGCTGGACTGAGAGAGAGGTGCAGGCAGAGATATTACGGTGAATTGAGAAAGATGGGGTGTGCTTGTATTGTAAAATCAGTCAAAAACAGCAGGCATGCCCACTTCCATATCTGTTAACGTCTGTTGACAAGGGTGTTTGCATTCTGCTTGGACCCTACTTTGTCCAGCCTTAGATCAAGCTGAAATAAAATTTGGCCATTGGTGCAGATGATTTCCTCCTCTTGAATTTGTGAACCTTTGGAGTACACTTCCGATGGCCATGGCATAGAATGTTCATTGGTGGTTCCTAACTGTCAGTTGCATGGTTGGAGAGCTGTGATGTAGAGAAGAACAAACGTAATTGTGGTGCCACCATTGAGGACTGAACTGTGTATGATGTTAAGGGGGAGGAAGAGGAGCAGGAGCCACTTGATGCAGCGCTTGCCATTTTCTGGAGCTCATGTTCTCTCTGGCCCTTTTCTACAAAGCGTACCGGTGTGCGGCTGCCAAAGAAAGGGAGTGGAGTAGCCCGACCAGTAGCAGAAGTTGTAAAAATGAGGCACAATTGCTCACTGCAGCAAAACAAACCTCCTTCTCAACCATCATATCATACCTGTCTCACAACCCTATACAGCTATTCAGTACTTTCAATTCTCTCCTCTGTCCACCATCTCCCCCTCCCTCTCCTCTCATCTCAGCTGAAGACTTTGCCTCACCACCTGTAAACTTGACCCAATAACGTCCCACCTCATTCCACACCTTACCACAGTCTTCATCCCAAGCCTAATCTGTCACTAACAACTGGTGTTTTCCCTCTTGAATGAAACATACTTCGATCACACTCATCCTCAAAAAGCCCACCCTTGACACATCATCTGTGTCTACCTATTGCCCCATCTCATTTCTCCCGTATGCCTCCAAACTACTGGAACAACAAATCAATTTTGAACTGCATTCCCACTTTTCCTCTTGCTCCATCTTTGACTGATTACAGTCTGGCTTCAGACCGCAACATTCCACTGAAACTGCCCTGACAAAAGTCACCAACTACTCCCAACTGACAACCGCCAAATGAAAGTGATGTGAGTTTGTCTTCCTCCTTCTTCTGGACCTGGCATCTGCCTTTGACACAGTGCACCATTCCCTCTAACTACAGACTTTCTGATCTCTTACCGTCATAGACTTGGCCCTTTGTAGGATCTCCTCGTATCTAACAGACAGGACATTCATTGTCTCCCACTCACACACCACCTCCTCATCTCGCCCCATGTGTGTCGATGTCCCCCAAAGTTCAATTGCAGGCTGGGGCACTATGCTTAGGGGGTGCGCGCACTCCCGCTCTCTTAAGGGGACCGCTCATGTCAACCAAAGGCATTCCCAGCCTAAAGCTGGGCAAAACCTTCCATTTAAGACTTCTCCAAAATGGAAGTGCCTACGTTGTTAGCTTGCCTTGCATGCTAGCTAGTTGTCTGGTTCCCCAGGTCCACCCATCTGCTTGTCTAACCTATACCCATCTGATCGTACCTGTCTATGCTCTACTGTCAATCAGCCAGTCCAGATAGCAGCTGAAAGTGCCAATCTGTCTAACTTCCAGTCCAGGCCGCACCTGCCAGTGCTTTTCTGTTCCTCAGTCAGTCCCATCTGCACTTATGGTTCCAGTGTCCCTACAGTGCCTGCCTACATTCATCATCCCTCCTTCAGGCTATAGCAGCCTACCCACAGTAGGGGTTCAGTTGCGACCCTCTGTAGGTCAGCCCTGGAGTAGCACCTGGTGCCACCTCCTTGTTCCTCCTTCTCACAGTGATCACTTGCTGCCACTTTTCTGAGTTGGGATTTGGTAGACCACATATTTACACCCCTCCAGTATTTATGAGGAATACAGCACAGTTGTTTCACCACAGTCTCCATCTGCTGGGTTGGCTGTAGTGTAAGAGGTGTCAGTCCCTATTATACTATTTCTAGTGTGGTGAAATTGATGCCACTTTGTTGGTGTCTGCCACTAATTTTTGTAAATGTGTTGCCTCTGCTTGGGTCTCGTTCAAGTGTGTTGCCTGTAGAAGTAGGCCTCCAAAACCATCAGGTGTACACTGAATTGGTGTCAACTACCTGTGTTACTACTTTCCTTAGATTTCTCTAACAATAGTAGTCTATGAAACTGATATTTTTGCCATTCATGAGTGTGGCTGTGCATGAAAGCATTTTGAGCTGTTGCATGTGGTATCTCACCCACCTTGTCTTACTTCGACCTTTAATTCAAAGCTATATATGCTGACCCAGACCCCAATACCTCATGTATGGCTGATTGCTGCTGTGTCATGCTACAATTTGTACTGTGGGTAAATTGAGGCCACTTTCCTGGTGTCTCACCCTTGATGTGTTTTGGCAGCTTTTCAGCCTGTTTGAAGGTTTTGTGCATGCATTTGTTTTTGCCTCCCATTGACTTGAATGGTGTTCAGTTCGGCGAATAAATCTGAAAATATTGCAAGTTCAGCAATCGTAATACGAAGCTAAAATTGAAATATTTGCTCATCTCTTCTGATAATGCCAGCCCTGAATTATAAGAGCAGTTACTGAGGTTAGATGGATAGTAAAATGTTGACATTATCACAACACAGCAAATTGTCATTCTCACTGCATGATTACAGAGGAGGTGAAGAGAAGGCTAGAGCATGAGTTCTCCTCTAGGTTGAAATCAGAGTAGAGTTTCTATTAATAGGGCCTCTATACTCCCCCTATGTATGTAGCATAGTGTGTGTGTGTTATGTAACATAAAGTGTGTGTGTACCAATGAGTGTGTGTTTTGCCTAGTTTGTATGTGTATAACATACACTGTGTGTAGTAAAGACTTTGTGTGTTTATGTGTATGAGTGTGTGTACAGTGGGAAAAATAAGTATTTGATCACTAAGTTTTCCCACTGACATAGACATGAACAGTCTATAATTTTAAGGGTAGGTTAATTTTAACATTAAGAGATAGAATATCAAAAATAAAATCCAGAAAACCACATTGTAAAAATTATATAAATTTATTTGCATTTTGAGGCAGAAATAAGTAATAATAATAGTAATAATTTATCCCTCTGGCAAAACGAAACTTAACCCCTTTCTGACATCGGACGTACTATCCCGTCGAGGTGGGGTGGGCCCCCATGACCACGGACGGGATAGTACGTCCAGCGCGATCGGCGGCGCTCACGGGGGGAGCGCGGCCGATCGCGGCCGGGTGTCAGCTGCCTATCGCAGCTGACATCCGGCACTATGTGCCAGGAGCGGTCACGGACCGCTCCCGGCACATTAACCCCTGGCACACCACGATCAAACATGATCGCAATGTGCCGGCGGTGCAGGGAAGCATCGCGCAGGGAGGGGGCTCCCTGCGGGCTTCCCTGAGCCCCCCGCAGCAACGCGATGTGATCGCGTTGCTGTGAGGGTCTTACCTCCCTCCCTGCCTGCTCCAGACCTGGATCCAAGATGGCCGCGGATCCGGGTCCTGCAGGGAGGGAGGTGGCTTCACAGAAGCCTGCTCAGAGCAGGCACTGTGAAGCAGCCTGCGCTTCTCTCAGATCGGTGATCTGTCAGAGTGCTATGCAAACTGGCAGATCACCGATCTGTATTGTCCCCCCCTGGGGCAAAGTAAAAAAGTTTAAAAAAAAATTTCCAAATGTGTAAAAAAAAAATAAAAAATATTCCAAAATAATGAAAAAAAAAAAATATTATTCCCATAAATATATTTCTTTATCTAAATAATAAAAAAAAACAATAAAAGTACACATATTTAGTATCGCCGCGTCCGTAACGACCCGACCTATAAAACTGGCCCACTAGTTAACCCCTTCAGTAAACACCGTAAGAAAAAAAAAAAAAAACGAGGCAAAAAACAACGCTTTATTATCATACCGCCGAACAAA
The DNA here is from genome assembly GCF_051348905.1 of Ranitomeya variabilis. Classification (NCBI taxonomy): domain Eukaryota; kingdom Metazoa; phylum Chordata; class Amphibia; order Anura; family Dendrobatidae; genus Ranitomeya; species Ranitomeya variabilis. The sequence continues at coordinate 131,629,114 of NC_135234.1, read as the reverse complement.
AAGTGGAATAACACGCGATCAAAAAGACAGATATAAATAACCATGGTACTGCTGAAAGCGTCATCTTGTCCCGCAAATAACGAGCTGCCATACAGCATGATCAGCAAAAAAATAAAAAAGTTATAGTCTTGAGAATAAAGTGATGCAAAAATAATTATTTTTTCCATAAAATAGTTTTTATCGTATAAAAGCGCCAAAACATAAAAAAATAATATAAATGAGGTATCGCTGTAATCATACTGACCCGACGAATAAAACTGCTTTATCAATTTTACCAAACGCGGAACGGTATAAACGCCTCCCCCAAAAGAAATTCATGAATAGCTGGTTTTTGGTCATTCTGCCTCACAAAAATCGGAATAAAAAGCGATCAAAAAATGTGACGTGCCCAAAAATGTTACCAATAAAAACGACAACTCGTCCCGCAAAAAACAAGACCTCACATGACTCTGTGGACCAAAATATGGAAAAATTATAGGTCTCAAAATGTGGAGACGCAAAAACTTTTTTGCTATAAAAAGCGTCTTTCAGTGTGTGACGGCTGCCAATCATAAAAATCCGCTAAAAAACTCGCTATAAAAGTAAATCAAACCCCCCATCATCACCCCCTTAGTTAGGGAAAAATAAAAAAAATGTATTTATTTCCATTTTCCCATTAGGGCTAGGGTTAGGGTTAGGGTTGGGGCTAGGGTTAGGGCTAGGGTTAGGGCTAGGTCTAGGGTTAGGGCTAGGGTTAGAGCTAGGGTTGGGGCTAGGGTTAGGGCTAAGGTTAAGGCTAGGTCTAGGGTTAGGGCTAGGGTTAGAGCTAGGGTTAGGGTTGGGGCTAGGGTTAGGGCTAGGGTTAGGGCTAGGGTTAGGGCAAGGGTTGGGGCTAGGGTTAAGGCTACAGTTAGGGTTGGGGCTAAAGTTACGGTTAGGGTTTAGATTACATTTACGGTTGGGAATAGGGTTGGGATTAGGGTTAGGGGTGTGTCAGGGTTAGAGGTGTGGTTAGGGTTACTGTTGGGATTAGGGTTAGGGGTGTGTTTGGATTAGGGTTTCAGTTATAATTGGGGGTTTTCCACTGTTTCGGCACATCAGCGGCTCTCCAAACGCGACATGGCGTCCGATCTCAATTCCAGCCAATTCTGCGTTGAAAAAGTAAAACAGTGCTCCTTCCCTTCCGAGCTCTCCCGTGTGCCCAAACAGGGGTTTACCCCAACATATGGGGTATCAGCGTACTCAGGACAAATAGGACAACAACCTTTGGGGTCCAATTTCTCCTGTTACCCTCGGGAAAATACAAAACTGGGGGCTAAAAATAATTTTGGTGGGAAAAAATTTTTGTTTTATTTTTACGGCTCTGCATTATAAACTTCTGTGAAGCCCTTGGTGGGTCAAAGCGCTCACCACACATCTAGATAAGTTCCTTAGGGGGTCTACTTTCCAACATGGTGTCACTTGTGGGGGGTTTCTACTGTTTAGGTACATTAGGGGCTCTGCAAACGCAATGTGACGCCTGCAGACCATTCCATCTAAGTCTGCATTCCAAATGGCGCTCCTTCCCTTCCGAGCCCTTCCATGCGTCCAAACGGTGGTTCCCCCCCACATATGGGGTATCAGAGCACTCAGGACAAATTGGACAACAACTTTTGGGATCCAATTTCTCCTGTTACCCTTGGGAAAATACAAAACTGGGGGCTAAAAAATAATTTTTGTGGGAAAAAAATTTTTGTTTTATTTTTACGGCTCTGCATTATAAACTTCTGTGAAGCCCTTGGTGGGTCAAAGCGCTCACCACACATCTAGATAAGTTCCTTAGGGGGTCTACTTTCCAACATGGTGTCACTTGTGGGGGGTTTCTACTGTTTAGGTACATTAGGGGCTCTGCAAACGCAATGTGACGCCTGCAGACCATTCCATCTAAGTCTGCATTCCAAATGGCGCTCCTTCCCTTCCGAGCCCTTCCATGCGTCCAAACGGTGGTTCCCCCCCACATATGGGGTATCAGAGCACTCAGGACAAATTGGACAACAACTTTTGGGATCCAATTTCTCCTGTTACCCTTGGGAAAATACAAAACTGGGGGCTAAAAAATAATTTTTGTGGGAAAAAAATTTTTGTTTTATTTTTACGGCTCTGCATTATAAACTTCTGTGAAGCCCTTGGTGGGTCAAAGCGCTCACCACACATCTAGATAAGTTCCTTAGGGGGTCTACTTTCCAAAATGGTGTCACTTGTGGGGAGTTTCTACTGTTTAGGTACATTAGGGGCTCTGCAAACGCAATGTGACACCTGCAGACCATTCCATCTAAGTCTGCATTCCAAATGACACTCCTTCCTTTCCAAGCCCTCCCATGCGCCTAAACAGTGGTTCTCCCCACATATGGTGTATCATCGCACTCAGGACAACTTGGACAACAAATTTTGGGGTCCAATTTCTCCTGCTACCCTCGGGAAAATACAAAACTGGGGGCTAAAAAAATAATTTTTGTGGCAAAAAATTTTTGTTTTATTTTTACGACTCTGCATTATAAACTTCTGTGAAGCCCTTGGTGGGTCAAAGCGCTCAAAACACATCTAGATAAGTTCCTTAGGGGGTCTACTTTCCAAAATGTTGTCACTTGTGGGGGGTTTCAATGTTTAGGCACATCAGTGGCTCTCCAAAGGCAACATGGCGTCCCATCTCAATTCCTGTCAATTTTGCATTGAAAAGTCAAACGGTGCTACTTCCCTTCCGAGCTCTCCCATGCGCCCAAACAGTGGTTTACCCCCACATATGGGGTATCAGCGTACTCAGGACAAATTGTACAACAACTTTTGGGGTCCAATTTCTTCTCTTACCCTTGGAAAAATAAAAAATTGGGGGTGAAAATATAATTTTTGTGAAAAAATATGATTTTTTATTTTTACGGTTCTGCATTATAAACTTCTGTGAAGCACTTGGTGGGTCAAAGTGCTCACCACACCTCTAGATAAGTTCCTTAGGGGGTCTACTTTCCAAAATGGTGTCACTTGTGGGGGGTTTCAATGTTTAGGCACATCAGGGGCTCCCCAAACGCAACATGGCGTCCCATCTCAATTCCAGTCAATTTTGCATTGAAAAGTCAAATGGCGCTCCTTCGCTTCCGAGCTCTGTCATGCGCCCAAACAGTGGTTTACCCCCACATATGGGGTATCAGCGTACTCAGGACAAATTGTACAACAACTATTGGGGTCCAATTTCTTCTCTTACCCTTGGAAAAATAAAAAATTGGGGGTGAAATGATAATTTTTGTGAAAAAATATGATTTTTTATTTTTACGGTTCTGCATTATAAACTTCTGAGAAGCACTTGGTGGGTCAAAGTGCTCACCACACCTCTAGATAAGTTCCATAGGGGGTCTACTTTCCAAAATGGGGTCACTTGTGGGGGGTTTCAATGTTTAGGCACATCAGGGGCTCCCCAAACGCAACATGGCGTCCCATCTCAATTCCAGTCAATTTTGCATTGAAAAGTCAAATGGCGCTCCTTCGCTTCCGAGCTCTGTCATGCGCCCAAACAGTGGTTTACCCCCACATATGGGGTATCGGCGTACTCAGGACAAATTGTACAACAACTTTTGGGGTCCATTTTCTCCTGTTACCCTTGGTAAAATAAAACAAATTGGAGCTGAATTAAATTTTTTGTGAAAAAAAGTTAAATGTTCATTTTTATTTAAACATTCCAAAAATTCCTGTGAAGCACCAGAAGGGTTAATAAACTTCTTGAATATGGTTTTGAGCACCTTGAGGGGTGCAGTTTTTAGAATGGTGTCACACTTGGGTATTTTCTATCATATAGACCCCTCAAAATGACTTCAAATGAGATGTGGTCCCTAAAAAAAAATGGTGTTGTAAAAATGAGAAATTGCTGGTCAACTTTTAACCCTTATAACTCCCTAACAAAAAAAAATTTTGGTTCCAAAATTGTGCTGATGTAAAGTAGACATGTGGGAAATGTTACTTATTAAGTATTTTGTGTGACATATCTCTGTGATTTAATTGCATAAAAATTCAAAGTTGGAAAATTGCGAAATTTTAAAAATTTTCGACAAATTTCCGTTTTTTTCACAAATAAACGCAGGTACTATCACAGAATTTTTACGACTATCATGAAGGACAATATGTCACGAGAAGACAATGTCAGAATCACTGGGATTCGTTGAAGCGTTCCAGAGTTATAACCTCATAAAGGGACAGTGGTCAGAATTGTAAAAATTGGCCCGGTCATTAACGTGCAAACCACCCTTGGGGGTGAAGGGGTTAATACTTGCCAAGCACAGCAGTCAGATGTTTTTTGTAGTTGATGATGAGTTTACGCACATGTCAGGAGGAATTTTGATCCACTGCTCTTTGCAGATCATCTCTAAATCATTAAGATTTTGAGGCTGTTGCTTGGCAACTCGGAGCTTCAACTCCCTCCACAAGTTTTCTATGGGATAAAGGTCTGGAGACTGGCAAGGCCACTCCATGACCTTAATGTGCTTCTTTTTGAGCCACTCCTTTGTTGCCTTGGCTACATGTTTTGGGTCACTGTCTTGTTGGAAGACCCAGCCACTACCCATTTTTAATGTCCTGGCGGAGGGAAGGAGCTATTCACTCAGGATTTTATGGTACATGGCTCCATCCATTCTCCCATTGATGCAGTGAAGTAGTCTTGTGCCCTTAGCAGAGAAACACCTCCAAAACACAATGTTTCCACCTCCATGCTTGACAGCAGGAACAGTGTTCTTTGGGTCATAGGCAGCATTTATCTTCCTCCAAACATGATGAATTTAGTTAATGCTAAAGACCTCAATTTTTGTCTCATCTGACCACAGCATCTTCTCTCAATCACTCGCAGAGTCATCCATGTATTAATTGACAAACTTAAGATGAGTCTGCACTAGTGTTGAGCATTCCGATACCGCAAGTATCGGGTATCGGCCGATACTTGCGGGTATCGGAATTCCGATACCGAGATCCGATACTTTTGTGGTATCGGGTATCGGTATCGAAACAACATTAATGTAAAAATGTGTAAAAGAGAGAATTAAAATAAAAAATATTGCTATACTCACCTCTCCGACGCAGCCTGCACCTTACCGAGGGAAGCGGCAGCGTTCTTTGTTTAAAATTTGCGCTTTTCTTTCCTTTACGTGAAGTCCCGGCTTGTGATTGGTTGCGTCGCAGTCACATGGGCGACACAACCAATCACAGCAAGCCGTGACGTAATTTCAGGTCCTTAAGGATTTTAAAATTACGTCCCGGCTTTGTGATTGGTTGCGTCGCAGTCACATGGGCGACGCAACCAATCACAGCAAGCCGTGACGTAATTTCAGGCCCTTAAGGATTTTAAAATTACGTCCCGGCTTTGTGATTGGTTGCGTCGCAGTCACATGGGCGACGCAACCAATCACAAGCCGTGACGTCACGGGAGGCTGGACACGCGCGCATTTTAAAATGCGCGCTTGTCCAGCCTCCCGTGACGTCCCGGCTTGTGATTGGTTGCGTCGCGGTCAACCAATCACAAGCCGGGAGGCTGGACACACGCGCATTTTAAAAATGCGCGCGTGTCCAGCCTCCCGGCTTGTGATTGGTTGACCGCGACGCAACCAATCACAAGCCGGGACGTCACGGGAGGCTGGACAAGCGCGCATTTTAAAATGCGCGCGTGTCCAGCCTCCCGGCTTGTGATTGGTTGACCGCGATGCAACCAATCACAAGCCGGGACGTCACGGGAGGCTGGACAAGCGCGCATTTTAAAATGCGCGCGTGTCCAGCCTCCCGTGACGTCACGGCTTGTGATTGGTTGCGTCGCCCATGTGACTGCGACGCAACCAATCACAAAGCCGGGACGTAATTTTAAAATCCTTAAGGGCCTGAAATTACGTCACGGCTTGCTGTGATTGGTTACGTCGCCCATGTGACTGCGACGCAACCAATCACAAAGCCGGGACGTAATTTTAAAATCCTTAAGGACCTGAAATTACGTCACGGCTTGCTGTGATTGGTTGCGTCGCCCATGTGACTGCGACGCAACCAATCACAAAGCCGGGACTTCACGTAAGGAAAGAAAAGCGCGAATGTTAAGCAAACATTGCTGCCGGTTCCCTCGGAGAGGTGAGTATAGCAATATTTTTTATTTTAATTCTTTCTTTTACACATTAATATGGTTCCCAGGGCCTGAAGGAGAGTTTCCTCTCCTTCAGACCCTGGGAACCATCAGGAATACCGTCCGATACTTGAGTCCCATTGACTTGTATTGGTATCGGGTATCGGTATCGGATTGGATCCGATACTTTGCCGGTATCTGCCGATACTTTCCGATACCGATACTTTCAAGTATCGGACGGTATCGCTCAACACTAGTCTGCACATGTGCTTTCTTGAGCAGGGGGACCTTGCAGGCACTGCAGGATTTTAAACCTTTACAGCGTAATGTGTTACCATTTACCAATGGTTTTCTTGGTGACTGTGTCCCAGCTTCCTTGAGATTATTAACAAATTCCCCCATGTGTTACAAATGGTTTTCTTGGTGACTGTGGTCCCAGCTGCCTTGAGATCATTAACAAAATCCACAAATGTAGTTTTAGGCTGATCTCTCCCTTCCTCATGATCAAGGATACCCCACGAGGTGAGATTTTGCATGGTGCCCCAGATCAATGCCAATTGACAGTCATTTTGTATTTCTTCCATTTTCTTACTATTGCACAAACAGTTGTCTCCTTCTCACCCAGCGTCTTACTTATGGTTTTGTAGCCCATTCCAGCTTTGTGCAGGTCTGTGATCTTGTCTCTGACATCCTTGTAAAACTCTTTGGTCTTACCCATGTTGTTGAGGTTAGCGTCTGACTGACTGAGTCTGTGGACAGGAGTCTTTTATAAAGGTGACTATGTAAGACAGCTGTCTTTAATGCAGGTAAAAAGTTGATTAGGAGCGACTAACTGGTTTGTAGAAGCCAGAACTCTTAATGGTTGGTAGGGGTTCAAATACTTATTTCTCACTGCAAGATACAAATACATTTATTTATTTTATACAATATGATTTTCTGGATTTTATTTTTCATAATCTATCTCTCAATGTTAACATTAACCTAAGTTAAAATTAAAAAAATAAAATTAACCCTTAAAATTATAGACTGTTCATGTGTTTGTTATTGGGCAAACTTACAAAATCAGCAAGGCATAAAATACTTATTTCCCCCACTGTATGTCTGTAACATAGACTGTGTGCAGGTGATATGTAATATTCATAGAAAATAAAGAACTAACAAACTAAGACATCTTTTCACTTAGATATTTTTCTACAACAAATAAATTGCAAAAATGCAGAAAAGTAAAACTGACAGTGTTTCATTATGAGCACAAAAAACAGAAAAATATACCAATGACTTTGTCTCGAAAAGTTGTTTGTAGATTTTTGACAACTTAATAAGAATTTCTAACAGTCTCCCAATATGACTTCATAGGCATTTGGTAATAAAAATCGTCTTTCAACCATGTAATTATTCAAATTATCTCACATGCTACATTTCCTGTTTGATCTTCATTTCATATGCTAATCACCCCTTTAAAGTAGGCAATGGAGCAAGGAAATATTTCTGACTTGTCACTGCACAATATTTGACAGCACAGTGCTTAGAAACTTTAGAATAAGAATAAAGTAACATCACACAGTTCCTGATAAGATGTGTGAATTTACGTGTCTATCAATATGACTGATTTACATGTGAACGTGATTTTTCTGCTAATTATTTTTATGGTGTTTTTATTTTATATTACAGCTAATTCCATTAAGTGGTATCAGCTGTAAGAAACACTCTGAGAAAATAATATAAAAGATTGCAGTCCTTTATTTTTGTTAATTGTGACTACAATGTGAGCACCTGTTTGCTTTCATTCTCCTTCTGTCTTCTTTCTGCCTGAGTGTTATCCCACAATGAAGTAGGGGTGAATTGAAACTCTGAGTCCTTAGCTAACTACAGTAGATCAATGTTTTTTTTTTATAACAGCAACATAAGATGAGCATGCTAATTTCGTGGGTGGATCTCTTGTCTGCTAATGTGACGCTGTGAGCAAGAACAAAGTTGTTTGTGACGAGAGAATAGAGAGCAGTGGGAAGCTATAGACAGACAGTGAGCAATTCACCAAAGTTGAATAGTTAAACCATATGAGAAAAATCAAACTAAAAGAATATAAACTCATCCAGTTACTTGAATAATTTACATTGTACAGTTCTAGCTACATTTTGAATGCAAATATTGAACCTAAATTAAAATACTGTACATTGCCTATACTGAATTAGCTAAAGCACAATTTCAACTGTTTGCAGCAAATAATAGTATTCATGTAAGTTTATTTTCATCAGTTTAGGTAGGAGATTTAGTTCATGGCCTTGAAGGCATGCCAAACTATTTTACCTATCAAAATAATGTTAACCCTAAGAAAATCAGACAAACCTTATTAAAAGTCAAAATGTTCCATTAGGTGCTTGTAGTATCCATCATTTAACCCCTTAACGACCGCCGATACGCCTTTTAACGGCAGCCGCTAAGGGTACTTAAACCACAGCGCCGTTAATTAACGGCGCTGTGGAAAAAGTGAATAGCGCCCCCCAGAGTCGGATTTTCTCTGGGATCTCGGTTGCCGAGAGTAGCCGAGACCCCAGAGAACATGATTCGGGGGGTTTTTACCGACCCCCGAGTTGCGATCGCCGGTAATTAACCGTTTACCAGCGGTCGCAACAAAAAAAAAATGCGATTTGCCATTTAATTTCTCTGTCCTCCGATGTGATCGCACATCGGAGGACAGAGAAATAGTGTCCCCGATGGCCCCCAATAGCCCCCCAATACTCACCTATTTCCCGATGGGCACCGCCATCTTTTTTCCGGGAAAAAATGGCGGGCGCATGCGCAGTGCGCCCGCCGCCCGGCACCCGGAAGATCTTTGGGGTCTCGGCTGCCGGGGGTAGCCGAGACCCCAAAGAACATGATCGGGGTCGGTTTTTACCGACCCCTGTTTTGCGATCGCCGGTAATTAACTGTTTACCGGCGACTGCAAAAAAAAAAAAAAAAAAGCGATCTGTAATTCTCTGTCCTCTGATGTGATCGCACATCAGAGGACAGAGAAATAGGGGGGTTCGGGGACCCTATCATACTCACCCGGTGTCCCCGGGTCCTCCTGCGACTCCTCTTGCCGGCCGGCTTCTTCCTCTGCAAAGAAAATGGTGGGCGCATGCGCAGTGCGCCCGCCATCTGCTGCCATCTGCCGGCCAGCAGGAGAGACGAGTTGGGGCTAAAATTAGGGTTAGGGTTAGGGCTAGGGTTAGGGTTAGGGCTAGGGTTAGGGTTAGGGCTAGGGTTAGGGTTAGGGTTAGGGCTAGAGTTAGGGCTAGGGTTAGGGCTAGGGTTAGGGCTAGGGTTGGGGCTAAATTTAGGGTTAGGGCTAGGGTTAGGGTTAGGCTACTTTCACGCTAGCGTTTTTTGGCTTCCGTCGCAATGCGTCGTTGGAGAAAAAACGCATCCTGCAAAAGTGCTTGCAGGATGCGTTTTTTCTCCATTGACTTGCATTAGCGACACATTGCGACGGATTGCCACACGTCGCATCCGTCGTTCGACGGATGCGTCGTGCTTTGGCGGACCGTCGGCACAAAAAAAAGCTACATGTAACTTTTTTTGTGCGACGTGTCTGCCATTTCCGACCGCGCATGCGTGGCCGGAACTCCGCCCCCACCTCCCCGCACCTCACAATGGGGCAGCGGATGCGTTGAAAAAACAGAATCCTCTGCACCTGTTGTGCGGCGCTTACAACGCTAGCGTCAGTACGTCGGCCCGACACACTGCGATGGGCCGAGTACGACGCTAGTGTGAAAGTAGCCTTAGGCTTCTTTCACACTTGCGTCGGTATGGGGCGGTCGCAATGCGTCAGCCCGACGTACCGACGCACGTTGTGAAAATTGTGCACAATGTGGGCAGTGGATGCAGTTTTTCAATGCATCCGCTGCCCAGTCTATGTCTTGGGGAGGAGGGGGCAGAGTTACGGCCATGCATGCGCGGAAATGGCGGACGCGATGTACAAAAAAAAATTACATTGAACTTTTTTTGTGACGACGGTCCGCCAAAACACAACGGATCCAGTGCACGATGGACGCGACGTGTGGCCATCCGTCGGTAATACAAGTCTATGGGCAAAAAAGGCATCCTGTGGGCACATTTGCAGGATCCGTTTTTTGTTCAAAACGACGGATTGTGACGGATGCCACACGACGCAAGTATGAAAGTAGCCTTAGGGTTAGGGTTGGGGCTAGGTTAGGGGCTAAAATTCACTACTCTGCATTATAAACTTCTGTGATGCACTTGGGCATTCAAAGTTCTCACTACACATCTAGATAAGTTCCATGGGGGGTCTAGTTTCCAAAATGGGGTCACTTGTGGGGGGTTTCTACTGTTTAGGCACATCAGGGGCTCTCCAAACGCGACATGGCGTCCGATCTCAATTCCAGTCAATTTTGCATTGAAAAGTCAAATGGCGCTCCTTTGCTTCCGAGCTCAGCCATGCGCACAAACAGTGGTTTACCCCCACATATCGGGTGTCGGCGTACTCAGGATAAATTGTACAACAACTTCTGGGGTCCATTTTCTCCTGTTACCCTTGGTAAAATAAAAATTTGGAGGCAAAAAGATCATTTTTGTAGAAAAAATGCGATTTTTTTATTTTCACGGCTCTACGTTATAAACTTCTGTGAAGCACCTGGGGGTTTAAAGTGCTCACCACACATCTAGATAAGTTCCTTAAGGGGTCTAGTTTCCAAAATAGTGTCATTTGTGGGGAATTTCCACTGTTTAGGCACATCAGGGGCTCTCCAAACGTGACATGGCGTCCGATCTCAATTCCAGCCAATTCTACATTGAAAAAGTAAAACGACACTCCTTCTCTTCCAAGCTCTGCGGTGCGCCCAAACAGTGGTTTACCCCCACATATGGGGTATCGACATACTCAGGAGAAATTGCACAACAACTTTTGTGGTCTAATTTCTCCTGTTACCCTTGTGAAAATAAAAATTTGGGGGCAAAAAATCATTTTTGTAGAAAAAATGCAATTTTTTATTTTCACAGCTCTACGTTATAAACTTCTGTGAAGCACTTGGGGGTTCAAAGTGCTCACCACACATCTAGATAAGTTCTTTAAGGGGTCTAGTTTCCAAAATGGTGTCACTTGTGGGGGGGTTCTACTGTTTAGGCACATTAGGGGCTCTCCAAACGCGACATGGCGTCCGATCTCAATTCCAGCCAATTCTGCATTGAAACAGTCAAACGGCGCTCCTTCACTTCCAAGCTCTGTGGTGCGCCCAAACAGTGGTTTACCTCCACATATGGGGTATCGGCGTACTCAGGAGAAATTGCACAACAAAATTTGTGGTTACATTTCTGTTTTTACACTTGTGAAAATTAAAAAAAATGGTTCTGAATTAAAATGTTTGCAAAAAAAAGTTAAATGTTCATTTTTTTCTTCCACATTGTTTCAGTTCCTGTGAAGTACGTAAAGGGTTAATAAACTTCTTGAATGTGGTTTTGAGCAGCTTGAGGGGTGCAGTTTTTAGAATGGTGTCACACTTGGTTATTTTCTATCATATAGACCCCTCAAAATGACTTCAAAGGTGATGTGGTCCCTAAAAAAAACATGGTGTTGTAAAAATGAGAAATTGCTGGTCAACTTTTAACCCTTATAACTCCCTAACAAAAAAAAATTGGTTTCCAATATTGTGCTGATGTAAAGTGGACATGTGGGAAATGTTATTTATTAACTATTTTTCGTGACATATCTCTCTGATTTAAGGGCATAAAAATACAAAGTTTGAAAATTGCAAAATTTAAAAAATGTTCGCCATATTTCCGTTTTTTTCATAAATAATCGCAAGTAATATCGAAGAAATGTTACCATTATCTTGAAGTACAATATGTCACGAAAAAACAGTCTCAGAATCAGCGGGATCCGATAAAGCGTTCCAGAGTTATAACCTCATAAAGTGACAGTGGTCAGAATTGTAAAAATTGGCTTGGTCATTAAGTACCAAATTGGCTCTGTCACTAAGGGGTTAAAGGATCAGGTACTGTGTTGTGGCTTTTGTTAATAAAGGACCCCAAGATGCAAGTGATAAAAGTGATTAAACCCCTTAGTGCCCGAGCCAAATTTTTGAAATCTGACCCAATTTTTTGAAATCTGAGCAGTGTCACTTTATGTGGTAATAACTCTGGAATTCTTCATCAAATCCCAGTGATTTTGAGATTGTTGTTTTGGTGGCACATTATAACTATAATCATTATAATTATAATGGTTAAAAATGTGCAATTTTTTTTTTATACCTATCAGGCTGCCGTCACACTAGCAGTATTTGGTCAGTATTTTACATCAGTATTTGTAGCCAAAACCAGGAGTGGAACAATTAGAGGAAAAGTATAATAGAAACATATGCACCACTTCTGCATTTATCACCCACTCCTGGTTTTGGCTTACAAATACTGATGTAAAATACTGACCAAATACTGCTAGTGTGATGGCAGCCTAATCCAGACAGTCATATCTCAGAAAAAAAAACATTTCCCACATGTTTACTTTACATCAGCACCATTTGTAAAATGTTATTTTATTTTGTTTGCATCTTAGGAGGTTTAAAAATGTAGCAGTAATTTTTTTGTTTGTTTTTCAAGGAAATGCACAAAATTTATTTTTTTAGGGACCTATTGAGGTTTGAAGTGACTTTGAGTGTCCCATATATCAGAAGACCCACAAAAGTAAGGCTGGTTTCACACTTGTGTTTGGCTGGTCTGCGTGTGGCTTCAAACATCCTCCGTAATGTTGTGTTCCTGTGCTGTCGGCGGGCACATCAAAATGCCACATGCGGATGCATCCACATACAACATATGTCCCTGCATACCCAATGTTAAAGATAGGTATGCAGGATGACGCAGGACGCATGCGGGAGTAGGCGGAGCTTAAAAGAGGATGTACACCACCATACCAGCAGACCAGCCAAACGCAAGTGTGAAACCAGCCTTATACCATTTTAAAACAGCACCCTTCGACATGTTGAAAACTGTTGTCAGGTAGTTTATTTACCCTTCAGGTGATTTTAGGAATTAATGTAAAGTGGCATGGGAGAAATTAAAAACTGTATTTTTACCACCTAAGTGTTGCTAACTTCTGAACAGGCCACGGTACTAGGAGACTCTAAGACCACTATTTGGCCATGAATTGCCATGGCAAGCATCAATACAATATAATCATGATCTCAGGGAGCAGATGGAGTTATATCTGAAGCCCTCACACTCTGTTAACCATTTATATGATGTAATCACTTTTGACCACAGTATCTAAGGGGTTAAACAGATATGGACGGTGCCAGTGCTGATTGTCGCTAATGAACCAAGTTGTCAGCTATAATATACGGCCAGCCGACAGCAGCTGGATTGTCACCTGTATGGGGATGCTGTTCTCTTATATCTCAGGTCAGTAAAAAGACGTATTGGCTGTCATTAAGGGGATAAAGAGTTTGGCCAACCTATCTTTATTCAGTAATATCTGCTACTGTGCAAAAGTTTATAGAAGGTATGGAAAAAAATCCATGGTTTGGGGTACATTTTTGTGATGTATAAAACTGAAAAAAAGAATAAAAAAATTTCTCAGGCACACATTTTCACGTGTTTTGTGGTACATTTTTGTGATATCTATTAGTGATGAGTGAATACATTTGGCACTATTTGTTACTCGCACGACTAGTACACTATTCAGGCTATTCGTTATTGGACAAGTAATTTAATATTGACTTTGGTATATTCGAGTGACCTGCCCATTGGGCTTGCTTGCCAATCACAGTAATGCTGGCGTCATCTCTGGTGTGGCATTACTGTGATTGGCTGGGCATCATAGGGGATATTTAATCCCTGCCGGCGCCATCTTGTTCACTTTGCAGCCGGAAACAGTGTAAGGAGAGCGTAGAGTGAGCATAGGGAGAGTGAAAGGAGCGTATATGGAGAGTCTGTTATTCCAAAAAGCTGTTTTAAGAGCTCAGGAGGGTGAAGATTAGTTCTTTGTTAGGGCTCATTTCCACTGGCGAGAGACAAATCGGTCCGTAATCTGGACTGAAAAAACGGATGTAACGTATGCGATTGTCATGCGAGTGTCATGCGAGTGAAATGCGAGTGCAATGCGATTTTTAATCGCATCATCCATATGACATCCGTATTACTGTCCGATTTGTACGCACCGGTGTCCTTTGAAAAGCCGGCAAATCAGTGCTGTGTACAGTAAAATCACACTGACAGGTTAGAATAGAGTAGATATATACACATAGAATAGGTATATATACATATATATATGTCAGTGAGACACCTATATATGTATATTTATATTTAATGCAGCGCAAGATAGCATTAAAGCCGCTAATTCAATTGCCGGCTTTTCATTTCTCCTTCCCAAACCCGACAGGATATGAGACATGGTTTACATACAGTAAACCATCTCATATCCCCCTTTTTTTTGCATATTCCACACTACTAATGTTAGTAGTGTGTATGTGCAAAATTTCGGCGCTGTAGCTATTAAATTTAAGGGTTAAATCGCGGAAAAAACTGGCGTGGGCTCCCGCGCAATTTTCTCCGCCAGAGTGGTAAAGCCAGTGACTGAGGGCAGATATTAATAGCCTAGAGAGGGTCCATGGTTATTGGCCCCCCCTGGCTACAAACATCTGCCCCCAGCCACCCCAGAAAAGGCACATCTGGAAGATGCACCTATTCTGGCACTTGGCCACTCTCTTCCCACTCCCGTGTAGCGGTGGGATATGGGGGTAATGAAGGGTTAATGCCACCTTGCTATTGTAAGGTGACATTAAGCCAGATTAATAATGGAGAGGCGTCAACTATGACACCTATCCATTATTAATCCAATTGTATGAAAGGGTTAAAAAACACACACACACATGATTAAAAAGTATTTTAATGAAATAAACACACAGGTTGTTTTAATATTTTATTGCTCTCTCAATCCATGTGATGACCCTCGCTTGGAAAAATAATAAACCAACAATATACATACCCTCTCTGATGAACTGTCAGGTCCCACGAGGTAATCCATCTGAAGGGGTTAAAATATTTTACAAGCAGGAGCCCTGCTAAAGCAGCTGTGCTCGTGCTTGTAAGCCCCGGGGAATGAAGGAAATGTAGGTCAATGACCTATAGTTACCTTCAGTCGCGGTGATGCGCCCCCTGCTGGTTGTCCTCATATGACCTCGAGCGTGGGAAAAAGTTCCCAGGCTGCTGTTCATGAGGACATCCACCAGGGGGCGCATCACCGCGACTGAAGGTAACTATAGGTCATTGACCTACATTTCCTTCATTCCCCGGGGCTTACAAGCACGAGCACAGCTGCATTAGCAGGGCTCCTGCTTGTAAAATATTTTAACCCCTTCAGATGGATTACCTCGTGGGACGTGACAGGTCATCTGAAGGTATGTATATTGTTGGTTTATTATTTTTTCAAGCGAGGGTCATCACATGGATTGAGAGCAATAAAATATTAAAACAACCTGTGTGTTTATTTCATTAAAATACTTTTTAATCATGTGTGTGTGTTTTTTAACCCTTTCATACAATTGGATTAATAATGGATAGGTGACATAATTGATGCCTCTCCATTATTAATCTGGCTTAATGTCACCTTACAATAACAAGGTGGCATTAACCCTTCATTACCCCATATCCCACCGCTACACGGGAGTGGGAAGAGAGTGGCCAAGTGCCAGAATAGGCGCATCTTCCAGATGTGCCTTTTCTGGGGTGGCTGGGGGCAGATGTTTGTAGCCAGGGGGGCCAATAACCATGGACCCTCTCCTGGCTATTAATATCTGCCCTCAGTCACTGGCTTTACTACTCTGGCGGAGAAAATTGCGCGGGAGCCCACGCCAATTTTTTCCGCGATTTAACCCTTAAATTTAATAGCTACAGCGCCGAAATTTTGCACATACACACTACTAACATTAGTAGTATGGAATATGCAAAAAAAAGGGGGATATGAGATGGTTTACTGTATGTAAACCATATCTCATATCCTGTCGGGTTTGGGAAGGAGAAATGAAAAGCCGGTAATTGAATTAGCGGCTTTTATGCTATGTTGCGCTGCATTAAATATAAATATACATATATAGGTGTCTCACTGACATATATATATGTATATATACCTATTCTATGTGTATATATCTACTCTATTCTAACCTGTCAGTGTGATTTTACTGTACACAGCACTGATTTGCCGGCTTTTCAAAGGACATCGGTGCGTAAAAATCGGACAGAACTCGCATGGTGCGAGTGCTGTGCGATTTTTTTCTCGCACCCATTGACTTGCATTGGCGAGTCTCATCTGAGACTCGCAGCAAATCGCAGCATGCTGCGATTTTTTTCTCAGTCCGATTTCGGCTGAGAAAAAAAATCGCAAATGAAAAGACACCTATTGAATAACATTGGTCCGAGTGCAATCCGATTTTTTATCGGATTGCACTCGTCCGTTTTCCTCGCCAGTGGAAATGAGCCCTTAGGTGGAGAAAGCACAGGGAGAGATTTAATATGAGGGAGAATGAAAGGCAGGCACCTGGGTATTATCAGAACATCATTGCAAGAGCATGCTGCAGATCTTTGCTCTTTTGGATTGTGTTGTAGAGTTTAGGATTAGGAACAGATAGTAGGATTAGGGAGAGAAAGGCAGGATTTAATCCACTACCATAATATACAAAGCAGCTTTTTTTTTATAGCCAAATAATATTAGTTAGTACCAGCATATACTAAACCAATTTTTTCGTAGCTACATAAAATTCCTGCGTAGCAGCTTTTTTTTACAGCTAAATAATATTCCTAAGTGCCAGCATATAGTAACATCCTTTTTAAAAACAAATTGCTAAATATCTAATATTTATCTAACAGTTGTGCGACTGGCACAAAACCTGCTGAGCTACAGAAACTTCACTATTTACCAGTAATTTCCCTGAGTCTGCTGTTGGCATGTCTCATAAAGGTGATCTAAAATAAATAAAAATCTATTGATTAAACAAATGGCATATTTTTATCTATCAGTTGTGTGACTTGCGCAATCCCTGCAGAGATAAGAAAACATCACAATTTATCAGTGGCAATAATTTTCCTTAGTCTTCTGTTGTCATGTGTCAGCAAGGCGATATAAAAAAATACAAATTTTCTATTGGTTTAACTCCTTAACCCCCGAAGGTATTTTTGTTTTTATGCTTTCGTTTTTCGCTTCCTTTTTTCCCAGAGCCATAACTTTTTTACTTCTCCATCAATATGGCCATGTGAGGGCTTGTTTTTTGTGGGACGAGTTATACTTTTGAGCGCCATCATTGGTTTAACCATGTCATTTACTAGAAAACCCCACACTTGTTTTTTTTTTACTAGGTTCACTAAATGCTAAAACTGACCTGCCATTATGATTCTACAGGTCATTACGAGTTTATAGACACCAAACATGTGTATTTTCTTTTTATTTAAGTGGTGAAAAAAATTTCAAAGTTAAAAAAAAAAAAAAAAATTGAGCCATTTTCAGATACCCGTAACATCTCCATTTTTCATGATCTTGGGTTGGTGAGGGCTTATTTTTTGTGTGCTGAGCTTAATGATGCCATTTTGGTGCAGATACGAGTGTTTGATTGCTCGTTATTGCATTTTAATGCAATGTTGCAGTGACCAAAAAAACGTAATTCTGGCGTTTTTACTTTTTTATCGCTACGCCGTTTAGTGATCAGATTGATCTTTTTTTTATTTCATAGATTAGCCAATGCTGAACCCGGCGATACCAAATATGGGTATTTTTTTAATTGTTTTATTTTGAATGAGGCGAAAGAGGGATGATTTGAACTTTCATATTTTTCTAATATTTTTTTTAAATATTTTTTTACTTTTGGAATGCTTCAGTAGTCTCGATGGGAGACTTGAAGCTGACTTAACTCGATTGGCTCAGCTACATACAGGCGCTGATCAGTTCGCCTATATGTAGCTGAATTACTCACTTGCTATGAGCGCTGACCACTGTGCGGTGCTCACAGCATGCCGGCTGTGACAACCATCAAGGTCTCCTGGAGACCTCTGATTGTTATGCCAACCCATTGGTGACCCGAGATCACGTGACAAGGGTCATCGGTGGCCGGATTTCATGCCCGATTGCCGGAAGCACATGATAAATGCCGCTGTCAGCGTTTGACAGCGGCAATTAATGGGATAATTAATCCACGGCTGTTCTGGGTACATGTCAGCTGTGCAAAACAGCTGCCATGTGCACGGGAAAGATGTGGTCTCACCACCAGAGCCCACATCAAAGGGAGAAAGTCTAACATCGGTGTACTATTTCGCCCGATGTCAGAAGGGGGTTAATAAATAACATATCTTTATCTAGCAGGTGTGCAACAGGTGCAATGCCTGCTGAGATACCCAAACATTATTAATTTCCAGTAATTTTCATGAGCCTGCTGTTGCCGTATGTAATAAAGATGATATCTGAAAAAAAAAAATAGCCACACATTGCTAGATACAGGGAATTTGTACAAAACACCTCTGTGAGGGTACTTGTGAAAAATTAAACCAGGAAATGTTTTTTTCATAAGCATAACACATACATTATGAGAAAGGGTAGCAATAAGGGTCGTGGTGGTGCCCGCCAAGTCCGTGTGACAGATCAGAAGGTGACTATCTCATTCTAGCTTCATGTCAAAATTTGGTCAGCGCACCACACCACTGACGAACCCAGACAAATGTGAGGATGTTGTGTTGGATGGCAAAGTCTCCAGTGCATTGACACGCAGCACCACAAAGTCTTCCACATGGTCCAGTCTCAGTAGCCTAAAGGCTGGGCCTCTGAATCCTCAACATGGTCCTCCTTCCCCCTCCCCTCCATCAAGAGTCCCAGGAAACATATGACCCCAAGGCTGGGCACTCTGAGGAGCTGTTTACATTCCCTTGCAATTTTTCAGGCCTCTCATTGTGCACCATTAATGAGGGTCAATAGGACATGGAGGGCAGTGATGCACAAACATTTGAGCCACATGGCCAGAAGAAAGCCATGTTGGGGAATGTCAATTAATGTCTGAAGAGGTAGAGGATAATCATGCCTTACAGTTGTCATCAGCTCAGTCTAAAATAGCAACTCAGAAGGAGGATCAGATTGTTGAATTGGAAGACGACGTGGTCCATGACGAGGCCACTGATCCAACCTGGCACGGTGGCATGCCTAGTGAGCACAGCACTGCAGAGTGAGATGGATCCATAGCACAAAAACAGGCAAGAAGAGTTAGTGGTTTAACTAAAGGGAGAACTTCACATGTAAAGCGCCATGGAATAAATGGCGCTATAAAAAATGTATAAAAATAATAACAATAATAATAACTTGGTCAACTGCCTAAATAACAGGCCAAGGTTCTCCTGTATTGCAGTTTATTTCTGAAAATCTTTCAGACAAAACAACTGTAATTTGTAGCATCTGCCAGACGAAGCTAAGAAGAGGCAAGAATACTGCCAACCTGAGCACCACCAGCATGCCTAAGCACATGGCAAACAAGCACCCCAGTAGGTGGGCAGAATGCCTGGGTACAAAATCTATGTCTGAAGTGAAATGACTGCCCCTTCCCCTGTGTTACAGGCTTCCCAATCTGCTGTCCATGAAGCAGGCGCTGATGCCTCCTGCCCACAACCTGCTGTTGCATAGACATAACAGTCATTATCCTTGTCTAGTTCATTGTCCCAGCGCAGAGTTCAGTTGTCCCTGCCCTAGATGTTTAACAGGAAGCAGAAATATCCACTCACTCACCCACATGCCCAAATGCTAAACACCCACATTGCCAGATTGCTAGCCATGGAAATGATGCCGTTTTGATTTGTGGGAACTGAGTCTTTCCACAACATCTTGATGGTAGCAGCTCCATGGTACTCAACTCCCAGCCACCACTTCTTTTCCCTGTGTGCCATCCCTGCATTAAATAAGCATGTTACACAATATCAGCTGTGCTCTGGCCAATGTAGTCACAGGGAAGGTCCACCTAACCACAGACATGTAGACAAGTTCTTGTGGACATGGGTGCTACATTTCCCTGACAGCACCCTGGGTGACTCTGGTGGAGTCTGGGACAGAGTCAGACAATGTGACATCACACATATCCTTGTATTCCAGTTCCGGTCTCTCCTCATCCTCAGCGGAACTAGCCTCCCCATAATTCCCTAGCTGAAAAGACTGCATAACTACCTTGGCAGAGCGGCAGCATGCTTTGCTGAAGCTACTCTATTTAGGTGATAAAGCTCACAATGCAGCTGATCTGTTGAAAGGGATAAAAGAAGAGACCAATCAGTGGCTCTCCCAGCTGAAACTCCAGCCAGGTCTAGTTGTATGTGATAATGGGCGTAACTCGGTGGCAGTTTTACAACTCGGCAAGCTGGTACACTTTCCATGCATGGCCCACGTGCTGAACTTGGTTGTACAACAATTTTTAAAAACATAACCTGACTTGCCGGACCTACTTGCCAAGGTACACCATGTCAGCGCACATTTCCGAAAGTCATCTCAGGTTTTCCCCGGTCTTGGTTCACTGCAGCAGTGCTTGAATTTGCCTAGTCACTGACTGATTTGTGACCTGCTCACACAATGGAATTCAACCTTTCATATGTTGACAAGGCTTAGTGAGCAGCAGTGGGCAGTGTCTGGATTCCTGCTTCACAATGCCTGTCAGTGCAATATTCAACCCCCACACAATAACTGCCGAGTGGGTGTGGATCGCTGAGATATGTGAGGTTGTTCAAAACTTTGAGTACTACTCCAAAATGGTGAGCCCTGATGACGCTTTTATCAGCATAATCATCCTGCTACTCTGTCTATTAAAATGTTCACTTCTGAATCTTAAATAGGAAGCTTTGAATGCTGAGCAGGTGGCTATGGAGCAAGATTTTATAGTGGCTGACACCAAAAAGCTTAGCCTCACACAATTTTCTCAGACGACATTGGATGATGATGAGGAACAGGAGGATGAGGAGGAACAGGCATTTTGATCTGCGGTAGAGATGGGACTCCAAATCCCAGCTTCTTGCTTGTCCAGAAGAGGATGGATGACCTGAAGAGGAGGATATGTGTTGTGAGTAGGAGAGGATGGTTAGTGTTCTTCCTGGTGAGGACACTAAACATTTGATTCTTTGTAGTCTGTCACACATGGCAGAGTTCATGTCAAGATACCTTTCCCAAGACCCTCTCGTGAAGCACATTATGAAATACTGGCTGTGTACCTTTCTTGACACACGATACAAAGAGAAATTTGTTTCTCTTATGTCAGAGGCAGATGTGCCATTTTCAGTACAGTATTTTCATGACAGAGGGCCGTTGTGGAAGTCTTGCTAAAAAGATTACCCTCAGACAACGCTGCTGGCAGAGGCACCAGCTCTTTTCACCCACAAGGATTACAGGGGAGGGTCACACACAATTTCTGCAACTCAGGAGGGGAATGTCCACCAACTGGGCCATTTTCATGAAACCATTACATCAGCAAGTGCTATTTGTGGGTGTAACTATCATGAGGAGGGAGAAGTTGACCAATCTGGTGAAGGACTAGTTAAGTGACCATACCAGCATCCTTCCTGTTTCTTCAGTGCCCTTTAACTATTGTTTGTCCAAGCTGCATGCTTGGCGCAACCTGTCCTTGTAGGCCCTGGAGGTGCTGCCATGCTCTGACACAAGTGTGTTTTCTGGGCGGGTTTTTGTTCATCTGGTGCAATCATAACAGATAGGCGCAGACGGCTGTCAGCTGAAAATGCAGACATGCTTACTCTTCCAAAATTGAACAAGGGTTGGATTTCCTTTGACTTTGGAAGCCCTACGGATGAAAGTAACGTAAAGTTAATGCAGCCCAAATGGGTTTTCTTGGAAGTTGTCTGAATGTCCTTCCCTTACCATCCAAACCCATTTTTTTTAGAGAATCACCCCCTCCTCCCTCTTCTGAAACAAATACTTAGTGGTCAACTATGTTTACCCCATATGGGTAATGTTTTTTACTTTTTGCACATAGTGCTATGGTGAAACTTGGACTCCCTATCTAACTCTTGTAATAACTGCAACATGTATTGTTATGTCCCCTTCATGGTGTCTTTCATTTGTTCTGATACAGACCCCTTGAGTAATTTTTTTAAAACCTTGCACATTGTGCAATGGTGGAACTTGTACTCCTTATCTCTACCTCTTGTAATAACTGCAAAATGTTTTGTGATGTCCCCATCACGGCATCTTTCAGCTGGTCTGATACAGATCCCTTGGGGTAATTTTTGGAAACATTTGTAAATTCAGAAATGGTCAAATTTCTACTCTCAATCTGTATATTCAATTATTTTAATTTTTTATTGTGTTGCTCTTCTCATGATCTCTTTAAGAGTGTATCTGGTAGCCTGACGTTGATTTTTGGGACTGCACTTGGACATTTTTGAACATCAATGCTTTAATTTGCTCCACATAGTTCTTCAGGTTTCAGCCTTACACAGAATAATATTCTGAGTAATGAGACATACTCTATATATACTAGTCTGAAAATCTTACTCACATTTCCCTTTATAAAGGGAAATTCGACATTATACCTCTGTTACCATACACTATATAATGCTCATATAAAAAGCACCCCAGTAGTTGGGCGAAATGCCTGGGTACAAAATCTGTTTCTAATGTTGAAACCACTGGCACTTCCACTGTGTTACGTCCTTCCTAATTTCCTGTCCAGGAAGGAGGCACTGATGGTTCCTATCCACAACCTGCAGTTGCACAGACAACAATCAGCAACCACGTCTAGTTCGTTTTCCCAGTGCAGCGTTCATTTGTCATTTGTCCTTTGTCAGTATATATGTCAGTTCACAAATTGTTAGTTAGATAGATCTTACATGTTCGTTAGCACTTTACATTGTCCGTTGCTGGACAAAGATCATTGCTGACATTGCTGACTTTTCCAGGCTCCTAAATGAGACTTGTGTCTCTTTATTAAACTGTTACTTCCCTTACATTTTCTAAATTTGGATCCTTAAAAAAAATGGTGGTGAGGTATTGGCCAGTTTCTCTACATTTTAAACACAACTAAGAAACTGGGTTAATACACTCCACAGACTTATTCAGGCCACAGCCTTACACAGATTGGAACATGGTCTTTCCACGTTAAGGCCATTACCTGAGCTCTGTAGCACTACCTGTCAGCTGGGTAATACACTCCACAGAACTTGACACTCTCTGGGACATATCCTGTAAATACTCCATTGTTGCTCAAAACCATGAAAACGATACATTCTGCCTGATTGGGTAGTTTCCAGAAGAACTGCGTAGGCTTGTGAAGATTGGTCAATGGCACTGCTGTCTCTTTCCCTTGAAAGAGACAGGAGTCTCTACTTGAGGATGTTTCCAAATAAAATAAGGCTTGTACATGTTCCTGACATGAGTTTCAGGCCTGACAGATTGACAATAGAGGCCCCCGCTTGCTTGCACTGTATTCAGAATTTAATTCCAATGCTTGGAGCTCACAAAACTCTGGTTTCACGGCACCTGCTATCCCTCTGAACATGTGAAGCAAAGGCCGTATAATGACATGGCGGTGGACATGGTGGTGGTGATGGTGGTGGTGGCAGTGGTGGCGGGCGAAGCCCAAAATTCAAAAGGGCATGTTTGAACATTGTAAAGGGATGGGGAATATGTATTCAACTATCTAGCTAACTATTTGGAATGAGGGAGGTACCTCTCAAATGTAGGAGTGAAAGCTTTCCCAAATGTACGATACAGGGCCACCTGAGGGGCCTTCTCAAATTCAGGTTTCACGGCACCTGCTGGCCCTCTGAAAATGTCAAGCGAGGTCCACTGTTATGATCCCAATGGCAGAGGATCTCTGATATTCCGGCAAGATAGAAAAAATATAAATACTGCTCTAGGGAGGTGGAAACTGGGCTAACCGCATACCTGATCCTGACACAAACAACTAAAAGTAGCCGGTGAACGTGCCTACGTTGGTTCTAGACGTCTCGAGCCAGCCGGAGAACTGACTACCCCTAGACGGAAAAAATAAGACCTCGCTTGCCTCCAGAGAAATTGAACCCCAAAGATATAGAAAGCCCCCAACAAATAATAACGGTGAGGCAAGAGGAAAACACAAACGTAGAGATGAACTAGATTCAGCAAAGTGAGGCCCAATAGTCTAGATAGCAGAAAATAGATAGTGGACTATGCGGTTAGCAGAAAACCCTACAAAACATCCACGCTGAACATTCAAGAACCCCCACATCGACTGACGGTGTGGAGGGAGAATAACAGCCCCCTAGAGCTTTCAGCGAGTCAAAAATCAAATGTACAGCAAGCTGGACAAAAACACTGAATAATGCAAACGATCCAAATTGTACAAAACAGACTTAGCTTTTCTTGCATGAGGCAGACTGAAAGGAATCCGGAAGAGACCAAATAGGTCTGGATACAACGATGCCAGGCAAGAAACTGAGTCCAGAGGAGACTCAAATAGGAAACACCCGCTGCTTAACGACACAGCTGGAGCTCAGGCCTGCAACAAGACATACCTAACACAATACCGTTAGTGACCACCAGAGGGAGCCCAGAAACACAGTTCACAACAGTACCCCCCCCTTGAGGAGGGGTCACCGAACCCTCACCAAGACCCCCAGGGCGATCAGGATGAGCAGCGTGAAAGGCATGAACCAAATCAGCCTTATGAACATCAGAGGCGACAACCCAGGAATTATCCTCCTGACCATAGCCTTTCCACTTAACTAAATACTGGAGTTTCCGTCTAGAGATACGAGAATCCAGAATCTTCTCCACCACGTACTCCAACTCGCCCTCAACCAAAACCGGGGCAGGAGGCTCAACAGCAGGAACCATAGGCACCACGTACCGCCGCAACAAGGACCTATGGAACACATTATGAATAGCAAAAGACGCTGGAAGGTCCAAGCGAAAAGACACCGGGTTAAGGATTTCCAAAATCTTATAAGGACCGATAAAGCGAGGCTTGAACTTAGGAGAGGAGACTTTCAAAGGAACATGCCGAGAAGACAACCAAACCAAATCCCCAACACGAAGTCGGGGACCCACACGGCGGCGGCGGTTGGCAAACCGCTGGGCCTTGTCTTGTGACAATTTCAAATTGTCCACCACATGGTTCCAAATCCGCTGCAACCTATCCACCACAGAATCAACCCCAGGACAGTCAGAAGGTTCAACCTGACCCGAGGAGAAACGAGGATGAAAACCAGAGTTGCAGAAAAAGGGTGAAACCAAGGTGGCAGAACTAGCCCGATTATTAAGGGCAAACTCGGCCAGTGGCAAAAAGGTAACCCAGTCGTCCTGATCAGCAGAAACAAAACATCTCAAATAAGTCTCTAACGTCTGATTAGTTCGCTCGGTCTGGCCATTAGTCTGAGGATGAAAAGCCGACGAAAAAGACAAATCAATACCCATCTTAGCACAAAAGGATCGCCAGAATCTGGACACAAACTGGGATCCTCTGTCAGATACAATATTCTCAGGGATGCCATGCAAACGAACCACATTCTGAAAGAACAAAGGAACCAAATCAGAGGAGGAAGGCAACTTAGGCAAGGGCACCAAATGGACCATTTTAGAAAAACGATCGCACACCACCCAGATGACAGACATCTTCCGAGACACCGGAAGATCCGAAATTAAATCCATGGAAATGTGCGTCCAAGGCCTCTTTGGGATAGGCAAGGGCAAAAGCAACCCGCTGGCACGAGAACAGCAAGGCTTAGCCCGAGCACAAATCCCACAGGACTGCACAAAAGAACGCACATCCCGTGACAAGGAAGGCCACCAAAAGGACCTGGCCACCAAATCTCTGGTACCAAAAATCCCAGGATGTCCCGCCAACACCGAAGAATGAACCTCAGAAATAACTCTGTTGGTCCATCCATCAGGGACAAACAATCTCTCTGGTGGACAACGATCAGGCCTATCAGCCTGAAATTTTTGCAGCCCTCGTCGCAAATCTGGGGAAATGGCAGACAAAATGACTCCCTCTCTGAGAATACCAGCCGTCTCAGAGACTCCCGGAGAATCAGGCACAAAACTCCTAGAAAGTGCATCAGCCTTCACGTTCTTCGAACCAGGCAGGTACGAGACCACAAAGTCAAAAAGGGAGAAAAGCAACGACCAACGGGCCTGTCCAGGATTCAGGCGCTTGGCATACTCGAGGTAAATCAGAGTTTTATGATCAGTCAAGACCACCACACGATGTCTAGCTCCCTCGAGCCAATGTCGCCACTCCTCAAATGCCCACTTCATGGCCAACAACTCCCGATTACCAACATCGTAGTTCCGCTCAGCAGGCGAAAATTTCCTTGAAAAGAAGGCGCATGGCTTCATCACGGAGCCATCAGAACTTTTTTGCGACAAAACAGCCCCTGCACCAATTTCAGGAGCATCAACTTCAACCTGGAAGGGAAGAGAGACATCCGGCTGGCACAAGACTGGCGCTGAAGTAAACCAACGCTTCAGCTCCCGAAAGGCCTCCACGGCCGCAGGAGACCAATTCGCAACATCAGAACCCTTCTTGGTCATATCCGTCAAAGGTTTAACCACGCTGGAGAAATTAGCGATAAAACGACGGTAAAAATTAGCAAAGCCCAAGAACTTCTGCAGGCTCTTAACAGACGTGGGCTGAGTCCAGTCATGAATGGCACGGACCTTAACTGGGTCCATCTCCACAGTAGAAGGGGAAAAAATAAAACCCAAAAAAGAAACCTTCTGTACCCCAAAGATACATTTTGAGCCCTTCACAAATAGAGCATTCTCCCGCAAAACCTGAAACACCATCCTGACCTGGTTCACATGGGACTCCCAATCATCAGAAAAAAACAAAATATCATCCAGATAAATAATCATAAATTTATCCAGATATTTCCGGAAGATGTCATGCATGAAGGACTGAAACACAGAAGGAGCATTAGATAATCCGAAAGGCATCACCAGGTACTCAAAATGACCCTCAGGCGTATTAAATGCCGTTTTCCATTCATCTCCCTGCTTTATGCGCACAAGGTTATACGCACCACGAAGATCTATCTTGGTGAACCAACTGGATCCCTTAATCCGAGCAAACAAATCAGACAACAATGGCAAAGGATACTGAAATTTAACAGTGATCTTATTCAGAAGACGATAATCAATATAAGGTCTCAGAGACCCGTCTTTCTTGCCCACAAAAAAGAATCCTGCACCAAGAGGGGACGAGGATGGGCGAATATGTCCCTTCTCCAAAGACTCCTTTATATAACTCCGCATCGCGGCATGCTCTGGCACAGATAAATTAAAGAGTCGTCCCTTAGGAAACTTACTACCAGGAATCAAATCTATAGCATAATCACAGTCCCTATGAGGAGGAAGGGCACTGGACCTGGCCTCATTAAATACATCCTGAAAGTCTGACAAAAACTCAGGGATCCCAGAAGGAGTAGAAGAAGCAATAGACACCAATGGAGAATCGCCATGAATCCCCTGACACCCCCAACTAGACACAGTCATAGCTTTCCAATCTAAAACTGGATTATGGGCCTGTAATCATGGCAGACCCAAAACGACAACATCATGCATTTTATGCAGTACCAAAAAACGAATCACCTCCTGATGTACAGGAGTCATGCACATGGTCACCTGCGTCCAATACTGAGGTTTATTCTCTGCCAATGGCGTAGAATCAATTCCTCTAAGAGGAATAGGATTTTCCAAAGGCTCCAGGACAAAACCGCAGCGCTTGGCAAACGACAAATCCATCAGACTTAAAGCAGCACCAGAATCCACAAAAGCCATAACTGAGTAAGAAGATAATGAACAAATTAAAGTCACAGACAAAATAAACTTAGGCTGAAAAGTACCAATGGCGACAGGATTAACTTTTTTCTTTAAACGTTTAGAGCATGCTGAGATAACATGTGTTGAATCACCACAGTAGAAACACAACCCATTTTGACGTCTATGATTTTGTCGCTCGGCTCTGGTCAGAATTCTGTCACATTGCATAGAATCAGGTGACCGTTCAGACAGCACCGCCAAAAGATTATCAGATTTGCGCTCCCGCAAACGTCGATCAATTTGAATGGCTAGAGCCATTGAATCATTTAGACCTGTAGGGATAGGAAACCCCACCATCACATCTTTAATGGCTTCAGAAAGACCATTTCTGAAATTTGCGGCCAGTGCACACTCATTCCATTGAGTAAGCACTGACCATTTCCGAAATTTTTGGCAATATACCTCAGCTTCGTCCTGACCCTGAGAGATAACCAGCAACATTTTTTCAGGCTGATTTTCAAGATTAGGCTCCTCATAAAGCAAACCAAGTGCCAGAAAAAACGCATCAACATTCACCAATGCAGGATCTCCTGGTGCCAGAGAGAAGGCCCAATCCTGAGGGTCGCCGCGCAAGAAGGAAATAACAATCTTAACTTGCTGAGCGGAATCACCAGAGGAACGAGGTTTCAGAGACAGAAACAATTTACAATTATTCCTAAAATTCAGGAATTTAGATCTATCTCCAAAAAACGGCTCAGGAATAGGTATTTTTGGTTCAGACATAGGGCTATGGATAACAAAATCCTGAATGCTTTGCACCCTAGCAGCAAGCTGATCCACACTAGAAGTCAAAGTCTGGACATTCATATCTGCAGCAGAGTTTCAGCCACTCAGAGAAAAAGGGGATGGAAGAAGCTAGGCAAACTGCAGCAAAAAAAAACAAAAAAAAAACTCAGAACTTCTTTTTAATCCCGCTTCTGCGATGCATTAAACATTTTCTTTTGGCCTGGCATTCTGTTATGATCCCAATGGCAGAGGATCTCTGATATTCCGGCAAGATAGCAAAAATATAAATACTGCTCTAGGGAGGTGGAAACTGGGCTAACCGCATACCTGATCTTGACACAAACAACTAAAAGTAGCCGGTGAACGTGCCTACGTTGGTTCTAGACATCTCGAGCCAGCCGGAGAACTGACTACCCCTAGAGGGAAAAAATAAGACCTCGCTTGCCTCCAGAGAAATTGAACCCCAAAGATATAGAAAGCCCCCAACAAATAATAACGGTGAGGCAAGAGGAAAACACAAACGTAGAGATGAACTAGATTCAGCAAAGTGAGGCCCAATAGTCTAGATAGCAGAAAATAGATAGTGGACTATGCGGTTAGCAGAAAACCCTACAAAACATCCACGCTGAACATTCAAGAACCCCCACATCGACTGACGGTGTGGAGGGAGAATATCAGCCCCCTAGAGCTTCCAGCGAGTCAAAAATCAAATGTACAGCAAGCTGGACAAAAACACTGAATAATGCAAATGATCCAAATTGTACAAAACAGACTTAGCTTTTCTTGCATGAGGCAGACTGAAAGGAATCCGGAGGAGACCAAATAGGTCTGGATACAACGATGCCAGGCAAGAGACTGAGTCCAGAGGAGACTCAAATAGGAAACACCCGCTGCTTAACAACACAGCTGGAGCTTAGGCCTGCAACAAGACATACCTAACACAATACTGTTAGTGACCACCAGAGGGAGCCCAGAAACACAGTTCACAACAGTCTGCATAATGACATGGCAGTGGACATGGTGGTGTTGGTGGGTGAAGCCCAAAATTCAAATGGGCAAGTTTTAACTGGCATTGTAAAGGGATGGGGAATATGTATATCTAGCAATTTGGAAAGAGAGAGGGACCTCCTAAATGTAGAAAAGAGATCCCTCACAAATGCTAAAAGGAAAAAATAATGCCAAAACGCTTTGTGTGAACATATGCTGAATGGGAGGTGTCATTTCTTTTAATTTAGCGTTTTATACATGTAATTGTAAAGGAAAATATGCTTCTTAACATATTCCCCTTCAAATTTTTTTGGGGGTTTGGTTTTGTAGGTCTTTTTAGAAATCTGTAAAACTGGGCCTATAGTCTGACAACATTATTCCCAGATACCATATGTGAGTCAGAAAGGCATGCAGGCATCTTTTCTATGCTGTTCCCATTTAGTTTTAGCTCTTTCCTATCAATGTCAGCTTTTTCCCATGCTCCCAGACATGTTTATTGGGTCCAACAGAAAAATATTCGGCTTTCTCATTCACTTGCATTGGATTCGTTGTATGGTACGAATCAGGGCCGGACTGGCCATCTGGCAATTCTGGCAAATGCCAGAAGGGCTTGTCTGGTCGTGGGCCACCTTGTCTGGTACATTGTTAATAGAATCGGTGATCTCAAGACACCATCCTGTAAGAGTTGTGACGGAGCAGAAAGTCGCTGACTCAGTCACTTACCCCAGCAAGCCACGGGTATCATTAGAAATATTGGTCTTGTAGAAAATCTTCCTTTCCTCCATCCAGGGTAATATTAGTAGTATATCCCATCTGGTTCAGGGGGAAGGGGACAATATGGGCCTGTGTGATTTCAAATGCCAGGACTGAATTTCAGCCCCAGTCCGTACCTGGTTTGCACTGTTCTGCCTTCAAGAGTGGCATCCCCTGAAATGTGGGGCAGGAAGCTAGATCTTGTGGATGCTTGTGGATGAGCATGTTTATTGTGTTCCCGCAGCAGGCACAGTTTCACCTGACCCATGGCTTCGACCTCTGCATGCTCCATCAGCAGCATGTCCACTTCCCCATCCTTTACCGCATGCCTTGCACATTTTAAGTTAGATATACTGTATAACATATGCCTGCAAACTTCCGATATTATTGGAGAAAAGAAAATATGTGGTCCTGAAAAGGACTTTTGTTTTAAGGTTGCAGCAGAAGTATACCTATAGAAGGACTGTGAGGAAATAAACCAAGCCTATATGCCTCTAATCCAAAACTATCCTTCCTCCACCAGCTATCTCTACACTGAATGCAGGTAACTGAAGTTTTACTAGAGAAAGGACTGTATGTAGCTCTGAAAAGGACTTTTCTTTTACTGGTGCTGCAGTGGTATTCAATTACTGCAATAACAATATTAAACTCTGCCTATATTCATGCTTTAAAATAAGCTCTTCCTCCTATAACAGCTCTCCCTGAATTGCTTCCAGACAAGAGTGTGCCGAGAATTGCGTCACCAGATCTTATATAGGACACGATGACTCGATGCAGCCAGCCAATCACAGTAATACCAGTATCCAACATGGCTACAGCATTATCGTGTATGGCAGGCAATCCCTGCATGTTAGTTGGCTGTTTAACAGAGGCAAAACATGTGGGGCGGGCACTCAAGCATGGCCCTCAAGCACTTGCTATACTCTATCCAGTAACGAGCGCAACTGAGCACCCTGATGCTCGATCAAGTATTAAGCATTGGGGAGTACGCTCTCTCATCATTTTTTATTTTTGTATCTTTACATCTTTTTTCACATCACCAAATAAGCCATTCCTACCCTCATTATATATCTAGTACACCACTTTCATCATGCAGGTCCATAGATAGAACAATGTGTTACAAGTCTGCAAAAATGGTGACACAAATCTAATTTATTATAGTATTTATAAATAGTGATGAGAGAATAGTGAAATATTTGAATTCGGAAAAATCGGCATGAAAATTTCTAATATCTATGTATTCGTACCAGGTACAGACTGAGGCTGAAATTCAGTCCTGGCATTTGAAATCACACAGGTGTTATGATCCCAATGGCAGAGGATCTCTGATATTCCGGCAAGATAGCAAAATATAAATACTGCTCTAGGGAGGTGGAAACTGGGCTAACCGCATACCTGATCCTAACACAAACAACTAAAAGTAGCCGGTGAACGTGCCTACGTTGGTTCTAGATGTCTCGAGCCAGCCGGAGAACTGACTACCCCTAAAGGGAAAAAATAAGACCTCGCTTGCCTCCAGAGAAATTGAACCCCAAAGATATAGAAAGC
Source organism: Ranitomeya variabilis (assembly GCF_051348905.1). Taxonomy (NCBI): domain Eukaryota; kingdom Metazoa; phylum Chordata; class Amphibia; order Anura; family Dendrobatidae; genus Ranitomeya; species Ranitomeya variabilis. The sequence continues at coordinate 131,597,198 of NC_135234.1, read as the reverse complement.
CCCCAACAAATAATAACGGTGAGGCAAGAGGAAAACACAAACGTAGAGATGAACTAGATTCAGCAAAGTGAGGCCCAATAGTCTAGATAGCAGAAAATAGATAGTGGACTATGCGGTTAGCAGAAAACCCTACAAAACATCCACGCTGAACATTCAAGAACCCCGACACCAACTGACGGTGTGGAGGGAGAATATCAGCCCACTAGAGCTTCCAGCGAGTCAAAAATCAAATGTAAAGCAAGCTGGACAAAAACACTGAATAATGCAAACGATCCAAATTGTACAAAACAGACTTAGCTTTTCTTGCATGAGGCAGACTGAAAGGAATCCGGAGGAGACCAAATAGGTCTGGATACAACGATGCCAGGCAAGAGACTGAGTCCAGAGGAGACTCAAATAGGAAACACCCGCTGCTTAACGACACAGCTGGAGCTCAGGCCTGCAACAAGACATACCTAACACAGTACCGTTAGTGACCACCAGAGGGAGCCCAGAAACACAGTTCACAACAGTACTTCCCCCTTGAGGAGGGGTCACCGAACCCTCACCAAAACCCCCAGGGTGATCAGGATGAGCAGCGTGAAAGGCATGAACCAAATCAGCCGCATGAACATCAGAGGCGACAACCCAGGAATTATCCTCCTGACCATAGCCTTTCCACTTAACTAAATACTGGAGTTTCCGTCTAGAGATACGAGAATCCAGAATCTTCTCCACCACGTACTCCAACTCGCCCTTAACCAAAACCGGGGCAGGAGGTTCAACAGCAGGAACCATAGGCACCACGTACCGCCGCAACAAGGACCTATGGAACACATTATGAATAGCAAAAGACGCTGGAAGGTCCAAGCGAAAAGACACCGGGTTAAGGATTTCAAAAATCTTATAAGGACCGATAAAGCGAGGCTTGAACTTAGGAGAGGAGACTTTCAAAGGAACATGCCGAGAAGACAACCAAACCAAATCCCCAACACGAAGTCGGGGACCCACACGGCGGCGGCGGTTGGCAAACCGCTGGGCCTTGTCTTGTGACAATTTCAAATTGTCCACCACATGGTTCCAAATCCGCTGCAACCTATCCACCACAGAATCAACCCCAGGACAGTCAGAAGGTTCAACCTGACCCGAGGAGAAACGAGGATGAAAACCAGAGTTGCAGAAAAAGGTTGAAACCAAGGTGGCAGAACTAGCCCGATTATTAAGGGCAAACTCGGCCAGTGGCAAAAAGGTAACCCAGTCGTCCTGATCAGCAGAAACAAAACATCTCAAATAAGTCTCTAACGTCTGATTAGTTCGCTCGGTCTGGCCATTAGTCTGAGGATGAAAAGCCGACGAAAAAGACAAATCAATACCCATCTTAGCACAAAAGGATCGCCAGAATCTGGACACAAACTGGGATCCTCTGTCAGATACAATATTCTCAGGGATGCCATGCAAACGAACCACATTCTGAAAGAACAAAGGAACCAAATCAGAGGAGGAAGGCAACTTAGGCAAGGGCACCAAATGGACCATTTTAGAAAAACGATCGCACACCACCCAGATGACAGACATCTTCCGAGACACCGGAAGATCCGAAATGAAATCCATGGAAATGTGCGCCCAAGGCCTCTTTGGGATAGGCAAGGGCAAAAGCAACCCGCTGGCACGAGAACAGCAAGGCTTAGCCCGAGCACAAATCCCACAGGACTGCACAAAAGAACGCACATCCCGCGACAAGGAAGGCCACCAAAAGGACCTGGCCACCAAATCTCTGGTACCGAAAATCCCAGGATGTCCCGCCAACACCGAAGAATGAACCTCAGAAATAACTCTGTTGGTCCATCCATCAGGGACAAACAATCTCTCTGGTGGACAACGATCAGGCCTATCAGCCTGAAATTTTTGCAGCCCTTGTCGCAAATCTGGGGAAATGGCAGACAAAATTACTCCCTCTCTGAGAATACCAGCTGGCTCAGAGACTCCCGGAGAATCAGGCACAAAACTCCTAGAAAGTGCATCAGCCTTCACGGTCTTCGAACCAGGCAGGTACGAGACCACAAAGTCAAAATGGGAGAAAAACAACGACCAACGGGCCTGTCTAGGATTCAGGCGCTTGGCAGACTCGAGGTAAATCCGATTTTTATGATCAGTCAAGACCACCACACGATGTCTAGCTCCCTCGAGCCAATGTAGCCACTCCTCAAATGCCCACTTAATGGCCAACTCCCGATTACCAACATCGTAGTTCCGCTCAGCAGGCAAAAATTTCCTTGAAAAGAAGGCGCATGGCTTCATCACGGAGCCATCAGAACTTTTTTGCGACAAAACAGCCCCTGCACCAATCTCAGAAGCATCAACTTCAACCTGGAAGGGAAGAGAGACATCCGGCTGGCACAAGACTGGTGCTGAAGTAAACCGATGCTTCAGCTCCCGAAAGGCCTCCACGGCCGCAGGAGACCAATTCGCAACATCAGAACCCTTCTTGGTCATATCCGTCAAAGGTTTAACCACGCTGGAGAAATTAGCGATAAAACGACGGTAAAAATTAGCAAAGCCCAAGAACTTCTGCAGGCTCTTAACAGACGTGGGCTGAGTCCAGTCATGAATGGCACGGACCTTAACTGGGTCCATCTCCACAGTAGAAGGGGAAAAAATAAAACCCAAAAAAGAAACCTTCTGTACCCCAACAAATAATAACGGTGAGGCAAGAAGAAAACACAAACGTAGAGATGAACTAGATTCAGCAAAGTGAGGCCCAATAGTCTAGATAGCAGAAAATAGATAGTGGACTATGCGGTTAGCAGAAAACCCTACAAAACATCCACTCTGATTATTCAAGAACCCCCACACTGACTGACGGTGTGGAGGGAGAATATCAGCCCACTAGAGCTTCCAGCGAGTCAAAAATCAAATGTAAAGCAAGCTGGACAAAAACACTGAATAATACAAACGATCCAAATTGTACAAAACAGACTTAGCTTTTCTTGCATGAGGCAGACTGAAAGGAATCCGGAGGAGACCAAATAGGTCTAGATACAACGATGCCAGGCAAGAGACTGAGTCCAGAGGAGACTCAAATAGGAAACACCCGCTGCTTAACGACACAGCTGGAGCTCAGGCCTGCAACAAGACATACCTAACACAGTACCGTTAGTGACCACCAGAGGGAGCCCAGAAACACAGTTCACAACACACAGGCCCATATTTGTTGTGAACTCTGTTTTCAGGCTCCCTCTTGTGGTCACTGGTGGTATGGTGTGACTTTTGCTTTGGGCTCCCCCTGGTGGCTTTGTTTGTTATCCTGCTGGTCTCTGGCTATCAGCTGGTTCGTTATCCTCTGGGAGGTTCCTATATAGCTCTGTTTCACTTCCACTTGTTGCCGGCTGTCGATGTAATCAGTGCTACTCAGATTCCTTCTGACTACTTCGCTCCCAGTCCATCCAGGACAAGCTAAGTTTTGTTTGTTCATTTTTTGATCAGCAGTGTTTATCATGTTTTCTAGTCCAGCTTGCTAAAATGTGATTCCCTCGCTTGCTGGATGCTCTAGTGGACTGAGTTTCTCCCCACACACCATTAGTTGGTGCGTGGGTTCTTGAAATCTCAGGATGGATATTTTGTAAGGGTTTTTTATTGATCGCATAGACCCCTGCTCTATTTTCTGCTTTCTAGTACTAGTGGGCCTCTTTTGCTGAATCTGATTTCATCCCTACGTATGTGCCTTCTTCTTACTTCACCGTTAATATTTGTTGGGGGCTTCTATATCTTTGGGGATTATTTCTCTGGAGGCAAGCGAGGTCTTTCTTTCTCTTTAGGGGTAGCTAGTTCCTCAGGCTGGCTCGAGACGTCTAGGAATTTTTTAGGCACGTTCACCGGCTACCTCTAGTTGTGTTGGATAGGTTCAGATTTGCGATCAGTCCAGTTACCGTCTTCCTAGAGCTTGTCCTTAGTTTATTCACTTGCTGGTCTATTCGTGATCCTCAGCCACTAAGGATCATAACAGTACAGCTGGCCCATAAAGTGTTAATTGCATGGCAGAAGCAGGAGAAAAGAAGCCTTGAGAATTTTTTTTTTTTTTTTTGTTGCCGTGTGTCTAGCTGCTGTGGCTAGCTTCTCTCCTCCTCTTAATCTTGGTGTGGCTCTGAGTTCAGCTGCTGACATGGATGTCCAGAGCTTGGCTTCCAGTTTGGATCATCTTGCTGCTAGGGTTCAAAGTATTCAGGATTTTGTTGTTCACAGTCCTATGTCAGAGCCTAGAATACCTATTCCGGAGTTGTTTTCTGGAGATAGATCTAGGTTCCTGAATTTTAGGAACAATTGTAAGTTGTTTCTTTCTTTGAAACCTCGTTCCTCTGGGGATGCCGTTCAGCAAGTTAAGATTATCATTTCCTTTTTGCGTGGTGACCCTCAAGATTGGGCCTTCGCATTGGCGCCAGGGGATCCTGCATTGCTTAGTGTGGATGCGTTTTTTCTAGCCCTTGGATTGCTCTATGAGGAACCTAATCTTGAGAACCAGGCTGAAAAAACGTTATTGGCCCTCTCGCAGGGGCAAGATGAAGCAGAGGTGTACTGCCAGAAATTTCGGAAATGGTCGGTGCTTACTCAGTGGAATGAGTGTGCCCTGGCTGCAAATTTCAGAGAAGGTCTTTCTGAAGCCATTAAGAATGTCATGGTGGGGTTCCCTATGCCTGCAGGTCTGAATGAGTCAATGACTCTGGCCATTCAGATTGATCGGCGTTTGCGGGAACGCAAACCTGTGCACCATTTGGCGGTGTCTTCTGAACAGACACCTGAATCTATGCAATGTGACAGAATTCTGACCAGAAGTGAACGGCAAAATTATAGACGGCAAAATGGGTTGTGCTTTTACTGTGGTGACTCAGCTCATGTTATCTCAGCATGCTCTAAGCGCAAAAAAAAGGTTGATAAATCTGTCACCATTGGTACTTTACAGCCTAAGTTCATTTTGTCTGTTACCCTGATTTGTTCCCTGTCATCTTACCTGGTTAATGCTTTTGTAGATTCAGGTGCCGCCCTGAGTCTGATGGATTGGTCATTTGTCAGGCGCTGTGGTTTTGATTTGGAGCCTTTAAAATTTCCTATTCCACTAAGGGGAATTGATTCTACACCATTGGCTACGAATAGACCTCAGTACTGGACACAAGTGACCATGTGCATGACTCCTGTTCATCAGGAGGTGATTCGCTTTCTTGTACTGCATAATTTGCATGATGTCGTCGTGTTGGGTCTACCATGGTTGCAGACTCATAATCCAGTCCTGGATTGGAAAGCTATGTCGGTGTCAAGTTGGGGTTGTCAGGGAATTCATGGTGACGCTCCTGTGGTGTCAATTGCTTCGTCCACTCCTTCTGAAGTCCCTACGTTTTTGTCAGACTACCAGGATGTATTTGAGGAGCCCAAACTCAATTCTCTACCTCCTCATAGGGACTGTGATTGTGCTATAAATTTGATTCCTGGTAGTAAGTTTCCTAAGGGACGACTTTTCAATTTATCTGTGCCGGAGCATGCTGCCATGCGGAGTTATATAAAGGAGTCTTTAGAGAAGGGACATATTCGCCCGTCCTCATCCCCTCTTGGTGCAGGATTCTTTTTTGTGGCTAAAAAGGATGGTTCCCTGAGACCCTGTATTGATTATCGCCTTTTGAATAAAATCACGGTCAAATTTCAGTATCCTTTGCCATTGTTAACTGATTTGTTTGCTCGCATTAGGGGGTCTAGTTGGTTCACCAAGATAGATCTTCGTGGTGCGTATAACCTTGTGCGTATAAAACAGGGTGATGAATGGAAAACTGCATTTAATATGCCTGAAGGCCATTTTGAGTACTTGGTGATGCCTTTTGGACTTTCTAATGCTCCTTCAGTCTTTCAGTCCTTTATGCATGACATCTTCTGTGAATATCTGGATAAGTTTATGATTGTGTATCTGGATGATATTCTGGTTTTTTCGGATGATTGGGAGTCTCATGTTAAGCAGGTCAGGATGGTCTTTCAGGTCCTGCGTGACAATGCTTTATTTGTGAAGGGCTCAAAATGTGTTTTTGGAGTCCAGAAGATTTCTTTTTTGGGTTTCATTTTTTCTCCTTCTACTATTGAGATGGACCCAGTCAAGGTTCAGGCTATTCATGACTGGACGCAGCCTACATCTGTTAAGAGTCTTCAGAAGTTCTTGGGTTTTGCTAATTTTTACCATCTCTTCATAGCTAATTTTTCTGGCGTTGTTAAGCCTTTGACGGATTTGACCAAGAAGGGTTCTGATGTGACTAATTGGTCTTCTGCGGCTGTGGAGGCCTTTCTTGGGTTTTGCTAATTTTTACCATCTCTTCATAGCTAATTTTTCTGGCGTTGTTAAGCCTTTGACGGATTTGACCAAGAAGGGTTCTGATGTGACTAATTGGTCTTCTGCGGCTGTGGAGGCCTTTCGGGAGCTGAAGCGTCGGTTTTCTTCGGCTCCGGTCTTATGTCAGCCAGATGTCTCACTTCCATTCCAGGTGGAGGTTGATGCTTCCGAGATTGGAGCGGGGGCTGTTTTGTCGCAGAGAAGCCCCGATGGCTCTGTTATGAAGCCATGTGCTTTCTTTTCAAGAAAGTTTTCACCTGCCGAGCGGAATTATGATGTCGGTAATCGGGAGCTGTTGGCTATGAAGTGGGCATTTGAGGAGTGGCGACATTGGCTCGAGGGAGCTAAACATCGTGTGGTGGTCTTGACTGATCACAAGAATTTGATTTATCTCGAGTCGGCCAAGCGGCTGAATCCCAGACAGGCTCGTTGGTCGTTGTTTTTCTCTCGTTTTGATTTCATGGTCTCGTACCTGCCGGGTTCGAAGAATGTGAAGGCTGATGCTCTTTCTAGGAGTTTTGTGCCTGACTCTCCTGGAGATTCAGAGCCGGCTGGTATCCTTAGAGAAGGGGTGATTTTGTCTGCCATCTCCCCAGATTTGCGACGTGTGCTGCAAGAGTTTCAGGCGGATAGACCTGACCGCTGTCCACCGGAGAGACTGTTTGTCCCGGATAGATGGACCAACAGAGTCATCTCCGAGGTTCATTCTTCGGTGTTGGTGGGCCATCCTGGAATATTTGGTACCAGAGACTTGGTGGCCAGGTCTTTTTGGTGGCCTTCCTTGTCGCGGGATGTGCGTTCCTTTGTGCAGTCTTGTGGAATTTGTGCTCGGGCTAAGCCTTGCTGTTCTCGTGCCAGTGGTTTGCTGTTACCTTTGCCTGTCCCGAAGAGGCCTTGGACGCACATTTCCATGGATTTTATTTCAGATCTCCCTGTCTCTCAGAGAATGTCTGTCATCTGGGTGGTGTGTGATCGTTTTTCTAAGATGGTCCATTTGGTGCCCTTGCCTAAGTTGCCTTCCTCCTCCGAGTTGGTTCCACTGTTTTTTCAAAATGTGGTTCGTTTGCATGGGATTCCTGAGAACATTGTTTCTGACAGAGGATCCCAGTTTGTGTCTAGATTTTGGCGGACCTTTTGTGCTAAGTTGGGCATTGAATTGTCTTTTTCGTCGGCCTTCCATCCTCAGATGAATGGCCAAACCGAGCGAACTAATCAGACCTTGGAGACTTATTTAAGATGTTTTGTTTCTGCTGGCCAGGACGACTGGGTTACTTTTTTGCCGTTGGCCGAGTTTGCCCTTAATAATCGGGCTAGTTCTGCTACCTTGGTTTCTCCTTTTTTTTGTAATTCGGGGTTTCATCCTCGTTTTTCCTCAGGTCAGGTGGAGCCTTCTGACTGTCCTGGAGTGGATGTTGTGGTGGATAGGTTGCATCAGATTTGGAATCATGTGGTGGACAATTTGAAGCTGTCACAAGAGAAGGCTCAGCTCTTTGCTAACCGTCGTCGCTGTGTGGGTCCCCGACTTCGCGTTGGGGACTTGGTGTGGTTGTCTTCTCGCTTCGTTCCTATGAAGGTCTCCTCTCCAAGTTCAAGCCTCGGTTTATCGGTCCTTATAAGATTCTGGAACTCCTTGGCCCTGTGTCATTCCGTCTGGACCTCCCGGCATCATTTGCTATTCATAATGTGTTCCATCGCTCGTTGTTGCGGAGGTATGTGGTACCTGTGGTTCCTCCGGTTGAGCCTCCTGCCCCGGTGCTGGTTGAGGGAGAATTGGAATACGTGGTGGAGAAGATCTTGGATTCTCGTATTTCTAGATGGAGGCTCCAGTATTTGGTCAAGTGGAAGGGCTATGGTCAGGAGGATAATTCTTGGGTTGTCGCCTCTGATGTTCATGCGGCCGATTTGGTTTGTGCCTTCCATGTGGCTCATCCTGATCGCCCTGGGGGTTTTCATGAGGGTTCGGTGACCCCTCCTTAAGGGGGGGGTACTGTTGTGAACTCTGTTTTCAGGCTCCCTCTTGTGGTCACTGGTGGTATTGTGTGACTTTTGCTTTGGGCTCCCCCTGGTGGCTTTGTTTGTTATCCTGCTGGTCTCTGGCTATCAGCTGGTTCGTTATCCTCTGGGAGGTTCCTATATAGCTCTGTTTCACTTCCACTTGTTGCCGGCTGTCGATGTAATCAGTGCTACTCAGATTCCTTCTGACTACTTCGCTCCCAGTCCATCCAGGACAAGCTAAGTTTTGTTTGCTCATTTTTTGATCAGCAGTGTTTATCATGTTTTCTTGTCCAGCTTGCTAAAATGTGATTCCCTCGCTTGCTGGATGTTCTAGTGGACCGAGTTTCTCCCCACACACCATTAGTTGGTGCGTGCGTTCTTGAAATCTCAGGATGGATATTTTGTAAGGGTTTTTTATTGATCGCATAGACCCCTGCTCTATTTTCTGCTTTCTAGTACTAGTGGGCCTCTTTTGCTGAATCTGATTTCATCCCTACGTATGTGCCTTCTTCTTACTTCACCGTTAATATTTGTTGGGGGCTTCTATATCTTTGGGGATTATTTCTCTGGAGGCAAGCAAGGTCTTTTATTCTCTTTAGGGGTAGCTAGTTCCTCAGGCTGGCTCGAGACGTCTAGGAATTTTTTAGGCACGTTCACCGGCTACCTCTAGTTGTGTTGGATAGGTTCAGATTTGCGATCAGTCCAGTTACCATCTCCCTAGAGCTTGTCCTTAGTTTATTCACTTGCTGGTCTATTCGTGATCCTCAGCCACTAAGGATCATAACTAGTGTTGAGCATTCCGATACCGCAAGTATCGGGTATCGGCCGATATTTGCTGTATCGCAATTCCGATACCGAGATCCGATATTTTTGTGGTATCGGGTATCGGTATCGAAACAACATTAATGTGTAAAATAAAGAATTAAAATAAAAAATATTGCTATACTCACCTCTCCGACGCAGCCTGCACCTTACCGAGGGAACCGGCAGCGTTGTTTGCTTAAAATTCGCGCTTTAACATCCTTACGCGAAGTCCCGGCTTGTGATTGGTCGCGCGCCGCCCATGTGGCCGGGACGCAACCAATCACAGCAAGCCGTGATGTAATTTCAGGTCCTTCAGGATTTTAAAATTACGTTCCGGCGTTGTGATTGGTTGCGTCGCAGTCACATGGGCGACGCGACCAATCACAAGCCGTGACGTCACGGGAGGCTGGACACGCGCGCATTTTAAAATGCACGCATCTCCTGCCTCCCGTGACGTCACGGCTTGTGATTGGTTGCGTCGCCCATGTGACCGCGACGCAACCAATCACAGCAAGCCGTGATGTAATTTCAGGTCCTTCAGGATTTTAAAATTACGTTCCGGCGTTGTGATTGGTTGCGTCGCGGTCACATGGGCGACGCGACCAATCACAAGCCGTGACGTCACGGGAGGCAGGACAAGCGTGCATTTTAAAATGCGCGCGTGTCCAGCCTCCCGTGACGTCACGGCTTGTGATTGGTCGCGTCGCCCATGTGACTGCGACGCAACCAATCACAGCGCCGGAACGTAATTTAAAAATCCTGAAGGACCTGAAATTACATCACGGCTTGCTGTGATTGGTTGCGTCCCGGCCACATGGGCGGCGCGCGACCAATCACAAGCCGGGACTTCGCGTAAGGAAGTTAAAGCGCGAATTTTAAGCAAACAACGCTGCCGGTTCCCTCGGTAAGGTGCAGGCTGCGTCGGAGAGGTGAGTATAGCAATATTTTTTATTTTAATTCTTTATTTTACACATTAATATGGTTCCCAGGGCCTGAAGGAGAGTTTCCTCTCCTTCAGACCCTTGGAACCATCAGGGATACCGTCCGATACATGAGTCCCATTGACTTGTATTGGTATCGGGTATCGGTATCGGATTGGATCCGATACTTTGCCGGTATCGGCCGATACTTTCCAATACCGATACTTTCAAGTATCGGACGGTATCGCTCAACACTAATCATAACACATATTGTCCCCTTCCCCCTGAACCAGATGGGATATACTACTAATATTACCCTGGATGGAGGAAAGGAAGATTTTCTACAAGACCAATATTTCTAATGATACCCGTGGCCTGCTGGGGTAAGTGACTGAGTCAGCGACTTTCTGCTCCGTCACAACTCTTACAGGATGGTGTCTTGAGAACACCGATTCTATTAACAATGTACCAGACAAGGTGGCCCACGACCAGACAAGCCCTTCTGGCATTTTGGTGCAAACAGGTGGTCAGTTGGATGGCAGAAACTACTTCCAGTATGTTTTCAAGCACTACCCTGTTTTTAGCACAGTCCAGTCTCACTAGCCAACTCACTCACCCTGATCCTCTTTCCTCAATCCATAACAAATGCCTGGAAAAAAGCGATCCAACACTCCAATACTCTGAGGAGCTCTCTACATTTCCATTTATTGATTCTGGCTTCTCACCCAGCATGTTTCAAGTGGTACACAAAGAGATTACATTCGAGCAGTCATGGTCAGAAGAAGATGACAGTGGGACATGGCAATTAGTGTCTCAAGATTTAGATGATGACCAGACACAGTTACCAACAAGTGATATTGTTAAGTCAACAAGTCAGGAGTGCAGAAATGGAAGACAAGGTGGTGTACAATTAAGTCACTGACCCAACCTGGGAAGGTGCCATGCAGAGTGAGAACAGCAGTGCAGAGGAGGTGGGATCCTCAGTACCACAATAGGCAGGAATAAGCAGTTGGTTGGCCAGAAGGAGAAGGTGGGCAACTGTTTCCCAGAGCAATGACACACCACCTGTTCCCAGGTCAGGGGTTAGGTATTCCCCAGTCTGGTACTTTTTTAAAGAAAGTGCTGACAATAAAATAACGGTCATTTGCACCCTGTGCGATATAAAGATCAGCTTTCAACCAGACAACCACAAGCATGCTCAGGCACATGTCATCAAAGCACCAGACTAGGTGGCCCGAACACCTGAGTCCACAATCAATGTCTGCGGATGACACCACTGCCGCTTTCCCTGTGCTACGTACTTTCCAATTCCCTATTCAGAATGCAGGCATGAATGCCTCCCATCCTGCATACTTTGTTGCATATTCGCAAGCACCATTAGCAACCACTTTTTTAGGGAGAAGCTTTGTAAGGTGGTGAAAAAGTACCTAGCAGACTGTACCAGCATCCTCCATGATTCCTCTGTGTTATACACCTGTTGGGTATCCAAGCTGGACACTTGGCATGAACTATCCATCTACTACTTGGAGGTACTGGTTTCCCTGCCACTAGCATTTTGTCAGAGCAAATTTTTAGCGCCACTGAAGGCATAATAACTGAAAATGCTGACAGGCTGACTCTTCAAAATGAATAAAGCTTGGATTGGCCCAGACTTCTCAACCTCACCTGATGACAGCAGTGTTACATAAAGCCAATTAAAATATTCCTTTTTTCTGGTGTATTCCCAGGCAACGCTTCCCACCCAAAAAAGGGTATATTATTAATAGTTTATTCTTTTTCTTGTTGTCCTCCTCCTACTCCTCCATCATATTGTCATCAAACGGCATTCGTTCCAAATTTTTTAAGGGTCATCATGCAGCCCTTGTTCCAAATTTTTAAAGTGTGTATAATGCCCTCCTTCATAATTTTTGCAGAATGCAATTCATCCCTTGCACTTTGTGCATATGCTTTACTAGTCTAGGAGTCCCACTCATTAAAAATGGGAAAAAAATGTTTTCTAAGGCCTTCCTCTACATGTCTTCCAGTCCCTCCTTCTAACTTTTTGCAGCCCTTGCACTTTGCGTATAGGCTTTATGCGTTTAGGAGTCCCACTACCTAACCCTTTTAACAGAATGTGCATGAGGTCCTCCTTTATGTTTAATACACGGCATATCGGAGTCCCTCTTCCTTCTAAGGTTTGGCAATTATTCCATGGTCTGCATAGACTTTGTGCGTTTCAGAGTCCTTCCTTCATAAATTAAACAGTATGTGTCTGACCATATCACACCACATGCCTAGTTAAAGTAGTAAAAGGTTAAAATTGCATAGACTGGTGACTTATTTACAAGATGTTATACAAGAGAGAATGTTTCCTAACATTTTTTCCTGTAAAATACATTTTATCTTCAGGTTTCATATGCTTTATTGTCAGTCCATAAAAGTGGAGTAATACGCTGATAACATTGTTCCCAACAGTGACCTGGGAGTCAGATGTGTCCCCATGCTGTTCCCTTTCCATTAGAGTGCTATCCATTTCAGCAATTTTCTTGCCTACCCAACCGTCCTGTTAGGGTCTTCAGGAAATACCATCGAGTTTCTCATTATATGGAATTTATAAGGAAACTTGCACTCCTGGAAAAGTAACTTTTAAAGGCTCAAAAGGAAGATGTAGGATTCCAATAGGAAGAATCTTTGGCACAAAATCCCAAAAAAGGTGATTTATTCAACCAAACCATGTAAAGCAGAATAAGTTCCAATGTTATTGTCTTTCTGGCCTTTATCAAGGAAATGTACATAAATACATAACATAAAATGACATCTTGTCATTAACAGAGTGGAAAACATTGTGTCATAAAGACAACAAAATATGAATGTATCTGTATTATACATGTAAAAATACCCATAGGTGGTTCATGAAATTAACAATTCTCACAATTTCATAACAATAAAGAATAAAAATCAATAGTAATCTATTATAAATATATATATATACACACACACAAGGTGTGTATGGGTATGCGCTGGTATAAATAACGAAAATACTAATAAAACCTGAAATAATAATACAGAAAACCGAACGTTTAAAACACCTTAAAATAGCACAGATCCCAGAAGAAAGGTCTGACGCCCAAATAAATATTAGTGAAAGCCTGATGTATTGAATTAGGTCTATAGATAGAGCACTAGATGCTTTCCAATATAGTTCCTTCCTACCTCCGTTGCAGGCTGGCAGTCTTTAGAACTTGATTCCGTTGCCAAAGAAGTTTTCAATGCACAAAAATGTTGGTTATAGGTGGGTGGCTGCCCCGGCCGGCGGCAAACCACCATCAAAGATCTTCCAGGTGGGAACGGGATCCTGCAGAGCCGCCGTTGTGTGCCGTCGCGGCAGTGAGTTCGAGCGGTGCGCAGGACCTGAGTGACGCGATCGTCACGTGACCGTGCCCCCCGGAGTGATGAGTACGGAGTGCAGCTAGGACCAAACAACCGACGCGTTTCGGAGACGTCTGTCTCCTTCCTCAGAGGAAGGAGACAGACGTCTCCGAAACGCGTCGGTTGTTTGGTCCTAGCTGCACTCCGTACTCATCACTCCGGGGGGCACGGTCACGTGACGATCGCGTCACTCAGGTCCTGCGCACCGCTCGAACTCACTGCCGCGACGGCACACAACGGCGGCTCTGCAGGATCCCGTTCCCACCTGGAAGATCTTTGATGGTGGTTTGCCGCCGGCCGGGGCAGCCACCCACCTATAACCAACATTTTTGTGCATTGAAAACTTCTTTGGCAACGGAATCAAGTTCTAAAGACTGCCAGCCTGCAACGGAGGTAGGAAGGAACTATATTGGAAAGCATCTAGTGCTCTATCTATAGACCTAATTCAATACATCAGGCTTTCACTAATATTTATTTGGGCGTCAGACCTTTCTTCTGGGATCTGTGCTATTTTAAGGTGTTTTAAACGTTCGGTTTTCTGTATTATTATTTCAGGTTTTATTAGTATTTTCGTTATTTATACCAGCGCATACCCATACACACCTTGTGTGTGTGTATATATATATATTTATTGTCTGCTTTTACAAACCGAGGTGGAGGTTTGTTGGTATTGCAGCAGGTATTGACAATAACGTTGACCATAACGCTGACAATTTGCGCCACCAACTTTTATACCTTGATAGTAATCTATTATACATTATTAATGAATTAAATTTATTGGAATTTGCAGTAATCGTTAGGGAAGCTGCAGATCCTTCAGGAAAATTCTATCTCTAAGAGAAAAGGACAAACAGTTGTGACAAAGCTAAAACAGATAATATCACATTCTACAATATAGTGACTGATTTAAAATGGAGGACTTGGCTGTATAGATAAGTAGTTGTTGAGACCTTGCTACTGAGGTGAATGTGGAATTTGAACAATTATGTAATGAGACAATCTGGTATATTACTGTATAATATCCGTGTCTGCAGTGAGTGAGTATATCAAGGAAATCCATAATTAAAGCAAACATTTATCAAATATATGTGAGTAGCTATAATACAGTGCCCCTTGTAGGGGAAAAAAGAGAACTACTAGGGAAAAATGAATAAAGAAAAAAAGGTTACCAACAAAAAAGATGTAAGGCTGTGCAATAAATATGTAAAACAAAGTCAGATATTAATTAGTTGATACACCACCAGATTAATAGATACACCACTTGCTCAGTTCACTTTCAGCATTTCTGTAAAACTAGATAACAGCCGCGTGGCATGTGATAACCGGAAAAAAAATCAACCGGTTTATGTAAGAAGCGAGTGAAGTGTTAATTCCAATGAAGCACATGTGCTAGGTGTCGAGTTCCAGCAACTGCACAGGGGGAATTTCAAACCATGTCCTCTGCGGTCTCCCATTCTTCCCCAGCTGCAGTGGAGTCTGCTCAGCAGAGACGTCGGTCCCAGCATTTGGCTCAAGCTGATACTGTGCATCTGGTTACAGCTGCCGCCCCAGGTTCAGCCTTTATAACCAGCATTGATCAGCGGCAAGCAGACGTTCCAGGGACTAAGTCCTGCTTTTCATACTCCTACTGAGTATGCCCGTGGGACGACCTCTCATTGGAGGAGGGAGATCACATGCTCAGGTCCTGTAGCAGCTCTGATTGGACCACTAGGAAGGTCCCGGAAGGCTACATCTATAAAAGGCTCGCATAGCCGCTCGGCCATGCGCTAGTATAAAACTGAAATTGTGTGTGTGTGGGTGTATGACTGTTTCTGGTGAAAGCTCCTTACTCATACCCATCCCTAGTGTTGTTGATTGAAATTGGATGATTGAGCTACCTAGCGCCAGACTGTGCCATCCAGTACAAGGCACGAGCTTACAGTGTCTTTTAGCAGCGACTGCCAGTGCGGCGTCATGCGCAACCAGTGCACTTTCCTGACCCTAGTTAGGGTGGATAGTGGCATCCACCAGAGCGGCGCTGTATGCACTCTGTTTGGTAAATGTTAAGTTAGTCCTGACAACCGGTCATTGTAGGGTGGGAATTTCCACTTGGACTCAGCATCTGACTCAGGGTGTCCTCAAGCACGGGCTCAAAAGCCACCGAGGGTCAGAGCGAGTCTAATCACAAGTTTAGTGGGGGTGAATTATAGGGATCCCAGCAGCATCTTTCAGCTGCACCCTGTGACTGCTAACAGGGTGCAGCGTTTATTTGGCAACTCTGTAAAGCAACAGAGTTTACTTCCATTCACACTGGGTAAGGTCTAACCCATGTGTGAGCAAGCGTTCATCCACCATTGCTCAGCAGCAGGTTCCATCGCTGCACGGTGGACCCCAGGCTGCGAACGCACCTCATATCTCCCTTTATATTATTTGGTGTGTTCCTCTAGCCCTAACAACCTGATGCACTATCAAACTTCCTATGTTCTATTTTCAGTACTCTAAAGGATACAATTTTTTGGTGTAATTTATCTAGGCTTTAATTAATAACAATAGGCTTCTGAAATTTTATCGAAAAAAGGGAAACATTTCTGCAAAACTTAGAAGCCATCTGTGGTGCCCAAGAAAATAAATGCACATAAAAAATGAAGACATTAGTGTAGCATATAGCAAATGTAATTAGTATTTTATTTAGTGTAACTTTTTAATTTTAGTGTAATCTTTTCTACATGCAAACATATTAAAGTTTGTTAACTCCAAATTTTGTGTAAACTTCAATTTATTCAATAAATTCAACACATATCAACCTAAATTTACTATTAATTTTGAAAATTTGAAATACCCTACTTTTCCACATTAAGAAAAAGGTAGAAAAAATGTCATATCTGCTATCACCACGCCCATAAAGTCCGATCTTTCAAAGTATTAAATTAATTAACCCACTCAGTAAGCAATGTAAAGTAAAAGAAAAGTAAAACACCAGAAATTAGTATTTCAGTTACCACACCTCTCTAAAAAAGTCATAGATAATGAATGCAGTGGCAGTAGGCAATCCAACCTGCTGCTTCAATATGTAGTGGGGATAAAAGGGACACGTCAGGCATAAAAAAATAAAATTATTTTTTGCTGATTGATGTGAGTCTCAGCAGTCGGAACCTCACTGAAAAGTAAGTTATCCCCTATTTTTTGAATAGGTGATAACTAGCTTTTACTAGGCAACCCTTTGATAAGTACAGTTATGTCACAGTACAGAAAATAAACAATTGAATGATGTGTGGGTCTCCAAAGGGTCCCAATAACCTAAAAAGGCCTACTGAAGCATCTGCACCACTTCAGTAACACTTTTGATGAACTTTTGAGATTTGAATTTGCTAAATTCGTCAAATTTTTCCCCAAAATTTGATTCATGGAGACTTCACAGCAAATCTCAAGTAGTCCAGTTGTCGTGGAACAATGTGTGGATCGATCTGATGAGCTCTAAGTAACTCTCATGTCATTTCTGGGTATCTGTTCTGACCAACTACATCAAATTTAAGCAGCATTCAAACATAGATTGTATAAATCGATGCTGTCTTCTTTTTTAAATGGACAATGCTTGATCACATGGAGTTTAATTCCTTACTGTCATTGGATGGGATAGTACATCCAATGGCAGTACCCCCACTTTGATGGGGGCTCCGGCGGTGAGCTCGCATCAAAGCCAAGACATGTCAGCTGTTCTGAACAGCTGACATGTGCCCGCAGTATACAAGGGCAGAATTGCAATCCGCCCATACCTATTAACTAGTTAAATGCCGCTGTCAAACTCTGATAGCGGCATTTAATGAGCACTTCCAGCCATGGGGACGGAAATACGTGCACCACCATGGAGGCTATTGAAGCATGCCAAAACTTAAAAAAAGCAGGGACCTCACTCCTAATGTCACTGTTTAAATTGTCTTAACTTGTATTGAATTTGTCTGTATATGTCCCCGCTTAATTGTAAAGTGCTGCGGAATATGTTGGCGCTATATAAATAAAGATTATTATAATGTCATTAATTAATATTTAAAACCCATTGTGTCTACCCTACCATCCTTTATCCGAGATACCACGGCTGTTCCAAAGACTTGATCAACTCTATCTACAAGACCATGCCATCATGGTTACAGCTGATTTAGAGGCTTTATATACCTCATTTAGACATGAATATGGTTTGAGGGCTGTTGAATGGTATATTTGGATCGAGGATTCTTGTCCTCCTGGAGTATGTCCTGAAACATAATATTTTCATCTTTGACTACAAAGTTTACTTACAAATACAAGGCACAGTTATGGGGGCCACTTGTGCCCCCTCCTACGCTAACCTATTTTTAGGAGTGTGAGAGCGTCTCACTCAGTCTGACTCTGTACAAAGAGTTACTGCTGCTTTCCCTGCTTCTGCCATTGAAGTCAGTGCTGGGCAGCGGCAAGCAGGCGCTTCTGGGACTAAGTCCTGCTTTTCTCATTCTAAGCATGCCCAGAGTAAGCTCTCTCAGTGGAGATCGAGGGTCATATGATCAGATACTGCAGCTTAGGCCATTGGTCCTTCAGGAAGGTCCTGTAGGTGCTCACACTCTGTAACAGCCTCTCATTGGTCCTTCTAGGAAGGTCCCGTACGTGCTGCAACTAATTAAGGCTCGCATGGCCGCACGGCCATGCGCTAGTATTGTTCTAAGTTATGTACTTTGCGCCAGTGTGGTCATGTATGATTCTGTTCAGGGACCTGGCTGAAATAAGCCCCTAGAATGCTGGCACCTCCAGCGAGGAGTTTGTGTGTTTGTGTATTCAGGGACCTGACTGAAATAAGCCCCTAGAATGCTGGCACCTCCGGCTAGGAGTTTTGTGTGCGTGCATGACCACTGACTGCTCTCGTTTGGGTAGTTAGCCTGTGCCACTGTGAGGTCTAACAGGGCACAGTGCTTTGAGTCCACGGCTATTCTGTGAAGTAACAGAGTTAGCTCATACCGCCATATAGTTCCGCCGTTTGTTTGCAGCAGGTTCGCCTGCACGGTGGACCCTGGGTTGAAAACGCATCTATTATAATAAAATCTCTATATTCATTTGGTGCGTTCCGCTAGCCCTAACACGATGTTATTAACTTCTGTGAAGCACCTGGGGGTTCAAGGTGCTCACCACAAATCTAGAAAAGTTATTTGAGGGTTCTAGTTCCCAAAATGGGATCACTTGTGGGGAGTTTTTACTGTTTAGGTACATCAGGGGCTCTGCAAATGTAACATTTCAGCAAATTTTAAATTCAAAATGTCAAATGGCGCTCCTTCCCTTCTAAGCCTTGCGCAAAACAGTAGTACTCAGGAGAAATTGCACTTCAAATTTTAGGGTCCATTTTTTCCTATTACCCATGCCAAAATGAAAAAATGTAAGGTCTAAGTTAAAAATTTTGTGAAAACAAGATAAATGTTCATTTTTCCCTTCCAAATTGAATTAATTCCTGTGAGTCACCTGGAGGAATAATAAACTTTTTGAATGTGGTTTTTAACAATTTGATGGGTGCATTTTTTAGAATGGTGTTACTATTGGGTATTTTGTGTCAGATAAACCCCTCAATATCACTTCAAATGTAATTTAGTCTCTAAGAAAATCTTTTTGTAAATTTTGTTTTAAAATTAGAAATCGTTGGTCTACTTTTAGCCCTTATGACTTCTTAAAAAAAATCGTTTAAACAATTGTACTGATGTAAAGTAGTTTTGGGGGAAATGTTATTTATTAACTATTTTGTGTGACATAACTCTCTGATTTCAGGGCGTAAAAAATAAAAGTTTGAAAATTGCATAATGTTCCACATTTTTGCCAAATTTCCCATATTTTCACAAATAAATGCAAGTCATATTTAACAAATTTTACCACTATCATGAAGTACAATATGTCACCAGAAAAAATCTCAGAACCAGCGAGATCTATTGAAGTGTTCCAGAGTTAAAACCCCAGAAAGTGACAATGGTCAAAATTGAAAAATTTGGCCTGGTCAGGAAGGTGAAAACAGTCTTTGGGGTGAAGAGGATAAAAACAGGTTAACAAGAACTAAGTAATGCTTGCTTCAGTTTTCTATCCAAGTTTGATCTGATATTAACTGTTTCATTTCTAAAAGTTTATATGTGACACCCCAGGGATCCAATTGTCACAGTGGTATTGCCTGCCTCTCCAGGAGGGTGATGCCATACCTGGAAGTGAGAAGGAATCCCCTTGGCAGGTAACATTTACATACAACATATTTCTGACTATAGGCCAGAAGGGAGAGCTCTAGACCGGGATTCAGGGTAGCTTCCCTGTTATGATCCGGTGACCTTGGAGCCGCATGAGAGACTTTCTCAGGAGTAGATGGTACCTGTACTGACCGCAAATCCTAAACTAACACCGCAACTAGAAGTAGCCGTGGGATGTACCTAACACGTCCTAGACACCTCGACACAGCCGGAGGACTAAATACCCCTATAGATGGAAATGGGAATTCTATCTTGCCTCAGAGCAGAACCCCAGAGGATAGGCAGCCCCCCACAAATATTGACTGTGAGTATAAGAGGAAAAACACACGCAGGCAGGA
Source organism: Ranitomeya variabilis (assembly GCF_051348905.1). Taxonomy (NCBI): domain Eukaryota; kingdom Metazoa; phylum Chordata; class Amphibia; order Anura; family Dendrobatidae; genus Ranitomeya; species Ranitomeya variabilis. The sequence continues at coordinate 131,577,178 of NC_135234.1, read as the reverse complement.
AAACAGGATTTAGCAAAAGAGGCACTTCTAGCTAAACAGAAAAGGATAGGACAGAATTCTAAGCGGTCAGTATTAAAATCCTAAAAATATCCACAGCAGATAATACAAATATACTACATCTAACTAAAGACATAGAAAGTATATCTGCATCTCCTGAGAATCCAGCATTACTGAAAAATCCAAACAAAGTCTAAGCTGGACAAAAACACAATGAATTGCACTGAATTGCAAAGCACACTGCATGTGTGCACAGAGACAAAAACCAGACACTTATCTTAGCTGAATTGGCAGCAGGGCATGAGGAGCCAGAGAGAGATGCAATCCCTCCAAGTACAATGGACAACTGGCATAGACTCATGGATCCTGCACACCTAAATACCTAATAGAGCTGCAATCAGCAGAAACACCTGCCCAGGATTACAACCCCAAGACAACTGCACTACCACCAACAACCACTGGAGGGAGCCCAAGAGCAGAATTCACAACAGTACCCCCCCTTGAAGAGGGGTCACCGAACCCTCACCAGAGCCCCCAGGCCGATCAGGACGAGCCAGATGAAAGGCACAGACCAAATCAGCAGCATGGACATCAGAGGCAAAAAACCAAGAATTATCCTCCTGGCCATAACCCTTCCATTTGACAAGGTACTGAAGCCTCCGCCTCGAAAAGCGAGAATCCAAAATCTTCTCAACCACATATTTCAACTCCCCATCAACCAACACAGGAGCAGGAGGATCAACCGAGGGAACAACGGGCACCACATATTTCCGTAATAAAGATCTATGGAAAACATTATGGATGGCAAAAGAGGCCGGAAGGGCCAAATGAAAGGACACAGGATTGATAATCTCAGAAATCGTACAAGGACCAATAAACCGAGGCTTAAACTTAGGGGAAGAAACCTTCATAGGAACATGACGGGAAGACAACCAGACCAAATCCCCAACCCGAAGCCGGGAACCAACACACCGACGACGGTTAGCAAAACGCTGAGCCTCCTCCTGAGACAACACCAAATTGTCCACCACATGAGCCCAAATCTGCTGCAACCTGTCAACCACAGAATCCACACCAGGACAATCAGAAGGTTCAACTTTCCCCGAAGAAAAACGAGGATGAAAACCAAAATTACAAAAGAAGGGCGAAACCAAGGTAGCCGAACTAGCCCGATTATTAAGGGCAAACTCAGCCAATGGCAAGAAAGCCACCCAATCATCCTGATCAGCAGACACAAAGCATCTCAAATAAGTTTCCAAAGTCTGATTAGTTCGCTCGGTCTGGCCATTTGTCTGATGATGAAATGCGGAAGAAAAAGACAAATCGATGCCCAGCCTAGCACAAAAGGCCCGCCAAAACCTAGAAACAAACTGGGAACCTCTGTCGGACACAATATTCTCCGGAATACCGTGCAAACGAACCACATGCTGAAAAAACAACAGAACCAAATCAGAAGAGGAAGGCAATTTAGGCAAAGGCACCAAATGAACCATCTTAGAAAACCGGTCACAAACCACCCAGTTAACCGACATCCTCTGGGAAACCGGAAGATCTGAAATAAAATCCATAGAAATATGCGTCCAGGGCCTCTCAGGGACCGGCAAAGGCAAAAGCAACCCACTAGCACGGGAACAATAAGGCTTGGCCCGCGCACAAGTCCCACAGGACTGCACAAAAGAACGCACATCACGCGACAAAGAAGGCCACCAAAAGGACCTACTAACCAAATCTCTGGTACCAAAAATACCAGGGTGGCCAGCCAACACAGAACAATGAACCTCAGAAATCACTCTACTAGTCCATCTATCAGGAACAAACAGTTTCCCCACTGGACAGCGGTCAGGTTTGTCAGCCTGAAATTCCTGCAGAACCCGTCGCAAATCAGGGGAAATGGCAGAAAGGACCACCCCTTCCTTCAGAATGCCGACCGGCTCCAATACCTCAGGAGAATCAAGCAAAAAACTCCTAGAGAGGGCATCAGCCTTAACATTCTTAGAACCCGGAAGATACGAGACCACAAAATCAAAACGGGAGAAAAACAGGGACCATCGAGCCTGTCGACGATTCAGCCGTTTGGCAGATTCGAGGTAAATCAGATTTTTATGATCGGTCAAGACCACAATACGGTGCTTGGCTCCCTCAATCCAATGTCGCCATTCCTCAAACGCCCACTTCATAGCCAACAACTCCCGATTGCCGACATCATAATTGCGTTCAGCAGGCAAAAACTTACGGGAAAAGAAGGCACACAGTTTCATCAAGGAACCATCAGAATTCCTCTGAGACAAAACGGCCCCTGCCCCAATCTCAGAAGCGTCAACCTCAACCTGAAACGGAAGAGAAACATCTGGCTGACGCAACACCGGGGCAGAAGTAAATCAGCGTTTAAGCTCCTGAAGGGCAGAGACAGACACAGGGGACCAATTCGTTTCATCAGCGCCTTTCTTCATCAAATCGGTCAGGGGTTTAACCACACTGGAGAAGTTAGCAATGAAACGGAGATAAAAATTAGCAAAGCCCAAAAATTTTTGAAGGCTCTTCGCAGATGTGGGCTGAATCCAATCATGAATGGCCTGAACCTTAACCGGATCCATCTCTATAGATGAGGGAGAAAAAATGAAGCCCAAAAAAGAAACCTTCTGCACTCCAAAGAGACACTTAGACCCCTTCACAAACAAAGCATTATCACGAAGGATCTGAAATACCATCCTGACCTGTTTCACATGAGACTCCCAATCATCGGAAAAAATTAAGATGTCATCCAAATATACAATCATGAATTTATCAAGATAATTCCGTAAGATATCATGCATGAAGGACTGAAAAACAGATGGAGCATTAGAGAGCCCGAATGGCATCACAAGGTATTCAAAATGGCCTTCGGGCATATTAAATGCAGTTTTCCATTCGTCACCCTGCTTAATACGAACAAGATTATATGCCAGCCGAAGGTCAATTTTAGTAAACCAACTAGCCCCCTTAATCCTGGCAAACAAATCGGAAAGCAAAGGTAAAGGGTATTGAAACTTGACCGTGATCTTATTCAAGAGGCGATAATCAATACAGGGTCTCAAGGAGCCATCCTTCTTAGCAACAAAAAAAAATCCCGCTCCCAACGGTGAAGAAGATGGCCGAATATGCCCTTTCTCCAAAGACTCCTTAACATAACTCCGCATGGCGGTATGTTCCGGCACAGACAGGTTGAAAAGTCGGCCCTTAGGAAACTTACAGCCTGGAATCAAGTCAATAGCACAATCACAGTCACTATGCGGTGGAGGGGAACTGGACTTGGGCTCATCGAATACATCCTGAAAATCAGACAAAAACTCTGGAACTTCAGAAGAGGAGGAAGAGGAGATTGACATCACAGGAACGTCATTATGAACCCCCTGACAACCCCAACTAGTCACAGACATAGACTTCCAATCCAACACAGGATTATGTATCTGCAACCATGGAAAACCCAGCACAATAGCATCATGCAAATTATGCAACACCAGAAAACGACAATCTTCCTGATGGGCTGGCGCCATGCACATGGTCACCTGTGTCCAAAACTGGGGTTTATTTTTAGCCAAAGGGGTAGCATCAATGCCCCTTAAAGGAATAGGGTTCTGCAAAGACTGCAAGGGGAAACCACAACGCCTGGCAAATTCAAAGTCCATTAAATTCAAAGTGGCGCCTGAGTCCACAAACGCCATGACAGAAAATGACGACAATGAGCAGATCAAGGTCACAGATAACAGAAATTTAGGTTGTACAGTTCCGATGGTAACAGAACTAGCGATTCTCTTTGTACGCTTTGGGCAGACTGAAATGACATGAGAAGCACCGCCACAATAAAAACACAACCTATTCTGATGTCTGAATCCTTGTTGTTCCGTTCTAGACAGCATCCTATCACACTGCATAGGCTCAGGCATCTGCTCTGAGGACAACGCCATAGCACACACAGTTCTGCGCTCCCGCAAGCGCCGATCAATCTGAATGGCCAGAGATATAGAATCACTCAGACCAACAGGCGTGGGAAACCCCACCATAACATCTTTAACAGATTCAGAAAGACCCTTTCTGAAAATTGCCGCCAGAGCATCCTCATTCCATTTAGTCAGCACAGACCATTTTCTAAATTTCTGACAATACAATTCTGCCGCTTCTTGACCCTGAGACAGGGCCAACAAGGTCTTCTCAGCTTCATCCACAGAATTTGGTTCATCATATAATAATCCTAGAGCCTGAAAAAAGGCATCTACATTATGCAAGGCCGGATTCCCAGATTCCAGGGAAAATGCCCAATCCTGAGGGTCGCCACGCAGCAGGGAGATGACAATTTTAACCTGCTGAATGGGATCACCAGAGGAACGAGGCTTCAGAGCAAAAAACAGTTTACAATTGTTTTTAAAACTCAAAAATTTGGACCTGTCCCCAAAAAACAAATCAGGAGTAGGAATCCTAGGCTCTAAAAGCGGAGTCTGAACAATATAATCAGAAATACCCTGTACCCTAGCAGCAAGCTGGTCTATACGAGAAACTAATCCCTGAACATCCATACTAGCACAAGACTCCACAGCCACCCAGAGGAAAAGAGGGAAGGAGAGACAAAGCAGGCTACAGAAAAGAAAGGGCTCTTTCTTCCCTTCTTCTGAGATGCATTTAACTCATTGTTGGCCAGTTGTACTGTTATGATCTGGTGACCTTGGAGCCCGATGAGAGACTTTCTCAGGAGTAGGTGGTACCTGTACTGACGGTAAACCCTAAACTAACACCGCAACTAGAAGTAGCCGTGGGATGTACCTAACACGTCCTAGACACCTCGACACAGCCGGAGGACTAAATACCCCTATAGATGGAAATGGGAATTCTATCTTGCCTCAGAGCAGAACCCCAGAGGATAGGCAGCCCCCACAAATATTGACTGTGAGTATAAGAGGAAAAACACACGCAGGCAGGAAAACAGGATTTAGCAAAAGAGGCACTTCTAGCTAAACAGAAAAGGATAGGACAGAATTCTAAGCGGTCAGTATTAAAATCCTAAAAATATCCACAGCAGATAATACAAATATACTACATCTAACTAAAGACATAGAAAGTATATCTGCATCTCCTGAGAATCCAGCATGACTGAAAAATCCAAACAAAGTCTAAGCTGGACAAAAACACAATGAATTGCACTGAATTGCAAAGCACACTGCATGTGTGCACAGAGACAAAAACCAGACACTTATCTTAGCTGAATTGACAGCAAGGCATGAGGAGCCAGAGAGAGATGCAATCCCTCCAAGTACAATGGACAACTGGCATAGACTCATGGATCCTGCACACCTAAATACCTAATAGAGCTGCAATCAGCAGAAACACCTGCCCAGGATTACAACCCCAAGACAACTGTACTACCACCAACAACCACCGGAGGGAGCCCAAGAGCAGAATTCACAACACTTCCCTATAAGTTCTGGTCTAAAGGAGGTGTTAGAAGTCAGTCTGTGTGAGACAGTGAAGGGAGAGGTAGCACATGAGGAGAGAGAAACTGTGATTGGGCTCACTCCAGGTTTGAGCGCAAGAAACCGGATACCGGGGTCCGAGGTTGTGTGCGAACTGTATGCCCCACAGCAGAAACCGGAGGGCAGGAGATTGCAGGTCTCCTGGCCGCATCTACGCCCAAAGGCACAGAAATAGATGAGAGCCCAGAGTCACCACGAGAGAGAAACACCTGTAAAGGGACACCTGTAAAAAGGCTCGAGTTGCCTGCCATGCGGGTAGTGTTCCATCCAAGGGACCGATTGAGAGAGGAACTTGAAGAAAGCTAAAGCATCAAGTACCTAGAATTCAACGCTGAAAGGAAGGCTTCCAACTCCACCTGGCTAGGGGGATTCCAACCGCTTCCAGGCTGCCCGGATTTCAAGATCACCTGTAACCTGTGCCTTGGACTGCAATTTAAACAGTAAAAGGTAAAGAGACTGTAAATCCTGTGTCCTCCAATTATTTCCTGCACCTCACCATCTATCATCCCTCTTACCAACTACACCAGGAGCCCTGGGGACTAAGCTCCACCTGTGGGGAGCTATACCAACTCTGCTGCAATATTATCAGACCCAGTGGACCCCTTTAAGCAGTGTCGGCCTTCCCTGGCCAAGTACCACAGGTGGTCTCATGAACATAAGACTTTATTTCTCACTACACTTTATTTCCTCTTTTATTGGACGCCCAGGGCCACGGATCGGGTCACCACTGCCGTGACACATCCCTCTTAAGAACTGAGCCGACCTGGTACCGAGTACCCCACAGTCCTGGGCGCTCCATTTATACAAAAAAAGTTCAGTTTTTCATCTTCAGTTTAAAAAAAATTGATGAGAAAAAAATGCAGCACAGATAAAAACAGGTAAAATGAATGCCACAAGGAAGAAAAAAATATACATTTTTCACAAATGTAAAAAACATAAGTGGATGTGTGAGTGTAGCCATAGATAATTATTGTACCTGCATATATTATCTTTTACCTAATGATAAAGATACCATAATAATCTTTTTTCTCTTAAGCTCTGTATTCCTTGGCTGAGCATAACCATGTTTTTTATGACATACTAGCTGTACTACCCGGCTTCGCCCGGGGTAATGACTGCTGTTAGCAAAATAGAATGTGTTAACAAAAATTTATTCTGGACAAAAAAAACACAAAAAAAATAGATAGAAATGTAATTATTAAATGGCAAAAACTAAGCTAATAGAAGCATTTTACAACATATATTTCAACACCAGAGATATTCCACACAGATTTAACTAAATTGGCCAAGTAATGTGAAGTAATCTTCTACTACTTATTCGAGAGCCTTTTGATAAACGACATTCTTAGTTTTTCCTTCAGGTGCAAAGACAAACAGATTTTTGGCTGTTCCAACTCTTGAACAGGCCACATAAAGTTGACCATGAGAAAAGCATGGAGATTGTAAATCTAAGCTAGCTGAAGAGCCCGGCGTTGCCTGGGCATAGTAAATATCTGTGGTTAGTTATAGCACCTCACTTCTCTTATTTTCCCATCACGCCTCTCATTTTCCCATCACATCTTTCATTTTCCCCCTCACATCTCTCATTTTCTCCCTCACACCTCTCATTTTCCCCCTCACTCCTCTTATTTTCCCCCTCACTCCTCTCATTCCCCCCTAACACTTGTCATTTCGACCTCACATCTGTCATTTTCCGATCACTCCACTATTTTCCCTCACTCCTCTCATTTTGCACTCACACCTTTTCATTTTCACCTCACACCTCTCATTTTCACCTCAGTATATACATGTTTGTCATCTCCCTTATATATAGTATACACCTGTATGTCATCTCCTGTATATAGTATATACCTGTATGTCTTCTCCCCTGTATATAGTATATACCTGCTGTGTGTCATCTCCCCTGTATATAGTATATACCTGTATGTCATCTCCTCCTATATATAGTATATACCTGTATGTAATCTCCTCCTGTATATAGTATATACCTGTGTGTCATCTCACCTATATATAGTATATATCTGTGTGTCATCTCCTCCTGTATATAGTATATACCTGTATGTCATCTCCTCCTGTATATACTATATACCTGTAGGTAATCTGCTCCTGTATATAGTATATACCTGTGTGTCATCATCTTCTGTATATAGTATATACCTGTATGTCATCTCCTGCAGTATGTAGTATGTACCTGTATGTCATCTCCTCCTCTATATAGTATATACCTGTGTGTCATCTCTCCTGTATATAGTATATATCTGTGTGTCATCTCCTCCTGCATATAGTATATACCCGTGTGTCATCTCCCCTGTAAATAGTATATACCTGTGTGTCATCTCCTCCTGTATATAGTATATATCTGTATGTCATCTCCTCCTGTATTAGACCTCGTTCACACGTTATTTGGTCAGTATTTTTACCTCAGTATTTGTAAGCTAAATTGGCAGCCTGATAAATCCCCAGCCAACAGTAAGCCCTCCCCCCTGGCAGTATATATTAGCTCACACATACACATAATAGACTGGTCATGTGACTGACAGTTGCCGGATTCCTATATGGTACATTTGTTGCTCTTGTAGTTTGTCAGCTTATTAATCAGATTTTTATTTTTGAAGGATAATACCAGACTTGTGTGTGTTTTAGGGTGAGTTTCGTGTGTCAAGTTGTGTGTGTTGAGTTGCGTGTGGCGACATGCATGTAGCAACTTTTTGCGTGTCGAGTTGCATGCGACAGCTTAGTGTAGCAAGTTGTGTGCAGCAAGTTTTGTGCATGGCAAGTTTTGCGCATGGCGAGTTTTATGTGTGGTGCCTTTTGAGTATGTGCAAGTTTTGTGTGAGGCAACTTTTGCATGTGTTGCAACTTTTGTGCATGTGGCAACTTTTCTGCGTGTGCAAGTTTTGCGTGTGGTGAGTTTTCCACGAGGTGAGTTTTGCACGTGTGGCGAGTTTTGCATGTGGAGAGTTTTGCGCGTGGCGAGTTTTGAGTGGCGACTTTTGTGTTTCGACTTTTATGTGGCGAGGTTGGTGTATGTGTGGTGAAATGTGCGCTGAGGGTGGTATATGTTATGGTTTCCAATGGCAAGGAAACATCAGAAGCATAGAATAAAGGACAAGCTCTCGGGTGATGGAAACTAGAGCTGACCGCGATGCTAAACCTACACACCACACTAGAAGTAGCCAGGGGGCATTCCTGCGTTGTCTCTAGATGCCGCGCGCCAGCCGGAGAACTAACTACCCCTGGTAGAAGAAAACACAGTCCTGGCTTGCCTCCAGAGAATGTCTCCACAGGAGATAGCAGCCCCCCACATATAATAACGGTGAGAGCAGATGAAAAGACACACGTAGTATGAAAGCAGATTTAGCACAGAGAGGCCCGCTAACTAAATAGCAGAAAGATACAACAGAGGACTTCGCGGTCAGCTGCAAAACCCTTCAAAACACCATCCAGAAATTACCTTAACTCATGTGACAACTCATGCCACTGGAGTGGTAATTTCAGCCCAACAAGAGCTTCCAGCTGCAGAGATTCACATAAGTGCAAACTGGACAAAACATACAAAAATAGACTTAAGGACTAAAGTGTCCAACTTAGCTGAGCAGAAAACTGGGAGCAGGAACATGCAACAGAATCACTCTGGATACATTGATGGCCAGCATTAGAATGACTGAGGAGCAAGGTTAAATAGGATACTCCCACATCCTGATAGGAACAGGTGAACTGAGAAGGCAAAGCTTGCAGGACACCAGTACCACAAGAGACCACCGGAAGAGCCCACGAACCGAATCACAACAGTACCCCCCCTTAAGGAGGGGGCACCGAACCCTCACAAGAACCACCAGGGCGATCTGGATGAGCCCTATGAAAGGCACGGACCAAATCAGAAGCATGAACATCAGAAGCTGTAACCCAAGAATTATCCTCTTGACCGTAGCCCTTCCATTTCACCAGATATTGAAGTCTCCGTCTGGAAACACGGGAGTCCAAGATTTTCTCCACCACGTACTCCAATTCACCCTCAACCAGCACAGGAGCAGGAGGCTCAACAGAAGGCACAAGTGGTACCTCATACCTCCGCAATAATGACCGATGGAAGACATTATGGATAGCAAAGGATGCTGGGAGGTCCAAACGAAAAGACACAGGGTTAAGAATTTAAAAAATCTTATAAGGACCGATGAACCGAGGCTTAAACTTAGGAGAAGAGACCCTCATAGGGACAAAACGGGAGGACAACCACACCAAGTCCCCAACACGAAGACGAGGACCAACACGACGATGGCGATTAGCAAAACGTTGAGTCCTCTCCTGGGACAACTCCAAATTGTCCACCACCTGCCCCCAAATACGATGCAACCTATCCACCATGGTATCCACTCCAGGACAATCCGAAGACTCCACCTGACCAGATGAAAAACGAGGATGGAACCCTGAATTGCAAAAGAAAGGGGAGACCAAAGTGGCAGAACTGGCCCAATTATTAAGGGCAAACTCAGCCAATGGCAAAAAGGAGACCCAGTCATCCTGATCAGCAGACACGAAACACCTCAAATAAGTCTCCAAGGTCTGATTAGTACGTTCCGTCTGGCCATTTGTCTGGGGATGAAATGCAGACGAAAAAGACAAATCAATGCCCATCCTGGCACAAAACGCCCGCCAAAATCTGGACACAAACTGGGATCCCCTGTCGGAAACGATATTCTCTGGAATACCATGCAGCCGAACCACATTCTGAAAAAACAGGGGCACCAACTCAGATGAGGAAGACAGCTTGGGCAAGGGCACCAAATGAACCATCTTAGAAAAGCGGTCACATACCACCCAAATGACGGACATCTTCTGAGAAACAGGGAGATCAGAAATAAAATCCATAGAGATGTGTGTCCAAGGCCTCTTAGGAACAGGCAAGGGCAACAACAACCCACTAGCCCGAGAACAACAAGGCTTGGCCCGAGCACAAACATCGCAAGACTGCACAAAAGTACGCACGTCCCGAGACAGGGAAGGCCACCAGAAGGACCTAGCCACCAAATCTCTGGTACCAAAAATTCCCGGATGACCTGCCAACGCAGAAGAATGAACCTCCGAGATGACTCTATTGGTCCACTCATCCGGCACAAACAATCTACCAGGCGGACAACGATCAGGCTGATCCACCTGAAACTCTTGTAAAGCACGTCGCAGGTCTGGGAAGACAGCAGACAATATCAACCCATCCTTAAGTATACCCGTAGGTTTAGAATCACCAGGGGAATCAGGTTCAAAACTCCTAGAAAGGGCATCCGCCTTCACATTCTTAGTACCGGGCAGATACGAAACCACAAAATTAAACCGGGAGAAAAACAACGACCAGCGCGCCTGTCTAGGATTCAGACGTCTGGCCGACTCAAGATAAATCAAATTTTTGTGATCAGTCAAGACCACCACCTGATGTTTAGCACCCTCAAGCCAATGACGCCACTCCTCGAATGCCCACTTCATCGCCAAAAGCTCCCGATTACCGACGTCATAATTTCGCTCGGCGGGCAAAAATTTTCGAGAAAAGAACGCACAAGGTCTCATCACTGAACAATCTGAACTTTTCTGCGACAAAACCGCCCCCGCTCCGATCTCGGAAGCATCAACTTCCATCTGAAAAGGAAGAGAAACATCAGGCTGGCACAACACCGGAGCAGAAGAAAAACGGCGCTTAAGCTCCCGAAAGGCCTCCACAGCAGCAGGAGACCAATCTGCAACATCAGCACCCTTTTTAGTCAAATCAGTCAAAGGCCTGACAACGCTAGAAAAACCAGTTATGAATCGACGATAAAAGTTAGCAAAGCCCAAAAATTTCTGAAGGCCCTTAAGAGAAGTCGGTTGCGTCCAGTCACAAATAGCCCAAACCTTCACAGGATCCATCTCAATAGAAGAGGGGGAAAAAATGTACCCCAAAAAAGAAATCTTCTGAACCCCAAAAACACACTTTGAACCTTTAACAAACAGAGAATTGGTCCGCAAAACCTGAAAAACCCTCCTAACTTGTTGAACATGAGATTCCCAGTCATCCGAAAAAATCAAGATATCGTCCAAATACACAATCATAAATTTATCCAGATATTCACGGAAAATATTGTGCATAAAAGACTGAAAGACCGAAGGGGCATTTGACAGACCAAAAGGCATCACCAAATACTCAAAATGGCCCTCGGGCGTATTAAATGCGGTTTTCCACTCATCCCCCTGCTTAATTCGCACCAAATTATACGCACCGCGAAGATCAATCTTAGAGAACCACTTCGCCCCCTCAATGCGAGCAAATAAATCTGTCAGCAATGGCAAAGGATACTGATACTTGACTGTGATCTTATTCAAGAGTCTATAATCAATACAAGGTCTCAAAGAACCATCGCTTTTAGCTACGAAAAAGAACCCCGCTCCAAGAGGAGACGAAGAAGGACGAATATGTCCCTTTTCCAAGGACTCCCTAATATACTCTCGCATGGCAGCATGTTCAGGTACAGACAGATTGAATAGACGACCCTTAGGAAATTTACTGCCAGGGATCAAATCTATGGCGCAATCGCAATCTCTGTGAGGAGGAAGAGAATTAAGAGTAGATTCCTCAAAAACCTCACGATAATCAGACAAAAACTCAGGAATTTCAGAGGGAATAGATGAAGCAATGGAGACCAAAGATGTGTCCCCATGATTTCCCTGACATCCCCAGCTTAGTACAGACATTGTTTTCCAGTCAAGGACTGGGTTATGAGTTTGCAACCATGGCAATCCCAGCACCAACACATCATGTAGATTATACAGTACAAGGAAGCGAATCACCTCTTGATGGTCTGGAGTCATACGCATAGTCACTTGTGTCCAGTATTGTGGTTTATTACTAGCCAATGGTGTAGAATCAATACCCTTTAAAGGTATAGGAACTTCCAGAGGCTCTAGATCAAACCCACAGCGCCTGGCAAAGGACCAATCCATAAGACTCAAAGCGGCGCCAGAATCCACATACGCATCCGCAACAATAGAAGATAACGAACAAATTAGAGTTACAGACAAAATAAACTTGGACTGCAAAGTGCCAATAGCAGAGGATTTATCAACTTTCTTTGTTCGTTTAGAGCATGCTGATATAACATGAGTAGAATTTCCACAATAGAAGCACAAATGATTTTTGCACCTATAAATCTGTCGTTCGCTTCTGGACAGAAAGCTATCACATTGCATACTCTGTGGTGCCTCTTCAGAAGACACCGCCAACTGGTGCACAGGTTTGCGTTCCCGTAAACGCCGATCAATCTGAATTGCCATTGTCATGGACTCATTCAGACCAGTAGGCGCAGGAAACCCCACCATGACGTCTTTTACAGCATCAGAGAGACCTTCTCTGAAAATTGCCGCCAGAGCACACTCATTCCACTGAGTAAGCACAGACCATTTTCGACATTTTTGGCAATATATTTCGGCTTCATCTTGCCCCTGAGAGAGGGCTATTAGGGCTTTCTCAGCCTGAATCTCCAAATTTGGTTCCTCATAAAGCAACCCCAAAGCCAGAAAAAACGCATCCACATTGAGCAACGCAGGATCCCCTGGTGCCAATGAAAATGCCCAATTTTGGGGGTCACCCCGCAGTAAAGAAATAACAATTTTTACTTGCTGGGCAGGATCTCCAGCAGAATGAGATCTCAGCGAAAGAAACAATTTACAATTGTATTTAAAATTTAGAAAACAAGATCGATCTCCAGAAAAAAACTCCGGTATAGGAATTTTAGGTTCAGACCGAGGAGCATGTAACAAAAAATCTTGTATATTCTGAACTTTAGAGGCAAGATTATTCAAATTGGTAGCAAGACTCTGGGGATCCATATTTCAACAGATAAAGTCTGAGCCATTCAGGGGTTAAGAGGAGAGGAAAACAGGAGACTGCAATTAGAGCTGGAGTGCAACTTCAGAGGAAGGAAAAAAAAAAAAAAAAAAAAGGTTTCACACAGTTCCTTTTCTCTCCTGCTTCAGCCTATAGATTAAACATTTTGGCTGGCCATACTGTTATGGTTTCCAATGGCAAGGAAACATCAGAAGCATAGAATAAAGGACAAGCTCTCGGGTGATGGAAACTAGAGCTGACCGCGATGCTAAACCTACACATCACACTAGAAGTAGCCAGGGGGCATTCCTGCGTTGTCTCTAGATGCCGCGCGCCAGCCGGAGAACTAACTACCCCTGGTAGAAGAAAACACAGTCCTGGCTTGCCTCCAGAGAATGTCCCCACAGGAGATAGCAGCCCCCCACATATAATAACGGTGAGAGCAGATGAAAGGACACACGTAGTATGAAAGCAGATTTAGCACAGAGAGGCCCGCTAACTAAATAGCAGAAAGATACAACAGAGGACTTCGCGGTCAGCTGCAAAACCCTTCAAAACACCATCCAGAAATTACCTTAACTCATGTGACAACTCATGCCACTGGAGTGGTAATTTCAGCCCAACAAGAGCTTCCAGCTGCAGAGATTCACATAAGTGCAAACTGGACAAAACATACAAAAATAGACTTAAGGACTAAAGTGTCCAACTTAGCTGAGCAGAAAACTGGGAGCAGGAACATGCAACAGAATCACTCTGGATACATTGATGGCCAGCATTAGAATGACTGAGGAGCAAGGTTAAATAGGATACTCCCACATCCTGATAGGAACAGGTGAACTGAGAAGGCAAAGCTTGCAGGACACCAGTACCACAAGAGACCACCGGGGGAGCCCACGAACCGAATCACAACAGGTATATGTGTTCGAGCACGTGGTAGTGTGTGGCGCATTTTGTGTGTGTGTTCATATCCCCGTGGTGGTGTGGTGATTATCCCATGTCGAGGCCCCACCTTAGCAACTGTACAGTATATACTCTTTGGTGCCATCGCTCTCATTCTTTAAGTCCCCCTTGTTCACATCTGGCAGCTGTTAATTTGCCTCCAACACTTTTCCTTTCATTTTTTCCCAATTATGTAGATAGGGGCAAAATTGTTTGGTGAATTGGAAAGCGCGGGGTTAAAATTTCACCTCACAACATAGCCTAATACGCTCTCGGGGTCCAGACGTGTGACTGTGCAAAATTTTGTGGCTGTAGCTGCGACGGTTCAGATGCCAATCCCGGACATACATACACACATACATACACACATTCAGCTTTATATATTAGATAACAACTAGACACTATGAAATTTGCACACAGGTGAGGAGAAAAGGTTTTGAAGCTCTGGGAATAAAGCATATGTGTTCTATTCTAAACGTTGCTCTTGCCCAGTGAAGCAAAATGGTCTTCTATAAAGCAAGAGATCAACAAATGCTTTCCAAGAACCAGGGATTAAAAAAGGCTTGGATTAAAGTAAATGAATCTGTCAAATTCAGTACAGAGAATTGATTATTAGACTAGCTGGAGAGCAAACACTTTCTGTCCTGTAAGGATCAGACAACTATAACTCAGCATTACTTCACTTTCCTACGGATAACTATAAGAATAAAGAATTCTTCTTGAGAGAAATATTCACTGCTATAAAAAGCTCATTACGCAATCTTTGTAGCATTCCAGAAAAATACTTGAATTTTCCAACATAATGAAATATGTGCACTCATCTTAACGTTATAATACATGCAACCATTTTTACATTGCTTCATACAGAAATAAATAAGTTATAAACAGAGGTGAGAAGATCGATTTTCCCCTTAATGTCCTACAGCTATGATTTCTTACGGTTTATTATACCTTGTACATTGAGGGGGTGAGTGGGAGGGGTCAATCTGAGATCTGCTACTCCCAGTGGACCCCAGTTTGTAAGGCAAAGTCGATTTCCATCTCTGGACCCGAGTAAGACTCTCTCTCTACCATAAAATGTTTAACTATTATGGTCAGCAGGGTACTCTTTCTCTTAAAAAGTGTTAGCACTTATGGTAAGCCTTGTTCTCTCTCTTCTCTCACCCACAAGAATGAAAAGCTTTCCAGTATCAAGATTTACGCAAACTTATTTTCCACAAATACATTTTTTGTGCAGCAGTCAGCAAATTTGAATTTTGAAAGATCCTTTAAGCTTTAGACATAAATTAACATGGTATTTTTAAATCTATTTTAACATGGATCAGAACTATGTCACATAAAAACAGAAGCATTTCTTAAATTTGTTCAGTAACTAAGACAAAAAAATATACCTTATATACTCGAGTATAAGCCGACCCGAGTATAAGCCGACCCCCCTAATTTTGTAACAAAACACTGTAAAAACTTATTGACTCGAGTATAAGCCTAGGGTGGAAAATGCGACAGCTACCGGTATATGTCAAAAATAAAAATAGATACCAATAAAAGTAAAATTAATTGAGACATCAGTAGGTTAAGTGTTTTTGAATACCCATATTGAATCAGGAGCCCCATATAATGCTCCATGCTGTTCTTTATGGCCCCATAGATGCCCCATATAATTCTCCATGCAGTTATGGCCCCATAGATGCCCCATATAATGCTCCATGCAGTTATGGCCCCATAGATGCCCCATATAATGCTCTATGCAGTTATGGCCCCATAGATGCCCCATATAATGCTCCATGCAGTTATGGCCCCATAGATGCCCCATATAATGCTCCATACAGTTATGGCCCATATAATGCTCCATGCAGTAGTGGCCCCATAGATGCCCCATATAATGCTCCATGCAGTTATGGCCCCATATATGCCCCATATAATGCTCCTTGCAGTTATGGCCACATGTAATGCTCCATACAGTTATAGCCCCATAGATGCCCCATATAATGCTCCATACAGTTATGGCCCCATAGATGCCCCATATAATGCTCCATACAGTTATGGCCCCAAATAATGCTCCATGCAGTTCTTTATGGCCCCATAGATGCTCCATATAGCATTGTGCCACATGTAACGCTGCTGCTGCAATAAAAAAAAAATCACATACTCACCTCTCGTCGCTGCCCGCTGCTCCTCAGCATCCCGTCTCTCCGCACTGACTGTTCAGGCAGAGGGCGGCGCGCACACTAATATGTCATCGCGCCCTCTGACCTGCAGTCACTGCAAGAGGACGGGAAGACGGATTGGCGCCCGGCGAATGGAACGCGGACAGGTGAATATGAAATACTCACCTGGTCCCGGCGCTCCTGACGCTGTCCCTGCCTGTCCCATGGTACCGCAGATTCTTCCTGTAATTAGTGGTCACTGGTACCGCTCATTACAGTAATGAATATGCGGCTCCATCCCTATGGGAGTGGAGTCCATATTTATTACTTTAATGAGCGGTACCACGTGACTGCTGAATAGAGGAAGAGCTGCAGCGAGGGAGACCATGGGACAGCGTTAGGAGCGCCGGGACCAGGTGCGTATGTGACAATGCTCTCTCCCCCTCACCCGCTGACCCTACTGCCGACCATGACTCGAGTATAAGCCGAGAGAGGCACTTTCAGTCCAAAAATTCGGGCTGAAAATCTCGGCTTATACTCGAGTATATACGGTATTTATTAAATGGTATCACATATACAGATCAATGTATTTTAATCCAAGTTTACTTTAAAGGGGTTGTCCACTACTAAAAGAACCTCTTCCTGATCTAAATGTTTGTGGCCAATAAGATAAAAAAAGCTTATACTCACCGTCTGTGCTGTTGCCATTCCAGCAGTGTCAGCAGTCGTGGTCATGGGGCTCTTGTACGGTTGTTTGCGACATGACCCACTCACAACTCACCTTCAAACATTTTGAACATGAAGAGGGAGCCAAAGATCAGCTGCATCTCAGGCTTCCTCTTCATGTTCAAAACAACTGAAGGAGGGGACTGTGATGCTAGTGCTGATTGGGCATTGGGGTCATGTGACAACAACCACATGACAGCCCCGATACTGCCAGTGCTGACACCGCTGGAACGGTGCCGGCACGGGAGGTGAGTATAGACTTTATTTTATCAGCCCCAAACATTTTGATCAAGAAACGGTTGTCCTAGTAGTGGACAACCCTTTTAATCTTTTTCCATTCACTCAACCTTACAATCCGCTTTCTACTCAGGTTGCACCTTAAGCAGACCTCAGATATTCAACTCACTCCCACCATTTACCAAGTTCTGAGCCAATAAATAAACTTTCCTCTACAATAATCAAAACTTCCAACACACTTTTCAGAATGCCTATGTATTTTTTACAGCAAGCTAGGTCCAAATGTAATGAAGTGGTTGTCCACCCACTGGATAACACTTTTAAATGTTTACGTGCCCTAGATAATGAAAGTGTTTAATCTCCCAGTGGACACATTACATTTTGTATGTCACCTGAGCCCTGCAGCATTTTACTGGTACAGCTTCATATGATGAAAATGAAATGACTGCAGCAAGCCAGTGGCTGCAGTGCTCTAGTGACATAACAATGTCATGTGACTGCTGACAGACATAGAACAGATATTACTGGAACAGCGCTGCTGCAGTAGGTATGTGTTTTTGTTGTTTTATTTGGCGGACGTTAGCACTTAAGAATGTGTTGTTCAGTAAAGATTAACAGTTCATTAATTTTTATTTCAATAACCAATATCATACAAAACATATACCAGGATGAGGTAATTATATATATTATATTAGCAAGATGGGGTCCAGGATAAGAGACATACAGTGGGGCAAAAAAGTATTTAGTCAGTCAGCAATAGTGCAAGTTCCACCACTTAAAAAGATGAGAGGCGTCTGTAATTTACATCATAGGTAGACCTCAACTATGGGAGACAAACTGAGAAAAAAAAATCCAGAAAATCACATTGTCTGTTTTTTTATCATTTTATTTGCATATTATGGTGGAAAATAAGTATTTGGTCAGAAACAAAATTTCATCTCAATACTTTGTAATATATCCTTTGTTGGCAATGACAGAGGTTAAACGTTTTCTGTAAGTCTTCACAAGGTTGCCACACACTGTTGTTGGTATGTTGGCCCATTCCTCCATGCAGATCTCCTCTAGAGCAGTGATGTTTTTGGCTTTTCGCTTGGCAACACGGACTTTCAACTCCCTCCAAAGGTTTTCTATAGGGTTGAGATCTGGAGACTGGCTAGGCCACTCCAGGACCTTGAAATGCTTCTTACGAAGCCACTCCTTCGTTGCCCTGGCAGTGTGCTTTGGATCATTGTCATGTTGAAAGACCCAGCCACATTTCATCTTCAATGCCCTTGCTGATGGAAGGAGGTTTGCACTCAAAATCTCACGATACATGGCCCCATTCATTCTTTCATGTACCCGGATCAGTCGTCCTGGCCCCTTTGCAGAGAAACAGCCCCAAAGCATGATGTTTCCACCATGCTCCCACTGTTGATTTCTTCACTCCAAGCTGGTTGGCTATTGCAGATTCAGTCTTCCCAGCCTGGTGCAGGGCTACAATTTTGTTTCTGGTGTCCTTTGACAGCTCTTTGGTCTTCACCATAGTGGAGTTTGGAGTCAGACTGTTTGAGGGTGTGCACAGGTGTCTTTTTATACTGATAACAAGTTTAAACAGGTGCCATTACTACAGGTAATGAGTGGAGGAAAGAGGAGACTCTTAAAGAAGAAGTTACAGGTCTGTGAGAGCCAGAAATCTTGATTGTTTGTTTCTGACCAAATACTTATTTTCCACCATAATATGCAAATAAAATGATAAAAAAACAGACAATGTGATTTTCTGGATTTTTTTTTCTCAGTTTGTCTCCCATAGTTGAGGTCTACCTATGATGTAAATTACAGACGCCTCTCATCTTTTTAAGTGGTGGAACTTGCACTATTGCTGACTGACTAAATACTTTTTTGCCCCACTGTATACCAGGATGGGGATAAGTATACCAGAATGGGAGATATAAACACCAGAATGGTCCCAGAATATGAGACATATACATCAGGATGGGGGATATATATCTATATACACTGCTCAAAAAAATAAAGGGAACACTAAAATCCCACATCCTAGATATCACTGAATGAAATATTCCAGTTGTAAATCTTTATTCATTACATAGTGGAATGTGTTGAGAACAATAAAACCTAAAAATGATCAACGTAAATCACAACTAATATCCTATGGAGGTCTGGAGTTGGAATGATGCTCAAAATCAAAGTGGAAAATGAAGTTACAGGCTGATCCAACTTCAGTGGAAATGCCTTAAGACAAGCAAATGATGTTCAGTAGTGTGTGTGGCCTCCACGTGCCTGTATGACCTCCCTACAATGCCTGGGCATGCTCCTGATGAGGCGGCTGATGGTCTCCTGAGGGATCTCCTCCAAGACCTGGACTAAAGCATCCGCCAAATCCTTGACAGTCTGTGATGGATGGTGGATGGTGCGAGACATGATGTCCCAGATGTGTTCAATTGATTCAGGTCTGGGGAATGGGTGTGCCAGTCCATAGCTTCATTGCCGTCATCTTGCAGGAACTGCTGACACACTCCAGCCACATGAAGTCTGGCATTGTCCTGAATTAGGAGGAACCCAGGGCCAACCACACCAGCATAAAGTCTCACAAGTGGTCTGAGGATCTCATCTCAGTACCTATTGGCAGTCAGGATACATTTACACATGGAGGGCTGTGCGACCCTCCAAAGAAATGCCACCCCACACCATTACTGACTCACAGCAAAACTGCTCATGCTGAAGAATTTTTCAGGCAGCAGATCGCTCTCCATGGTTTCTCCAGACTCTGTCACGTCTGTCACATGTGCTCAGTGTGAACCTGCTTTCATAAGTGAAGAGCACAGGGTGCCAGTGGCAAACTTGCCAATCCTGGTGTTCTGTGGCAAAGGCCATGCTTCCTGCGCAATGTTGGGCTGTGAGCACAACCCCCATCTGTGGATGTCGGGCACTCAGACCATCCTCATGGAGTCGGTTTCTAACCGTTTGTGCAGACACATGCATATTTGTGGCCTGCTGGAGGTAATTTTGCAGGGCTCTGGCAGTGCTCCTCCTGTTCCTCCTTGCACAAATTCTGAGGTAGCCCTCCTATGACCCCCTCCACATCTTCTGGTGTACTGGCATGTCTCCTGGTAGTGCCTCCAGCCTCTCCACACTATGCTGACAGACACAGCAAACCTTCTTGCTACAGCTCGCATTGATGTGCCATCCTGGATGAGAAGCACTACCTGAGCCACGTGTGTGGGTTGTATAGTTGCTCTCATGCTACCACGAGTGTGAAAGCACAAACAACATTCAAAAATGACCAAAACATCAGCCAGAAATCATTGGTACTGAGATGTGGTCTGTGGTCCCCACCTGCAGAGCCACTCCTTTATTGAGTGTGTCTTGATAATTGCCAATAATTTCCATCTGTTGTCTATTCCATTTGCACAACAGCATGTGAAATTGATTGTCAAACAGTGTTGCTTCCTAAGTAGACAGTTTTATTTCACAGAAGTTTGATTTACTTGGAGTTATATTCTGTTGTTTAAGTATCCCCTTTATTTTATTGAGCAGTGTATTATTATTATTATTTTTATTATTATTTATTATTATAGCGCCATTTATTCCATGGCACTTTACATGTGAGGAGGGGTATACATAATAAAAACAAGTACAATAATCTTGAACAATACAAGTCGCAACTGATACAGGAGGAGAGAGGACCCTGGCAACGAGGGCTCACAATCTACAAGGGATGGGTGAGGATACAGTAGGTGAGGATAGAGCTGGTCGTGCAGTGGTTTGGTCGATCGGTGGTTACTTCAGGTTGTAGGCTTGCTGGAAGAGGTAGTGTATATATATATATATATATATATATATATATATATATATATATATATATATATATACAAGGATAAAGGACTTATGCTCAGACGGGGAATATACATTGGGTACGGAAAGTATTCAGACCCCTTTTCCACGCTTTGTTTCATTGCAGCCATTTGGTAAATTCAAAAACTTTCATCTTTTTTTCTCATTAATGTACACTCCGCACCCCATCTTGACTGGAAAAAAAAAAAACAGAAATGTAATTTTTGCAAGTTTACTAAAAAAGAAAAACTGAAATATCACATGGTCATAAGTATTCAAACCCTTTGCTCAGTATTGAGTAGAAGGACCTTTTGAGATAGTACAGCCATGAGTCTTCTTTGGAATGATGCAACAAGTTTTTCACACCTGGATTTGGGGATCCTCTGCCATTCTTCCTTGCAGATCCTCTCCAGTTCCGTCAGGTTGGTTGATGAACGTTGGTGGACAGCCATTTTCAGATCTCTCCAGAGATGCTCAATTGGGTTTAGGTCAGGGCTCTGGCTGGGTATGTCAAGAATGGTCACAGAGTTGTTCTGAAGCCACTCCTTTGTTATTTTAGCTGTGTTCTTAGGGTCATTGTCTTGTTGGAAGGTGAACCTTTGGCCAAGTCTGAGGTCCAGAGCACTCTGAAAGAGGTTTTCATCCAGAATATTTCAGTACTTGACCGCATTCATGTTTCCTTGAAAGACAACCAGTTGTCCTGTCCCTGCAGCTGAAAAACACCCCCATAGCATGATGCTGCCACCACCATGTTTCATTGTTGGGATTGTATTGGTCAGGTGATGAACAGTGCATGGTTTTCTTCACACATACTGCTTATAATTAACAGCAAAAAGGTCTATCTTCGACTCATCAATCTTATTTCTCATAGTCTTGGAGTCCTTCATGTGTATTTTAGCAAACTCTATGCGGGCTCTCATATGTCTTGCACTGAGGAGAGGCTTCTGTCAGGCCACTCTGCCATAAAGGCCCGACTGGTGGAGAGCTGCAGTGATAGTTGACTTTGTGGAACTTTCTCCCATCTCCCTACTACATCTCTGGAGCTCAGCCACAGTGATCTTGGGGTTCTTCTCCAGTTCTCCTTTGAGACCCTGGTATTTCTCCAGATTCTCATATTCATTCTTTCTGATACATATCAGGATTGAGGGGCCTCCTGTCCAAATTTTGCATTGGTCTCAATGGACTCTAGTTACACCACTGGGATCCTTGCTCTCTATTTCGCTTACTCAAGTTTTTTGCAGCCTCTACCAGGTTTTTCTATAGGAGTGCCCTGTATTTAGCTCATTTCATCTTTCCATCAACTCTGCCCAGCTTCACTGTTCCAGTGGAAAAAAGCATCTCCACAGCCTGATGCTGACACTTTTATGCTTGACGGTGGGTATGGTGCTTTCAGAGTGATGTGCAGTGTTCGTTTTCTACCATACACAGAATTTTGTCTGTTTCCTCTGTTATAGTTTGTTCTTATCTGCCCCAAGTACCTTTTTCTATTTGCTAGCTGTGTCTTCTATATGGCTTTTTGCATGTAGGGGACACTAAAATTGTTGATATCTGCAACTCCTCCAGAGTGACCATTGGCTTCTTGTCTGCTTCTCCAATTAGTGCTTACCTTGATTGGAATGTCAATTTAGATGGACTGCAATGTCTTAGTAGGTTTGCAGTTGTGCCATATTCCTTCCATTTTTGGATAATGTATTGAACAGCAATCCATCAGATGTTCAGTGTTTGAAATATTGTTAATAACCTAACCCATTTTACTCTTCTCCAAAACGTTATTCCTTACCTGTCTTCTGTGTTCCTTGATTTTAATGATGCAGATTGATCCCTAATGTTCTTAAATATACCTTTGAGGCCTATACAGAACAGGTTTAGTTTTAGTGAGACTAAATTATATACAGATTGACTCAATTTACTAGTTATGTAACTTAAGGTAATTAGTCACTCAGGATTTTATTTAGGGATATTAGACTACAGGGGGCTGAATGCAAATGCACCTCATAATTTTCAGATTTAATTTTAAAATAATTAGAAATCATGTATAATTTTCTCTATACTATATCAAATAGTGATGTGTGAACCTACTGTTTGGACACAGACAACAAACACGGACTTCTCCAGCACGAGAAACTCAGGCCGCTCTAATCGGCGGTAAGATCAACTCAAAGTTACTCCTACATTGAATCTTTTCCTACTATGACACCTAAAAACTTTAGCTTGGGTCACAGAGGCATTGGCTGGTGTAATTATTACTCCCATTAGCCTACACTTGCTGCCTGTAATAAAAGCGAGAGCAGGCATGGCTTATAGGAGTATTCATCAGCAGGTGCCTACACTATAAATTAATATATATTTTTTAATTACATGGGATCTGTTCTATTTTTGATAACCAGCATGGCAAAACTGATAGCTGGGGGGCTACAACCCACAGCTGTCAGCTTTTCATGGCTGGTTAACAAGAATAGAGTTATCCCCATGCTGTTTTTTAAATAATTGAAATAAATAATTTAAAAAGTGGCATGAGGTCCCCCTATTTTTGACAGCAAGCCAAGCTAAAGAAGACAGCTGGGGGTTAGTATTCTCAGGCAGGCAAGGGACCTTGGATATTAGCCCCCCAGCCTAAAAATAGCAGCCCACAGTCGCCCCAGAAAAGGTACATCTATTAGATGTGCCAATTCTGTTGCTTTGCCCGGCTCTTTCCACTTGCCCTGTGGTGGCAAGTGGAGTTCATATTTGTGGGGTTGATGTCACCTATGTATTTTCAAATGACATCAAATTGTATGAAGATGGGAGGTGCTGGACCCGGATCTGCGAAGCCCATCAGACCCGGACCGCACCGGACTGCCCCTGGGTGAGTATAATCTAAGTTGTTTTTCTTATTATTCAGATTACATCAGGGGCTTATCTACAACATTACAGAATGCTGTAGATAAGCCCCTGGTGGTGGTCGCAGTTTATAGGGCCAAAATTAGCTGACAGATTTCCTTTAAATGTCACAGGAAAAATAACAACTGAGTAGTGCTCGCTCTGCAAGTAAATTGTACTAACTCCACACATGTAATAAAGCAGATACCGAGTCAAGGAAAAGAACTCAAGTGACGCTAGGTGCAAAGCCCTGACACTCTCCCTGAAAGGTGTAGCCTGAGGGTTGATCTTGCTCTGTAAATCAACTGTGCTAACCGCACACGTGAAGGAGACAGATGCTAAGCCAAGGAGAAGTTGCCCAATCCTAACCCTGCCTGCCAACGTAAGTGCTCTCAGTGTATAGAGCGACATGTGCGAACAGAGTGGTAGAGTATCCACTCATATACACCTCACATAGGTGATACTAGCATGCCTGCGTGCACCACTGGGGGCCTTTTATACACTAGGCTCCACCCCAAACACTCACGCCCAGTCACCCAAGACGTCACTCGAGGCCCAATCCGGGACTGCCACCTCACCAGAGCAGCAAACGTCTGACCACCAATGAGCAGACGCCACATCACGGACATGCTCAGTCGGATGAACTCTGGACATAGACTCCCAAGTGTGAAACCGCACCTGCCTACCGCTGATTACCATAGACTTGGCTGGAGAGCCAGCAGTAACCACATGAATATTGTAAGCCTGAGCAAGAGGCTGGGACCGATGTCTGTAATGAGCAGTACTCATAGCAGCCGAGCCAAAATGGGAGACCACATCACCAGGCAATTTCCAAGATCTATCCTGCGCAGCCTAACATTACCCCCACTAACATCTTTCCCCGGCGATGTTTGCCATGCTCGAAGGCCGCATTAAGCTGGGGAGCACAAATGTGCTCAATATGTTCCCAGGTCCTATCCTCTGGACCATAACCCTTCCAGCCAACCAAGAAAATTGTTTTGTCGGGCATCACCTTGGACCCGACAATAGATTTTACCTCAAAATCACCTGAGGACATATCCGAACTCCCAGCAGGAGTCACGGAAAACCGAGTCATAAACACAGGTTTTATCAGAGACACATGAAAAGTGTTGGTGATGTTCACATGCAGAGGAAGGCTAAGGCTAGGTTCACATTGCGTTAATGGGTTAACGCTAACGGACTGCATTGCACGCCGAAATTGTCGCAATTAACACCGTGCAACGGGTCCGTTAGCGCACCCATTGACAGCAATGTGATTTTTCCCTGTAGCGCATCGCTAGCGCATGTCATTTTCGGCACGCGCTAGCGATGTGCCGTTCTTTTGTGGCGCGCCTCGGATGCTGCTTGCAGCATCCGTGGTGCGCCCGAGGTCCGTTCCCCGCTCTGGCAGATCGGGGATCTGCGCTAGCAGGGACGGCGAACGCGACCCCTAAAAAGACATTGCGTTAGCGCAATCCGCTAGCGCTTAGCGCTAAACGGATTGCCCTAACGCAATGTGAACCTAGCCTAAGGCGATAGACTACAGCATTGACCTGCTCAAGAACATTGAAATGGCCTAGGTAGTGAGGGGCAAATTTAGCTGCCTGATGTTACGAGCTGACAGCCATACTAAATCACCAGGGTCAAAGACTGGAGTGGGACGATGATGAGTATCAGCAGAAGCCCTCATCTTCTCCTTAGAAACTTTAATTGCATCCTGCGTGTGGTGCCAGATGTCATGTGCCTCCACTGCCCAGTCCACCACCCTCAGGTCGGAAGTCGAGGTGGGCATGGGCACAGGGACATGTGGATTCTGACCATAGTTTAGGAGAAAAGGACTCTGCCCTGTGGCATCAGAGACGGCATTATTTAAGGCAAGCTCCACCCATGGCAATATGGACACCAACAATGCTGTAAATACTTAACCAGAGTCTGATTGGTCCTCTCCACCGTCCCATTCGTCTCAGGATGGTACGCAAAGGATAAATTAAGCTCAATACTGAGCAGGAGACAAAGCTCCTTCCAGAAACGAGATGTGAACTGGAGACCCCAGTCACTGATAATCTTGTCAGGCATCCCATGAAGGTGGAAAAGGTGTTTAAAAAATAATACCGCCAAAGCCCGTGCAGATGGTTTATGCATAAGGGGAGCCAAGTGCACTATTTTTGAAAAATGGTCAGTGACAACCCAAATAACTATTATTACGGGACTTAGGCAGGTCCAAAATAAAGTCCATCCCAACCATCTCCCATGGCCTATCCGCCATTGGCAAGGGATAGAGCAAGCCCACGGGTCTCTGTCTCAAGGGCCGATTCCTTGCACACGAGAGACAGGCTTGCACATAATCCCTAACATCAAATGCCATCCGTGGCCACCAATAAGACCTCTCCAGAAGCTCAGAGGTCCTCTTGATGCCGAAATGACCACCCAATTTGGAAGTGTGTGCCCACGAATGAACCTCCGGCCACAGATTTGGTGGAACACAGGTCTTGCCCGGAGGTACCTGCTCGAGCGACACCAGGGCTATCGTCCGAAGGTTCTCCGAAGGGGAAATAAGATGTGGTTTGTCCCCATCTTTGGATGAGACTACTGAACGTGACATGGCATCTGCCCTTGAATTCTTCTCCCCAGACAAAAAAAGGTATGGTAAAACTGAACCAGGAGAAGAATAAGGACCACCTGGCCTGACAAAAATTCAGCTGCTGGATGGTCTTTAGATAGAGGAGGTTCTTGTGGTCCGTGAAAACCACAAAGGGATGTCGATCCCCCTCCAGAATATGCCTCCATTCTGAAAAGGCCAATTTCATAGCCAGCAACTCCCTGTCCCCAATGGAATAATTCCTCTCTGCTGGTGAGAAGGTCTTGGAGAAGAAGAAGCAAGGATGTTTTCGACCTTGAGCATCCTATTGATATAGGACTGCTCTGGCACCAACAGAAGAGGCATCCACCTCTAATATAAAGGGCTTATCCACATCAGGCCGATGCAAAACTGGCGACCTTGCAAAATGGGTGTCAGGACTCTGAACATTTTTTACCTTTTGTGCATTACTGCCCTTTTCCAAGATGGCGTCTTTGGTCTCATGTGCACTGTGTCTTCCTGCTATAAAACTCCACCCCAGCCTTCAGTCTGTGCTAGAGTATTCTGCCTTGCATCCAGCTCCTGACCTCTGATTACTCCCTGGCTATGTACCTGCTCCCGTGAACCTGTGTGGTGATCCTGCTACTCTGCTCTGAGTTCCTGCTGCATACACCAGTTTCCAGTAATCCTCCTCCTGTAATCTGCTGCTCGTGTTTACTTCCATCTGCATTTGCTGGACATGTAAGCTGTTTCTGCTCTGCAAAGACCTGAGACTATTAACTAGGCCTCCCTTGTTGAGCTAAGATATGATTTGAACTGCCTTATAAGCTTATCTATCTGTGTTTGGACTAAGACAAGGATTTATTCATGTCAAGTATCCTCAAGAATAACTGTGCTTCATAGACTTTCTGCTTGATTGCATTTTCCCCTGAAGTTTCCTATAGACTGCTAAGCTGCGTTTAATATTTACACCAAGTGTTGTGGACTTGAGTTTCTCTCTGCACCTGTTTGAATCACCGTGTGATAATATAGACTTTACCACTTATAAAACTGTGTCCTGTAGTTGTCTTGTTCCACGCAAAGAGTCTCCGGAGTTATCCCCTATAATTATTACAGGATACTCTAGCACAGACTGAAGGCTGGGGTGGAGTTTTATAGCAGGAAGACACAGTGCACATGAGACCAAAGACGCCATCTTGGAAAAGGGCAGCAATGCACAAAAGGTAAAAAATGTTCAGAGTCCTGACATTAAACACAGATAGATAAGCTTATAAGGCAGTTCAAATCATATCTTAGCTCAACCAGGGAGGCCTGGTTAATAGTCTCAGGACTTTGCAGAGCAGAAACAGCTTACATGCCACGAAATTTGTCATGATCACAATTAAATCTGAATGGGGCAACTTAGGTGAAGGATACCAAGGACTATGTTCTCTCTTGCGAGGTATGTGCCCCTTACAAGACTCCTCATGTGGCACCTATGGGTCTTTTACAACCATTACCTGTTCTGTCCCGCCCTTGGGGGTCTATATCAATGGACTTTACTGTGGAGCTGCCTACATCGGGGGGCATGAATACAATCATGGTGGTAGTTGATCGCCTGACTAAAGCTGCTCATTTTGTAACATGCACCGGCCTCCCCTCAGCTAAAGATACAGTGAACTTGGTTATACAGAATGTCTTTCGGTTACATGGGGTTCCGGATGAGATCATATCTGACTGTGGAGTACAGTTCACTTCAAGATTCTGGAAGGGGTTTTGCACTGCACTCAATATTAATGTCTGTCTCTCTTCTCTCCCTGGTTGTGCTAGGATATTGTTTGAACTGCCTTATAAGCATATATATCTGTTTGGACTAAGACAAGGACTCATTCATGTCAAGTATCCTCAAGAATAACTGTGCTTCATAGACTTTCTGCGTGTTTGCATTTTCCTCTGAAGTTCCCTATAGACTACTAAGCTGTGTTTAATATTTACACCAAGTGTTGTGGACTTGAGTTTCTCTCTGCACCTGTTTGAATCACTGTGTGATAATATAGACTTTACCACTTATAAAACTGTGTCCTGTAGTTGTCTTGTTCCACGCAAAGAGTCTCCTGAGTTATCGCCTATAATTATTACAACCAGTGTGAAATGGTTGTTGGTTGGATAGCGCACAATGCTTCCAGTCACTTAGCCACCACCACCATGTCTCCAACACGGTCAAGTCTGAGTAGCCGTGAGTGTGGACCGCATATTACTCACTCTGATCCTCCTTCCTCCCACCATCCCGAGTGCCCTGAGACAACTGATCCCACACTTGAACAGTACGAAGAGCTGTTCAGTTTTCCATTTAAAGATTCCGGACTCTCAGTAGGTCAACTTAAAGAGGGGCCAGATTAGATTTCATGTAGCAATGCCCAAATATTTGAACAGCCACAGTCACATGAAGGCAATTGTGGGAAAGTGTCACAAGAGGTGGACAATGAAGAGACAATTGCCAGAAACTCAGGATGAGGAGCAGGGTGAGGATATGGAAGACGAGGTGGTGGATGACATAGTAACTGGCCCAACCTGGCAGGAGGACATGCAGAGTGAGGACAGCAGCACACATGGGGAAGGAGGGATAGCACCCCAACAGGCAGGAAGAAGCAGTGTGGTGGCAGCAGACAGAAGGTGTGCATCCGTTCCCTGTAACACCAACATGGCGGAAGTTGCCATTACAACTGTTAGATCTTCCCGAGTCTGGTTATTTTTTAAAGACTCTGATGATAACCGCAAACAGGCCATTTGCAGCACCTGTCATGCCCGCATCAGCAGGGGAAGCAAAACTACCAGCCTGACCACTATCAGCATGATCAGGTACATGGCAGCAAAGCACCCAACTTTGTGGGCCAAACCCCAGGCTCAAAGAACACTGTCTCCAGGAGACATCACTGCTTCTTCCACTGTTTTGGGTAGAAGCCAATCCCAGTCCATGGTGCATGTGAAGATGCCTCATGTGCTGTACCTGTTGTTGCCTACAGTCAATCAGCAGCATCATCAAGCACGTCCACATCCTTGTCCTAGTGCAGCCTTCAGATGTGTGTACCCCAGTCATTAGAATGCAAGCGGAAATACCCAGCCCATGCCCCACAGGCCACAGTGCTAATCTCTAACATTTCTCCCCTGCTTGCAATTGAAATTTTGCCTTTTAGGCTAGTTGAGATTGAAGCTTTCCTGTTATGATCTGGTTGCCTAAGAGCAGCATGGGATGTACTCTGGAGAAGGTGGTACCTGTACTGACCGCAGACCCTGAACCTAACACCGCAACTAGAAGTAGCCGTGGAATGTACCTAGTGCTCCCTAGACATCTCGACACAGCCGGAGGACTAATTACCCCTAGAGATAGAAAAGGGAAAACTATCTTGCCTCAGAGAAAATCCCCAAAGAACAGGCAGCCCCCCACAAATATTGACTGTGAGACGAGAGGGAAAAAAACATACACAGACTGAAATGAGAATTTAGCAAAGGAGGCCACTTCTAGCTAAATAGAAAGGACAGGACAGAGTACTATGCGGTCAGTTTTAAAACACTAGAAAATATCCACCACAGAAAATACAAAAACTCCACAGCTAACTAAAGACATGGAGGGTATATCTGCATCTCCAGAGATTCCAGCTTGGCTAAACAAATCCTTATACAGACCAAGCTGGACAAGAGAAAACATGGAAAATAACTGAACAATAAGACCACAGCATGTGGACAGCAAAATCAAGGCCAGAACTTATCT
Organism: Ranitomeya variabilis; assembly: GCF_051348905.1. NCBI lineage: Eukaryota > Metazoa > Chordata > Amphibia > Anura > Dendrobatidae > Ranitomeya > Ranitomeya variabilis. The sequence goes on along the minus strand of NC_135234.1, from coordinate 131,546,766 downwards.
TTGTTGAAAAGAACTGCAAAGCAGAAGAGACCAGGCAGGGATGTGAATCCTCCAGGAACAATGGACAACTGGCACTGACTAAAGGGTGAAGCAAGACTAAATAGCCCTGTCCAAATTGCAAAAAGTGAAAACACCTGATAAATGCTGTGATTCAGAGACAGCAGCGCTACCACTTACAACCACCGGAGGGAGCCCAAGAGCAGAATTCACAACAGTACCCCCCCTTGAGGAGGGGTCACCAAACCCTCACCAGAGCCCCCAGGCCGATCCGGACGAGCCAAATGAAAGGCACAAACCAAATCATCAGCATGAACATCGGAGGCAACAACCCAAGAATTATCCTCCTGGCCATAACCCTTCCATTTGACAAGATACTGAAGCTCCGCCTCGAAAAACGAGAATCCAAAATCTTCTCAACCACATACTCCGACTCCCCATCAATCAACACCGGGGCAGGAGGATCAACAGAGGGAACAACGGGCACCACATATTTCCGCAACAAAGATCTATGAAAAACATTATGGATGGAAAAAGAAGCTGGAAGGGCCAAACGAAAAGACACTGGATTGATAATCTCAGAAATCCTATAAGGACCAATAAACCGAGGCTTAAACTTAGGGGAAGAAATCTTCATAGGGACATGACGGGAAGACAACCAGACCAAATCCCCAACCCAAAGCCGGGAACCAACACATTGACGACGGTTAGCAAAACGCTGAGCCTCCTCCTGAGACAACACCAAATTGTCCACAACATGAGCCAAAATTTGCTGCAACCTGTCAACCACAGAGTCCACCCCAGGACAATCAGAAGGCTCAACCTGCCCTGAAGAAAAACGAGGATGAAAACCAGAATTACAAAAGAAAGGTGAAACCAAGGTAGCAGAACTAGCCCGTTTATTAAGGGCAAACTCGGCCAATTGCAAGAAAGCCACCCAATCATCCTGATCAGCAGACACAAAGCATCTCAAATAAGTTTCCAAAGTCTGGTTAGTTTGCTTGGTTTGGCCATTTGTCTGAGGATGAAATGCAGAAGAAAAAGACAAATCAATGCCCAGCCTAGCACAAAAGGCCCACCAAAACCTAGAAACAAACTGGGAACCTCTATCGGACACAATATTCTCCGGAATGCCTTGCAAACGAACCACATGCTGAAAAAACAACGGAACCAAATCAGAAGAGGAAGGCAACTTAGGCAAAGGTACCAAATGAACCATCTTAGGAAACCGGTCACAAACCACCCAGATAACTGACATCCTCTGGGAAACCGGAAGATCCGAAATAAAATCCATAGAAATATGCGTCCAAGGCCTCTCAGGGACTGGCAAAGGCAAAAGCAACCCACTAGCGCGGGAACAGCAAGGCTTGGCCCGCGCACAAGTCCCACAGGACTGCACAAAAGAACACACATCCCGTGACAAAGAAGGCCACCAAAACTACCTACCAACCAAATCTCAGGTACCAAAAATCCCAGGGTGACCGGCCAACACAGAACAATGAACCTCCGAAATCACTTAACTAGGCCATCTGTCAGAAACAAACAATTTCCCCACTGGATAGCGGTCAGGTTTATCAGCCTGAAATTTCTGAAGAACCCGTCGTAAATCAGGGGAGATGGCAGAAAGAATCACCCCTTCCTTCAGAATACCGACCGGCTCAAGGACCCCAGGAGAATCAGGCAAAAAGCTCCTAGAGAGGGCATCAGCCTTAACATTTTTAGAACCCGGAAGATACGAGACCACAAAATCAAAACGGGAGAAAAACAGGGACCATCAGGCTTGTCTAGGATTCAGCCGTTTGGCAGACTCGAGATAAATCAGATTCTTATGATCGGTCAAGACCACAATATGGTGCTTGGCCCCCTCAAGCCAATGTCGCCACTCCTCAAAGGCCCACTTCATAGCCAACAACTCACGATTGCCGACATCATAATTGCGTTCCGCAGGCGAAAACTTTCAAGAAAAGAAGGCACACGGTTTCATCAAGGAACCATCAGAATTCCACTGAGACAAAATGGCCCCTGCCCCAATCTCAGAAGCGTCAACCTCAACCTGAAAAGGAAGAGAAAAATCCGGCTGACGCAACACAGGGGCAGAAGTAAATCAGCATTTAAGCTCCTGAAAGGCAGAAACAGCCGCAGAGGACCAATTCGTAACATCAGCGCCTTTCTTCGTCAAATCGGTCAGGGGTTTAACCACACTGGAGAAGTTGGCAATGAAACGGCGATAAAAATTAGCAAAGCCCAAAAATTTCTGAAGGCTCTTCACGGATGTGGGCTGGATCCAATCAGGAATGGCCTGAACCTTAACCGGATCCATTTCTATAGATGAGGGAGAAAAAATGAAGCCCAAAAAAGAAATCTTCTGTACTCCAAAGAGGCACTTAGACCCCTTCACAAACAAGGCATTATCACGAAGGATCTGAAATACCATCCTGACTTGTTTCACATGAGACTCCCAATCATCTGAAAAAATCAAAATATCATCCAAATATACAATCATGAATTTATCAAGATAATTCCGAAATATATCTTGCATGAAGGACTGAAACACAGATGGAGCATTAGAGAGTCCGAATGGCATCACAAGGTATTCAAAATGGCCTACGGGCGTATTAAACGCAGTTTTCCATTCGTCCCCCTGCTTAATACGAACAAGATTATATGCCCCTCGAAGGTCAATCTTAGTAAACTAACTAGCCCCCTTAATCCTAGCAAACAGATCAGAAAGCAAAGGCAAAGGGTATTGGAATTTGACCGTGATCTTATTTAAGAGGCGATAATCAATACAGGGTCTCAAGGAGCCATCTTTTTTGGCAACAAAGAAAAAACCTGCTCCCAATGGTGAAGAAGATGGCCGAATATGCCCCTTCTCCAAGGACTCCTTCGCATAGCTCCGCATGGCGGTATATTCTGGCACAGACAGGTTGAAAAGTCGGCCTTTAGGGAACTTACAGCCTGGAATCAAGTCAATAGCACAATCACAGTCCCTATGCGGTGGAAGGGAACTGGACTTGGGCTCATTGAATACATCCTGGAAATCTGACAAAAACTCAGGAATTTCAGAAGAGGGGGAGGAGACAATTGACATCACAGACACATCACCATGAACCCCCTGACAACCCCAACTAGTCACAGACATAGATTTCCAATCTAATACCAGATTATGCACTTGTAACCATGGGAAACCCAGCACAATAGCATCATGCAAATTATGCAACACCAGAAAACGACAATCTTCCTGATGGGCTGTCGCCATGCACATGGTCAGCTGTGTCCAAAACTGAGGTTTATTTTTAGCCAACGGTGTAGCATCAATACCCCTCAAAGGAATAGGACTCTGCAAAGGCTGCAAGGGGAAACCACAACGTCTGGCAAACTCCAAGTCCATTAAATTTAGAGCGGCGCCTGAATCCACAAACGCCATGACAGAAAATGATGACAATGAGCAGATCAGGGTCACAGACAACAGAAATTTAGGTTGTACAGTACTGATGGTAACAGAACCAGCGATTCTCTTGATACGCTTAGGGCAATCAGAAATAACATGAGCAGAATCGCCGCAGTAAAAACACAACCTATTCTGACGTCTGAATCCTTGTCGTTCAGCTCTAGACACAATCCTATCACACTGCCTAGGCTCAGGACTCCGCTTGGAAGACAAAGCCATAGTGTGCACAACTCTGCGCTCGCGCAAGCGCCGATCAATCTGAATGGCCAGAGACATAGAATCACTCAGACCAGCAGGCGTGGGAAACCCCACCATAACATCTTTAACGGATTCAGAAAGACCCTTTCTGAAGATTGCCGCCAAGGCATCCTCATTCCATTTAGTCAGTACAGACCATTTTCTAAACTTCTGGCAATATGATTCTGCCGCTTCTTGACCCTGAGACAGGGCCAACAAGATCTTCTCAGCATGATCCACTGAATTAGGTTTGACATACAATAACCCAAGCGCCTGAAAAAAGGTGTCTACATTAAGCAACGCCGGATTCCCAGGTTCCAGGGCAAATGCCCAATCCTGGGGGTCAAAACGCAGCAGAGATATAATAATTTTAACCTGCTGGATGGGATCACCAGAGGAACGGGGTTTCAGAGAAAAAAACAGTTTACAGTTATTTTTAAAGCTCAGAAATTTGGACCTATCCCCAAAAAACAAATCAGGAGTTGGAATTATAGGCTCTAAAACTGGAGTCTAAACGATATAATCGGAAATACCCTGTACTCTAGCAGCAAGTTGATCCACACGAAAAGCCAATCCCTGAACATCCATACCAGCGCCGAACTCCTGAGCCACCCAGAGGCAAAGAGGGAAGAGAAAAAAAAACACAACAGACTACAGAAAAAAAAATGGCTCAGCACTTTCCTTCCCTTCTTCTGAGATGCGGTTAACTCATTGTTGGCCAGTTGTACTGTTATGATCTGGTGGCCTAAGAGCAGCATGGGATGTACTCTGGAGAAGGTGGTACCTGTACTGACCGCAGACCCTGAACCTAACACCGCAACTAGAAGTAGCCGTGGAATGTACCTAGCGCTCCCTAGACATCTCGACACAGCCGGAGGACTAATTACCCCTAGAGATAGAAAAGGGAAAACTATCTTGCCTCAGAGAAAATCCCCAAAGAACAGGCAGCCCCCCACAAATATTGACTGTGAGAGGAGAGGGAAAAAAACATACACAGACTGAAATGAGAATTTAGCAAAGGAGGCCACTTCTAGCTAAATAGAAAGGACAGGACAGAGTACTATGCGGTCAGTTTTAAAACACTAGAAAATATCCACCACAGAAAATACAAAAACTCCACAGCTAACTAAAGACATGGAGGGTATATCTGCATCTCCAGAGATTCCAGCTTGGCTAAACAAATCCTTATACAGACCAAGCTGGACAAGAGAAAACATGGAAAATAACTGAACAATAAGACCACAGCATGTGGACAGCAAAATCAAGGCCAGAACTTATCTTTGTTGAAAAGAACTGCAAAGCAGAAGAGACCAGGCAGGGATGTGAATCCTCCAGGAACAATGGACAACTGGCACTGACTAAAGGGTGAAGCAAGACTAAATAGCCCTGTCCAAATTGCAAAAAGTGAAAACACCTGATAAATGCTGTGATTCAGAGACAGCAGCGCTACCACTTACAACCACCGGAGGGTGCCCAAGAGCAGAATTCACAACACTTTCCGCTGCCTGATGGCAGCAGTCCCAAGATACTCAGTCCCCAGACACCACTATTTCTACTGGTGTGCCGAATCAGCATTACAACAGCATGTGTCCCACAACATTGCCTGTGTCCTCAACAATGCTGTTACTGGGAAAGTCCACTTAACCACAGACACTTGGAAATGAGCACAACTGTCAGTGTTCCGGGTTTTCCAAGTCACCTTGTGAATGATCTTGCCCTTTGTTAAGATCGAGTTTGCTGTTTTTGTCTGCCCTATTTCCTGTTCGTTTGTTTAAAACCCGGCTCAGGTGTCAGCTTACTTGCTGGAGTATTCTGCTTCTGTTCCCCTTCAGCTCAGCTGCTTGTTCTTCTGTGCTTCTTCCCGTGGCTCTGGACATTCTCTGCGTAAGTAAGCTACACTCTCTAAGTTATCTTTATTCTGTTGACTTGGAAGTTAACCCTTGGTTCACTCCTCCTGATAGAACTCTGTTTCGGAACTGTGTTTTTGAACTAAGTTGCTGGACTGTGTTTTGCTATTTAATCCTTCATTTACTTTCCCCGGTGGGAGCTGTTGGAAACAACACCAGTATAATACTTTAATGTGAACTTGTTTCTGGACTTACCTGTGTTCATGCCACACCTGGGATTAACCTTGTTCTGGACTTCCTTGTGTTTACTACATACCTGGATTTGACTCTTTCTGCACCGACAGTGTTTTGGATCTGCACCACGTCACCTGTCACACTCACCTTTTGATCACCTTGTTGAGGACTCTGCCTTAAGAACTCTGCTGATTTTCTGTGTAAGTTTCAAGGACATTTTTCATTGCCGGTAGTGTTGAGCATTCCGATACTGCAATCACTGTATCGGAATTCCGATAACGAGTTCCGATATTTTTGTGATATCGGAAATCGGAATCGGAAGTTCCTATAGTGCAATTATGCACTGTAATGGAGTGTTGGCGGTGCGTGGGTGGAGACTGCCTGTGTGTGTGCGGGCGGTGTCTGTGCGTGACCGTGGGGCTCTGAGCTTGTGTGCTGGGGCTCTGTGCGGGCTGCAGGGCTCTGTGCAGGCTGCCGTGGCTCTGGGCCAGCTGCCGTGGCTCTGTCCTGGCTGCCGTGGCTCTGTGCTGGCTGCTGGGGTCTGTGCGGGCTGCCGTGGCTCTGTGCGGCTGCCGTGCCTCTGTGCGTGTGTGCTGGGGCTTTCTGCATGTGTGCAGGCATCGTCCGATGGAACTACAAGTCCCATCGGGCTATGCCTGCTACACTGACAGTGATTGACACATTAGCCAATGATGGGACAGTAGTAGTCCCATCATCCGGCTAATGTGTTCAATGTAAAAAAGAAAAAAAATACTCCATACATACTGCATACTACATACATACATACATACATACATACATACATACATACATACATACTACATACATACTACGTACATACTGCATACATACATACATACTACATACATACATACATACTGAATACATACTACACACATACATACATACTACATACATGCTACATACATACAACATACAGTACATTCATACATTACATACATGACATACATATAGACATACAGTAAATTAAACATAGATTACATACTCACCATTACTTGTCATTTTGATCCCCGAAGCCAGTGTCAACCTGTAAAAAATATGAAAAAAACAAACAACCAATATCCTCCCTGTCCGCAGAAATCCACGAGTGTCCCACGACGATCTCCCGTGGAGAGCAGCAGCATCAGATAATGCGACAGCTCTCTAGGGGCTCCAGAAACGCAATGACGGGAGGAAGGTATTCCTCCGACACTGTAAAAAAAAAGTCCCTAGTCTGACTTATGGCATTGCTGGGTGAGATATTTTCCCAGGCAGCAATTGCCATAAAGTAAGACTTTGAACTTTAGTAACCTCAGTAATGCACTGCAGGAGCCATTGTCTCCTGTCAGTGTGTCACTGAGGGTCCTATAGAGCAGTGACATCACCCGATGTCACTGTTCTATAGGGGAGATCGTCGTGGGACACTCGTTATTAATTGGACTACGGCGGACAGGTAGTATACGGTTTATTATTTTACGTTTTTTGCAGGCGCTGAAGTATGGTAAGTGTGGTTAAATGAAGAATATTAAAATACTTTTTCCTAATGTGTGCGTGTTTTATTAACCCTTTCTTAATACTGGATCAATAATGGATAGGCATCTTATTGACGCCTCTCTGTTATTATCCCGGCTGAATGTCACCTTACAATAGCAAGGTGACATTAACACCTTATTACCCCATATCCAACTGCTACACGGGAGTGGGAAGAGAGGGGCTAAGTGCGGAATTGGCGCATCTTACAGATGCGCCATTTCTGGGGCAGCTGCGGACTGGTATTTGTAGCCAGGGGGGCCAATATCCATGGCCCCTCTCTAGGCTATGAATATCAGCCCGCAGCTGTCTGCGTAGCCTTTCTGGCTATAAAATATAGGGGGACCCCACGTCATTTTTTTGGAGTCCCTCTATTTTAATAGCCAGTAAAGGCTACGCAGACAGCTGCGGGCTAATATTCATAGCAGGCTACAAATATTGGCCCCCGGCCCCCCTCTGGTGCAGAAAATTGCGCGGGAGCCCATGCTGTTTTTTTCCATTTTTTTTTTTTAAATCAACGCTCATAAATGCCTCTTTCACACTCTTGTCGGTATGGGTCCGTCGCTATGCGTCGGGTCGACGTACTGACGCAACTTGTGAAATTTGTGCACAACGTGGGCAGCGGATGCAGTTTTTCAATGCATCCGCTGCCCATTCTGAAGTCCGGGGAGGAGGGGGCGGAGTTTCTGCCACGCATGTGCAGTAGAAAATGGCGGACGCGACGGACAAAAAAAAGTTCACTTTTTCGTGCCAACGGTCTGCCAAAACACGACAAATCCTTTGCACGATGGACGCGACGTGTGGCCATCCGTCGCAATCCGTCGCTAATACAAGTTTATGAGTAAAAAACGCTTCCTGAGAGCACATTTGCAGGATCCGTTTTTTTTCCCAAAACGACAGATTGCGACGCATTGCTCAAAGCGCAAGTGTGAAAGTAGCCTTAGAAACATTGGCCTTTCTATTATATATCTATGGATATATCTATCTACAGATATATTTATAGATAAATATATCTATAGATACATAGATGTATCTATCCATATATCTGGCTACTTTAACACATCAGGTTTTTGCCGTCAGGCAAAATCCGGCGAGTTTTGGAAAAAACGGATTTTTTTTTCCAACGGATCCGTTTTTTTCCACCGGATCCGTTTTTTTCCACCGGATCTGTTTTTTTCCGCCAGATATGTTTTTTTTTCCGCCAAATCCGATTTTTTCTCATAAAGTTGTATTAGCGCCGGATTGCGCCTGATGGCCACACGTTTCATCCATTTTTTGCAGGATCCATCAAAAAAGCCGTTACCGCCGGACGGAAAACACATACAGAGCAACGGTTTTTCTGTCCGGAGAAAAAACGCACAGCGACGGATCCAGCAAAAAACGGAAGAAACAGATGTGAAATGATCAATCCGGCCTCCGAATCCATTTTTTCATGCATGTTTTCATTCAAATCATGCACATTTTCCATGTATTTATTTATTTCCAAAAACTGCATGAAAAGCACGCAAAAAACGGAACGAAAACTGCATCAAAAACTGCATCAAAACTGCATCAAAAACAGCATTAAAAACAACATCAAAACCGCATCAAAAACCACATCAAAAACCGCATCAAAAACTGCACCAAAAACTGCATCAAAAACCGGACCAAAAACTGCACCAAAAACCAGCATCAAAACCTGCACCAAAAACTACATGTCGTGTTTCGGCAGACCGTCGGCACGAAAAAACGTTCAAGTGAATGTTTTTTGTCCGTCGCGTCCGCCATTTTCTACCGCGCATGCGCGGCAGAAACTCTGCCCCCTCCTCCCAGGACTTCAGAATGGTCAGCGGATGCGTTGAAAAACTGCATCCGCTGCCCACATCGTGCACAAATTTCACAACGTGCGTCGGTACGTCGGCCCGACGCATAGCGACGGACCCGTACCGACGCAAGTGTGAAAGAGGCCTTTATGAGCATTGAATTTAAAAAAAAAAAAACAGCATGGGCTGCCACTGAATTTTCTGCGCCAGAGGGGGAAACCTGACGGCCGGGGGCCAATATTTGTAGCCTGCTATGAATATCAGCCTGCAGCTGTCTGCGTAGCCTTCACTGGCTATTAAAATAGGGGGACCCCCCAAAAAATGACGTGGGGTCCCCCTATATTTTAGTATATTCTCTTCCCACTCCCGTGTAGCGGTGGGATATGGGGTAATAAGGTGCTAATGTCACCTTGCTATTGTAAGGTGACATTAAGCCGGGTTAATAACGGAGAGGCGTCAATAAGATGCCTATCCATTATTAATCCAATAGTAAGAAAGGGTTAATAAAATGCGCACACATTAGAAAAAAGTATTTTAATATTCTTCATTTAACCATAATTACCATACTTCAAAAAAGTAAAATAATAAACCATATACTACCTGTCCGCCGTAGTCCAATTAATAATGAGTGTCCCACGACGATCCCCCCTATAGAACAGTGACATCGGGTGATGTCACTGCTCTATAGGACCCTCAGTGACACACTGACAGGAGACAATGGCTCCTGCAGTGCATTACTGAGGTTACCAAAGTTCAAAGTCTTACTTTATGGCAATTGCTGCCTGGGAAAATATCTCACCCAGCAATGCCATAAGTCAGACTAGGGACTTTTGTTTTACAGCGGCAGAGGAATACCTTCCTCCCGTCATTGTGTTTCTGGAGCCCCTAGAGAGCGGTTGCATTATCTGATGCTGCTGCTTTCCACAGGAGATCGTTGTAGGACACTCGTGGATTTCTGCGGACAGGGAGTATATTGGTTGTTCATTTTTTTCATATTTTTTACAGGTTGACACTGGCTTCGGGGATCAAAATGACAAGTAATGGTGAGTATGTAATCTATGTTTAATGTACTGTATGTCTATATGTATGTAATGTATGAATGTACTGTATGTAGTATGTATATAGTATGTATGTAGTATGTATGTAGTGTGTATGTATGTAGTATGTATGTATGTAGTATGTATAGAGTATGTATAGAGTATGTATGGAGTATGTATGGAGTATTTTTTTTTCATTCAACACATTAGCCGGATGATGGGTTTACTACTGTCCCATCATTGGCTAATGTGTCAATCTCTGTCAGTGTAGCAAGCATCGTCCGATGGGACTTGTAGTCCCATCGGACGATGCCTGCACACGCACAGACCCCCAGCACACCGCACAGAGTCCCCCGGCACGCCGCACAGAGACCCCCGGCATGCCGCATAGATCCCAGGTAGCCCACGTACAGCCCCGGCATGCCGCATAGAGCCCGGACAGGCCCACATACAGCCAAGGTAGGCACGTACAGATTCCTGGCAGGCCCACACAGACCCCGCCCGCACACACAGACACTCACAGTGTCCACCCACGCACCACCCACGCACCGCCCACACACCGCCCACACTCTTTCCCCCCTCCGGAACAGCATATAAAAGGACAAAAAGGGCTTATTTACGTTCCGATATTTGTGTCCCATTGACTTGCATTGGTATTGGGTATCGGTATGGGCGATATCCGATATTTTTTGGATATCGTCCGATCCAATCCGAAACCAATACTTTTGAATATCAGAAGGTATCGCTCAACACTAATTGCCAGTTATCGGTATATTGTTTTGGGTGCTATTGCTGTTGTACAAATACACTATTTGCACTAAAGAAACCCGTCTCTGTCTGTTCATTGCCCCACGCTACCAGAATCCTCGAGTTCCTACAATAGTATTACAACATCAGTCAGAAGCTGGAAGCACTGCAGCACTGCCTCAGCCAAGTGGCAACAGGCTGTGTTGAAGCTAATCTGCATAGGTGATAAACCGCACAATGCTGAAGGGTTGTGGACAGCGCTGAAAGAGCAGTCAGATTTTTGGATGACTCCGCTGAACCTACAGCCAGGCATGATCGTGTGTGACAATGGACGGAAACTGGTGGCAGCTCTGAGGCAAGGTAAGCTCACACTTGTATCTTGCCTGGCCCATGTGCTTAACCTCGTCAATCAACATTTTCTCAAAAGCTACCCGGGGCTGCCGGATCTGCTAGTGAAAGTACACCGCCTGTCTGCCCATTTTAGAAAGTTAGCTACAGCATCAGCTGTCCTTGCAGTGCTTCAGCAGCATTTGCAGCTACACTGCATATTTCCCCTACACTGCATATGATGGAAAGGATTTGTGAGCAGTAGAGGGCAGTTGTTGACTACCAGCATCAAAAAGGCTGTCATTATTCAGTTCAGATTCCACACATAAGACCTCAGGAGTGGACATGGATGTCAGACATATGTACTATCCTCAAAAACTTTGAGGACTACACCAAGATGGTGAGCGGCGATGATGCCATAATTAGCGTCACCATCCCATGTCTCTGCATTCTGAAAACGTCTCTCTTCTCACAATTAACGAAGATGCATTGCAAGGGACCATGAGGACATGGAGCAAGGAACTATACAAGGTGATTACACCAGCCTCATGTCGTCCCAACGTGGATTGGTAGACAATGAGGAAGAGGAGGAGGAGGAACAGGAGCTTCTTTCATGTCCTATAGACGGTACTACAAACACAGCTATTATTCTGTCTGTTTAGGGTGGATGGCCTGAGGAGAGGGAGGAGGAGGAGGATGAGGAGGACAGCATGGTCAGTCGTCCTGTTGGTGAGCAGTCTGACATGCATGGCTGACTTTATTTTGCACTGCCTTTTCCATGACCCACACATTATGAAAATTTTGGGTGACACTCAATACTGGTTGGTGAGATTTCTAGACCCACACTACAAGGAGAACTTTCAATCTCTTATTTCAGAGGCAGAGAGGTGTACTAAAATCTGGCAATATTAGAATGCCCTTGTAGCAGAATTATTAAAAAAATTCCCATCTGAGAACGCTGGCAGCAGACGTCAGAGTTTGTTGTACAACCAAGGAGTCCAAGTGAGAGAGACAGAAGTACAATCCAGCACAGGCAGAGGAACAATGGCAAAGTTCTGGGACAGTTTTCTCAGACCCTCCCATCGTGCCGCATTAGAGGCAAGGGGTGCTGTAACAAGAAGTGCAATAGTTGGGAAGATGCTGAACGAGTAACTTGCTGTTTGTGAAAATGTCCTCCATGATTCCTCTGCACAGTGGCGTAACTACAAAGTTATGGGCCCCGGTGCGAACTTCCAAATGGGGCCCCCCCCCGCCATAAAATTCAATGTAACCCCCATAGAATACAATGCAGCCCCCCTCATAGTATAATGCAGCCCCTCCATACAGGGGCAGTGAGAAAGACACGAGCAAATGGTGACTAGGGGGCAGGGGAGAGGGCACAAGTGGGCAAGGAAGACAGGCACAAGGGGACACATGGGGGCTAGGAGGCAGGGGAGAAGGTTACAAGGGGACTAGTGGGCAAGGGAGACTGACACAAGGGGACAATGGAGACTGACACAAGGGGCACATGGGGACAAGTGGGCAAGGGAGACTGACACACAGGGCACGTGGGGACTAGTGGACAAGGGAGACTGGCACACGGGGACACACGGGGACAAGGGACAAGCACAAGGGGACAAGGGAGACAGGCACAAGGGGACACACAGGGACTAGTGGGCAAGAGACTGACACAAGGGATACAAGCACAAGGGGACACACAGGGACAAGTGGGAAAGGGAGACTGACACACAGGGACTAGTGGGCGAAGGAGACTGACACAAGCACAAGGGGACAAAGGAGACTGACACAAGCACAAGGGGACATAGGAGACAGGCACATGGGGACACACAGGGACTAATGGGCAAGGGAGACTGGCACATGGGGACACAAGCATAAGGGAGACAGGCTCAAGGGGACACACGGCCCCCTGACCTGCCAGAGCCGCTTGCAGCTGTGACCGTGGTAGTTACGCCGCTGCCTCACACACACACATACTACAGATATCACACACACACTACAGATATCACACACACACACATCATACTACAGATATCACACACACACACACACACATCAGTTATCACACACACACTACAGATATCACACATACACACATACTACAGATATCACACACACACTACAGATATCACACACACACACATCATATTACAGATATCACACACATACTACAGTTATCACACACACACTACAGATATCAAACACACACTACAGATATCACACACACACACACACACACACAGACATACTACAGATATCACACACATACTACAGTTATCACACACACACTACAGATATCACACACACACACACACACACACACACACACACACACACACACACACACACACACACCAGAGATACCAGCTCATATACACAACTCACAATCTCCTCTCTGGTACAGGGGTGGCTGATGTAAACCGGCTGCAGCTCCTCAGCTTCTCCTGACTAAAGCGGCTCTGTCCCGCACCTCCCCCCTGCTCTCGCCTTCTGTCCCGGGGTTATTTTGGCTTTCTCTTAAATACGATCTCATTCAGAGGTACATGAGATGTATGAGGGGGAAAAAACAGATTGAGAAGCTGTCTCATCGTGACGACTGGAGCTGCTTCCTGTCTCTCATGTGCCCCGGCTGCCCCCTTCCCCTAGATACGCCTCGGACTGTTGCTGTGCAGGAGGAATCCCCTGCACTGCAATATGGTGTTGGGTGCCAGCACAGCCCGCACAGTGGTCTATCCAGCACAGCCCGCACAGTGGTCTATCCAGCACAGCCCGCACAGTGGTCTATCCAGCACAGCCCGCACAGTGGTCTATCCAGCACAGCCCGCACAGTGGTCTATCCAGCACAGCCCGCACAGTGGTCTATCCAGCACAGCCCGCACAGTGGTCTATCCAGCACAGCCCGCACAGTGGTCTATACAGCACAGCCCGCATCTCTCGCCCCCCCGAGAATGCCCCCACAGTCCAGTAAAAAAACAAAAAAACACTCTCCTTACCTTTCCTCTTGCCAGCGTTGCTTCCTGCTCCGATCTCAGGCTCGGCTGCAGTCTGCCCGGGACACAGCAGGTGCGCGATGATATGACGTCATCGCGCACCTGCAGTGTCAGAGGCAGAGCGGGGAATGATGGGAGAGGGAGCGTCTGTAGACGCTCTCTCCTCCGTCATTGCATTTAACTGTACCGGCGTCATAGACGCCGGTATAGTTGAATGCGACGGCGGGGGGGGTGAGTCGGTGGCGGGGGGAGGCGGATCGAGCAGCCCATGACTGGCACCGGCTCTTCTGGCATTTGCCAGAAGTGCCCGATGGCCAGTCCGGCCCTGCTCTGACCTGCCGGCCCCGGGCCCCTGACCTGCCGGGCCCGGTCGCAGTGGCAACCGCTGCAACCGCGGTAGTTACGCCCCTGTCCATACTGTACAATGGCCACACATAGTGCTCTATACTGTACAATGGCCACACATGATGCTCCATACTGTACAATTGGCCACACATGATATTGCCTACAGTATAATGGCCACACATAGTTACTCCTACACACGCGGCTGAGCTCCGTACACATTGCACATGCGGCTCCCCTCCGTACACCTCGTACACACCCGGCTCCGCTCCGTACACCTTGCACACACGGCTCCGCTCCGTATACCTTGTACACACACGGCTACGCTCCGTACACCTCGTACACACCCGGCTCCGCTCCGTACACCTTGCACACACGGCTCCGCTCCGTATACCTCGTACACACATGGCTCCGCTCCGTACACCTTGCACCGTACTCCGTGTACGGAGCGGAGCCGTGTGTATGAGGTATACGGAGCGGAGCCGTGTGTGCAAGGTGTACGGAGCGGAGCCGTGTGTGTACGGGGTGTACGGAGCATAGCCGTGTGTGTACGAGGTGTACGGAGCGTAGCCGTGTGTGTACGAGGTGTACGGAGCGTAGCCGTGTGTGTACGAGGTGTACGGAGCGTAGCCGTGTGTGTACGAGGTGTACGGAGCGTAGCCGTGTGTGTACGAAGTGTACGGAGCGTAGCCGTGTGTGTACGAGGTGTACGGAGCGTAGCCGTGTGTGTACGAGGTGTACGGAGCGTAGCCGTGTGTGTACGAGGTGTACGGAGCGTAGCCGTGTGTGTACGAGGTGTACGGAGCGTAGCCGTGTGTGTACGAGGTGTACGGAGCGTAGCCGTGTGTGTATGAGGTGTACGGAGCGTAGCCATGTGTGTACGAGGTGTACGGAGCGTAGCCGTGTGTGTACAAGGTGTACGGATCGGAGCCATGTGTGTACGAGGTATACGGAGCGGAGCCGTGTGTGCAAGGTGTACGGAGCGGAGCCGGGTGTGTACGAGGTGTACGGAGGGGAGCCGCATGTGCAATGTGTACGGAGCTCAGCCGCGTGTGTAGGAGTAACTATGTGTGGCCATTATACTGTAGGCAATATCGTGTGTGGCCAATTGTACAGTTTGGAGCATCATGTGTGGCCATTGTACAGTATAGAGCACTATGTGTGGCCATTGTACAGTATGGACAGGGGCGTAACTACCGCGGTTGCAGCGGTCGCCACTGCGACCGGGCCCGGCAGGTCGGGTCCGGGGCCGGCAGGTCAGAGCAGGGCCGGACTGGCCATCGGGCACTTCTGGCAAATGCCAGAAGAGCCGGTGCCAGTCATGGGCTGCTCGATCCGCCTCCCCCCGCCACCAACTCACCCCCCCGCCGTCGCATTCAACTATACCGGCGTCTATGATCTCCGTACACCTCGTACACACACGGCTCCGCTCCGTACACCTTGCACACACGGCTCCGCTCCGTATACCTCGTACACACATGGCTCCGCTCCGTACACCTCGTACACACACTGCTCCGCTCCGTACACCTCGTACACACACGGCTCCGCTCCGTACACCTCGTACACACACGGCTCCGCTCCGTACACCTCGTACACACACGGCTCCGCTCCGTACACCTCGTACACACACGGCTCCGCTCCGTACACCTTGCACACATGGCTCTGCTCCGTATACCTCATACACACATGGCTCCGCTCCGTACACCTCGTACACACACGGCTCCGCTCCGTACACCTTGCACACACGGCTCCGCTCCGTATACCTCGTACACACATGGCTCCGCTCCGTACACACACGGCTCCGCTCCGTACACCTTGCACACACGGCTCCGCTCCGTATACCTCGTACACACATGGCTCCGCTTCGTACACCTCGTACACACCCGGCTCCGCTTCGTACACCTCATACACACCCGACTCCACCTTGTACACCTCATACACACCCAGCTCCGCCTTGTACACCTCATACACACACAGCTCCGCTCCGTACACCTCATACACACCCAGCTCCGCCTTGTACACCTCATACACACACGGCTCCGCTCCGTACACCTCGTACACACCCGGCTCCGCCTTGTACACCTCATACACACACGGCTCCGCTCCGTACACCTCATACACACCCAGCTCCGCCTTGTACACCTCATACACACACGGCTCCGCTCCGTACACCTCATACACACCCAGCTCTGCCTTGTACACCTCATACACACCCGGCTCTGCCTTGTACACCTCATACACACCCGGCTCCGCCTTGTACACCTCATACACACCCGGCTCCGCCTTGTACACCTCATACACACCCGGCTCCGCCTTGTACACCTCATACACACACGGCTCCGCTCCGTACACCTCATACA
This sequence comes from Ranitomeya variabilis, assembly GCF_051348905.1. Classification (NCBI taxonomy): domain Eukaryota; kingdom Metazoa; phylum Chordata; class Amphibia; order Anura; family Dendrobatidae; genus Ranitomeya; species Ranitomeya variabilis. The sequence continues at coordinate 131,529,868 of NC_135234.1, read as the reverse complement.
CACCCAGCTCCGCCTTGTACACCTCATACACACACGGCTCCGCTCCGTACACCTCATACACACACGGCTCCGCTCTGTACACCTCATACACACACTGCTCTGCTACATCCACACAAACCCCTCCTGACCTCACACAAAAGCTTACCCTCCTCCAGCATAATGACAACCAGCACTGCACTACTGTCCTGCACTACACGGAAGCCCTTGATCATGTGACTCCGACTCCTCCCCTCCTGTGACCTCATCCTAGGTCCTGTGCGCACAGAGCAGCTGCAGCCATAGATGTGGTGTGCGGCTCTCTGCGGTGGAGGGGCTCTGCTGCCATGACAAGTGCAGTCCCACCCGTGATCGCGCATGCACTGAGAGAGTGCACGCGCACCAGGGCCTGTAAAGAAGGTTTATAAAGGGCCGGCGGCCCATTTTGTAGCTCAGAGTTCTTAGGGGCCCCTAAGCACTGCGGGCCCCGTCGCAATTGCGACCCCTGCGACCGCGGTAGTTACGCCCCTGCCTCTGCACCTTTTTATTATTGGATATCCAAGCTGGAAACATGGCATGAACTGGCTCTCTACGCCTTTGAGGACCAGGCCTGCCCTGCTGGTAGCGTTCTGTCAGAGAGGGTTTTTAGTGTCGCTGGTGGAATTATAACAGATAATCGCATCCGCCTGTCAACTAAAAATGTTGACAGACTGACTCTGTACACCACCGATTGAAAACAGTGAGACATAACCTCAAATACATAGTCTTTTTTGTGAAGGTGTATTCTCATGCACCTCTTCACAACCACACATGGGTATACACTTCCTGATTTGGTCTGTTTGGTGTTATCATCCTCCTTATCCTCATCCTCATCATCCACAACCATAAGAACACCAGGGTAAACTTATTCCGTGATGCAAAAATCACTCATTTTTTGTGCAAGGGTGTTTTTATGATGCTTGTTAATAATTTGAAACCAAAAAAATTTACTTCTCCCAAGGGAAATATTTGTCAGCCCATGCATTTAGTGTATGGGCATTACAAGTCTAGGAAACCCGCTCCTTTACATTGGGCCTAGCTTTTAATGAGGCCTTTATCAACGTCTCATCATTCTCCACCACTAGATCACCAGGTTTAATGTGTTCCTTTCTGCTACCGCCACGCCAGACAATTTTTGGGCAAGGGAGTCTATGATCCCCATAAAATATTTTTAAAGAATGTACCCCCATGGGGAAATGTTTGTCGGCCCATGCGCTTAGTGAATGGGCATTACGAGTCTAGGAGACGCGCTCCTTTGTAATGGGACAGTTTTTTATGAGGCCCATCCTCCCCTTCCAAGGGGGGATTGTGTTGTGTGCAAATTTGGGTCAAGGCGGCCCTTGCATTCAATGCATAATGAAACAGTGTGGCAGTATATTCGCTCATCACTAAAAATGACTAATGTGTAGTGTATTTTCCTGTGGCCATCCAATACCTAGGTTAAAAGGATTGTTGGGGTGCATATGACTTGATAGCAGGGCAGGTCTTGCATTCAATGCAACATTTTTTCAGGAAGCCCTTCTGAACCTCTCGTGAAAGGGGTATTGGGGTGCTTCATAATTCTTGGCAGCCCAGCCACTCACTGCATAGGCAATAACAGTGTAGAAGACCCACTGTTTAATAATGGCCCATTAACCCCTTAGTGACAGAGCCAATTTGGTATTTAATGACCGAGCCAATTTTTACAATTCTGACCACTGTCATTTTATGAGGTTATAACTCTGGAACGCTTTAACGGATCCCGCTGATTCTGAGAATGTTTTTTCGTGACATATTGTACTTCGTGATCGTGCTAACATTTCTTCGATATTACTTGCAATTATTTATGAAAAAAATGGAAATATGGCGAAAATTTTTAAAATTTTGCAATTTTCAAAATTTGTATTTTTATGCACTTAAATCACAGAGATATGTCACGAAAAGTAGTTAATAAATAACATTTTCCACATGTCTACTTTACATCAGCTCAATTTTGGAAACAATTTTTTTTTTTGTTAGGGAGTTATAAGGGTTAAAAGTTGACCAGCAATTTCTCATTTTTACAACACCATTTTTTTTTTAGGGACCACATCACATTTGAAGTCATTTTGAGGGGTCTATATGATAGAAAATAACCAAGTGTGACATCATTCTAAAAACTGCACCCCTCAAGAAGTTAATTAACCCTTTACGTGCTTCACAGGAACAGAAACAATGTGGAAGAAAAAATGAACATTTAACTTTTTTTGCAAACATTTTACTTCAAAACCATTTTTTTTATTTTCACAAGTGTAAAAACAGAAATGTAACCATAAATTTTGTTGTGCAATTTCTCCTGAATACGCCGATACCCCATATGTGGGGGTAAACCACTGCTTGGGCGCACCGCAGAGCTTGGAAGTGAAGGAGCGCCGTTTGACTTTTTCAATGCAGAATTGGCTGGAATTGAGATTGGATGCCATGTCATGTTTAGAGAGCCCCTGATGTGCCTAAACAGTGGAAACCCCCCACAATTGACACCATTTTGGAAACTAGACCCCTTAAGGAACTTATCTAGATCTGTGGTGAGCACTTTGATCTCCCAAGTGCTTCACAGAAGTTTATAACGTAGAGCCGTGAAAGTAAAAAATCGCATTTGTTTACACAAAAATGATATTTTCGCCCACAAATTCTTATTTTCACAAGGTTAACAGGAGAAATTAGACCACAATGGTTGTTGTCTAATTTGTTCTGAGTATGTCAATACCCCATGTGTGGGGGTAAACCACTGTTTGGGTGCACCACAGAGCTTGGAAGATAAGGAGTGCCGTTTTACTTTTTCAATGTAGAATTGGCTGGAATTGAGGTTGGATGTCATGTCGCGTTTGGAGAGCCCCTGATGTGCCTAAACAGTAGAAACCCCCCACAAGTGACACCATTTTGGAAACTAGACCCCTTAAGGAACTTATCTAGATGTGTGGTGAGCACTTTGAACCCCCATGTGCTTCACAGAAGTTTATAACGTAGAGCCGTGAAAATAAAAAATCACATTTTTTCTACAAAAAGGATCTTTTTGTCCCCAAATTTTTATGTTCACAAGGGTAACAGGATAAATTAGACCACAAAAGTTGTTGGGCAATTTCTCCTGAGTACGTTGATACCCATATGTGGGGGTAAACCACTGTTTGGGTGCACAGCAGAGCTTGGAAGAGAAGGAGTGCCGTTTTACTTTTTCAATGTAGAATTGGCTGGAATTGAGATCGGATGCCATGTCGCGTTTGGAGAGCCCCTGATGTGCCTAAACAGTAGAAACCCCCTACATGTGACACCATTTGGGAAACTAGACCCCTTAAGGAACTTATCTAGATGTGTGGTGAGCACTTTAAACCCCCAAGTGTTTCACAGAAGTTTATAACGTAGGGCCGTGAAAAAAAAAATAGCATTTTTTCTACAAAAATTATTTTTTTGCCCCCAAATTTTTATTTTCACAAGGGTAACAGGAGAAATTAGACCAGAAAAGTTGTTATACAATTGCTCCTGAGTACGTCAATACCCCATATGTGGGGGTAAACCACTGTTTGGGCGCACCACTGAGCTTGGAAGAGAAGGGGTGCCGTTTTACTTTTTCAATGTAGAATTGGCTGGAATTGAGATCAGACGCCATGTCGCGTTTAGAGAGCCACTGATGTGCCTAAACAGTAGAAACCCCCCACAAGTGACCCCATTTTGGAAACTAGACCCCCAAGGAACTTATCTAGATATGTGATGAGAACTTTGAATGCCCAAGTGCTTCACATAAGTTTATAATGCAGAGTCGTGAAAATAAAAAATATTTTTTTCCACAAAAAAGATATTTTAGCCCCCAAGTTTTTATTTTCACAAGGGTAACAGGATAAATTGGACCACAATAGTTGTTGTCCAATTTATCCCGAGTACGCTGATGCCTCATATGTGGGGGTAAACCACTGTTTGGGCGCACGGCAGAGCTCAGAATGGAGGGAGCACTATTTGACTTTTTGAGCACAAAATTGGCTGTCGTTTTTGGAGACCCCCTGATGTACCTAAACAGTGGAAACCCCCCAATTCTAAGTCCAACCCTAACCCCAACACACCCCTAACCCTAATCCCAACCTGATCCATAATCCTAATCACAACCCTAACTATAATCACAACCCTAACCCCAAAACAACCATAACCCTAATCAGAACCCTAAATCCAACACACCCCTAATCCTAATCTCAACCCTAACCTCAAACCTAACCCTAATCCCATTACACCCCTAACCCTAATCCCAACCCTAACCTTAACCCTAATCCCAAACCTAACCCTAATCCCAAACTTAACCCTAATGCCAACCCTAACTGTTATGACCCCAATGGCGAGGGTCTCAGAGGAATAAGTAAGTCTGCGAAGTACAAAAATCCAGCTCATAGGGCAGTGGTAACTGGGATGACAATATATCTACTCCTAACGCCAACACTAGAAGTAGCCGGGGAACATGCCTACGTTGGTCGCTAGATGTCTCGCGCCAGCCGGAGATCTAACTACCCCTAGAAGAGGAAAACAAAGACCTCTCTTGCCTCCAGAGAAAGGACCCCAAAAGTAGGATACAAGCCCCCCACAAATAATAATGGTGAGGTAAGAGGAAATGACAAACATAGAAATGAACTAGGTTTAGCAAAGAGAGGCCCACTTACTAATAGCAGAATGTAGTAAGATAACTTATATGGTCAACAAAAACCCTATCAAACATCCACGCTGGAAATTCAAGAACCCCCGAACCATCTAACGGCCCGGGGGGAGAACACCAGCTCCCTAGAGCTTCCAGCAAGGACAGGATACAGATTAAGTACAAGCTGGACAAAAATGCAAACAAAAACAAAAAACAAAAAGCAAGGAAGCAGACTTAGCTTAATCTAGCAGGAACCAGGATCAGTAGACAAGAGCACAACAGATTAGCTCTGATTACAACGTTGCCAGGCATAGAACTGAAGGTCCAGGGAGCTTATATAGCAACACCCCTGAACTAACGGCCCAGGTGAGCATACAAGGAATGACTGACATATCCAGAGTCAAATCACTAGTAACCACTAGAGGGAGCCAAAAAGCAAATTCACAACAGTACCCCCCCTTTAGTGAGGGGTCACCGAACCCTCACCAAGACCACCAGGGCGATCAGGATGAGCGGCGTGAAAGGCACGAACCAAATCGGCCGCATGCACATCAGAGGCGACCACCCAGGAATTATCCTCCTGACCATAGCCCTTCCACTTGACCAGGTACTGAAGCCTCCGCCTGGAGAGACGAGAATCTAAGATCTTCTCCACCACGTACTCCAACTCGCCCTCAACCAACACCGGAGCAGGAGGCTCAGCAGAAGGAACCACAGGCACAACGTACCGCCGCAACAAGGACCTATGAAATACGTTGTGAATGGCAAACGACACCGGAAGATCCAGGCGAAAGGACACAGGATTAAGGATTTCCAATATCTTGTAAGGACCAATGAAGCGAGGCTTAAATTTGGGAGAGGAGACCTTCATTGGAACAAATCGAGAAGACAGCCATACCAAATCCCCAACACGAAGTCGGGGACCCACACCGCGGCGGCGGTTGGCAAAACGCTGAGCCTTCTCCTGTGACAACTTCAAGTTGTCCACCACATGATTCCAGATCTGCTGCAACCTATCCACCACAGAATCCACCCCAGGACAGTCAGAAGGCTCCACATGTCCCGAGGAAAAACGAGGATGGAAACCAGAGTTGCAGAAAAATGGCGAAACCAAGGTGGCGGAACTAGCCCGATTATTAAGGGCAAATTCAGCCAACGGCAAGAAGGTCACCCAATCATCCTGATCAGAAGAGACAAAACACCTCAAATAAGCCTCCAGAGTCTGATTAGTTCGCTCCGTTTGTCCATTAGTCTGTGGATGAAAAGCGGACGAAAATGACAATTCAATGCCCATCCTACCACAAAAGGATCGCCAGAACCTGGAAACAAACTGGGATCCTCTGTCCGACACAATATTCTCAGGAATGCCGTGTAAACGGACCACGTTCTGGAAGAACACAGGAACCAGATCGGAAGAGGAAGGCAGCTTAGGCAAAGGAACCAAATGGACCATCTTGGAGAAACGATCACATATCACCCAGATGACAGACATGCCCTGAGACACCGGAAGATCAGAAATGAAATCCATAGAGATGTGTGTCCAAGGTCTCTTCGGGACAGGCAAGGGCAAGAGCAACCCGCTGGCACGAGAACAGCAAGGCTTAGCTCGAGCACAAGTCCCACAGGACTGCACAAAAGACCGCACATCCCTTGACAAGGAAGGCCACCAAAAGGACCTGGCCACCAGATCCCTGGTGCCAAAAATTCCCGGGTGCCCTGCCAACACCGAGGAATGAACCTTGGAAATGACTCTGCTGGTCCACCTAGCAGGCACAAACAATCTGTCAGGTGGACAAGAGTCAGGCCTACCAGCCTGAAATCTCTGCAACACACTTCGCAGATCAGGAGAAATAGCTGACAAGATAACTCCTTCCTTAAGAATACCCAGGGGCGTAACTACCGCGGTCGCAGGGGTCGCAATTGCGACGGGGCCCGCAGTGCTTAGGGGCCCACCCAGTCCAGCAGACTGGGCGGGCTCCTAAGAACTCTAAGCTACAAAATGGGCCGCCGGCCCTTTATATAATTCTTCATTACAGGCCCTGCTGCGCGTGCACTCGCGATCACGGGTGGGACTGCACTTGACCCGCAGCAGAGCCCCTCCACCGCAGAGAGCCGCACACCACTACTATAGCTGCCACTGCTCTGTGCGCACAGGACCTGTGATGAGGTCACAGGAGGGGAGGAGTTGGAGTCACATCACATGATCAAGGGCTTCCGTGTAGTGCAGGACAGTAGTGCAGTGCTGTTTGTCATCGTGCTGGAGGGTAAGCTTTTGTGTGAGGTCAGGAGGGGTTTGGGTGGATGTAGCAGAGCAGTGTGTGTATGAGGTGTACGGAGCGGAGCCGTGTGTGTACGAGGTGTACGGAGCGGAGCCGTGTGTGTACAAGGTGTATGGAGCGGAGCCGTGTGTGTACGAGGTGTACGGAGCGGAGCCGTGTGTGTACGAGGTGTACGGAGCGGAGTCGGGTGTGTACGGAGCGGAGTCGGGTGTGTACGAGGTGTCGCATCTCTGCTTCAGGAAAATGGCCGCCGCGATCTCCATCTGTGCACGCGCGGCATCCTGCGGCCATTTTCCTGAAGCCGCGGCCAGCAGAGCGCCGCTTCTGCGCACGCGCGGCCAAAGGAAGATGGCCGCCCCCACCGATCACCAATGAAATGTCGCACATCACGCTATTTTCACTCCCCTGTGCAGTGGATTCGGGACCTTGGGCATGCGCACACCACTACGCCACCAACGGAAAACTAAGCAAGATCTGGGGGAAGACACCACGCCCATCTGACCAGACCAGCCTGATTGACAGGCGAAAACGACTACTTTGGTAACGTATTTCGGCAGCATAGGTGGGGAATCGGGGTCCACAAAATACACTGTTGTAATGCACAGCTCAGGCCCTATTTAACAGTATTTTTATCTCATACGGAAAAAACGGGGTGACAGGTTCCCTTTAAGAGAAAGCCAAAATAACCCCGGGACAGAAGGTGAGAGCAGGGGGGAGGTGCGGGACAGAGCCGCTTTAGGCTAGTTTCACACTAGCGTTAACTGCAATACGTCGCAAATGCGTCGTTTTGCCGAAAATACGCATCCAGCAAAAGTTCTTGCTGGATACGTTTTTTCGTCATAGACTAACATTAGCGACGCATTTGCGATGCATTGCCAAACGTCGCGTCCGTTTTGCGACGCTTGGGCGTGTGGTAGTGGACCGTCAGGAGAAAAAAACCTTACATGTAACGTTTTTTGCTCCCGACGGTCCACTTTTTCCGACCGCGCATGCGCGGCCGGAACTCCGCCCCCACCTCCCCGCACTTCCCCGCACCTCACAATGGGGCAGCGGATGCGTGGGAAAAATGCATCCGCTGCCCCCGTTGTGCGGCGGAGACCACACTAGCGTCGGGAACGTCGGCCCGACGCACAGCGACGGGTTGTTCCCGACGCTAGTGTGAAACTAGCCTTAGTCAGGAGAAGCTGAGGAGCTGCAGCCGGTTTACATCAGCCACCCCTGTACCAGAGAGGAGATTGTGAGTTGTGTATATGAGCTGGTATCTCTGGTGTGTGTGTGTGTGGTATCTGTAGTGTGTGTGTGATAACTGTAGTATGTGTGTGATATCTGTAGTATGATGTGTGTGTGTGTGATATCTGTAGTGTGTGTATGTGTGTGTGTGTGTGATATCTGTAGTGTGTGTATGTGTGTGTGTGTGATATCTGTAGTGTGTGTGTGTGTGTTATCTGTAGTGTGTGTGTGTGTGATATCTGTAGTATGATGTGTGTGTGTGTGATATCTGTAGTATGTCTGTTTGTGTGTGTGATATCTGTAGTGTGTGTGTGTGATAACTGTAGTATGTGTGTGATATCTGTAATATGATGTGTGTGTGATATCTGTAGTGTGTGTAATAACTAATGTGTGTGATATCTGTAGTATGATGTGTGTGTGTGATATCTGTAGTGTGTGTGTGATATCTGTAGTATGTGTGTGTGTGAGGCAGCGGCGTAACTACTACGGTCGCAGCTGCAAGCGGCTCTGGCAGGTCAGGGGGCCGTGAGTCCCCTTGAGCCTGTCTCCCTTATGCTTGTGTCCCCATGTGCCAGTCTCCCTTGCCCATTAGTCCCTGTGTGTCCCCATGTGCCTGTCTCCCTTGTCCCCTTATGCTTGTGTCCCTTGTCCCCGTGTGCCAGTCTCCCTTGCCCATTAATCCCTGTGTGTCCCCTTGAGCCTGTCTCCCTTATGCTTGTGTCCCCGTGTGCCAGTCTCCCTTGCCCATTAGTCCCTGTGTGTCCCCATGTGCCTGTCTCCTATGTCCCCTTGTGCTTGTGTCAGTCTCCTTTGTCCCCTTGTGCTTGTGTCAGTCTCCTTTGTCCCCTTGTGCTTGTGTCAGTCTCCTTTGCCCACTAGTCCCTGTGTGTCAGTCTCCCTTTCCCACTTGTCCCTGTGTGTCCCCTTGTGCTTGTATCCCTTGTCCCCTTGTGTCAGTCTCTTGCTCACTAGTCCCTATGTGTCCCCTTGTGCCTGTCTCCCTTGTCCCCTTGTGCTTGTCCCTTGTCCCCGTGTGTCAGTCTCCCTTGCCCACTTGTGTCAGTCTCCCTTGCCCACTAGACCCCTTGTATCCTTCTCCCCTGCCTCCTAGCCCCCATGTGTCCTGTAGTGCCTGTCTTCCTTGCCCCCTTGTTCCCTCTCCTCTGCCCCCTCGTCACCATTTGCTCGTGTCTTTGTCACTGCCCCTGTATGGAGGGGCTGCATTATACTATGAGGGGGGCTGCATTGTATTCTATGGGGCTTACATTGAATTTTATGGCAGGGGGGGCCCCATTTGGAAGTTCGCACCGGGGCCCATAACTTTGTAGTTACGCCACTGAGAATACCCACAGGTTCAGCGATTCCAGGAGCATCAGGCACAAAGCTCCTAGACAGAGCATCGGCCTTCACATTCTTTGAACCTGGTAAATACGAGACCACAAAGTCAAAACGGGAGAAAAACAATGACCAGCGGGCCTGTCTAGGATTCAGGCGTTTAGCAGACTCGAGATACATCAGATTTTTGTGATCAGTCAAAACCACCACACGATGCTTAGCACCCTCGAGCCAATGACGCCACTCCTCAAATGCCCACTTCATGGCCAACAACTCCCGATTGCCCACATCATAATTTCGCTCTGCAGGCAAAAACTTCCTAGAGAAAAAGGCACAAGGTCTCATAGTAGAGCAACCAGGACCTCTCTGAGACAAAACGGCCCCTGCCCCAATCTCCGAAGCATCCACCTCAACCTGAAAGGGAAGTGAGACATCAGGCTGGCACAAAACAGGCGCCGAAGTAAACCGGCGTTTCAACTCCTGGAAAGCCTCCACGGCAGCAGGAGCCCAATTAGCTACATCAGAGCCTTTCTTGGTCATATCCGTCAGAGGTTTAACAACGCTAGAAAAATTAGCGATAAAACGACGGTAAAAGTTAGCAAAACCCAAGAACTTCTGAAGACTCTTAACTGACGAGGGTTGAGTCCAATCATGAATAGCTCGGACCTTGACTGGGTCCATCTCCACAGCAGAAGGGGAAAAAATGAACCCTAAAAAGGGAACCTTCTGTACACCAAAGAGACACTTTGAGCCTTTAACAAATAAAGAATTTTCACGCAAAATCTTGAAAACCATCCTGACCTGTTCTACATGCGAGTCCCAATCATCAGAAAAAACCAGAATATCGTCCAGATAAACGATCAAAAATTTATCCAGAAACTTCCGGAAAATGTCATGCATAAAGGACTGAAAAACTGAAGGTGCATTAGAGAGCCCAAAAGGCATCACCAAGTACTCAAAATGACCTTCGGGCGTATTGAATGCGGTTTTCCATTCATCTCCTTGCTTAATGCGCACAAGGTTGTACGCACCACGAAGATCTATCTTGGTGAACCACTTGGCACCTTTAATCCGGGCAAACAAGTCTGACAACAGCGGCAAAGGATACTGAAATTTGACAGTGATCTTATTTAAGAGCCGATAGTCAATACAAGGCCTCAAAGATCCGTCCTTTTTGGCCACAAAAAAGAATCCTGCACCAAGAGGGGAAGAAGAAGGACGGATATGCCCCTTCTCCAGAGACTCTCTAATATATGAACGCATAGCGGTATGTTCAGGTACCGACAGGTTAAATAATCTTCCCTTAGGAAACTTACTGCCTGGAATCAACTCTATTGCGCAGTCACACTCCCTATGAGGAGGCAGTGCACTGGACCTGGACTCGCTGAAGACATCCTGATAATCAGACAAATACTCCAGAACTTCCGAAGGCGTAGAAGAAGCAATAGACACAGGCAGGGAATCCCCATGGTTTCCACGGCATCCCCAACTTGACACTGACATGGCCTTCCAATCCAAGACTGGATTATGGGTCTGTAACCATGGCAACCCCAAAACAACCAAATCATGCATTTTATGCAAAACAAGAAAACGTATAACCTCCCGATGTTCAGGAGTCATACACATGGTAACATGTGTCCAGAACTGCGGTTTATTTTCTGCCAACGGCTTAGCATCAATACCCCTAAGAGGGATAGGATTTTCTAATGGCTCAAGAACAAAACCACAGCGCTTGGCAAATGATAGATCCATAAGACTCAGGGCAGCACCTGAATCTACAAACGCCATGACAGGATAAGACGACAGTGAACAAATCAAAGTTACAGATAGAATAAATTTAGGTTGAAAATTACCAACGGTGACAGGACTAACAACCTTAGTTAGACGTTTAGAGCATGCTGAGATAACATGTGTAGAATCACCACAGTAGTAACACAAGCCATTCTGGGGTCTATGAATTTTCCGCTCATTTCTAGTCAGGATTCTATCACATTGCATTAAATCAGGTGCCTGTTCAGACAACACCATAGGAGAATTTGCGGTTTTGCGCTCCCGCAACCGCCGGTCAATTTGAATAGCCAGGGCCATGGAATCATTTAGACCTGTGGGAATAGGGAAACCCACCATCACATTCTTAATGGCTTCAGAAAGGCCATTTCTAAAATTAGCGGCCAGTGCACACTCGTTCCACTGAGTCAGCACGGACCATTTCCGAAATTTTTGGCAATACACTTCAGCCTCGTCCTGGCCCTGAGACACAGCCAGCAAGGCTTTTTCTGCCTGAATCTCAAGATTGGGTTCCTCATAAAGTAAACCGAGCGCCAGAAAAAACGCATCAATATCCGCCAATGCCTGATCTCCTGGCGCCAGCGAGAAGGCCCAATCCTGAGGGTCGCCCCGTAAAAAAGAAATAACAATTTTCACTTGCTGAGCGGAGTCTCCAGATGAACAGGGTCTCAGGGACAAAAACAATTTACAATTATTCCTGAAATTTCTAAACTTAAATCGGTCTCCGGAAAACAATTCAGGAATCGGTATCTTAGGTTCTGACATAGGATTCCTGGTAACATAATCTTGTATGCCCTGCACACGAGCAGCAAGCTGGTCCACACTTGTAATCAAGGTCTGGACATTCATGTCTGCAGCAAGCTTAAGCCACTCAGAGGTAAAGGGGAAAAGAAAAAAAAATGAGAAAAAGAAAAAAAAACTCAGAATTTTCTTTCTTATAATCCCGCTTCTGCAATGCATTTAACATTTAATACTAGCCTGGCAAACTGTTATGACCCCAATGGCGAGGGTCTCAGAGGAATAAGTAAGTCTGCGAAGTACAAAAATCCAGCTCATAGGGCAGTGGTAACTGGGATGACCATATATCTACTCCTAACGCCAACACTAGAAGTAGCCGGGGAACATGCCTACGTTGGTCGCTAGATGTCTCGCGCCAGCCGGAGATCTAACTACCCCTAGAAGAGGAAAACAAAGACCTCTCTTGCCTCCAGAGAAAGGACCCCAAAAGTAGGATACAAGCCCCCCACAAATAATAACGGTGAGGTAAGAGGAAATGACAAACATAGAAATGAACTAGGTTTAGCAAAGAGAGGCCCACTTACTAATAGCAGAATGTAGTAAGATAACTTATATGGTCAACAAAAACCCTATCAAACATCCACGCTGGAAATTCAAGAACCCCCGAACCGTCTAACGGCCCGGGGGGAGAACACCAGCTCCCTAGAGCTTCCAGCAAGGACAGGATACAGATTAAGTACAAGCTGGACAAAAATGCAAACAAAAACAAAAAACAAAAAGCAAGGAAGCAGACTTAGCTTAATCTAGCAGGAACCAGGATCAGTAGACAAGAGCACAACAGATTAGCTCTGATTACAACGTTGCCAGGCATAGAACTGAAGGTCCAGGGAGCTTATATAGCAACATCCATCCACCTCTCGTGTCTCCCCTTTTCCTCATAGATTGTAAGCTTGCGAGCAGGGCCCTCATTCCTACTGGTATCTGTTTTGAACTGTGATTTCTGTTATGCTGTAATGTCTATTGTCTGTATAAGTCCCCTCTATAAGTTGTAAAGCGCTGCGGAATATGTTGGCGCTATATAAATAAAATTATTATTAACACCCCTGAACTAACGGCCCAGGTGAGCATACAAGGAATGACTGACATATCCAGAGTCAAATCACTAGTAACCACTAGAGGGAGCCAAAAAGCAAATTCACAACACCTAACCCTAATACCAACCCTAATCCAAACCCTAATCCCAACTCTAACCCTAACTTTAGCCTCAACCCTAGCCCTAACTTTAGCCACAACCCTAGCCCTAACTTTAGCCCCAACCCAGCCCTAACCCTAACTTTAGCCCCAACCCTAGCCCTAACCCTAACTTTAGCCCCAACCCTAACCCTAGCCCTAACCCTAATTTTAGCCCCAACCCTAGCCCTAACCCTAACTTTAGCCCTAACCCTAACCCTAAATTTAGCCCCAACCCTAACCCTAAATTTAACCCTATCCCTAGCCCTAACTTTAGCCCCAACCCTAACCCTAGCCCTAAGGCTACTTTCACACTTGCGTCATTTGGCATCCGTCGCAATCTGTCATTTTGGACAAAAAATGGATCCTGCAAATGTGCCCGCAGGATGCCTTTTTTGCCCATTGACTTATATTGCCGAAGGATGGCCACACGTTGCGTCCGTCGTGCACTGGATCCATTGTGTTTTGGCGGACTGTCGTCACAAAAAAAAGTTCAATGTAACATTTTTTTTGTACGTCGCCTCTACCATTTCCACTCATGCATGGACGTAAGTCTGCCCCCTCCTCCCCAGGACATAGACTGGGCAGCGGATGCATTGAAAAACTGCATCCGCTGCCCACATTGTGCACAATTTTCACAACGTGCGTCGGTACGTCGGGCCGACGCATTGCAACAGCCCTGTACTGGCGCAAGTGTGAAAGAAGCCTAACCCTAGCCCTAACCCTAAATTTAGCCCCAACCCTAACCCTAAATTAGCCCCAACCCTAACCCTAATTTTAGCCCCAACTCCTCTCTCCTGCCAGCCGGCAGATGGCAGCAGAGAGCGGGCGCACTGCGCATGCGCCCGCCATTTTCTTTCCATAGAAAGAAGCCGGTGGGCAGGAGGGGACGCAGGAGGACCCAGGGACACCAGTAAGTATAGCAGGGTCCCCGAATCCCCCTATTTCTCTGTCCTTTGATGTGCGATCACATCAGAGGACAGAGAATTACCAATCGCTTTTTCTTTTTTCTTTTTTTTTGCGACCGCCGGTAAACAGTTAATTACCAGCGATCGCAAAACAGGGGTCAGTAAGAACCGACCCCGATCATGTTCTTTGGGGTCTCGGCTACCCCCGGCAGCCGAGACCCCAAAGATCCTCCGGGTACCGTCCGGCGGGCGCATTGCACATACGCCCGCCATTTTTTTGCCGGAAGAAGATGGCGGCGCCCATCAAGAGCCACGAGGAGCACCGGGGGAGACAGGTGAGTATCGGGGGGCTATCGGGGACCCTATTTCTCTGTCCTCTGATGTGCGATCACATCAGAGGACAGAGAAATTAAAAGGGAGATCGCGTTTTTTTTTTTTTTGCAATCGCCGGTAAACGGTTAATTACCGGCGATCGCAACTCGGGGGTCGGTAAAAAACCCCCGAATCATGTATTCTGGGGTCTCGGCTACCCCCAGCAACCGAGACCCCAGAGAAAATCCGACTCTGGGGGGCGCTATTCACTTTTTCCACAGCGCCGTTAATTAACGGCGCTGTGGTTTAAGTACCCTTAGCAGCCGCCGTTAAAAGGCATATCGGCGGTCGTTAAGGGGTTAAGAATATTAATGCCACCTGATGCCCATCTTAAAATAGACTTTGTGAATTTAAGCGTCCCTACTTCATAAATGAAACAAGATGTGTCTCCTTATGTGTCACCCTCCACATGGCCAGATAGAGTTGTTGAAGGTTACAATGACATTTCCCAGTGAATGCATTTGTATTGGTTGAAAGCAATGTTAAAGTTGAAAAACGCATCAAAAATGCTGCATGTGAACATAGCCCAAGTGGTGGAGGAATATTTTGTTCTGGGGTTAATGTTTTGGCCTTATATACAAGTCATTACCCTGGAAAGGATGTACCTTAACATATTTCCCAGCAAAATCCATTTTGGTTTTGTTTTCGTATGTTTTTGGTGCACCTGTGAAAATGGCATGAAACTCTGACAGCATTGCTTACAGCTGTGACCTAGGAGTCAGAAATGCTTCCAGGGGCGATCCCCATGATGTTCCTGTGACATTTGAGCAGTGTTTCCATCATTTTCTCACTTTTTCAGACCTTAAAAGGACCAACGGGAGGATTGCGGTAAAAATACTTGGGTTTCCCATAGACTTACATTTGGCTCGTTGCACGGTTCGAGTACCCGAGTATTCCAATTTGCTCAATCCAGGCAACGAGCACCCAAGCATTTTAGTGCTCACCCATCACTAGTGACTAGCTTAGGGAGCATCACTAAGGGAATTGAGTGCCGTTAGGCGAAGGTGGAAGACAAAAAGTGGCCGTCAGCCCCTGAATCCACGCAAGCTTCAGTAGTGTGCGAAGTCGACCCATATGATTAGGACACCTTGAAGGTTAATTTGGAGGACACATCTACCATGTCTAGTGAGTCTCCTCCGATAGCCACTAGACACGGTCTTTTCCCTGACTCCTGATGCACTTATTAGCGTAATGACCAGTCTGCCTACAAACAAAGCAGGTTTGTTTGAGACTGTGAGGGAGAATCCATTTTGGATTATAGGACATCTCCGTCCACTCCTGGAATGTGCCCCCACCCTTGCATCCCCCCATTCCATAAAAGGAAATGCAATGTTTTGATTCATTTAAAGAGCCAGGAAAACACTCTACGAAGCTCTTAACACAAGGGTGCAAACTTTTTTTGCAGCTGCAGCCAGCTGGCTCTTTTGTCTGACTGAAGCACATGAAGACCCCATGGTACAACAAGTCACAGCAGGCTCTGAGATATTGAATCTGTTAAATGACCTATAATAACAGAATGCAATATCCCTGAGACTAGCCAAGCACATAATTCACATCGACGTTCCTTTCCCCACATGCCCATATTATTTAGCCACCTCCTGAACCCTACCTTATGGAGTTATGAAGCATAGCTACCAGGAATTACATATGGTAGGCATATTTAGTCTGTATGCACAGATAAAATCCAGTGAAACCCCGTAAGAGCACTACTGACCCATTCAGAGCGTCAGGCAGAAAGATATGGCCCATCCACAGTTCTGGGCAAAAAAAATAATATTCTCTGAGGTGGGAGGAGAGAAGCTGCACCACCCAGGGATGGGAGCAGATGTGTGAGGGAACAGCCTAGCAGATATAACGCAGCCCCTAATTTTGGACTTAGTTTTTCTATGGGCAGGAGGATACTACGTTAGCTGACGCAGCTCGGAAAGCCAGTAACTAATATTTGGACCTGTGATCCATCAGCACCTCCCTGTGGTCACATGCTACATAACATGGTAATTGCAACCTATCTATACCCTATCTTTGTACTGCACTCCTGAATGTATACCTGTATATTGCTGTTGTATATACATACCTGTATATTTTTAGTGCGCCTTTTCAGGGATTAAATATAAAATTAATCTTGGGCTGCTCTTGTATCTCGATCCATGAATCCCCACGTCCGCACGCTTGGTTAGGTATATTATACGCTTTTAGAGAGGAACACTGGCAGTGATGGCCAGGAGTTTTATATATATATATATATATATATATATATATATATATATATATATACCAGCCTGGACTGGTGATATATATCCCCCCCTCACAGTGAGCGCCTCAATAACTCGTACCTATAAGAAAAGCCTTTCCAGCTACTATTTGCCCTCAGTGCAGTTCCCTGACTGACCTGGAGCAAGTGCTGGCACCAAAGAGCCGATCCCTGCTGGGTCCTTCTCTCCCCTCTCCTCAATGTGAGCGAAGTCAATGCCCCCTTTGCCTGTGAAATCCGTCATTGGGATGTACTGGACGGGATTTGGATTCCGCCCGAGCACCCTCTATGGGCTCCACCACACTGCTTTTCTGAATCGGAGATTCCACAGGATTGGTAAAGCTTGGAGCTAACAGAAACCTTTGTCTACACTGGTCTCGCTCCAATCTTCGTTCAGTGTGCCAAAGATCAATGCGAGGGGACACAGATAGTAAATCCTCTAGTGTAGCTGGGCTCTCCCTAGTGGCCAAAGCATCCTTTTCTGTGGTCAGCAAGGGCCCTCCAAAATACGGGAATCAAGATTTTATCTGGCCACTCCAACTCAGAAGCTAAAGTCTGAAATTGAATGGCAATTGGCTGGCTGTGGAAGAGCCCTGGGTTAACTCCAAGAGTTGGATTGCAGCATTATGAGTAACCTGGGGTCCTAGAAAGACCTGTTTCAGAGCGCCCAGGATTCGAGGGACGTGCTGTACCACCTGGTCATTGCGCTCCTATAGCGGCGTAGCCCATTCCAAAGCTCTGTCCGTCAACAGGGACACCACAAATCCCCACTTAGCCTGCTCAGGTGGAAAACATGAGTTCAGTAGCACCAGCTGAATCGAGCACTGGTTCACAAATCCCCTGCAAGCCTTGCTGTCCCCCGAGAACTTACCGGGTAGGGGGAAATGTGAAAAAGACGTAACATGAGTTACATAGTTACATAGTTACATAGTTATTAAGGTTGAAGGAAGACTGTAAGTCCATCTAGTTCAACCCATAGCCTAACCTAACATGCCCTAACATGTTGATCCAGGGGAAGGCAAAAAAACCCCATGTGGCAAAGAGTAACTCCACCATGGGGAAAAAAATTCCTTCCCGACTCCACATACGGCAATCAGACTAGTTCCCTGGATCAACGCCTTATCAAGGAATCTAGTGTATATACCCTGTAACATTATACTTTTCCAGAAAGGTATCCAGTCCCCTCTTAAATTTAATTAATGAATCACTCATTACAACATCATACGGCAGAGAGTTCCATAGTCTCACTGCTCTTACAGTAAAGAATCCGCGTCTGTTATTATGCTTAAACCTTCTTTCCTCCAGACGTAGAGGATGCCCCCTTGTCCCTGTCTCAGGTCTATGATTAAAAAGATCACCAGAAAGGTCTTTGTACTGTCCCCTCATATATTTATACATTAAAATAAGATCACCCCTTAGTCTTCGTTTTTCCAAACTAAATAGCCCCAAGTGTAATAACCTATCTTGGTATTGCAGACCCCCCAGTCCTCTAATAACCTTGGTCGCTCTTCTCTGCACCCGCTCCAGTTCAGCTATGTCTTTCTTATACACCGGAGACCAGAACTGTGCACAGTATTCTAAGTGTGGTCGAACTAGTGACTTGTATAGAGGTAAAATTATGTTCTCCTCATGAGCATCTATGCCTCTTTTAATACATCCCATTATTTTATTTGTCTTTGTAGCAGCTGCCTGACACTGGCCACTGAATATGAGTTTGTCATCCACCCATACACCCAGGTCTTTTTCATTGACGGTTTTGCCCAGAGTTTTAGAATTAAGCACATAGTTATACATCTTATTACTTCTACCCAAGTGCATGACCTTACATTTATCCCCATTAAAGCTCATTTGCCATTTATCAGCCCAAGCTTCTAGTTTACATAAATCATCCTGTAATATAAAATTGTCCTCCCCTGTATTGATTACCCTGCAGAGTTTAGTGTCATCTGCAAATATTGAAATTCTACTCTGAATGCCCCCTACAAGGTCATTAATAAATATGTTAAAAAGAAGAGGGCCCAATACTGACCCCTGTGGTACCCCACTGCTAACCGTGACCCAGTCCGAGTGTGCTCCATTAATAACCACCCTTTGTTTCCTATCCCTGAGCCAGCTCTCAACCCACTTACACATATTTTCCCCTATCCCCATTACTCTCATTTTATGTAACAACCTTTTTTGTGGCACCGTATCAAAAGCTTTGGAAAAGTCCATATATACTACGTCCACTGGGTTCCCTTGGTCCAGTCCGGAACTTACCTCTTCATAGAAGCTGATCAAATTAGTCTGACATGAACGGTCCCTAGTAAACCCGTGCTGATACTGGGTCATGAGGTTATTCCTCTTCAGATACTCCAGCATAGCATCCCTTAGAATGCCCTCCAGGATTTTACCCACAGTAGAGGTTAAGCTTACTGGCCTATAATTACCGAGTTCAGTTTTTGCCCCTTTTTTGAATATTGGCACCACATTTGCTATACGCCAGTCCTGTGGTACAGACCCTGTTATTATGGAGTCTTTAAAGATTAAAAATAATGGTCTATCAATGACTGTACTTAGTTCCTGCAGTACTCGGGGGTGTATCCCATCCGGGCCCGGAGATTTATCAATTTTAGTTATTTTTAGACGCCGCTGTACTTCCTGCTGGGTTAAGCAGGTGTTGCTTAACCCAGCAGGTTGTAGCAGAAACTCTAGTGGTGTCTTCACTGGCTACTTGTGAAGTCACCCGCTCAAGCGTGGACAACCTACCCTCCAGCTGCTGGATGTGCTGCTGGAGACTCTGCTCATCCGCCATTACTAGCAAGACCCTGGCGCTAGTATACTGTTAGGGTTGGCGAATTGCGCTAAAAAATTAATAATAAAGTGCAATCGCAACACGGGGTCCACCGTGCAGAGATGGAAAACTGCTGCTAGTGAACAATGGCAGAACTAAACAGTGAGCGAACACTATAACCGCCCTAGTTAAGCATCACACAGAAAAGAACTCAGAGCAACAAGCACAGTTACTGCACAGAAAGGTACTGATGAAAGTAAGCAAGATGCTAAACCCTGTTAAACGTCATGAGAAATAGCTCGCTCTGCAAGTAAATTGTGCTAACTGCACTCATGTAATAAAGCAGATACCAAGTCAAGGAAAAGAACTAAAGTGACGCTAGGTGCAAAGCCCTGAAGCTCTCCCTGAAAGATGTAACCTAAGAGTTGAACTTGCTCTGTAACTCAACTGTGCAAATCGCACACATGAAGGAGAAAGATGCTAAGCCAAGTGGAAGTTGCCCAGTCCTAACCATACCTGCCAACATAAGTGCTCTCAGTGTATAGAGCAACATGTGCAAACAGAGTGGTAGAGTATCCACTCACATACACCTCACATAAGTGATTCTAGCATGCCCACGTGTGCCGCTGGGGACCTTTTATATGCTAGAATCCAACCCAAACACTCTCGCCCAGTCGACCAAGATGTCGATCACGGACGAATCCAGAAATGCCACCCCACCAGAGCAGCAAACGTCTGACCACCAATGAGCAGACGCCACATCACGGACATACTGCCCGGGATCTATGCCGTGCAGCGGAAGAATCCTGACACCTAACAAGCCCATTCATCTGAATAAGGTCAGGGTACTGTTCTCAAACGTAAACCAAACTGTTTTTTAAATGTTCAGCCATGACTATTCACAAATACTTGCTGCTTTGTGTTGATATATCACAAAAATCCCCCCAAAATACATTTCTGTTTGTGTGTTTTTTCTTTTGCCATATAATGTACTAAACAGCAGGAAAAAAATGAGGGTAGAGTGAAATTTGGAAAAAAGCAATAATTTTTGTCCGTATAACAATATGATTCTCCATGTCAGTATGATTACAGTGTTACCAAACTTATAAAGTTTTTAAAACTTATTTTAGCAGTTAAACTATTTCTGAAGCTTGTAAAATATTGTATCACTTTTTTGTATGACCTATAATTTTTTCTTATTAGTGAATAGAGTTGTATGAGGACTTGTTTTTTTGCACAATAGAACAACTAGTAGCTATTTCACCATTATTGCAGCATCTGTAGTTTATTTAGGGCTCTTACTCTCATTTCTAAATGCTAACACTTCAAAATTTCAAGTAGATGTAGATGATCTAGCTTTCAGAGTGTGTAACAAAAACAAAAGCAGTATTTTATATTGCTATCTTATTGAAGAACAGAAGACATTTTTATCAATTTTACTGCATTTTTTAGAGGAAATCTATTGACAATAAATGGCAATTCCAGGGTGTTTCAATTTTTTTTCAGCGTTTCCTAAACGGTTTTAATAATTTTAAGTTTTGGTAGATTGGAATTTTATGGACAAAATTATTGAAAATATATTTATTTTTAACAATTTTATTTTTTTTGTTTTAATTGGCAAAAGGAGATGGCCTAAAATGTCTTATTTAATTTAACATTATAATTTTATAACTTATTTTTAATTTTTACAAAATATTTAGTTATTTTAGGGGATTTGAATCTGTGATAGTTTGATCATGCTAAATTCTGCAATACCAAACTATTGCAGTAAATAGTGTAACTGTCATTCTTCTATGAAGCCTAGCTAAAAATCTAAAATAGGAAGATTTGGATGGAACCCATGCCTCAGGCTGCCACGGTAGTCCTATATCATGTGATAGCGGAGCAAATTTAACCCTATTTGCATGTTCAATGGCAAAGAAGACATTTAATTGCAACTGTCATTCACCCACAGCGTAAACCTTTTCATGATTGTCTAGTCTAATGGGGGGCGTTTTCATGAGGGAAATATATGGTATCACTTTTTTGATCTGTTGTAACCCTTTTTAGAGATTTTTTTTTTTCGAAAAATGTGTGAAACTGCCACATTGTGTTTGTTACATTTGGCAGATTTGATTATGGCAATCATTTATAAAAAGTAATTAGAGAAAAAAACTACACAAAACTCTTAAGGTACCATTACACTAAACGACTTACCAACAATCACAACTGTTGTGAATTCCGCTCTTGGGCTCCCTCCAGTGGTTGCAAGTAGCACTTTTGTGAATTCTGCTCTTGGGCTCCCTCCTGTGGTTTTGAGTGGTATAGCTGCTTCTTGGATTTAGTATCAGCAGCTGCTTCCACTGATCTTCTTTCTGCTCGGCTATTTTAGTCTGGCTTTATCCCTCAATCAATGCCAGTTGCCAATTGTTCTTGCCTGGAGGCACGGCTCTTGGATTTCCCTGACACTCTGACCCATTCAGCAAAGTTAAGTCCTTGCTTGTCCTTTTGCAGTCCACTTGTTGTGGACTTATTGTTCAGCACATTTATGTTTTGTTCATTTGTCCAGCTTATCAGTATGTATCTATTTAGCTAAGCTGGAAGCTCTGGGCTGCAGATTTTGCCCTCCACACCTTTAGTCAGGTGTGGAGATTTTTTGCATATCTCTGCGGTGGACTTTTTCTAGTTTTTATTACTGACCGCACAGTGTTTCTTTCCTTATTGTCTATCTAGCTACAATTGGCCTCCTTTGCTGAATCTTGTTTCATACTACGTATGTCATTTCCTTCTCCTCTCACAGCCAATATTTGTGGGGGGCTGTCCTATCCTTTGGGGATTTTCTCTGATGCAAGATAGCTTTCCTGTTTCTACCTTTAGGGGTAGCTAGTTCTCCGGCTGTGACGAGATGTCCAGGGAGTGACAGGAACATTCCACGGCTACTGCTAGTGTTGTGTTAAGATCAGGGACTGCGGACTGTATAGTTACCACCTGCCCAGAGCTAGTCGCATGTCACTCCTAAATTACCAGTCCATAACACACGACCAGCGATACGACCTGGCCGTGATGGTTGGTAAGTCGTTGTGTGGTCGCTGGGGAGCTGTCACACAGACAGCTCTCTCCAGCGACCAATGATCAGGGGAACGACTTCGGCATCTTTGAAACTGTCTTCAACGATACCGAAGTCCCCCTGCAGCACCCGGGTAACCAGGTTAAACATCGGGTTACTAAGTGCAGGGCCGCGCTTAGTAACCTGATATTTACCCTGGTTACCATTGTAAAAGTAAAAAATGTGTCAGCGCCGGCAGTAACAGCGGTGATGTCACCGCTGTGCTCTGCTTTACAGCCGGCGCTGACACAGTCAGTGCAGGGAAGCTCTCGGCCGGAGCGTGTGCATTAGCAGAGCTCCTGCCGAAAGCAGTTTTAACCCTGTGGACGCCGGGGGACGTGACAGACATCAGAATGTGAGTATGTACTGTTTTTTTTTTACTTTTACAATGGTAACCAGGGTAAATATTGGGTTACTAAGCACGGCCCTGCGCTTAGTAACCCGATATTTACCCTGGTTACAGGTGAACACATCGCTGGATCGGCGTCACCCACTCCGATCCAGCGATGACAGCGGGTGATCAGCGACCAACGATCTCCCAGCAGGGGCCTGATCGTTGGTCGCTGTCACACATAACGAGATCGTTATCGGGATCGTTGCTACGTCACCAAAAGCATGACGTTGCAATGATATCGTTAACGATATCGTTATGTGTGACTCAGCCTTTACCATTTTTGTCAAAATGTACCAAATTTTACTCAAAAGGACCAGCTGAATGCAGAGACAAAACAACTAGTATGGAGCAGTTATTTCAAACATTTCTGAGGACAAAATGCAACTTTCAAAACAGAGATTCAACAACCCAAAATAGTAAATATCGCCTTCTCCATATTGCAGTATATTGTGTTCAGCAATACAGTATAAAAGGTGGCATAAACTTATAAATACTAGACGTTAGTGAATCCATTCAATGTGAATCAAATTTGTGTCACATTTTCAGGATTTCTCAAAACCAAAGGAATTCAAACTATTTGCTTTTTGCTTAATGCAAATCACCTAAAATAGCAGCTACTATTTTACACATTGCAGAAGAAAGATCAACCAGAAAAGGATGACAAAACCTCAGGTAGGCTTTGCCATAATGCATTGGAGCTGTGAAATCACATTACGTAGCTTAGCCAATCGGAAAAGACAACCATAGCTCATATAAAAGCATAATGTCATGAGGGTATCACTTCCTCCTGGGAGACCCGGAGATGGAAGGCCACAACGGGTGATGAATCTCAGGTCCTTTTTTGAGACAGTGCAATTTGTAGCAAATTTAAAATGAATTTCCTTTCCATTTAAAATAGTGAAAGGATTAAAGTCTTTTTCCATGCTGGCTGGGAACATACAAGTGGTTGCTCCCAGGTGCAGCTGATGACACATCTCATCTCCCTATATATACTAGCTCTGGGCGTTTCTTATTTGCTGGTGAAAGAATCTTCTTCCTGGAAAGTATTTAGCTATGTAGTTGAGTGAAGGAGAGAATGGCTAATGAAATCAATTATTAAACCTTACATAAGCTAGTTCAGATATGGTGTAGCAAGATGGCGATTGTGTCCTTGAAACATCCTGGAAGGAATCTTTGGAATGCAGGCATGAAGACATTGAAATACACCAAGACACCATATTTGGAAATGAAGTTGAAATGGCCCAATCATAGAGTGACACTAGCTGTTCAGAAGTTGTGTGACACCCCATTTCCAGCCTGTAGCATTTTGAGTGTAAGCCTTTGCTGAGAGAGGAAGTGTGTATCTGTCTGTGTATCCAATACATTCTTTTGCCTCTAAGCTAGCACTCAGCTGATATTTAGTCAGGTACAGGCAATCATTTAGATCTCATTTTAAGAGATCACTCCGTCATTTGGAGTTGATAGTAGTTATTGGAAGGTATGTTCAGTAAGTTTATGAGAGTTTATCTCCTTATCCTCATTCCGATTTGATTTATTTATTCTTCACTTTCCATACCTTCTTTCCTACTTTTGGTTAGTGATTTTGGTTATACCTGTCTGTCTTTATGTTTAAATTACTGAAATTACTTAAATTACTGTCCCATGTTTCATGGAGTGGGGAAGGGGACATATTAGAGTTTAACAGGAGCGTAGTAAGGTTGGAGACTCAGGCCTCTCTACAATCAAGAGTACCCCTGGGACAGAGATCGTTAGGGTCCCAGTTCAGGGACAGTTTGAGACCTCTCTCCCTTTCTTCAGACTGTCACATTGTGACACATAAGCAGGAAATGCAGCAGCCATTATGTGATGAATTTGGAAAATGAGAGGACTTTACAGCTTGCAGTTTTGCCAAAGAGATAAGGAATTAAAGCCATAAAACACTAAGTAAACAATAAAAATACTGTGTGACATCCAGCAACAAAGTAAATTAATGTCTGGGAAAAGAGAATAGTGTCATACACATTTTTTCATAGTAACATTTTCAATTTGACACAAATCGATTTACCATTAATTTAACCTTTGTCACACAATTTAACATATAGATGTAGTCAATTTTAGCTCAACACAGATAAAAGAGCTTTGGTATTTCACAGTAGAAAAAACTATAATTTGCCACATTGATCAATGGCTTGTGCAATGCGAAATTAGCTTCACAATGTTAGGAGAGATAAACTTAACTTCAAGATGGTGAATAATTTGTCAAGTTAAATTTAGCTACATATGTAAATATGTAGAATGTAAAAATGCTAAAAAATGATACATTTTAAATATATTTATCTGAGCTTTTATTAGCATAGTTCTAAATAAAACTTGTGTAAAGAAGTTTAATTGTGAACCTGTTAATTTCATATCTGAGAATTAGGACAAATATTGTAAATTTACTCTCTTGTTTAAGTATATTTCTGATCTGAATTATACTCCAACAAAACCATGGAAATTAATAGGAACATATGTTGGTATAATTGCAATGTGTAGGTGCAAAAGCCTACTGGGTATTGCACAAAAAATGAGCAAATACTCTGCAGTAACTAAATAAATGAATAAATAGTAATAGTACAAGTAAAAAACATAGATTAATTATTTAAAACTATTTTGATCAAAAAAGTGTAAAAGCCATCGCATCGCAACAAGGTGCAGCCAATTTACAGTCTTTTGCTATGCATCAGCAAATCTGAAAACAGATAGGGGCATCGTGGAACCCAGGGTGGACTGTTTAGACACCTGCCTGTGGAAAGCTATGTAAAGAAAATACCGTATATACTCGAGTATAAGCCGAGAATTTCAGCCCATTTTTTAGGCTGAAATTGCCCCTCTTAGCTTATACTCGAGTCATTTCCAGGGGTCGGCAGGGGTGTGGGAGCGGCAGCTGTCTAATCATACTCACCTGCTCCTGGCGTGGTCCCTGCACATCCCTGGTTCTCCGGGTGCCAGCGTTGAGCGGTCACATGGGACCGCTCATTACAGTAATGAATATGGATTCCTTACATACAGTAATGAATTCCTTCCTCGCCATCACCGAAACCTGGCTCACCCCTTCCTACACAGCCTCCCCTGCTGCACTCTCTTACGGTGGCTTCCACCTTTCTCACCCCCCCGCTGCAGCAGCAAACATGGCGGAGGAGTTGGTTTTCTCCTGTCAGATAACTCCTCCTTCACCCCAATCCCACTTCCACCCTCTGTTACCCTCCCTTCCTTTGAGGTGCACTCTGTGCGCATCTACTCCCCCTCCAACCTCCAACTGGCTGTCATTTACTGCCCCCCAGGGCCAGCCACCACCTTCTTTGACCACTTCACCACCTGGCTACTTCATTTCCTTTCCGCGGACATCCCCACTATCATCATGGGTGACTTCAACATCCCCATTGACACTTCCCTCTCAGCTGCCACTAAACTTCTATCTCTCACTTCCTCCTTCGGCCTCACTCAATGGTCTTCTGCAGCCACTCACAAAGATGGTCACACACTGGACTTCATCTTTACCCGCCTCTGCTCCCTATCTAACCTCTCTAAGTCACCTCTTCCTCTCTCTGACCACAACCTTCTCACATTCTCTTCCCTCTCCACTCCATGTCTACAATCCCCACCCCACAAACTTTCACACCCTCGCAGAAATCTTAAACAACTTGACCTACATTCATTCTCTGAATCCCTCCTCCCTCTCACAGACATAAGTTCTTTACACAATGCGGATGACGCTGCCGCTCTATATAACACCACAATAGCTGTAGCTCTGGAATCTGCTGCCCCACTTACACATACCAAAGCTCGCAAAATCAACAGACAGCCCTGGCACACCAGCCTGACCAAAGAACTGAGGCGAGCTTCCAGGGCTGCTGAGCGCAGATGGAAAATATCCCACTCCAATGAGCACTTCATCACATTCAAACAGTCCCTCACTACTTTCAAGACCACACTCGCCACAGCTAAACAAACCTATTTCTCATCTCTCATATCCTCCCTGTCTCACAACCCTAAACAGTTATTCAACACCTTCAATTCTCTCCTCTGTCCCCGAGCACCTCCTCCCTCCCCACTTATCTCAGCTGAAGACTTTGCCTCATTTTTCAAGCAGAAGATTGATAACATCAGAGATAGTTTTGGTCAACAACCCCCAGAGCCCTTCCTCCCGACTTCCCAGCCATCCACCTTCAAATCCAACTTCTACACCATTGCAGAAGATCAACTCTCCACTCTACTCTCAAGATCGCATCTCACCACCTGTGCACTTGACCCGATCCCATCCCACTTCATCCCAAACCTCACCACAGTCTTCATCCCAACCCTAACCCATCTCTTCAACCTATCACTAACAACTGGTATTTTTCCCTCAAGCTCTAAACATGCCTCAATCACACCTATCCTCAAAAAGCCTTCTCTTGACCCATCCTCTGTATCTAGCTATCACCCTATATCACTTCTCCCTTATGCCTCCAAACTACTGGAACAACACGTTTACCTTGAACTGTCCTCCCATCTCGCTTCTTGCTCCCTCTTTGACCGCTTGCAATCTGGTTTTCGGTCACACCACTCCACTGAAACTGCCCTAACTAAGGTCACCAATGACCTCTTAACCGCCAAGAGCAAGCGACACTACTCTGTCCTCCTCTTCGACCTGTCGGCTGCCTTTGACACAGTGGACCATTCCTTATTATTACAGACCCTCTCATCCCTTGGCATCACAGACTTGGCCCTATCCTGGATCTCATCATACCTAACAGACCAGACATTCAGTGTCTCCCACTCACACACCACCTCCTCACCTCGCCCACTATCTGTCGGAGTCACACAAGGTTCAGTCCTTGGGCCCCTGCTCTTCTCCATTTACACCTTTGGCCTGGGACAGCTCATAGAATCTCTGTCATGATCTCTGCAGGCAGAGATCATAGCAAGCCTATAGAGGGACAAGCTCTCGGAAGATGGAACTATACTGACCATGAACTAAGCCTGCCGCGCAACTAGAAATAGCCAGGTAGCATTTCCTATTTATCGCTAGATGCCCAGCTCTGGCCTAAGACCTAAATAGCTAGCAGAGGGAAATATAAGACCTGGCTCACCTCTAGAGAAATATTCCCAAGAAGACAGTAGCCCCCCACAAATAATGACGGTGATTTCAGATGAAACAACAAACGCAGCAGGAAAATAGTCTTAGCAAATTTGAGGTCCGCTTACTAGATAGCAGAAGACAGATAGTATACTTTCATGGTCAGCAGAAAAACACTAACAAAACACCATCCAGAGATTACCTTAAACTCTGGCATTAACTCATAACGCCAGAGTAGCAATCCCTGATCAACGAGAGCTTTCCAGACACAGTAACAAAACTTCAGCTGTGAACTGGAACAAATAGGCAAAACAAAACATGGACAAAAGTCCAACTTATCTAGTAGTTGTCTAGAAGCAGGAACAAGCACTGAGAGGCATCAGATAACATTGTTGACCGGCAAGAAACCACCAGAGAAATGAGCTTAAATAGCGACACCCACTACTGATGGAACCAGGTGAAACAGGAAAGAGGATGACAAGTCCAATTCCACAAGCGGCCACCGGGGGAGCCCAGAATCCAAATTCACAACAGTACCCCCCCCTCAAGGAGGGGGCACCGAACCCTCACCAGATCCACCAGGGCGACCAGGATGAGCCCTATGGAAGGCACGAACAAGATCAGAAGCATGAACATCAGATGCATTGACCCAAGAATTATCCTCCTGGCCGTAACCCTTCCAGTTGACCAGATACTGGAGTTTCCGTCTGGAAACACGAGAGTCCAAAATTTTCTCCACAACGTACTCCAACTCACCCTCAACCAACACCGGAGCAGGAGGCTCAACTGAAGGTACAATAGGTACCTCATACCTGCGCAATAACGACCGATGAAAAACGTTATGAATGGAAAAGGACGCAGGGAGGTCCAAACGGAAAGAAACAGGATTAAGAATCTCCAATATTCTATAAGGGCCGATGAACCGAGGTTTAAACTTAGGAGAAGAGACCCTCATAGGGACAAAACGAGAAGACAACCACACTAAATCTCCAACACAAAGCCGAGAACCAACACGACGATGACGGTTGGCAAAACGCTGAGTCTTCTCCTGGGACAACTTCAAATTGTCCATAACCTGCCCCCAGATGTGATGCAATCTCTCCACCACCGCATCCACTCCAGGACAATCCGAGGATTCCACCTGACCGGAGGAAAATCGAGGGTGAAACCCCGAATTACAGAAAAACGGGGACACCAAGGTGGAAGAGCTGGCCCGATTATTGAGGGCGAACTCTGCCAATGGCAAAAAAGCAACCCAATCATCCTGGTCAGCAGAGACAAAACACCTCAGATATGTCTCAAGGGTCTGATTAGTCCGCTCGGTCTGGCCATTAGTCTGAGGGTGAAAAGCAGATGAAAAAGACAAATCTATGCCCATCCTAGCACAGAATGCCCGCCAAAATCTAGACACAAATTGGGTACCTCTGTCAGAAACAATATTCTCAGGAATACCGTGCAATCGGACAACATTCTGAAAAAACAGAGGAACCAACTCAGAAGAAGAAGGCAACTTGGGCAGAGGAACCAAATGGACCATTTTAGAGAAACGGTCACAGACCACCCAGATGACAGACATCTTCTGGGAAACAGGCAGATCTGAAATAAAATCCATCGAGATGTGTGTCCAAGGCCTCTTAGGAATAGGCAAGGGCAACAGCAGTCCGCTAGCCCGAGAACTACAAGACTTGGCCCGAGCACAAACGTCACATGACTGCACAAAGACTCGCACATCTCGTGACAGGGAAGGCCACCAGAAGGATCTTGCCACCAAATCCCTGGTACCAAAAATTCCGGGATGACCTGCCAATGCAGAAGAATGTACCTCAGAGATGACTCTGCTGGTCCAATCATCCGGAACAAACAGTCTATCAGGCGGACAACGATCCGGTCTATCCGCCTGAAACTCTTGCAAGGACCGCCGCAGATCAGGAGAAACGGCCGACAAAATTACTCCCTCCCTAAGGATACCTGTGGGTTCAGAATTACCAGGAGAGTCCGGGTCAAAACTCCTAGAAAGGGCATCTGCCTTAACATTCTTAGAACCCGGTAGGTATGACACCACAAAATTAAAGCGAGAAAAAAATAAAGACCAGCGCGCCTGTCTAGGATTCAGGCGTCTGGCAGTCTCAAGATAAATCAAATTTTTGTGGTCAGTCAATACCACCACCTGATGCCTAGCCCCCTCGAGCCAATGGCGCCACTCCTCAAACGCCCACTTCATGGCCAAAAGCTCCCGATTCCCAACATCATAATTCCGCTCTGCGGGCGAAAATTTGCGAGAAAAGAAGGCACAAGGCCTAATGACGGAGCAGTCGGAACCTTTCTGCGACAACACTGCCCCAGCTCCGATCTCCGAAGCGTCAACCTCAACCTGAAAAGGCAGATTCACATCAGGCTGACGCAACACAGGGGCAGAGGCAAAACGGCGCTTAAGCTCCTGAAAGGCCTCAACAGCATGAGGGGACCAATTAGCAACATCAGCGCCTTGTCTGGTCAAATCAGTCAGTGGTTTAACGACATCCGAAAAACCAGCAATAAATCGGCGGTAAAAGTTGGCAAAGCCCAAAAATCTCTGAAGACCCTTAAGAGAGGAGGGCTGAGTCCAGTCACAAATAGCTTGCACCTTGACGGGATCCATCTCAATGGAAGAGGGAGAAAAAATATACCCCAAAAAGGAAATTTTCTGGACCCCAAAAACGCACTTAGACCCCTTCACACATAAAGAATTAGACCGCAGAACCTGAAAAACTCTCCTGACCTGCTGGACATGAGAGTCCCAGTCATCAGAAAAAATCAGAATATCATCCAGATATATTATCATAAATTTATCCAGAAAATCGCGGAAAATATCATGCATAAAAGACTGGAAAACTGAAGGGGCATTAGAAAGACCAAAAGGCATGACCAAATACTCAAAGTGGCCCTCGGGCGTATTAAATGCGGTCTTCCACTCATCCCCCTGCCTGATCCGCACCAAATTATACGCCCCACGAAGATCAATTTTAGAGAACCACTTAGCACCCTCTATACGAGCAAACAAATCAGTAAGCAATGGCAATGGGTATTGATACTTAACAGTGATCTTATTCAGAAGCCGATAATCAATACATGGTCTCAAAGAGCCGTCTTTTTTTGAGACAAAGAAAAACCCAGCTCCCAAGGGAGAAGAAGATGGACGAATATGTCCCTTTTCCAAAGACTCCTTTATATATTCCCGCATAGCAGCATGCTCCGGCACAGACAAATTAAACAAACGACCCTTTGGATATTTACAACCCGGTATCAAATCTATGGCACAATCGCACTCACGGTGCGGAGGTAACGACCCAAGCTTGGGTTCGTCAAAGACGTCTTGATAATCAGAGAGGAACTCAGGGACTTCAGAGGGAATGGACGACGAAATAGAAACCAAAGGTACGTCCCCATGAATACCCTTACATCCCCAGCTCAACACAGACATTGCTCTCCAGTCCAAGACTGGGTTGTGAGACTGCAACCATGGCAATCCCAGTACCAAATCGTCATGTAAATTATACAGCACCAGGAAACGAATAATCTCCTGGTGATCCGGATTGATACGCATGGTTACTTGTGTCCAGTATTGTGGTTTATTATTAGCCAATGGGGTGGAGTCAATCCCCTTCAGAGGAATAAGAGTCTCCAAAGGCTCTAAATCAAAACCACAACGATTGGCAAAGGACCAATCCATAAGACTCAGAGCGGCGCCAGAGTCAACATAGGCGTCCGTGGCAATGGATGACAAAGAGCAAATCAGGGTTACAGACAAAATAAACTTAGACTGAATGGTGCCAATGGAAACAGACTTATCAAGCTTCTTTGTACGCCTAGAGCATGCTGATATAACATGAGTAGAATCCCCACAATAGAAACACAATCCATTCTTCCGTCTAAAATTCTGTCGCTCGCTCCTGGACAGAATTCTATCACACTGCATACTTTCTGGCGTCTTTTCCATAGACACCGCCAGATGGTGCACCGGTTTGCGCTCCCGCAGACGCCTATCAATCTGAATAGCCATTGTCATGGACTCATTCAGACCTGCAGGCAAAGGGAACCCCACCATAACATCCTTAACGGCATCAGAGAGACCCTCTCTGAAAGTTGCCGCCAAGGCGCACTCATTCCACTGAGTAAGCACAGACCATTTACGGAATTTTTGGCAGAAAACTTCAGCTTCGTCTTGCCCCTGAGATAGTGCCATCAAAGTTTTTTCTGCCTGAAGTTCCAAATGAGGTTCCTCATAAAGCAAGCCCAAGGCCAGAAAAAACGCATCCACATCGCGTAACGCAGGATCCCCTGCTGGCAATGAGAAGGCCCAATCTTGAGGGTCACCCCTGAGCAAGGAAATCACAATCCTAACCTGCTGAGCAGGGTCTCCAGCTGAACGAGACTTCAGGGACAAATAAAGCTTACAATTATTTCGGAAATTCTGGAAGCTAGCTCTATTCCCTGTGAAGAACTCCGGCAAAGGAATTCTCGGTTCAGATACCGGAGCATGTACCACAAAATCTTGTAAATTTTGTACTTTCGTGATGAGATTATTCAAACCCGCAGTTACACTCTGGAGATCCATTATTGTCAGGTGCACACAGAGCATACAGAGATTAGGAGGAGAGAGAGAAAAAAGACTGCAGCAAGGCAGACTGGAGGAAAAAAAAAAAAATTCCAGCAGACTTCTTATAACTCTCCTTTCTCAACCTGGGTCTTTAACACTTTATTGGCCGGTCAAACTGTCATGATCTCTGCAGGCAGAGATCATAGCAAGCCTATAGAGGGACAAGCTCTCGGAAGATGGAACTATACTGACCATGAACTAAGCCTGCCGCGCAACTAGAAATAGCCAGGTAGCATTTCCTATTTATCGCTAGATGCCCAGCTCTGGCCTAAGACCTAAATAGCTAGCAGAGGGAAATATAAGACCTGGCTCACCTCTAGAGAAATATTCCCAAGAAGACAGTAGCCCCCCACAAATAATGACGGTGATTTCAGATGAAACAACAAACGCAGCAGGAAAATAGTCTTAGCAAATTTGAGGTCCGCTTACTAGATAGCAGAAGACAGATAGTATACTTTCATGGTCAGCAGAAAAACACTAACAAAACACCATCCAGAGATTACCTTAAACTCTGGCATTAACTCATAACGCCAGAGTAGCAATCCCTGATCAACGAGAGCTTTCCAGACACAGTAACAAAACTTCAGCTGTGAACTGGAACAAATAGGCAAAACAAAACATGGACAAAAGTCCAACTTATCTAGTAGTTGTCTAGAAGCAGGAACAAGCACTGAGAGGCATCAGATAACATTGTTGACCGGCAAGAAACCACCAGAGAAATGAGCTTAAATAGCGACACCCACTACTGATGGAACCAGGTGAAACAGGAAAGAGGATGACAAGTCCAATTCCACAAGCGGCCACCGGGGGAGCCCAGAATCCAAATTCACAACAATCTCATGGCTTCCAGTATCACCTTATGCTGATGACACACAGATCTACATCTCTGGACCAGATATCGCCTCCCTACTAACCAGAATCCCTCAATGTCTGTCCACTATTTCATCCTTCTTCTCTGCTAGATTTCTGAAACTTAAGATGGACAAAACAGAATTCATCATCTTTCCCCCATTTCACGCGACCCCCCAACGAACCTATTCATTACAGTGCATGGCTGCCCACTCTCCCCAGTCCCACAAGCTCGCTGCCTCGGGGTAATCTTTGACGCTGATCTCTCCTTCAAACCACATATCCAAGCCCTTTCCACTTCCTGCCGACTTCAACTCAAAAATATTTCACGAATCCGTACATTCCTCAACCAAGAATCTGCAAAAACCCTAGTCCATGCCCTCATCATCTCTCACCTTGACTACTGCAACCTCCTGCTCTGTGGCCTCCCCTCTAACACTCTCGCACCCCTACAATCTATTCTAAACTCTGCTGCCCGACTAATCCACCTGTCCCCCCGCTATTCCCCAGCCTCTCCCCTCTGTCAATCCTTTCACTGGCTCCCCATTGCCCAGAGACTCCAGTACAAAACCCTAACCATGTCATACAAAGCCATCCACAACCTGTTTCCTCCATACATGTGTGACCTCGTCTCCCGGTACTTACCTACACCCAACCTCCGATCCTCACAAGACCTCCTTCTCTACTCCCCTCTTATCTCCTCTTCCCACAATTGTATACAAGATTTCTCTCGCGTATCACCCCTACTCTGGAACCCTCTACCACAACACATCAGACTCTCGCCTAACATTGAAACCTTCAAAAAGAGCCTGAAGACCCATCTCTTCCGACAAGCCTACAACCTGCAGTAACCACCGATCAACCAAACCGTTGCATGGCCAGCTCTATCCTTACCTACTGTATTCTCACCCATCCCTTGTAGATTGTGAGCCTTCGCGGGCAGGGTCCTCTCTCCTCCTGTACCAGTTATGACTTGTATTGTTTAAGAATATTGTACTTGTTTTTATTATGTATACCCCTCCTCACATTTAAAGCGCCATGGAATAAATGGTGCTATAACAATAAATAATAATAATAATAATAATATGGACCCAACTCCACTCCCATAGGGGTGGAGCCGCATATTCATTACTGTAATGAGCAGTACCTTGTGACCGCTCAACACAGGAAGAAGCTGCCGGCGCCCAGAGAACAAGGGATGTGCAGGGAACGCGCCAGGAGCAGGTGAGTATAACAGGGCATTGCGCGATATTCACCTCTCCTGGTTCCACCGCCGCTCCGTCTTCCGCATCCTCTGCAGTGATGCTTGGGTCAGAGGGCACGATGACGCGATTAGTGTGCGCTCCGCCCTCTGCATATGGGGCAAACATCTATATGGAGCATCTTATGGGGCCATAATCAGCATTTTTGTAGCATTGTATTTGGCAAATGTCTGTATGGAGTGTCTTATGGGGTCATAATTAGTGTTGAGCGATACCGTCCGATACTTGAAAGTATCGGTATCGGAAAGTATCGGCCGATACCGGCAAAGTATCGGATCCAATCCGATACCGATACCCGATACCAATACAAGTCAATGGGACTCAGGTATCGGACGGTATTCCTGATGGTTCCCAGGGTCTGAAGGAGAGGAAACTCTCCTTCAGGCCCTGGGAACCATATTAATGTGTAAAAGAAAGAATTAAAATAAAAAATATTGCTATACTCACCTGTCCGACGCAGCCGGGACCTCAGCGAGGGAACGGGCAGCGTTGTTTGTTTAAAATTCGTGCTTTTACTTGGTTACGTGAGGTCCCGGCTTGTGATTGGTCAGGGCGGCCATGTTGCCGGGACGCGGACCAATCACAGCAAGCCGTGACGAAATTACGTCACGGCTTGCTGTGATTGGTCCGAGTCCCGGCAACATGGCCGCCATTAACCAATCACAAGCCGTGACGTCACGGGAGGCTGGACATGCGCGTATTTTGAAAAGCGCGCGTGTCCAGCCTCCAGTGACGTCCCGGCTTATGATTGGTCACGGCGCCATGTTGCCGGGACGCGGACCAATCACAGCAAGCCGTGACGAAATTACGTCACGGCTTGCTGTGATTGGTCCGCGTCCCGGCAACATGGCCGCCATTAACCAATCACAAGCCGTGACGTCACGGGAGGCTGGACACGCGCGCTTTTCAAAATACGCGCATGTCCAGCCTCCCGTGACGTCCCGGCTTGTGATTGGTTAATGGCGGCCATGTTGCCGGGACGTCACTGGAGGCTGGACACGCGCGCTTTTCAAAATACGCGCATGTCCAGCCTCCCGTGACGTCCCGGCTTGTGATTGGTTAATGGCGGCCATGTTGCCGGGACGTCACTGGAGGCTGGACACACGCACTTTTCAAAATACGCGCATGTCCAGCCTCCCGTGACGTCACGGCTTGTGATTGGTTAATGGCGGCCATGTTGCCGGGACGTCACTGGAGGCTGGACACGCGCGCTTTTCAAAATACGCGCATGTCCAGCCTCCCGTGACGTCACGGCTTGTGATTGGTTAATGGCGGCCATGTTGCCGGGACGTCACTGGAGGCTGGACACGCGCGCTTTTCAAAATACGCGCATGTCCAGCCTCCCGTGACGTCACGGCTTGTGATTGGTTAATGGCGGCCATGTTGCCGGGACGCGGACCAATCACAGCAAGCCGTGACGTAATTTTGTCACGGCTTGCTGTGATTGGTCCGCGTCCCGGCAACATGGCCGCCCTGACCAATCACAAGCCGGGACTTCACGTAACCAAGTAAAAGCGCGAAATTTAAACAAACAACGCTGCCGGTTCCCTCGCTGAGGTCCCGGCTGCGTCGGACAGGTGAGTATAGCGATATTTTTTATTTTAATTCTCTTTTTTACACATTATTACATTAATGTTGTTGCGATACCCGATACCCGATATCACAAAAATATCGGATCTCGGTATCGGAAATTCCGATACAGCAAGTATCGGCCGATACCCGATACTTGCAGTATCGGAATGCTCAACACTAGTCATAATCAGCATTTGTGCAGCATTATCTGGGGCAAATATCTCTATGGAGCATCTTATGGGGCCATAATCAGCATTTGTGCAGCATTGTATGGGGCAAATGTCTGTATGGAGCATCTTATGGGGCCATAATCAGCATTTGTGCAGCATTATATGGGGCAAATGTCTGTATGGAGCATCTTATGGGACCATAATCAGCATTTGTGCAGCATTGTATGGGGCAAATATCTGTATGGAGCATCTTATGGGGCCATAATCAGCATTTGTGCAGCATTGCATGGGGAAAATGTCTGTATGGAGCATCTTATGGGGTCATAATCAACATTTGTGCAGCATTATATGGGGCAAATGTCTGTATGGAGCATCTTATGGAGCCATAATCAACATTTGTGCAGCATTATATGGGGCAAATGTCTGTATGGAGCATCTTATGGAGCCATAATCAGCATTTGTGCAGCACTGTATGGGGCAAATGTCTGTATGGAGCATCTTATGGGGCCATAATCAGCATTTGTGCAGCATTGTATGGGGCAAATGTCTGTATGGAGCATCTTATGGGGTCATAATCAATATTTGTGCAGCATTATATGGGGCATATTTTAATAAGGAGCATCTTATGAGGCCCATCATGAACTGTATGGAGCATTTTATGGGGCTCCTGATTCAATATATTCAAAAACACTTAAACTACTGATGTTTCAATTACTTTTACTTTTATTGGTATCTATTTTTATTTTTGACATTTACCGTTAGCTGCTGCATTTTCCACCCTAGGCTTGTACTCGAGTCATTAAGTTTTCCCAGTTTTTTGTGGCAAAATTAGGGGTCTTAGCTTATACTCGGGTGGGCTTATACTTGAGTATATACGGTACCTAGTCCTACCTAAAAGTGGGAGTCATACCCCTGTTTGCACAAAGTACAAAAAACGAAAGAAAATACTAAATAAATTAGCACTATCATATATTGGTAAAAGTGCAATGTGTAGTTGCAAATTCACTCTGCAATATTTGCTCATTTTGTTGTTATTTTAGGTTCTGTCTCGTAAATGGCAACAGTGTGAATTTGCACATACATAATGCAATTATACCAATATGTGTTTCTGCTGATTTCTTTGGTTTTGTATTTTTTGTACTTTTACAAACAAGTGCATTAATCCGCCTTTTTGGGCTGTTCATTATGTTTATATTGCTTTCCAAAGGCAGGCCTCTGAAAAGTCGAATCTCTGTCCCCATCTATTTAGACGTCTGCTGACATAGTGAGGAGAACTAAAAGAGTTAGGGATGATTCCTGATTGAATACACATTGTTGCAGTGGGATAGCTTTTATGTTTTATTTTTCAAAATAGTGTTAACTAAGTACCCTATGTTACTTATATGTAATATTGCTATTTATTTATTTTTATTTTTTATTTACTTACTGAAGGGTATTTGCTCATTGTGTTTTTAACATAGTTTGTGTCAGATTTTTTACTAAACCTAATGAATGGAGTGAAATTGACTTTTTGGGAGACCTTTGGGAGTCTCAATTGATAAATGACAAATGTATTCGTCTAAATTAAAAAATCCCTTCCTTAGATAGAAAAAATTAAATGAAAGAAGAGGCGCCAACAACATAAGGCAAAAATCAATAATAAATATAATGGAAAATGAAAAGGCACTGCAAGATGATAAAAAGAAAATTATTAAAAAATATCTGTGATAAATTGCATCTATGTTTAATCTCTCCTATGATTAAAGGTAATTAGTAAGTGTGGCCCATTGTCTGAATTCATTGTATGCTGGCTGTACTGCATATGTATCTTTATATGTACCTTTCTATCTACCAGTTATGTTTAGTTACGAAACTAAAAAATACTAAGGCATTTACAAAGCTACAAGTAGCAACAGAATACACCAGCACTTGATAAACAATAGTTGACACACTCAAAAGTAGAGAATTGCATATTCAGCTTTGCTGAGGACACAATGGAAGTGTTTTGTTATTTTAAATATTCACAATTTATTGTTCGTATTGAAGAACTGTCTATTTAGTCATACATTTATTCAACAGAAACAAGTGGATATAAAGCGGCAACACATTTGCGGATTATCCTACAGAATTCACAGAATGTTTTTGTATCTCTTATGTTTTAATAAATGCATTAAAATAATTATATTTAAAAATACAAAAACACTTAAAGCATCTAAATTTATGTTTTCCTGTTAAATTCTATAGGCCTTGAACATTCACGTTGTTAATAGTTGTAAATATTTGAAACAAGTCCGAGTAAGGTAAGGAATGTGCCAAATTATTATTAAAGCTGGGAAGATAGAAATCTTAAGGTCAGAATATGTCCCTCAATTATATGGCAAGTTTTTCTTTGGATGCTATAGATTCACAGATGGTCTGAATGGCAAAAATTTAATTGAGCCTCAACTGCATTTTCTGGTTCATAGCATCCACTCCAAATAAGTGCATTTTTAACGAATATTCTTTGCTATGAGGGCTCAGATATGCTGTACATGACGGTTGTCAGGCTTGGCTGAGATCTAGCTGAAACACATGAACATGCAAGCTGCCATAGCCATTATATTGAGCATTGAATATTGATTGT
The DNA here is from genome assembly GCF_051348905.1 of Ranitomeya variabilis. Taxonomy (NCBI): domain Eukaryota; kingdom Metazoa; phylum Chordata; class Amphibia; order Anura; family Dendrobatidae; genus Ranitomeya; species Ranitomeya variabilis. Next base: position 131,490,669 of record NC_135234.1, on the reverse strand, counting down.
TAATAGCGATGAGCAAATATGCTCATTACTCGTGATTTCTCGAGCACGCTCAGGTGACCTCCGAGTATTTATGACTGCTCGGAGATTTAGTTTTCTTCGCCGCAGCTGAATGATTTATATCTACTAGCCTGCTTGATTACATGTGGGGATTCCGTAGCAACCAGGCAACCCCCACATGTACTCAGCCTGGCTAGTAGCTGTAAATCATTCAGCTGCCGTGATGAAAACTAAATCTCCCAGCACTAGTGTTGAGCGATACCTTCCGATATCGGAAAGTATCGGTATCGGAAAGTATCAGCCGATACCGTCAAAGTATCGGATCTAATCCGATACCGATACCCGATCCCAATGCAAGTCAATGGGACGAAAATATCGGAATTAAAATAAACCCTTTATAAACTTGTAGGTTCATTCTACATGAAGGAAAACAACTAAGAATAATGTAGGATGTATTGGGGGAGGTGGCGGAGACATTAAAGGCACAGAGGTTTAGCCCAATCAAATAGAATAGCAGGATTTTTATTTTTTTTTATGACGTTCGGCGTTGGAAAGATTTTGACTGTTATTTTTTTTTATTTTATTTTGTCAGATATTGATGTTTCACTACTTCCACGCCCTTCACCTTCTTTTTTACTTCTCCCACACTTTCTTCTTCATTATCCTCATCATCAGCTTCTTTGACATCAACTTCTTCACCTTATTCATCTTCTTCTTCATCTTCTACCTATTATTTTTTTTGTTACATTGTTCATATTCTTTTTATTTTACTATTATCTTCTTCATATTCAACTTCTTCATCATATTCTTATTTGTGACAGGCATTCCCGTAGTTGTTATCTATAAAAGTTTGAAGATTACACCTTCCGTTCTGCCTGTCACAAAACAGTTAAATTTGTCCGCGTTCAGTTTGGCCTGCAACATCAGGCTTTATCCAGGGGCACCACGAGGAGGAACGGACTCACCCCCATACACTGCTTAGTCTTCTTCTGCTTATAATTTAGATAATATCTTTTGCTCTGATATTTAGTCTTATGCTTAATGTTCTTCTGCTCTTTGTTCTGCAGCCTCTTGTTCTTCTGCTTCTCGGTCTTCCAGGTCGTCGTCGTCTCCAGGGTCGTCGTCTCCGGGGTCGTCGTCATCGGGGTGGTCTTCAGGGTCATCGTCTCCAGGGTCGTCGTCATCACGGTGGTTGTCGTCTCCGGGGTCGTCGTCATCGGGGTGGTCTTCAGGGTCATCGTCTCCAGGGTCGTCGTCATCACAGTGGTTGTCGTCTCTGGTGTCGTCGTCATCTTAGGGGTGGTCTTCCGGGTCATCGTGTTTAGTCTCTTGAACTTGGAAATGTAGCAGAAGGTACAAGAAGGCTGAGAAAATGCCGAGAAACAGCTGATGGAACTGGAACTCGGATGGGTAGCCGAAGGTCCAAGAGCCAATGGAACTACCGAGGACCAGCTGACGTTACTGGAACCCGGTTACTAAGCAGGAGGTACCCGTGCCTGAAAGCACTACCAAGGACCACCTGACGTTGGTGGAACTCGGATACCCAGAGGGAGGCACCTAAGCCAAAGGCTCTGCCCGGAACCAGCTGACGGTACTGGAACCAGGATGGGGAGCAGAAGGTATAAGAGCAAAAGACACTGCCGAGAACCAGCTGACGGTGCTGGAACCCGGATGGGTAGCCGAAGGTCCAAGAGCCAATGGAACGAACGAGGACCAGCTGACGTTACTGGAACCCGGTTACTAAGCAGGAGGTACCCGTGCCTGAAAGCACTACCAAGGACCACCTGACGTTGGTGGAACTCGGATACCCAGAGGGAGGCACCTAAGCCAAAGGCTCTGCCCGGAGCCAGCTGACGGTGCTGGAACCAGGATGTGGACCTATTCAAGCTTGTCTTCCTAGAGCCCCAACTGGCGGTGTTGGAGCCCAGGGTCAGCAGGAGGAGGAGAGGGAGCAGAGTGTAGGCCGAAGCCTGCACTGGCGGCAACTTTGGGTCTGTTGTGCCTGCGTGGCTGTTGCAGGACACGTTGCCGGCTGCACAGCAGGGGAACAGCTGGCGGTGCTGAACCCCACTGACACATTGGCTGGTGTTTGGCTCTGTGCAGCTAGCAGTACCGGGCCCCAACTGGCGGTGTTGGAGCCCGGGCTCTGCAGGGGGAGCAGAGTGTAGGCCGAAGCCTAATTGAACCAATTTCAAAGGTAACCTTTAACCCCCCCTCAGGGGTTACAAAGTAGAAGAGCCACAGCTTATGCAGCAGTAGTGCTGCACAAGTCAAAGGTTGCTCTTTTAATTTTTCTCCTTGCACACGCTGAATGAAACACGTATAACATTTAGCCCTTTATACAGTCAAACTGTGTTGGAGGCGCGAGTTCCCTTCTTAATGAGACGCAGCACAGATGTCAAGAATCCCACCTTGGTGCTGGGTGCAGCCTCCTGAGCGTTGTTATTTGCTGTACAGGAGTCTGCGCTGTCGTGTTATCCCCTGGCCTAGCGCTGTTAGCACTGCCCATCTTCTGACATCATTTAATGTCGGCCGGTGCGGTTTGCGATGACCATGAATCCCAGCCCCGCAGTGTCTTAACATTGTTAAAACACTGCGGGTCTGGGATTCATGGCCTGGCGCAGCACATATGTTCGCCTCTCACACTCGGGTCCTTACACCCGCTTCAGACTGTGCGGCGTCAGCTGATCCCTTATCGCATGCCACGGCCATGAAGCCGCACAGTCTGAAGAAGGCGGAAGGAGATGAGGGACAGGCGAACTGATGCACTGCTCATGCCCATCAATCACACCCTCGCAGTCCCAATAAATAAGACACCGAGGGGCGTTGTGTGGGTCAGGGCGGCCGCAGAGGCGCAGGCAGCCAAACAATGATGCCAGAAGACGGGCAGCGCTACCAAGGGGGTTGCAGCGTGTCACTACAAAGGAAAGTCACACCTCCGGGACGGTTAAATGGTCACACAGAGGACACATTTTAGACGTGTTTTCAGTTCCACATGTGCGAGGAGAATACGTTTATGAGCCACCTTGCACACATGCAGCATTACCGCTGTACAAGGTGGCTGTAAAACGTACAAACGCCTGGGGGAGGGGGGACAGGTTCCCTTCAATTTCAGTTCTTGTGTCTGCGTGGCTTTTGCAGGACACGATGCCGGCTACACAGCAGGGGAACAGCTGGCGGTGTTGAACCCCACTGACACATTGGCTGGTGTTTTTCTCTGTGCAGCTAGCAGTACCGGGCCCCAACTGGTGGTGTTGGAGCCCAGGGTCAGCAGGAGGAGGAGAGGGAGCAGAGTGTAGGCCGAAGCCTGCACTGGCGGCAGCTTTGGGTCTGTTGTGCCTGCGTGGCTGTTGCAGGACACGTTGCCGGCTGCACAGCAGGGGAACAGCTGGCGGTGCTGAACCCCACTGACACATTGGCTGGTGTTTGGCTCTGTGCAGCTAGCAGTACCGGGCCCCAACTGGCGGTGTTGGAGCCCGGGCTCTGCAGGGGGAGCAGAGTGTAGGCCGAAGCCTAATTGAACCAATTTCAAAGGTAACCTTTAACCCCCCCTCAGGGGTTACAAAGTAGAAGAGCCACAGCTTATGCAGCAGTAGTGCTGCACAAGTCAAAGGTTGCTCTTTTAATTTTTCTCCTTGCACACGCTGAATGAAACACGTATAACATTTAGCCCTTTATACAGTCAAACTGTGTTGGAGGCGCGAGTTCCCTTCGTAATGAGACGCAGCACAGATGTCAAGAATCCCACCTTGGTGCTGGGTGCAGCCTCCTGAGCGTTGTTATTTGCTGTACAGGAGTCTGCGCTGTCATGTTATCCCCTGGCCTAGCGCTATTAGCGCTGCCCATCTTCTGACATCATTTAATGTCGGCCGGTGCGGTTCGCGATGACCATGAATCCCAGCCCCGCAGTGTCTTAACATTGTTAAAACACTGCGGGTCTGGGATTCATGGCCTGGCGCAGCACATATGTTCGCCTCTCACACTCGGGTCCTTACACCCGCTTCAGACTGTGCGGCGTCAGCTGATCCCTTATCGCATGCCACGGCCATGAAGCCGCACAGTCTGAAGAAGGCGGAAGGAGATGAGGGACAGGCGAACTGATGCACTGCTCATGCCCATCAATCACACCCTCGCAGTCCCAATAAATAAGACACCGAGGGGCGTTGTGTGGGTCAGGGCGGCCGCAGAGGCGCAGGCAGCCAAACAATGATGCCAGAAGACGGGCAGCGCTACCAAGGGGGTTGCAGCGTGTCATTACAAAGGAAAGTCACACCTCCGGGACGGTTAAATGGTCACACAGAGGACACATTATAGACGTGTTTTCAGTTCCACATGTGCGAGGAGAATACGTTTATGAGCCACCTTGCACACATGCAGCATTACCGCTGTACAAGGTGGCTGTAAAACGTACAAACGCCTGGGGGAGGGGGGACAGGTTCCCTTCAATTTCAGTTCTTGTGTCTGCGTGGCTTTTGCAGGACACGATGCCGGCTACACAGCAGGGGAACAGCTGGCGGTGCTGAACCCCACTGACACATTGGCTGGTGTTTTTCTCTGTGCAGCTAGCAGTACCGGGCCCCAACTGGCGGTGTTGGAGCCCGGGCTCTGCAGGGGGAGCAGAGTGTAGGCCGAAGCCTAATTGAACCAATTTCAAAGGTAACCTTTAACCCCCCCTCAGGTGTTACAAAGTAGAAGAGCCACAGCTTATGCAGCAGTAGTGCTGCACAAGTCAAAGGTTGCTCTTTTAATTTTTCTCCTTGCACACGCTGAATGAAACACGTATAACATTTAGCCCTTTATACAGTCAAACTGTGTTGGAGGCGCGAGTTCCCTTCATAATGAGACGCAGCACAGATGTCAAGAATCCCACCTTGGTGCTGGGTGCAGCCTCCTGAGCGTTGTTATTTGCTGTACAGGAGTCTGCGCTGTCGTGTTATCCCCTGGCCTAGCGCTGTTAGCGCTGCCCATCTTCTGACATCATTTAATGTCGGCCGGTGCGGTTCGCGATGACCATGAATCCCAGCCCCGCAGTGTCTTAACATTGTTAAAACACTGCGGGTCTGGGATTCATGGCCTGGCGCAGCACATATGTTCGCCTCTCACACTCGGGTCCTTACACCCGCTTCAGACTGTGCGGCGTCAGCTGATCCCTTATCGCATGCCACGGCCATGAAGCCGCACAGTCTGAAGAAGGCGGAAGGAGATGAGGGACAGGCGAACTGATGCACTGCTCATGCCCATCAATCACACCCTCGCAGTCCCAATAAATAAGACACCGAGGGGCGTTGTGTGGGTCAGGGCGGCCGCAGAGGCGCAGGCAGCCAAACAATGATGCCAGAAGATGGGCAGCGCTACCAAGGGGGTTGCAGCGTGTCATTACAAAGGAAAGTCACACCACCGGGACGGTTAAATGGTCACACAGAGGACACATTTTAGACGTGTTTTCAGTTCCACATGTGCGAGGAGAATACGTTTATGAGCCACCTTGCACACATGCAGCATTACCGCTGTACAAGGTGGCTGTAAAACGTACAAACGCCTGGGGAGGGGGGACAGGTTCCCTTCAATTTCAGTTCTTGTGTCTGCGTGGCTTTTGCAGGACACGATGCTGGCTACACAGCAGGGGAACAGCTGGCGGTGCTGAACCCCACTGACACATTGGCTGGTGTTTTTCTCTGTGCAGCTAGCAGTACCGGGCCCCAACTGGCGGTGTTAGAGCCCAGGGTCAGCAGGAGGAGGAGATGGAGCAGAGTGCATGCCGAAGCCTGCACTGGCGGCAGCTTTGGGTCTGTTGTGTCTGCGTGGCAGTTGCAGTACACGTTGCCGGCTGCACAGCAGGGGAACAGCTGGCGGTGCTGAACCCCAATGACACATTGGCTGGTGTTTGGCTCTGTGCAGCTAGCAGTACCGGGCCCCAACTGGCGGTGTTGGAGCCCGGGCTCTGCAGGGGGAGCAGAGTGTAGGCCGAAGCCTAATTGAACCAATTTCAAAGGTAACCTTTAACCCCCCCTCAGGGGTTACAAAGTAGAAGAGCCACAGCTTATGCAGCTGTAATGCTGCACAAGTCAAAGGTTGCTCTTTTAATTTTGCTCCTTGAACACGCTGAAAGGAACACGTATAACATTTAGGCCCTTACACAGTCAAACTGATTTTGAGGCGTGAGTTCCCTTCGTAAAGAGACGCAGTACAGCTGGCAAAAATGCCACCTTGGTGCTTTGCGCGGCCTCCTGAGCATCGTTATTTGTTGCACAGGAGTCTGCGCTACTGTGTTATCCCTTGGCCTTGCGCTGTTAGCGCTGCCCATCCTCTGACATCCTGTTATGTCGGCCGTTGCGGTTTGCGATGACCATGAATCCCAGCCCCCCAGTGTCTTAACATTGTTAAAACACTGCGGGGCTGGGATTCATGGCCTGGCGCAGTACATATGTTCGCCTCTCGCTTGGGTTCTTACACCCGCTTCAGACTATGCGGCGTCAGCTGATCCCTTATCGCATGCCACGGCCATGAAGACGCACAGTCCGAAGAAGGCGGAAGGAGATGAGGGACAGGCGAAGAAATGCACCGTTCATGCCCATCAATCACACCCTCGCAGTCCCAATAAATAAGACACCGAGGGGCGTTGTGTGGGGCAAGGCGGCCGCAGAGGCGCAGGCAGCCAAACAATGATGCCAGAAGACGGGCAGCGCTACCAAGGAGCTTGTTGCGTGTCAATACAAAGGAAAATCACACCTGAGGGACATTTTAATGGTCGCAGAGGACTCATTTTTAGACTTGTTCACTTCAACATGGGCAAGGAGAATAAGTTTCTGAGCCACCTTGCACACATGCAGCATTACTGTCGTACAAGGTGGCTGTAAAACGTAAAAACGCCTGGGGGAGGGGGGACAGGTTTCCTTCAATTTCAGTTCTTGTGTCTGCGTGGCTGTTGCAGGACACATTGCCGGCTACAAAGCAGGGGAACAGCTGGCGGTGCTGAACCCCACTGACACATTGGGTGGTGTTTGGCTCTGTGCAGCTAGCACATCTGGGCCCCAACTGGCGGTGTTAGAGCCCAGGGTCAGCAGGAGGAGGAGAAGGAGCAGAGTGTAGGCCGAAGCCTGCACTGGAGCAAGTTGAAAGGGAAACTTTAACCCCCCACCAGGCGTTTGTAGCTGAAAGAGCCATCGTGTACAGCACTAATGCTGGAAAAGGTAAACTTAGCTCTTTTAATTATGGTCCTTGCACATGCTGAACCTAACACTTATGAAAAGTGTCCCCTCCTACCGTGATACCGTCCGGTAGGTGGAACTTTCCTTTGTGATGTGACGCAGCACAGCCGTCATTCTTACCCCCTTGGCGCCGTGCGCCGCCTCCTCAGCGTTGTTTGAATCAGTCCCGGAGCCTGCGCTGTTAGGTTAGCCCTTGGCCATGCACACATTTTGCGCTGCCCGTCTTCTGACATCATTTGGTGTCAGGCTGGCTGTGCCTGTGCGGCCGCGCTGGCCGGGATCCCGCCTCGTACTGTCTTCTGATTTAATCCCACTGGGGGCCTGAGATCCGTGGCCATGCGCAGTGCATATCCTCACCTCTCACTCCCCTCCCTACGGCTTCTTCAGACTGTGCGGTGTCACGGCCGTGGCATGCTATTAGGGACCAGCTGACACCGCACAGTTTGAAGAAGCCGTAGGGAGATGAGTGAGAGGTGGAGGTTCAGATATGCACTGCGCATGTCCATGGATCTCAGGCCCCCAGTGGGATTAAATCAGAAGACAGTACGAGGCGGGATCTCGGCCAGCGCGGCCGCACAGGCGCAGCAAGCCTGACACCAAATGATGTCAGAAGACGGGCAGCGCAAAATGTGTGCATGGCCAAGGGCTAACCTAACAGCGCAGGCTCCGGGACTGATTCAAACAACGCTGAGGAGGCGGCGCACGGCGCCAAGGGGGTAAGAATGACGGCTGTGCTGCGTCACATCACAAAGGAAAGTTCCACCAACCGGACGGTATCACGGTAGGAGGGGACACTTTTCATAAGTGTTAGGTTCAGCATGTGCAAGGAGCACCACGAAAAGAGGCACTTTTTCCCTTTGCATCATTACTGCTGCACAAGATGGCTCTTTCAGTAACAAACGCCTGGGGGGGGGGACAGGTTCCCTTAAATTTAAATTGTTGTGCCTGCGTGGCGGTCGCAGCACACGTTGCCGTATACACAGCAGGGGAACAGCTGGCGGTGCTGAACCCCACTAACACATTGGCGAGGTGTTTGGCTCTGTGCGGACAGCACTTCTGGACGGCAACTAGCGGTGTTGGAGCCCAGTGACAGGAGGGGGAGGTGGAGGTGGAGGAGATAGGAGGGATTGCCACACACACAGCAGGGGAACAGCTGACGTTACTGAACCCCAATAACAGAGGAGGGACTGTTGGGACTGTGCGGACAGCACTTCTGGATGGCAACTAGCGGTGTTGGAGCCCAGGGACAGGAGGGGGAGGTGGAGGTGGAGGAGATAGGAGGGATTGCCACACACACAGCAGGGGAACAGCTGACGTTACTGAACCCAAATAACAGAGGAGGGACTGTTGGGACTGTGCGGACAGCACTTCTGGACGGCAACTAGCGGTGTTTGAGCCCAGGGTCAGGAGGGGAAGGTGGAGGTGGAGGAGATAGGAGGGATTGCCACACACACAGCAGGGGAACAGCTGACGTTACTGAACCCCAATAACAGAGGAGGGACTGTTGACTGTGCGTACAGCACTTCTGGACGGCAACTAGCGGTGTTGGAGCCCAGGGACAGGAGGGGGAGGTGGAGGTGGAGGAGATAGGAGGGATTGCCACACACACAGCAGGGGAACAGCTGACGTTACTGAACCCCAATAACAGAGGAGGGACTGTTGACTGTCCGTACAGCACTACTGGACGGCAACTAGCGGTGTTGGAGCCCAGGGACAGGAGGGGGAGGTGGAGGTGGAGGAGATAGGAGGGATTGCCACACACACAGCAGGGGAACAGCTGACGTTACTGAACCCCAATAACAGAGGAGGGACTGTTGGGACTGTGCGGACAGCACTTCTGGATGGCAACTAGCGGTGTTGGAGCCCAGGGACAGGTGGAGGAGGAGGAGGTGGAGGAGGTAGGAGGAGGTAGGAGGGATTGCCACACACACAGCAGGGGAACAGCTGACATTACTGAACCCCAATAACAGAGGAGCGACTGTTGGGACTGTGCGGACAGCACTTCTGGACGGCAACTAGCGGTGTTGGAGCCCAGGGACAGGTGGAGGAGGAGGAGGTGGAGGAGGTAGGAGGAGGTAGGAGGGATTGCCACACACACAGCAGGGGAACAGCTGATGTTACTGAACCCCAATAACAGAGGAGGGACTGTTGACTGTGCATACAGCACTACTGGACGGCAACTAGCGGTGTTGGAGCCCAGGGACAGGAGGGGGAGGTGGAGGTGGAGGAGATAGGAGGGATTGCCACACACACAGCAGGGGAACAGCTGACGTTACTGAACCCCAATAACAGAGGAGGGACTGTTGACTGTGCGTACAGCACTTCTGTACGGCAACTAGCGGTGTTGGAGCCCAGGGACAGGAGGGGGAGGTGGAGGTGGAGGAGATAGGAGGGATTGCCACACACACAGCAGGGGAACAGCTGACGTTACTGAACCCCAATAACAGAGGAGGGACTGTTGACTGTGCGTACAGCACTACCAGGCAACAACTAGCGGTGTTGGAGCCCAGGGACAGGAGGAGAAGCAGAGGAACACAATGTAGGCCGAAGCCTGATTGGAGAAAGTCGAAAGGGAACCTTTAACCCCCCCCCAAGGCGTTTGTAGCTGAAAGAGCCAGCTTGTGCAGCAAAAAAGATGCAAAAGGAAAAGGTGGCTCTTTTCATGATGCTCCTTGCAAACACAGAACTAAACACTTATAAAATGTGTCCCCTGATACCGTGAGACCGTCCCGGAAGTGGGACTTTCCTTCGTAATATGACGCAGCACAGCCGTCATTCCTACCTCCTTGGCGCCGTTCCCCGGCTCCTCAGCGTTGTTTGATTCCATCCCGGAGCCTGCGCTGTTATGTTATCCCTTGGCCAGGCACACTTAGCGCTGCCCATCTTCTGACATCATTTGGTGTCAGGCTGGCTGCGCCTGTGCGGCCGCGCTGGCCGAGAGCCCGCCTCGCAGTGTCGTCTAATGTAATCCCACCGCTGGCCTGGGATCCGTGGCCATGCGCAGTGCATATCCTCGCCTCTCACTCCCCTCCCTACGGCTTCTTAAGACTGTGCGGTGTCAGCTGATCCCTAATAGCATGCCACGGCCGTGACACCGCACAGTCAGAAGAAGCCGTAGGGAGATGAGTGAGAGGTGGAGGTTCAGATATGCACTGCGCATGTCCATGGATCTCAGGCCCCCAGTGGGATTAAATCAGAAGACAGTACGAGGCGGGATCTCGGCCAGCGCGGCCGCACAGGCGCAGCAAGCCTGACACCAAATGATGTCAGAAGACGGGCAGCGCTAAGTGTGCCTGGCCAAGGGATAACATAACAGCGCAGGCTCCGGGATGGAATCAAACAACGCTGAGGAGCCGGGGCACGGCGCCAAGGGGGTAGGAATGACGGCTGTGCTGCGTCATATTACGAAGGAAAGTCCCACCTCCGGGACGGTTTTACGGTATCAGTGGACACATTTTATAAGTGTTAAGTTCTGCGTGTGCAAGGAGCTAAACAAAAATAGCTACCTTTTCCTTGTGCAGCATTACTGCTGTACAAGGTGGCTCTTTCAGTAACAAATGCCTTGGGGGGGGGACAGGTTCCCTTACATTTCAGTTGTTGTGTCAGCGTGGCGGTCGCAGGACACATTGCCGGCTACACAGCTGGGGATCAGCTGATGTTACTGAAACCCAATAACACTGGGTCGTATGTTTTGACTGTGCAGACGGCACTTCTGAGCCTCAACTGGCGGTGTTGGAGCCCAGGAATTTAAGTTCAGGTGGTAGAAAGATGAACACAACAGGAGACCTGGATACTGTAGACAGTCACCTAATTATTTAATCAGGAAGAGGAGTGGCAAATTCCTGCGAGATCCAGGCCTTGTTCATTTTCAGGAAAGTAAGCCGGTCAACGTTATCGGAGGATAGTCGCATGCGACGGTCAGTTAGTACACCACCTGCAGCACTAAAGACACGTTCCGATAATACACTGGCTGCAGGGCAAGACAGCACCTCCAATGCATACTGGCTTAGCTCTGGCCATGTATCCAGCTTTGAGACCCAAAACTTGAAAGGGGAAGAGCCGTCTGGGAGTACAGCAAGAGGGCAAGACATGTAGTCTGTCACCATCTGACGGAACCGTTGCCTCCTGCTGACTGGAGCCGTCTGTGATGGTGTAGACTTTTGTGGCGGGCACAGAAAACTGTGCCACAGTTGGGCCATACTGGTCTTGCCTTGGGCAGAGGCACTGCTTCTGCTCCCTCTTTGTGCAGAGCCTCCACCACTGCCTGGACGCACTGAGCTGCTTTGGAATGCACTAGCAGCACTTTTCTCAGTTGGAATGGAGAAGATGATGGAATTCACCAGTGTGTCTTGGTACTCCCGCATTTTTCGCTCTCGGTTCAACGGTGTGATGAGGCTTTCTACGTTGTCCCGGTAGCGAGGATCGAGGAGGGTGAACACCCAATAATCAGACATGTTGAGAATGTGGGCGATGCGGCGGTCGTTTCTCAGGCACTGCAGCATGTAATCCACCATGTGCTGCAGACTGCCAACTGCCCAAGAAACGCTGTCCCCTGCTGGAGGCGTGATCTCTGCCCGCTCGTCATCACCCCACCCTCACTGTACACACTGAGTACTGGACAATTGTGTAACTCCCTCCTCTGGACGGATGTCTTCCTCCTCCATTGACTCCTCCTCATCCTCCTCACAAACTGTCCCCTGCCTACGCGTTTGTGAGGAACCACGTGGCGCTGACTGTCCAGAAGATGATGGAAATGCTGAATCCTCATCCTCCACCTCTTCCACAACATCATCCCTTAGCGCTTGCAGTGATTTTTCAAGCAGGCAGATAAGGGGGACAGTCATGCTGACTAGTGCATCATCTGCACTCGCCATCCGCGTGGAATAATCAAAGGGACGCAAAACCTGGCAGACGTCATTCATAGTGGCCCACTCTGTGGTTGTGAACTCTGTACGGCGCTGAGTGCGACTTCTTTGCGCCTGAAGCAGCTGGTACTCCATTACAGCTTGCTGCTGCTCACACAACCGCTCCAACATATGTAACGTGGAATTCCACCTGGTAGGTAGGTCACATATGATGCGATGTTCCGGCAGGCGGTGTCGGCGCTGCAGAGCCGCAATGCGCGCTTTTGCCGTGCTGGAACGCCGCAAGTGAGCACACTCTAGGCGGACCTTGTGCAGCAGTGCATCAAGATCCGGATAGTCCCTCAAAAAACTCTGCACGACCAAATTGAGCACATGTGCCAGACATGGGATGTGAGTGAGGTTGCCGAGGCCCAGAGCTGCCACCAGATTTCGGCCATTATCACACACTACCATGCCTGGCTGGAGATTCGCTGGCCAAACCACACATCGCTCTCCTGCTTGATGGCATTCCAGAGCTCCTGCGCTGTGTGGCTTCGATTCACCAAATAAATTAATTTCAAGACGGCCTGTTGACGTTTGGCCACGGCTGTGCTCATGTCGGTCGTAACAGGTACACGTTCATCACGGGTCCATGTGGAGGTGGACTTTGACGGCTCCTGCAGTGATGATTCTGAGGAACTGGTGTAGGAGGAGGAGTCAATGCGTACAGAATGGATTCCTGCAATCCTTGGAGTGGGCAGGACACGTCCTGCGCCACTCGCACGGTCTGTACCCGGCTCAACGACATTAACCCAATGGGCAGTGAGGGAAAGGTATCGCCCCTGTCCATGTTGACTGGTCCACGCATCGGTGGTGAGGTGGACCTTGCTACTGACGGCGTTCAGTAGCGCGTGTTTTATGTGTCCCTCCACATGCTTGTGCAGGGCAGGGACGGCTTGCCTGCTGAAGTAAAAGCGGCTGGGCACATTGTACTGTGGGACTGCCAATGACATCAAGTCACGGAAGCTGTCAGTCTCCACCAGCCTGAATGACAGCATTTCCAGTGACAGAAGTTTGGCAATGCCTGCAGTCAGAGCCTGTGCTCGTGGGTGGTTTGACGAGAAAGGCCGCCTTTTCTCCCATGCCTGTACTACCGATGGCTGTAGACTGGGCTGGGAGTGTGTGGATGAGTGGGAAAGTGGTGCTGCGGGTGGAATTACAGCGGGTCTCTGGACAACAGGGCCAGAGGTTCTTCCACGGCGATCCTGGGAGGAAGCCGAACCAGCTGCGTGTGAGCTGGAGGAAGAGGCAACACGAGCTGAAGAGGTGGTAGCTGCCGCTGTTGGTTGGCCTAGCTCTTCAGTGTGTTTTTCTAACTCCGCCGGGTGCCTGTTGCGCACATGTTTCCACATGTTGGAGGTATTGAGGTTGCTGACATTTTTCCCTCTTTTGACTTTGTGATGACACACCTTGCATTTGACATAGCAAATGTCATCTGCAACTGTGTCAAAAAAGGACCAGGCACTGCAAGTCTTGGGAGCGCCCTTTTTGGCTTTTGGAAGAGACATGCTCCTAACGGGTGCCAAAGCGGAGGCTGCAGGATCCGCAGTCTTCCCCCTCCCTCTCCCTCTTTGGGCCGTACGGGGAATCTCTTCCTCAGAGCTGCTCCCACCACCTTCCTGTCCCTCACGCCAAGATGGGTCAAGGACCTCATCATCTACACTACCCTCTGCCCCCAACTGCTCCTCCTGGGTAGTCTCAGCAGCAGAGCACGCACCAGTAAGTGGCACCTGAGTGTCATCATCAGCTGATGCGGCCTGCGATGTGGTGACCGGAGCCACTGGCCCACCCGCCTCTTCAGAGGAAGAGAGAAAAAGCTGTTGGGCATCACTGCACCCTGCCTCTTCTTCCATTTCTCCAATGCTGCTTGGCTGGCCCCCTGTTTCCAAGCCAAGAGATTCAGAGAACAGAAGTAGAGACGGCTCCTGTCCTGGGCTCTCTGTCTGCCTGGGCAATTTGGCAGGTGGTGAAGAGACAGATGGCTGCTCTCCAGTGCTCTGTGTCTGAGAGGATGTGGCACTAATTGAAGTTGATGCATTAGCTGCCATCCATCCGACAACGGCTTCAATTTGTTCTTCACGCAGCAGCGGTGTACGGCGCTCTGCGACAAAGCTGCGCATGAATGACTGTTCCCTGGTGAAAGTGGGTGCTGATGAGTCACCGGTGCCCGCAGCAGGCACAGAATCCCCACATCCCCTCCCTGCTCCGCGCCCACGCCCACGCCCACTTGCCTTACTCACTGCCTTCTTCATCTTGGTTGACTGATAAAGATAAGCAGAAAAGTACTAACGGATTTGTGTGCTTATTCCTGAACAACTCCTCCTAACAGGTATAAGAAACACTAATTTTCTAAAGTGTGGACTAGACTTTAATATGAGCTAATGTGGCCTACACAAATGTAAAGTGGTGTCACTGGTGTGTTTGGTGAACTTTATTATTTATTTATTTTTGGGGGGCTGAACTGACAACAGATAGAGCTGCAGTCACACGGAGACCGTGCAGACAGACGTAAACGGCGCTGCAAGGCCCAAAAACCCTCCTCTACGTTATCCTATGTAGTGTTTTTCCACAAGTTAGCTGGAGACGGGTGGAAAGACACTAATAGGAATTTTTTGAAAAAATGTGCAGCAGCCTGCACTACTTAAAACAAAATGAAAATTGATTTTGCGGTATGACGCAGTGAAGAACCCTGAGCTGGAGACAACCAGGCTATGGCTGCTCACAGACTACAGGGCGAGCTGCAGTCACACGGAGACCGTGCAGACAGCCGTAAACGGCGCTGCAAGGCCCAAAAACCCTCCTCTACGTTATCCTATGTAGTGTTTTTCCACAAGTTAGCTGGAGACGGGTGGAAAGACACTAATAGGAATTTTTTGAAAAAATGTGCAGCAGCCTGCACTACTTAAAACAAAATGAAAATTGATTTTGCGGTATGACGCAGTGAAGAACCCTGAGCTGGAGACAACCAGGCTATGGCTGCTCACAGACTACAGGGCGAGCTGCAGTCACACGGAGACCGTGCAGACAGCCGTAAACGGCGCTGCAAGGCCCAAAAACCCTCCTCTACGTTATGCTATGTAGTGTTTTTCCACAAATTAGCTGGAGACGGGTGGAAAGACACTAATAGAATTTTTTTGAAAAAATTAGCAGCAGACTACACTACTTGGAAAAAAAAAAAAAAAGAACAGTATGAGGCAATGAACCACCCTCCCTGAACTGAATACAACCAGCTATGGATGGCCTATGGCTGCACTCAGACTAGAGAGTGGGCTGCACTCACACACACACAGACCTTGCAGATCGCTGTGAAAACAGCGCTACAAGGCAAAAGCAAGGTGAATAGTAGGTGAACACAGCGGTTGCTAAATTAGCCTTTGGAAAGCACAAAGAAGCAAATCGCTATCTCTCAACTGGCCCTCAGTCAGCAAACAGCGTCCTGTCACTAACTGAATTCACAGCAGAGTGATCGCAAAATGGCGCCAGCGACTTTTAAACTGCATCATGACATCATTTCAGCAGCCAATCACAGCCATGCCAGTAGTTTCATGCCCTCCATGCTGAACAGGATGTGCCCACACTTGGAATCATTCTCATTGGATGAATTTGTGCATTTTGAATCTGGGAACTTCCGATTCCGGTATCCGATACGCGGCAAGTATCGGAATCCCGGTATCGGAATTCCGATACCGCAAGTATCGGCCGATACCCGATACTTGCGGTATCGGAATGCTCAACACTACCCAGCACTAAAAAATACTCGGAGGTCACCCGAGCGTGCTCAGGAAAACCCAAGCAATGAGTACACTCGCTCATCACTAATTGTTAATTGATCATCATTTATTACTATTAGCTGCATGGTTT
Source organism: Ranitomeya variabilis (assembly GCF_051348905.1). Classification (NCBI taxonomy): domain Eukaryota; kingdom Metazoa; phylum Chordata; class Amphibia; order Anura; family Dendrobatidae; genus Ranitomeya; species Ranitomeya variabilis. Next base: position 131,474,699 of record NC_135234.1, on the reverse strand, counting down.
TTCTTCCCTGTGTTTCCATGCCCTCAAGCTTAAATCAATTATTTTCATGCCTTCTTATTGTTTTTTTTGTTTTACATCTTGCAGTATAAAATGTTTGAAAATTTTGTACTGTGCCATGATAAAAATCTGAAATTACACTCCAGATGGCTTGTATATATGATGGGGAAGTGATAGTTCAGAATTCTAAATAATAATACATGTAAACATTTATCAGGACTTGTCCAATCTACTTCATTTTTACTTCATGGACACTTGCTCACCCTTAAACTGTGGGACAACTAGAGATAGCCGAGTCCCATAGAGAATGAATTGAGCAATAGTTTGCATGTTTAATTACATAAACAAGGGCATAAATTCCATCTTTTGGTGATCGGTGAGGGACTTAGTGGTTAGATCATCACCAATCTATTAGTTAACTATTGGATCACCCCTTACGTTAATGAAGCTAAGAGGCACAACCACACTCTTGTATAAGACTAAGCATGTGTAAAAAAATTAAAAAGGTAGTAACAAAACTTTTTTCTATTGATCAACATTTGCTTATGATTCAGATATTTACTGATTGATCTTACAATTCTTAGAATAGGCAGCAAAACTTTCTTTCTGAGGTTTACTCTCCATAACTCAAAATCATTTACATTAATTAAATATGTGTCATTTTCATTGAAAACCATTATACCTTTAAAGGAAGCTGTAGGGCCTGGAGGAAAAGCACAAAACAGAACAATGTTAAGAATGTACAAACTTTATGAAGTTATAACTGGACATGTTTGAATCTGTTCAATACAAATCGAATTTGAGTAAAATTGTACAAAATTTCCAGCTCCTGGCAAAATAGAACAATTTGTGATTTGATGCATGTGAAAAATGTCAGCTGACTTATTATACAGCGTGTCCCTAAAGTCTGGACACATAGGAATTCTCATCAACACATTGTCATGTGTGCAAACTGTAACGTTCTGCAGAATATGTTGGTGCTATATAAAGATTATTATTATTATTATTAATAACTATAATTTCAATTAATTAGATTTAATTAACTATAACAAAATTTGGCAAACAACATCAGCCTTTGCATCACAAGTTATGTTAAGCATTTTGAAGAAATTATTCCAATTGAATAAAATGTTGTTAATACATTTCATTGCTTGAAAATATGTATTTCTGCCTATGCGTCCTATGTGTCCAGACTTTAAGGACATCCTGTGTATTGCAGTAAATTGCATCAGCTACAAAATGATGACATAAAAAAAGAAAAAAACACAAAAATAGAGACTTAAGTTGGTACACATGCAGCACATAAGCACATGTTCACATTGGCCATAAGACATATAAAACTTACAAGAGAACAAACTGAGAAAAAACCCTGCTGTAAATAAGTAAAAAGTACATCGAAATGACACAGAGTTTTTAGTAATACTGTTTTTGACCAAAAATAGCATAAAAGCCATCCCACCATGTCACGGTAACTCTGATCGGGATGGTCCTACACTGTCTAATATTAAAAACCTTACCTTGTGTCAATGTTGACCTCAGTGTGAATAAGGGCAGACAACAGGACTGGGCGCAACCAGTAGAACACCAGCTTTATATACAACATAGAATGATAACATTACCTACGTGGCAACCGCCAGACTTACCACATAATGACTTGCAGCTATCACATCACCTGGCATTGCACTGCTAATCTGGAGGGTCTAGCATATCTTATATAGTAATATAGGCAGAGAAAGCAGCAGCCATTTTACTGTGATTTAGAATAGTGAGGGAATATCAGAGCTCATAGTTCAGCAGCAGAGATAGGAAGAGAAAGCCTTTAAACATTGGACAGATTGTAATGTGTTGTACAACTTTCACAGTGAAGAAGATGAGAGTAGTAGTCTGTGTGTACTATAGGTTTTGAATTGTTTATAATAAAAAGATACGGTACATGTGAGCATCGGCAGAGTGACTGATCAGTGATATGGTTTGACTGTGATATGGTTTGCTACTGTTGCACTTGAATTAAAATTACACATATTTTCTTCAATAATAATGATAATAATGCACAAGAAAGTATCAGCAATATTTTTAAAAAAATCTAAAATCAGGGTCAGTCAGAAACAATGGGATTGCAAGTCACAAGAAACGTATTAAAGGGAACCTGTCACCACCTTTTTGGAAGATGGGATAAAAATAGCGTTAAATAGGGGCAGAGGTGGGCGTTACATTAGTGTGTGTGTTATGCGTTTATTACCCACCTAAGTTGCCGAAATAACTTTGCAAAGTCTCCGTTTTCGCCTGTCAATCAGGCTGGTCAGGTCACATGGGCGTGGTGTCTTCACCCAGATTTGGCGTAGTTTTCCGTTGGTGGCGTAGTGGTGTGCGCATGCCCAAAGTCCGGAATCCTCTTCCAGGGGATTTAAAATAGCGCGGTGTTCGTTATTGCATTGGTGATCGGTGGGCGCGGCCATCTTCCTTTGGCCGCGCGTGCTCAGAAGCGGCGCTCTGCTGGCCGCGGCTTCAGGAAAATGGCCGCGGGTTGCCGCGCGTGCGCAGATGGATATCGCGGCGGCCATTTTCCTGAAGCCGCGGCCAGCAGAGCGCCGCTTCTGCGCACGCGCGGCCAAAGGAAGATGGCCGCGCCCACCGATCACCAATGCAATAACGAACACCGCGCTATTTTAAATCCCCTGGAAGAGGATTCCGGACTTTGGGCATGCGCACACCACTACGCCACCAACGGAAAACTACGCCAAATCTGGGTGAAGACACCACGCCCATGTGACCTGACCAGCCTGATTGACAGGCGAAAACGGAGACTTTGCAAAGTTATTTCGGCAACTTAGGTGGGTAATAAACGCATAACACACACACTAATGTAACGCCCACCTCTGCCCCTATTTAACGCTATTTTTATCCCATCTTCCAAAAACGTGGTGACAGGTTCCCTTTAAGTGTTTTTGCATTTCTAATGCAATACATTTTGTGAGGAAAACAATTGTTTTTTGAAAAATACAAAAGAAAGTTATTCAAAATCCAGACATTTAAAGCACCCTTTGGCATCTGCACTGTTTTTTTTGGCATAAAACACTGGAGCGGCCGGCAAGTACCTTTTTTCCTGGAAACCGCAGGGGGCGATGCTGGATAATGATGAAGGCGGAAGCAGGTGAGTATGTGTTAGGGGTCGAGTTTCCCCCTCTGCACAGGGGGAATCTCGGGCCATCTCCGCTGTGGTCTCCCATTCTTCTCCTGCCGCAGTGGAGCCTGCTCAGCGGAGACGTCAGTCCCAGCATCTCGCTCAGGCTGACTCTGTACAAAGAGTTACTGCTGCTTCTCCTGCTTCTGCCATTGAAGCCAGTGTTGGGCAGCGGCGAGCAGATGCTTCTGGGACTAAGTCCTGCTTTTCCCGTTCTGAGCATGCCCAGCGTAAGATCTCTCAGTGGAGATCGATGGTCACATGTTCAGATACTGCAGTCTAATCTATTGGTCCTTCTAGGAAGATCCTGTAGGTGCGCAGGCTCTGTAGCAGCCTCTCATTGGTCTTCCTAGGAAGGTTCTGTACGTGCTGCAACTATTTAAGGCTCGCATGGCTGCACGGCCATGCGCTAGTGTCTTTCTAAAGTTGTGAGCTTTGCGCCAGTGTGGTGATGTGAGTTTGTGTTCAGGGACCCGGCTGAAATAAGCCCCTACAATGCTGGCACCTCCGGCGAGGAGATTGTGTGTGTATGTATTCAGGGACCTGGCCGAAATAAGCCCTTTGAATGCTGGCACCTCCGGCGATGAGTTATGTGTGCATGCATGACCACTGACTACTCTCATTTGGGTAGTTAGCCTGTGCCTCTGTGAAGTCAAACAGGACACAGAGCTTTGCTTTCTCGGCTACTCTGTGAAACTAACAGAGCTAGTTCATACTGCCATATAGTGCCGCCATTTACTAGCAGCAGGTTCTCCTGCACGGTGGACCCAGGGCTGCGAATGCATCTACTTCAATAAAACATTTATTTTACTCGGTGCATTCCACTAGCCCTAACAGTACACTAGCGCCAGGGTCTGGCTAGTAAATGGCGGATGATCAGCGTCTACAGCGGTACGTCCAGCAGCTGGAGGGTAGGTTGGCGGCTCTAGAGCGTACAACCTCAGCTGTGGACGTCACTGCTGTCGCTGTTCAGGCTGCGAGTGTAGCTGCAGCCAGTTTGTCTGCTGCCACCCCTGCTCCGTCTATATCCCGTCTCCCGCTTCTAGACAAGTTTGATGGTGATAGTAAGCTATGTCGGGGATTCGTGAGCCAGTGCTCCATACATCTCGAGCTTCTGGCTGCACGTTTCCCTACGGAACGGGCGAAAGTGGGCTTCATTATATCTCTTTTGTTGGGCAGGGCGTTGGAGTGGGCAACGCCGCTTTGGGAGCGTGATGATCGTGTGGTACAGAGTGCTCCTCTCTTCTTGGATGCTCTGAGGCAGGTCTTTTTGGGACCATGTGTCACCCACGATACCGCGCTCCAATTGTTGGCAAATACTCAGGGTTCGTCCATGGTCAGCCAGTTTGCCATCCAATTCCAGACTCTAGCCTCTGAGCTAGAATGGCCAGATAAAGTCCTTATTCTGGTGTTTTGGAAAGGTCTGGCAGATCATGTAAAGGACGCCTTAGCCACCAGGGAGATTCCCGCCACACTAGAGGAGCTCATTTCCATCTCTAGCCGCATCGATCTCCATTTTAACGAGCGGAGGTTGGTGCGGATCCAGTGTAGGTAGAGGTTTCAGCTGGCTCCCACCTTTGCCAAACCTCTAGAATCTCCTGTTCTGGCGTCCGACTCCCATGAGGCCATGGAGGCTTCTCGAGCGGGACCTAGGTCTCAGACCGCTCGAGTACCGGTGGTGTGTAAAAATTGGCAACAACTGGGAAATTATGCTAATCAATGTCCACGGCGGTTGGGAAAACGATCGCATCTAGTTACCATAGGAGGGGGTTCACTAGACTCAGCGGCATTTTCCTCCAAGTTGTCCTTTAAAGGGACAATCCTCTTAGGCTCATCCACTCATACAGTTGAGCTTTGTGTGGATTCTGGAGCAGAGGGAAATTTCATGTCCTCTGCTTTTGCTTTGCCCCACACAATACCTCTGGTAATGCTTGCTAAACCAGTAACAGTTAGAGTGGTGAATGGGTCAACACTTCCATTACAAATCACACATCAGACTGTCCCATTCACGTTAGCCATGTCTCCATCCCACCAGGAGATAATTTCCCTTCTTGTCCTTCCCGAGGGAATGGATGAGATTCTGTTGGGGATACCCTGGCTCCGTTTCCACTCCCCACATATTGAGTGGACCTCAGGGAGGATATTGGGTTGGAGTGAAGCTTGTAAGGGCAGATGTGTGAAAGAGTGCTTTCAGGTTTCCACCACTGAGATACCCACAGATCTCTCTTCTCTTCCCAAATGCTATTGGTCCTATGCAGACATCTTCTCCAAAAAGGCTGCGGAGACCCTTCCACCTCACCGTCCCTATGACTGTCCTATTGATCTCTTGCCTGGAGCAGAACCTCCTCGGGGACGTGTCTATCCCCTCTCTCTCCCGGAAACGGAGGCTATGTCCCAATACATCCAGGATAATTTGGCAAGAGGGTTCATTAGGAAGTCAGTGTCACCTGCAGGGGCAGGGTTCTTCTTCATGCAGAAGAAGAATGGAGAGTTACGTCCTTGCATAGATTATAGGGGTCTTAACGCCATCACCGTAAAAAATAAGTACCCGCTGACCCTCATTTCTGAGCTTTTTGATAGGCTTTGGGGAGCAAGGGTATTTACCAAATTAGATCTGCGGGGTGCGTATAAACTGATTCGCATGAGGGGGACGAATGGAAGACGGCATTTAACACCAGAGATGGGCACTATGAGTATCTGGTGATGTCCATCGGGTTCTGTAATGCCCCAGCCATTTTCCAAGACTTTGTCAACGACATCTTCTGGGATATGTTCTCCACCTCGGTCGTAGTCTATCTGGATGATATTCTCATCTTCTCTCCAGATATTGACTCCCACCGGAGAGATGTTGGCAGAGTCTTTGACCTCTTACGGGCAAATTCTCTTTATGCAAAGTTGGAGAAGTGTATGTTTGAGCAGGAGTCTTTACCTTTCCTGGGCTATATCATCTCAGCCCAGGGATTGGCTATGGATCCTGCCAAACTACAGGCTGTGATGGACTGGCAAGAACCCCATTCTCTTAAAGCGGTGCAGCGCTTTATGGGGTTCATTAATTACTATCACCAGTTCATTCCGCACTTCTCAACTTTGTTAGCTCCCTTAGTAGCCCTCACCAAGAAGGGAGCAAATCCCAAATTGTGGTCTGAAGAGGTCTCCAGGTCCTTTTCTTCTATTAAATCTCATTTTGCTAGCGCTCCCATCCTACATCGTCCCGATGTTGATATGCCATTCATAATGGAGGTGGATGCCTCTTCGGTTGGTGCAGGAGCAGTCCTCTTCCAAAAGGATGCTCAAGAAGCATCCGTGCTTCTTCTCCTCCAAGACCTTCACACCAGCGGAGAGGAATTATTCCATCGGGGACAAGGAGTTGCTGTCGATGAAGTTGGCTTTCTCGGAGTGGAGACATCTCTTGGAGGGGGCTCTTTTTCCCTTTCAAGTCTTCACAGACCACAAAAACTTGTTACATTTGCAAACAGCCCAGCGGCTAAATTCTCGCCAGGCCAGATGGTCCTTGTTCTTCTCCCGGTTCCACTTCACCCTCCATTATCTCGCTGGGGAGAGGAACATTTGTGCTGATGCCCTCTCTCGCTCTGTTGTGTCATCTGAGGAGGAGGAAGGAGAGCCTCGGCTTATTGTCCCTTCAGAGAGCCTGAGAACCGTAGCTCCAATTTCGCTATAGTCTGTGCCTCTGGGCAAGAATTTTGTGCCCATTAATTTGCGACCAGAGGTTCTCTCTTGGGCTCATTCGTCCAGGGTGGGTGGACACTTCTGGGACAAAGAGGACATCTGAGCTGCTGGCGAGGATGTACTGGTGGCCACATATGGTCCAAGATGTCAGAGAGTATATTCAGGCGTGTGTCTCCTGCGCCAAAAATAAGTCTCCTCGACAACGGCCAACTGGGTTACTCTATCCTTTTGCAGTGGCAGACAGGCCCTGGGAGATGGTCGGGATGGACTTTGTAGTGGGTTTGCCCAAGTCTCGTGGCTGTACCATCATTTGGGTCATCATCACTGATCATTTCTCGAAAATGGTGCATTTGGTGCTGCTACCACGGTTACCTTCTGCACGGGTTTTGGCAGCGTTGTTGATAAAACACATCTTCCGCCTACACGGTATGCCGGACAAAATTGTCAGTGACCGGAGTCCCCAGTTTGCGTCTCGGTTCTGGAGAGAGCTTTGTCGTCTTCTCAGCATTGAGTTAAATCTCTCCTCCGCATATCATCCCGCGACGAATGGGTTGGTAGAGAGGGCCAACCAGACCCTGGTCACATATCTGCGACATTTTGTCTCTGCCAGGCAGGATGACTGGGCATCCTTGCTATCATTGGTGGAGTTTGCACTGAACAATGCCGTAGCTGACTCCACTGGACAAACTCCATTCCTCCTCAGCTATGGTCAGCATCCGCGGGTACCTGTGCCTATGCCCGTGTCTTCTGCCGACTCCAGGGTGGCAGACTGGGCTGTGGAGGCACGGGATATTTGGGACCACACTCAGGATGCCATTCGGGCTTCCAAGGAGAGAATGAGGTCCTCCGTCGATGCACTTCGGTGTCCCGCTCCGACCTTTGCTCCTGGCGAATTGGTGTGGCTCTCCGCCCATAACATCAGGCTGCGAGTTGAGTCCACTAAGTTTGCACCTCGCTACTTGGGTCCTTTCAAAGTTCTTCAGCAGGTTAACCCTGTGGTCTATCGTTTAGCCCTTCCGCCACGCCTGGGTATCACCGACACCTTTCATGTGTCCCTCTTGAAACCTGTATACATGTCCCGGTTTTCCGAGTCATCTGCTGGGACATCGGGTTCGTCTACGGATGATTACGAGGTGAATGCTATTTTGGGGTGCAAGGTGGTACATTGCAAAATAATTTATTTGGTGGACTGGAAGGGTTATGGCCCTGAGGACAGGTCCTGGGAGCTGTTATGATTTTCCCAATGGCAGGGAAATCAAAAATAACAAACGGACTAGCTCTCGGGTGATGGGAACTAAAGTGACCGTGACCTGAACCTGACACAACACTGGAAGTAGCCGGGGAGTGTTTCCTACGATGCCCTAGACACCACGCGCCAGCCGGAGATCTAACTACCCCTATCAGAGGAATATACAGGCCTGCCTTACCTCCAGAGATGAACCCCAAAAGGAGATAGCAGGCCCCCACAAATATTGACGGTGAGTCAAGAGGAAAAGACATACGTAGGATGAACAGCAGATTTAGCACAGTGAGGTCCGCTTACTAGATAGCAGAAGTACAGGAAAGAGTTACTTCACGGTCAACTTCAAAACACTACTCAAAAACACCATCCTGAAATTACTTTAAAACTCCAGTGACAACTCATGCCACTGGAGTGGCAATTTCAGTCCACGAGAGCTTCCAGCTGCAGAGAGTCACATTGCAGATAGCTGGACAAAAAATAACATTAACTAGGAACAAAATTCAACTTAGCTGAACTGGAACTTGAGGCAGGAGAATGCAACAGAATGCTACTGATACATTGTTGGCCGGCATCGGACCAGCAGCCAAGCAGCCTTAAATAGGAAACTCCCCTAATGGGTGTCAACAGGTGATCAAGGATAGAAGAAGGCAAATAAGTGGCAATACCATAAAACACCACCGGGGGAGCCCACAAACAGAATTCACAACAGTACCCCCCCCTTAAGGAGGGGGCACCGAACCCTCACCAGAACCACCAGGGCGATCTGGATGAGCACTATGGAATGCACGAACCAAATCAGGAGCATGAACATCAGATGCTGTCACCCAAGAATTATCCTCCTGACCATAGCCTTTCCACTTAACCAGATACTGAAGTTTCCGTCTGGAAACACGGGAGTCCAAGATCTTTTCTACCACATACTCCAACTCACCCTCAACCAGCACAGGAGCAGGAGGATCAGCAGACGGAACAACCGGCACCTCATACCTCCGCAATAATGACCGATGAAAAACATTATGAATAGTAAAAGATGCTGGGAGGTCCAAACGAAAGGACACAGGATTGAGAACCTCCAGAATCCTATAAGGGCCGATAAACCGAGGCTTAAACTTAGGAGACGAGACCTTCATAGGAACAAATCGAGAAGACAACCAAACCAGGTCCCCAACACAAAGACGAGGACCGACACGCCGATGACGATTAGTGAACTGTTGAGTCTTCTCCTGGGACAACTTCAGATTGTCCACAACCTGTCCCCAAATCTGATGCATTCTATCAACCACAGCATCTACTCCAGGACAATCCGAAGATTCCAATTGACCGGATGAAAAGCGAGGGTGAAACCCTGAATTACAAAAAAATGGAGAAACCAAAGTGGCAGAACTGGCCCGATTGTTAAGGGCAAACTCTGCCAATGGCAAAAAATCAAGCCAATCGTCCTGATCAGCGGACACAAAACACCTCAAGTAAGTCTCCAAGGTCTGATTAGTACGCTCAGTCTGGCCATTAGTCTGAGGATGGAATGCAGACGAAAACGACAAGTCGATGCCCATCCTGGCACAGAACGCCCGCCAAAATCTAGACACAAACTGAGTACCCCTGTCAGAAACTATATTCTCAGGAATACCATGCAAACGCACAACATTCTGAAAAAATAGAGGGACCAGCTCAGAGGAGGAGGGCAATTTGGGCAAAGGTACCAAGTGAACCATCTTGGAAAAACGGTCACACACCACCCAGATGACGGACATCCTACGAGAAACAGGAAGGTCAGAAATAAAGTCCATAGAGATGTGCGTCCAAGGCCTCTTAGGAATAGGCAAGGGCAACAACAACCCGCTGGCCCGGGAACAGCAGGGCTTAGCCCGAGCACAAACATCACAAGACTGCACAAAAATACGTACATCTCGAGACAAGGAAGGCCACCAGAAGGACCTAGACACCAGATCCCTGGTGCCAAAAATTCCAGGATGACCTGCCAACGCGGAAGAGTGAACCTCCGAAATAACTCTACTGGTCCAGTCATCAGGGACAAACAGTCTACCAGGCGGACAGCGATCAGGCCTATCCACCTGAAACTCCTGCAAAGAGCGCCGCAGGTCTGGGGAGACAGCTGACAATATCACCCCATCCTTCAGGATGCCAGTAGGGTCGGAATCACCAGTCGAGTCAGGCTCAAAACTCCTAGAGAGGGCATCCGCCCTCACATTCTTAGACCCAGGCAGATATGAGACCACAAAGTTAAATCGAGAGAAAAACAACGACCAGCGCGCCTGTCTAGGATTCAGACGCCTGGCTGACTCAAGATAAATTAGATTTTTGTGGTCAGTCAAGACCACCACCTGGTGTCTAGCACCCTCAAGCCAATGACGCCACTCCTCAAATGCCCACTTCATGGCCAAGAGCTCCCGATTTCCAACATCATAATTTCGCTCAGCGGGCGAAAACTTTCGAGAGAAAAACGCACATGGTCTCATCACTGAGCAGTCAGGACCTTTCTGCGACAAAACTGCACCTGCTCCGATCTCGGAAGCATCTACTTCAACCTGGAACGGGAGCGAAACATCAGGCTGGCGCAACACAGGAGCAGAAGAAAAGCGGCGCTTAAGCTCCCGAAAGGCCTCCACAGCCGCAGAGGACCAATTAGCAACATCAGCACCCTTCTTGGTCAAATCAGTCAAAGGTTTAGCAATGGCAGAAAAACCCGCTATGAATCGGCGATAGAAATTAGCAAATCCCAAGAATTTCTGAAGACTCTTTAGAGAAGTAGGTTGTATCCAATCACAAATAGCCTGAACCTTAACAGGGTCCATCTCCATAGATGAAGGGGAAAAAATATATCCCAGAAAGGAAATTCTCTGAACCCCAAAAATACACTTTGAGCCCTTCACAAATAGAGAATTAGCTCGTAAAACCTGAAAAACTCTCCTGACCTGTTGAACATGAGATTCCCAGTCCTCCGAAAAAATCAAAATATCATCCAAATACACAATCATAAATTTATCCAGATATTCACGGAAAATATCGTGCATAAAGGACTGAAAAACGGAAGGGGCATTCGCGAGACCGAAAGGCATTACCAAATACTCAAAATGGCCTTCAGGCGTATTAAATGCGGTCTTCCACTCGTCCCCCTGCTTAATCCGCACCAAATTATACGCACCACGTAGATCGATCTTAGTGAACCACTTCGCCCCCTTTATGCGAGCAAAAAGATCAGTCAGTAAAGGTAACGGGTACTGGTATTTAACAGTAATCTTATTCAGAAGTCGATAGTCGATACAAGGTCTCAATGAACCATCCTTTTTACCCACAAAGAAAAACCCTGCCCCCAATGGAGACAAAGAGGGGCGAATATGACCCTTTTCTAAAGATTCTCTGATATATTCCCGCATAGCAGTATGTTCAGGTACAGACAAATTAAACAAGCGACCCTTAGGAAATTTACTACCGGGAATCAACTCAATAGCGCAGTCACACTCTCTGTGAGGGGGGAGAGAATCAGTTTTAGGCTCCTGAAAGACATCATAAAAATCTGACAGAAATGCTGGGATCTCAGAGGGAGTAGATGAAGAAATGGGAACCAAAGGTGCATCCCCATGAATCCCCCGACATCCCCAACTCAGCACAGACATTGATCTCCAGTCCAAGACTGGATTATGAATTTGTAACCATGGTAATCCAAGTACTAATACGTCATGTAGATTATATAACACAAGGAAACGAATAATCTCCTGATGGTCTGGGGAAAGATGCATAGTCACTTGTGTCCAATATTGTGGTTTATTGCTAGCCAAAGGTGTAGAATCAATACCCTTTAAGGGAATAGAAACCTCCAGAGGCTCTAAATCAAACCCACAACGCTTGGCAAAGGACCAATCCATGAGACTCAGAGCGACGCCAGAATCCACATAAGCATCCACAGTAACAGATGATAAAGTACAAATCAATGTCACGGACAAAAGAAATTTAGACTGCAAGGTACCCATAGAAAAAGATTTATCAACCTTTTTATCAACCTTCTTTATGCGTTTAGAGCATGCTGATATAACATGAGCTGGATCTCCACAATAGAAGCACAACCCATTTTTGCGCCTGTAATTCTGTCGTTCGCCTCTAGACAATACACTATCGCATTGCATATGCTCTGGTGCCTTTTCAGAGGTCACCGCCAAATGATGCACAGGTTTTTGCTCAGAAGATACCGCCATATGGTGCACAGGTTTTTGCTCAGAAGATACCGCCATATGGTGCACAGGTTTTTGCTCAAAAGATACCGCCATATGGTGCACAGATTTTTGCTCAGAAGATACCGCCATATGGTGCACAGATTTGCGCTCCCGTAAACGCCGATCAATCTGGATAGCCAATTTCATGGCATCATTCAGACCTGTAGGCACAGGGAACCCCACCATGACATCCTTCACAGCATCAGAGAGACCTTCTCTGAAATTAGCTGCTAGAGCGCACTCATTCCATTTAGTAAGTACCGACCATTTACGAAATTTCTGGCAGTATATCTCAGCTTCATCTTGCCCTTGGGAAAGAGCTATCAAGGCTTTCTCAGCCAAAATCTCTAAATTAGGTTCTTCATAAAGCAACCCCAAAGCCAGAAAAAACGCATCTACATTTAATAACGCAGGATCCCCTGGCGACAATGCAAATGCCCAACTTTGTGGGTCACCCCGCAATAGAGAAATAACAATTTTAACCTGTTGCGCAGGATCACCAGCAGAGTGAGATTTCAGAGACAAAAACAATTTACAATTCTCTCTGAAATTCAAAAAACGGGATCTGTCTCCGGTAAAAAATTCAGGCATAGGGATCTTAGGTTCAGACATTGGAACACGTATAACAAAATCTTGTAAGTTCTGGACCTTTGTAGCCAGGTTATTCAGACCTGCAACCAAACTCTGTGGATCCATGATTCAAACAGGTGTAACCAAAGCCATTCAAAGATTAAGAGGAGAGGAAAAAAAAAAAAAAAGGCTGAAGACTGCAGTTTAAGCAAGGAGTACAAATAAGCACTAAGGTGCACTTTCCAAACACAGAAGGAAAAAAAAAAAACCTTTTCATATCCTTTCCTGCTTTAGTGCATAGTTTTAACACATGTGGCCGGCCAAACTGTTATGATTTTCCCAATGGCAGGGAAATCAAAAATAACAAACGGACTAGCTCTCGGGTGATGGGAACTAAAGTGACCGTGACCTGAACCTGACACAACACTGGAAGTAGCCGGGGAGTGTTTCCTACGATGCCCTAGACACCACGCGCCAGCCGGAGATCTAACTACCCCTATCAGAGGAATATACAGGCCTGCCTTACCTCCAGAGATGAACCCCAAAAGGAGATAGCAGGCCCCCACAAATATTGACGGTGAGTCAAGAGGAAAAGACATACGTAGGATGAACAGCAGATTTAGCACAGTGAGGTCCGCTTACTAGATAGCAGAAGTACAGGAAAGAGTTACTTCACGGTCAACTTCAAAACACTACTCAAAAACACCATCCTGAAATTACTTTAAAACTCCAGTGACAACTCATGCCACTGGAGTGGCAATTTCAGTCCACGAGAGCTTCCAGCTGCAGAGAGTCACATTGCAGATAGCTGGACAAAAAATAACATTAACTAGGAACAAAATTCAACTTAGCTGAACTGGAACTTGAGGCAGGAGAATGCAACAGAATGCTACTGATACATTGTTGGCCGGCATCGGACCAGCAGCCAAGCAGCCTTAAATAGGAAACTCCCCTAATGGGTGTCAACAGGTGATCAAGGATAGAAGAAGGCAAATAAGTGGCAATACCATAAAACACCACCGGGGGAGCCCACAAACAGAATTCACAACAGGGAGCCTGCTGAGCACATTCGGGCTCCGCAGCTCATTGCTGCCTTCGAGCATAGCGAGGTCCAAGGAGGGGGGGTAGTATTAGGGGTCCAGTTTCCCCCTCTGCACAGGGGGAATCTCAGGCCATCTCCGCTGCGGTCTCCCATTCTTCTCCTGCCGCAGTGGAGCCTGCTCAGCGGAGACGTCAGTCCCAGCATCTCGCTCAGGCTGACTCTGTACAAAGAGTTACTGCTGCTTCTCCTGCTTCTGCCATTGAAGCCAGTGTTGGGCAGCGGCGAGCAGACACTTCTGGGACTAAGTCCTGCTTTTCCCGTTCTGAGCATGCCCAGGGTAAAATCTCTCAGTGGAGATCGAGGGTCACATGTTCAGATACTGCAGTCTAATCTATTGGTCCTTCTAGGAAGGTCCTGTAGGTGCGCAGGCTCTGTAGCAGCCTTTCATTGGTCTTCCTAGGAAGGTCCTGTTCGTGCTGCAACTATTTAAGGCTCGCATGGCCGCATGGCCATGCGCTAGTGTCTTTCTAAAGTTGTGTGCTTTGCGCCAGTGTTTACCAGCAGCTGGTTCTCCTGCACGGTGGACCCTGGGCTGCGAACGCATCTACTTCACTAAAACATTTATATTTACTCAGTGCGTTCCGCTAGCCCTAACAGTATGAGACAGGGAGCAAGGGATTTGCATATAACGCACCACTCCAGCGGTTCTTCATACCTGTTTTAATAGTCCAACTTGACAACCGTACATGACACATTTATACTGCAGCCTGCTGCCACATTTTACTTTCTGTACTTGTACCTACCTGGCATTTCTTGTTATGCCCTTTTTTTTTAGCAAGGATTAAATAACTAGGGACAAAAATCATCAATAGTACCATGAGTTATAGTGTTACACAAAATGTATGGTGCAATAAAAAATTGGCAAAGGGAATTAATGAGACAATGTACCGTAAATGAAAAAAGATACAATTTCTAAGAATGTGTTAGATGTAGTGGATGTATAGCATGCAGTTCCATTACCCAGAGTAAGAGCTTTAAAAGGAATGAGACAGGTGAAACCTTCAGCATTAGGTCATTCATGAACTGTCGATCCCAAGGCTTGATATACAAAGTCATGTTTCAGTGTGGCATGGAATATATTTGCAAGATGAAAAGGAAGTTTGGGAGGAGAGTGGGGGAATACCTGAGGGACATTATTAACAGAAGCTACACACCAGTAGCCAGACACATGACTGTTATGCATCAAGGCCAGACAGTGGCAATACGTTTTATGGGCATTGATTGTGTCATGGTCCCACACACAGGAGGGGAATGGGATAAGAAAATATTGCAAATAGAAAAAAGATGGATTTGCCATCTACAAACCACCTCACCACATGGTTTGAATGAATAAGTTTCATTCAAATGTTTTCTTCAAAGAAGTAGGGTGATCTAGGGATATGCAGGTCAGGGAAAGCTGACGTTGAGTGGGGGCGCCACTTACGCAGGTGTAGGGTGCCATACTTCGCATTAGGCAGTTGATAGACAATATTAGTTAATACAGGACTTCTGTTAGTTATATCATTACTCTACCCCATCTTCACCTACACTTTGCTCCATCTGCTGATAGACATATATACCATCTAAGAACCCCAGTCCCTCATCTTTTCCCCCTCCCTTTTTTTGCTCCCCCACCTCATACTATACTCCTACTTAGTTCATCTTAAAGTCCAACACATCTCTCTCTCTCCAATATAATGGTAACCTACAATATGTCACCTATGTATATACACTTTCTACTGAGCTTGTGATGAATGTACCATTTCAGAAAGACCTCAGTCCCATCATCAATTGGATTGTTTATGTCATATTAAATACTCTGCTATATTTCTTAAATAGGGTTGGGAGATCAGAGATGGCTAGCATGTTTCTGAGAAAGCCATGATCTCTGAGAGAAGAGACAAACCTGATCAACCTTGGAACATACAACGCCAGGATGTTTTGGTGGACAGTGAATGGATATTCCCAATGAGATTGTGTCCTATAGGGAGGATTGTAGCGGAGACTGATTTGTTAGGTTAGTCCACTGTCCTGCCCCCCAGATTAACAATAAAGATCATATGATGCAATAAACCATACCCACACGCTGACAGGAGGTTTCACACCTGCCGCTCCAGAAATAGGCGCATCACTAATGCATTCCTTTAACCGGATGTGATGTTGCTCTGGCAATATGCACATCATAGGCTGGAAGTGACAAATTGGAAGAGACGCAGTCGCGACCTAATGCATGGCAACTTTAATCTAAGACACACTATTAATACAATACCACTGCATAAGAGGTTGTAAAAGTACAACCGGAGACAGTTTCGTGCCAGCATGAATCAATTATTGCCCACCTTATTAACAAGACTCCCCTGATGAATCAGATAAAAGAGAAAACATGTTTGGGGCTACTTGCCTCAGATGTTAAGGAATAAATAACATGGAGACATCCCTGACAAGGACTATTTGATGTTACATATGCTGGGATTGAAGAAAACTCTACATACATAAATGATATTGTCCAGTTTAATCTAATTGTGTAATGACTCTTACAATAAAGCAAAGGCATGTCATGTTTATTTGATTCCTTCTCTCCCTCCTTACTCTTTTGCATATTTATCCTATAGGGTATCACCACCTTAAAGTAAGAATTGATAGATTGAGGTCACATTGGGTGACTTGTCACTCTTAGGACAAGACAGCACAGCTGAAAGGTGGTGGATATCCTTTTGTTGTTTAGGATATCAGTGTCATAGAATAGAATCTGCTTTACAGGTTGATAATCTCCACCCTAACAGGGTAACATAGACCTTTGGTAGAGAGAGAGCATATCCTGTTTACTTAGGGCCATTATGTGTTATGTTTTGTTTCATTTTAGCACTTTCAATTAATATGAATGTCATTAATATTTTCTTGGGGTAATTTTAGAATAACATTAAAAGATACATTTTAATTTTACATCATTATTGCTAGCTTGTTTGTATGTGAGCAGTTCACACAAATTTCACCATTGCTTACAAATACATGGGGATATTTAGTATTAATCAGAAAAATCCAAAAAGCCCCTCACAGGGCAAGATGTTTCTGCCAACTATCCTCTCTATTAGGATGTACAAGTACTTCTCACTAAATTACAATATAATCAAAAAGTTTATTTATGTCAGTTCTTCAATACAAATAGTGAATTTCATATATTAGAGTCATTACAAGCAAAGTGATCTATTTTAAGTGTTTATTTCTATTAATGTTGATGATTATGGCTTACAGCCAATGAAAACCCAAAAGTCATTATCTCAGTAAACTAGAATAATTAGCTAAAAACACCTACATATGTTTCCTAGGTGTTAAAAAAAAATCCCTTAGTCTGTTTCAGTAGGCTCCGCAATCATGTTGAAGACTGCTGATTTGACAGATGTCCAGAAGGCAGTTATTGACACATTCCACAAGGAGGGTAAGCCACAAAAGTTCATTGCTAAAGAATCTGGCAGTTCACAGAGTGCTGTATTCAAACAACTTAATGGAAAGTTGAGTGGAAGGAAAAAGTGTGGTAGAAAAAGGTGCACAAGCAACCAAGATAGCCGCAGCCTTGAAAGGATTGTTAAGAAAAGGCCATTCAAAAATTTGGGGGAGAATTACAAGATGTGGACTGCTGCTGAACTTAATGCTTCAAGAGCCGCCACACACAGATGTATCCAGGACATGGGCTATAAGTGTCGCATTCCTTGTGTCAAACCACTCATGACTAATAGACAACGCCAGAAGTGTATTACCTTGGTCAAGGAGTAAAATAACTGGACTGTTGCTCAGTGGTCCAAGGTGTTGTTTTCAGATTAAAATAAATTGTGCATTTCATTTGGAAATTAAGGTCTCAGAGTCTGGAGGAAGAGTGGAGAGGCACACAATCCAAGCTGCTTTAGGTCTAGTGTAAAGTTTCCACAAATCAGTGATAGTTTAGGGAGCCATGTCATCTGGTGGTATAGGTCCACTGTGTTTTATTAAGACCAAAGTCAGTGCAGCCCTCTACCGGGAAATTTTAGAGCACTTCATGCTTCCCTCTGCCATCAAGCTTTATGGAGATGGAAATTTCATTCTCCAGCAGGACTTGTCAGCTGTCCACACTGCCAAAAGTACTAATACCTGGTTTAAAAACAACAGTATCACTGTGCTTGATTGGCCAGAAAACTCACCTAACCATAACCCAATAGATATTCTATGGGGTTATGTCAAGAGGAAGATGAGAGATACCAGACCCAACAATGCAGATGAACTGAAGGCTGCTAACAAAGCAACATGGGCTTCCATAACAACTTAGCAGTGCCACAGGCTGATCACCTCCATGACACGCTGCATTGATGCATTAATTGATGCAAAAGGAGTCCAGACCAAGTTTTGAGTGCATTTACAAAACACACATTTCAGTTAGCCGACATTTCAGATTTTAAAATCATGTTTCCAGCTGGTGTTATAAAGTATTTTAATTTACTGAGAAAATGACTTTTGGGTTTTCCTTGGCTGTAAGCAATAATCATCAACATTAACAGAAATAAACACTTGAAGTAGATCACTCTGCTTGTATTGACTCTAAATAATATTAGAGATTCACTTTTTGTATTCAAGAAATGAAATAAATTAACTTTTTATGATATTTTAATTTAGTGAACAGCACTTGTATAACCATTTCCATCCCATAGAAAGTGAAATATTTAGTATTTCCATTTAGTGCAGTTACAAAATGCTAAACTGCACTACAGGGTGGGCGATTTATATGGATATACCTAAATAAGATGGGAATGGTTGGTGATATCAACTTCCTATTTGTGGCACAATAGTATAAAGGAGAGGGGAAACTTTTCAAGATGGCCGCTGCACAGGGGGAATCTCGAACCATCTCCGCTGTGGTCTCCCATTCTCCTCCAGCCGCAGTGGAGCCTGCTCAGCAGAGATGTCGGTCCCAGCATCTAGCTCAAGCTGATACTGTGCGGCTGATTACTGCTGTCCTTCCAGGCTCAGCCATTGTAACCAGTACTGATCAGTGGCAAGCAGATGTCCCTGGGACTAAGTCCTGTTTTTTTATTCTGAGCATGCCCAAGGGACGACCTCTCATTGGAGGTTGGGGGTGTTAGGAGTCGAGTTTCCTCTGCTGCACAGGGGGAATCTCGATCCGTGTCTGCTGCGGTCTCCCATTCTCCATCGGCCGCAGTGGAGCCTGCTCGGTGGAGATGTTGGTCCCAGTGTCTCACTGAGCCTGATTCTGTGCAAAGGGTTACTGCGCCTCTCCAGGCTCTGCTATTGTACCCTGAACTGATCTGCGGCAAGCAGGCTTTTCTGGGACTAAGTCCTGCTTTGCACACACTGAGCATGCCCAGGGTAAGATCTCTCAGTGGAGATCAAAGGTCACATGCTCAGGTACTGCAGCCAAATCTATTGGTCCTTCTTGGAAGGTCCTGTAGGTATGCAGGCTCTGTAGCAGTCTCTCATTGGTCCTTTTTAGGAAGGTCCTGTACATGCTGCAGCTATTTAAAGCTCGCATGGCCGCACGGCCATGCACTAGTATCTTCCAAAGTTACGTGCTTTGCGCCACTGTGGTCATGTACTTGAATGTGTTCAGGGACCCGGCTGAAATAAGCCCCTAGAATGCTGGCACCTCCGGCGAGGAGATTGTTTATGAGTGTATTCAGGGACCTGGCTGAAATAAGCCCCTAGAATGCTGGCACCTCTGACGAGGAGTGTTGTGTGCATGCATGACCACTGACTGCTCTCATCTGGGTAGTTAGCCTGTGCCTCTGTGAGAGTCTAACAGGGCACAGAGCTTTGCTTTCTTGGCCGCTCTGTGAAGCAAACAGAGCTGGTTCATACCGCCATATTGTGCTGCCATTCACTTAGCAGCAGGATCTTTCCTGCACGGTGGATCCCGGGTTGCGAACGCACCAATCCCATCAATAAATATATTCGGTGCATTCCGCAAACCCTAACAGTATACTAGCACCAGGATCTGGCTAAGTAATGGTGGATGAACAGCGGTTTCAGGGGTACATCCAGCTGCTGGAGGGTCGGTTGACGTCTCTTGAGCGTGCAACCTCGGCGGTGGATGTTACCACAATAGCTGTTCAGGCTGCTAGCATGGCTGCAGCAGCTTTACCCACTGCCACTTCTGTTCTGACCATATCTCACCTCCCATTGCCTGAGAGATACTCTGGGGACAGTAAGTCCTGTAGGGGTTTCGTGAGCCAGTGTGGTATACACCTCGAGCTCCTGGCTGCACGTTTTCCCACAGAGCGGGCAAAGGTGGGATTTATAATCTCTCTCTTGTCGGACAGGGTGTTGGAGTGGGCTACGCCGCTGTGGGAGCGCAACGATCATGTGGTGCGGAGTGTTCCTTGGTTTCTGGACACTCTGAAACAGGTCTTTGTAGGACCTCAAGTCACCCATGATACAGAGCTACAGCTGCTGGCTTTGACTCGGGGTTCAGACACGGTCAGCCATTTTGCGGTTACCTTCCAGACGTTAGCGTCTGAGTTGGAATGGCTGGATAAAACCCTCATTCCCATATTTTGGAGGGGGCTGGCTGACCATGTGAAGGACGCTTTGGCTACTAGGGAGATTCCCGCCACACTGGAGGAGCTCATAGCTGTATCAACTTCGTTTTCACAAGCGAAGGTTGGAGCGAGCCCAGTGTAGGCAGAGGTTTTGGCTGGCTCCTACTTTTGCCAGACCTCTGGAATCTCCAGTCCAGGCGTCCGAGTCACATGAGGCCATAGAGGTGACACGAGCGGGACACAAATCCCAGTCCGCTCATGCACATAAGGTCTGTCATGTTTGCCGGCAGTCAGGACATCTTGCCTCCAAGTGTCCTCAGCGGTCGGGGAAACGTCAGCGTCTAGTGGCAGTAGGAGGAGGTACAATAGACACGGCGACGTTTGCCTCAAAGTTGTCCTTCAAGGGGACAATGACCTTTGGCCCATACACTCTTATGGTAGATCTATGCGTGGACTCTGGGGCAGAGGGTAATTTTATGTCATCCTCTATCACCCAGCATCACGCAATACCCCTGGTTATGCTCGCCAAACCAATAACCGATCGAGTGGTAAATGGGTCGACACTACCCTCTCAGATTACCCACCAAACCATTCCTATCATGCTTTCTGTGTCTCCATCACATCAGGAGATTATTTCCCTATTAGTCATTCCTGAGGGAATTGATGAGGTCCTGTTGGGGATACCATGGGTACGCTACCATTCTCCTCATATAGAGTGGTCCTCAGGGAGAATTTTGGGATGGAGTAAATCCTGCGAGGGTAGATGTCAGAGGGAGTGCATTCAGGTTGCTACAACTCAGGTACCCGCAGATCTTTCCTCTCTCCCCAAACACTATTGGCCCTATGCAGACGTGTTCTCCAAAAGGGCTGCAGAGACCCTTCCGCCTCACCGCCCCTATGACTGTCCTATTGACCTCTTTCCTGGTGCTGAGCCGCCCCGGGGTCGAGTTTATCCGTTATCTCTCCCGGAGACGGAGGCAATGTCTCAGTATATCCAAGAGAATCTGGCAAGAGGATTCATTAGGTGTCACCTGCAGGGGCAGGGTTCTTCTTCGTACAGAAGAAGAAAGGAGACTTACGTCCATGCATAGATTACAGGGGTCTTAACACTATCACCGTTAAGAACAAGTACCCATTACCCCTGATTTCCAAGCTTTTTGATAGGCTACGGGGAGCAAGGGTATTTACAATATTAGATCTGCAGAGTGCCTATAACCTGATTCGCATCCGTGAGGGGGGCAAATGGAAGACAGCTTTTAACACCAGGGATGGGCATTATGAATACCTGGTGATGCCCTTCGGGCTCTGTAATACGCTAGCCGTTTTCCAAGACTTTGTGAACGACATTTTCCGGGATATGCTCACCACCTCGGTCGTAGTCTATCTGGATGATATTCTCATCTACTCTCCAGATATTGACTCCCATTGGAGAGATGTTCGCAAAGTCTTCGACATCTTACGGGCAAACTCCCTCTACGCCAAGTTGGAGAGGTGTGTGTTTGAGCAGGAGTCCATGCCTTTCCTTGGTTATATCATCTCTGCCCAGGTTTTGGCTATGGATCCTGCCAAGCTACAGGCTGTGATGGACTGGCTGGAACCCCATTCTCTTAAAGCGGTGCAGCACTTTATGGGGTTCATTAATTACTATCGCCAGATCATTCCACACTTCTCATCTTTGGTGGCTCCCTTGGTTGCCCTCACCAAGAAGGGAGCAAATCCCAAGTTGTGGTCAGAGGAGGACTCCAAGGCCTTCCTCTCGGTGAAGTCACACTTCGCTAGTGCTCCCATTCTACATCGCCCCGATGAACTTGGTGTACAGTTAGGTCCATATATATTTGGACAGAGACAACATTTTTCTAATTTTGGTTATAGACATTACCACAATGAATTTTAAACAAAGCAATTCAGATGCAGTTGAAGTTCAGACTTTCAGCTTTCATTTGAGGGTATCCACATTAAAATTGGATGAAGGGTTTAGGAGTTTCAGCTCATTAACATGTACCACCCTGTTTTTAAAGGGATCAGAAGTAATTGGACAATTGAATCCAAGGCTATTTCATGGACAGGTGTGGGCAATCCCTTCGTTATATAATTCTCAATTAAGCAGATAAAAGGCCTGGAGTTGATTTGAAGTGTGGTGCTTGCATTTGGAAAGTTTTGCTGTGAAGTAAACATGTGGTCAAAGGAGCTCTCCATGCAGGTGAAACAAGCCATCCTTAAGCTGCGAAAACAGAAAAAACCCATCCGAGAAATTGCTACAATATTAGGAGTGGCAAAATCTACAGTTTGGTACATCCTGAGAAAGAAAGAAAGCACTGGTGAACTCATCAATGCAAAAAGACCTGGGCGCCCATGGAAGACAACAGTGGTGGATGATCGCAGAATAATCTCCATGGTGAAGAGAAACCCCTTCACAACAGCCAACCAAGTGAACAACACTCTCCAGGAGGTAAGCATATCAATATCCAAATCTACCATAAAGAGAAGACTGCATGAAAGTAGATACAGAGGGTTCACTGCACGGTGCAAGCCACTCATAAGCATCAAGAATAAAAAGGCTAGACTGGACTTTGCTAAAAAACATCTAAAAAAGCCAGCACAGTTCTGGAAGAACATTCTTTGGACAGATGAAACCAAGATCAACCTCTACCAGAATGATGGAAAGAGAAAAGTCTGGCGAAGGCGTGGTACAGATCATGATCCACAGCATACCAAATCATCTGTAAAACACGGCGGAGGCAGTATGATGGCTTGGGCATGCATGGCTGCCTGTGGCACTGGGTCACTAGTGTTTATTGATGATGTGACACAGGACAGAAACAGCTGAATGAATTCTGAGGTATTCAGAGCCATACTGTGTGCTCAGATCCAGCCAAATGCAACCAAACTGATTGGTCGTCGTTTCATACTACAGATGGACAATGACCCAAAACATAAAGCCAAAGCAACCCAGGAGTTTATTAAAGCAAAGAAGTGGAATATTCTTGAATGGCCAAGTCAGTCACCTGATTTCAACCCAATTGAGCATGCATTTCACTAGTTAAAGACTAAACTTCAGACAGAAAGGCCCACAACCAAACAGCAACTGAAAACCACCGGAGTGAAGGCCTGGCAGAGCATCAAAAAGGAGGAAACACAGCGTCTGGTGATGTCCATCAGTTCAAGACTTCAGGCAGTCATTGCCAACAAAGGGTTTTTAACCAAGTACTAAAAATGAACATTTTATTTAAAATTATTGAATCAGTCCAATTACTTTTGGTCCCTTTAAAAACAGGGTGGCACATGTTAAGGAGTTGAAACTCCTAAACCCTTCATCCAATTTTAATGTAGATACCCTCAAATGAAAGCTGAAAGTCTGAACTTTAATTGCATCTGAATTGTTTTGTTTAAAATTCATTGTGGTAATGTCTATAACCAAAATTAGAAAAATGTTGTCTCTGTCCAAATATATATGGACCTAACTGTATATACAGACGGCCCAGCGGCTGAATTCTCGCCAGGCTAGATGGTCCCTGTTCTTCTCCCGGTTCCATTTAACTCTCCATTTTCTCTCCGGGGAGAAGAACACTCGTGCAAATGCTCTCTCCAGCTCTGTAGTGTCATCTGAGGAGGCGGAGGAGGATCCTCGGCTTATTGTCCCCTCTGAGAGCCTGAGAACTGTGGCTCCGGTTTCGCATGAGTCTGTGCCCCCGGGCAAGACTTTCATACCAGCGAATTTGTGACCGGAGGTTCTCTCTTGGGCTCACTCATCCAGAGTCGGTGGACATTTTGGGACCAAGAGGACATCTGAGCTTTTGGCGGGGACATACTGGTGGCCGCATATGGCTCGTGACGTCGGGAACTATATTCGGGCATGTGTCTCCTGCGCCCAGAATCGGTCTCCTCGGCAATGGCCTGCAGGGTTACTTTACCCCATGCCGGTGGCAGACAGGCCCTGGGAAATGGTCGGGATGGACTTCGTGGTGGGCTTACCCAAGTCTCGTAGCTGCACCGTTATCTGCGTAGTCACCGATCATTTTTCCAAGATGGTGCATTTGGTGCCGCTTCCACGGTTACCTTCTGCACGGGCCTTGGCGGCGTTGTTCATTAAACATATTTTCCACCTACATGGAATGCCTGATAAAATTGTCAGCGACCGGGGTCCCCAGTTTGCATCTTGGTTTTGGAGAGAGCTCTGCTGTTTACTCAGCATAGAGCTGAATCTCTCCTCTGCATATCATCCCGAGACAAATGGGTTGGTAGAGAGGATCAACCAGACTCTGGTGACATACTTGCGACATTTTGTCTCTGTTAGGCAGGATGACTGGGCATCTTTGCTACCTTGGGCGGAATTTGCCTTGAACAATGCTGTAGCCGATTCCACTGGTCAGACTCCTTTTCTCCTCAATTACGGCCAGCATCCACGTGTCTCTGTGCCCATGCCCATGTCATCCACTGATTCTAGGGTGGCAGACTGGGCACGTGACATCTGGGATCACACACAGGATGCCATCCGGGCCTCCAAGGAGGGTTTCGGCCGATACACACCGGCGCCCCGCTCCGACCTTTGCTCCTGGCGACTTAATGTGGCTCTCCGCCCGTAACATCAGGCTGCGAGTTGAGTCCACTAAATTTGCGCCTCGCTACATTGGCCCGTTCAAGGTTCTGGAACAGGTCAACCCTGTGGTCTACCGTTTGGCTATTCCTCCACGCCTTGGTATCACTGATACCTTTCACGTTTCCCTCTTAAAGCCTGTTCATTTGTCCCGGTTTTCTCAGTCATCTGCCGGGACATCGGGTTCATCCACAGATGAGTTTGAGGTGAATGCTATCATGGGGTGCAAGATGGTATGTGGCAAGAAATTTTATCTGGTGGATTGGAATGGTCACGGTCCAGAGGATAGAACCTGGGAGCCTGTGGAGCACATTCAGGCTCCGCTGCTCATTGCAGCTTTTGAGCGTAGCGAGGCTCAAGGAGGGGGGGCCCTAGGAGGGGGGTAATGTTAGGAGTCGAGTTTCCTCTGTTGCACAGGGGGAATCTCGATCCGTGTCTAATGCACTCTCCCATTCTCCATTGGCCGCAGTGGAGCCTGCTCAGCGGAGACGTCGGTCCCAGCGTCTCACTGAGCCTGATTCTGTGCAAAGGGTTACTGCTGCCTCTCCAGGCTCTTCTATTGTACCCTGCACTGATCTGCGGCGAGCAGGCTTTTCTGGGACTAAGTCCTGCTTTGCACACACTGAGCATGCCCAGGGTAAGATCTCTCAGTGGAGATCAAGGGTAACATGCTCAGGTACTGCAGCCAAATCTATTGGTCCTTCTAGGAAGGTCCTGTAGGTACGCAGGCTCTGTAGCAGTCTCTCATTGGTCCTTTTTAGGAAGGTCCTGTATGTGCTGCAGCTATTTAAGGCTCGCATGGCCACACGGCCATGCGCTAGTATCTTCCAAAGTTATGTGCTTTGCGCCACTGTGGTCATGTGCTTGAATGTGTTCAGGGACGTGGCTGAAATAAGCCCCTAGAATGCTGGCACCTCCAGCAAGGAGATTGTGTATGAGTGTATTCAGGGACCTGGCTGAAATAAGCCCCTAGAATGCTGGCACCTCCGGCAAGGAGTGTTGTGTGCATGCATGACCACTGACTGCTCTCATCTGGGTAGTTAGCCTGTGCCTCTGTGAGAATCTAACAGGGCACAGAGCTTTGCTTTCTCGGCCGTTCTGTGAAGCTAACAGAGCTGGTTCATACCACCATATTGTGCCGCCAATCACTTAGCAGCAGGATCTTTCCTGCACGGTGGATCCCGGGTTGCGAACGCACCAATCCCATCAATAAATATATTTGGTGCGTTCTGCAAACCCTAACAGGGGGTCACATGCTCAGGTCCTGTAACAGCTCCTATTGGACCACTAGGAAGGTCCTGGAGAGCTTCCGCTATAAAAGGTTTGCATGGCTGCACGGCCATGCGCTATTATAGACTTATTATTGTGTGTGTGGATGTATGCCTGTCGATGGATGAAATCATTCCCATCCCTAGTGTTGTTAACTGTTCTTGAATGGTGGAAGCTACCCAGCACTTGACAGTGCTATACCGCACAGCTAGCACACGATACAGAGTCTGATAGCAGTGACCGCCAGTGCGGCGCTGTGTGCTAATAGAGCGCTTTCCTGACCCAAGTCTGGGTTGTTAGTGGTGTCCACCAGAGCAGCGCTGCACGCACTCCTGTGTAGAAAATTATTAGTTCTGTTAATCTCTGACACCCCAGTAGCGGTATCGAGTGCAAGAGGTCTAGAGGAACTCTTTCCCTGAGTCCTGAGACATAGTTCTGTGACTCTTTGCTTGCGCTCTCTGTGCGGTACCGCAGCCTTGCGACACAATAGAGTTCGCTTCCTTCATACTGGGTGAAGCTAATCTGTTTCTTCATCCACATTATATCGCCATATAGTCTGTCATTACTCAGCAGCAGGTTCCATCTCTGCATGGTGGACCCCGGGATGCGAACGCACCTTATACCATCCTTATAATTATTTAGTGCGTTCGCTAGCCCTAACAGGTGGTGACCATGGCGGTCATTTTGAAGTCGGCCATTTTGGATCCAACTTTATTTTTTTCAATGGGAAGAGGGTCATGTGAGACATCAAACTTATTGAGAATTCCACAAGAAAAACAATGGTGTTCTTTATTTTAACATAACTTTATTCTTTCATAAGTTATTTTCAAGTCTATGACCACTTATAAAGTGTGTTCAAAGTGCTGCCCCTTGTTTTGGATTGTCAATACAACCCTCTTCTCCCACTCTTGACACACTGATTGCAACACTACAGAAGAAATGCTAGCACAGGCTTCCAGTATCCATTGTTTCAGATGCTGCACATCTAGTATCTTCCCAGATACCAAAGATAAAAGTCTAAGGGGCTCAGATCGGGAGACATTGGTGGCCATTCAACTGGCCCACGATGACCAATCCACTTTCCAGGAAATTGTTCATGTAGGAATGCTCAGACCTGACACCCATAATTGATGGTATGGTGTGGTATATATGGGGTACAAATATAGTGAGGCCATTCTTCATTAATGGAAACCTCAATGCCACTGGATATCTGAAATTGCTACATGATGATGTGTTGCCCTCTTAATGCACTGAAGATGGCATGTTCTCTGAGATTTTCCTGCAAGATGGTGCACCACCACTATGGGTGTCAGGTCTGAGCATTCCTACAAGGAATCTGACCCCTTAGACTAGAATTTCTTCTGCAGTGTTGCTATCAGTGTGTCAAGAGTGGGAGAAGAGGCTTGCATTGACAATCCAACACAATGGGCAGCATTCCTTTAACTTCTTAGTTTCACACCCCTCATAACGCGTTTGACATGTAACTCATTCTATACAAAAATCACATGGTGCAAGTAGCAAGTGATAAATGTGTTCATTTTGCAACTCGCACCATGTAGCAAAAAAAAGTTTATTATTTGCAGCAAGATGCAGACATTACAGCTATTAACCTACACATTTGAAAAAAACCTTTTGTGGCTTTTGTATCTGATTCTTGAAACAGACTGGGGGATAAAATGTTGCCCATGGATTGTCCCCTTTTGGCAACAGACCTGCAACCACCTGATGAGATCTTCTTCAAATTGTCATCCTGATTGACCGCAGATAAGTATTTTTTTATCTCATTAAATTGCAAACTGTAAGATGTAGTAAAAATGATTGCAGTGGTAGGGATGTTGAATCTATGCTTTTTTCCATTATTGTTTAGGGTCATATGCTTAATTATTGATATATATATGTTTATAAGAATGTTTAGAAGAATGTAAGAGTGCAAACTTGCTCATGAAAGGGTTAACATATGTTAAGCTTTAACCCTATGATCAGTAGATTGAATCAACCTGCTATAATAACCCATATTTTGAAGTCTATTTATCCTTACTGCACTTTCCTTGATAAATGTACCATCTTCGAAACAGGTGCATGTTGCACATATGAAATTGCCATAAGGGATAGCTTTTATTGCATGATACACATGGCAGCTGGAAGAGTATTCTCTGAAATATCCATTCTATAGAGTTTTGTGTGGATTTTGCCACTGCTAAGGTCCCAACAAAGCAAAATCACCAAAAAAGGTGTACAATAACTGAAAGAATTATGGGGGAATTGAAGGTTTAAACTGTTTGTGTTCAAATAGTCAACAAACTTAGGTGTGTCCGACATGTACCAGACCATACAAAAAGGAGGTCTTTGTACCATTCTCTATTCTTTTTTTCTGTGTATATGTTAGATGCTGGGATTCTCCCACTGCATGGGGTAGATCCCAAGCCTTGTCTGCCTCTGCTGTTTCCCATTCTGCTTCGGCCGCAGTGGGAGCTGCTCAGCAAAGACGTTGGTCTCAGCATCTTGCTCAGACTCGTGCGGTTTGCTTGCTGCTGGCTCCCCAGCCAAAGCTACATTAACTAGCAATAGGCAGCGGTGATCGGGCGTTCCAGAGGCTAAGTACAGAAATCACCCTGCTGAGCATACTCGTGAGATGGCAACCTCTCATTGGTGATTGGTCGTCAACTGCTCGGGTGACGTGGTGGTTCCGGATTGGTCCTCCAGCAAGGTCCTGTCTGACTGGACTTGAACAGGAGCATATAAAAGGTTCTCTGGAGCGCATGTCGGCTCGCTAACACTATATTTGTTTGGTGTGTTAGTGGATATGTTACCACCCTGTATGTACGTGTGCCGCTAATAGCACTGCAAGTGTGTGTCTAGGCAGGCAGTGTAGGGTTCGAACTCCCGCTTGGCTTAACATCTGACTCTGGTCATGTGTGTGGTTAGCACAGCGGAGTTTCAGAGCAAGCACAATCTCAAGCCTAGACATCTCTGGGGGCTTAATATAGGACCCTCAACTAGCGTCATTGTGGCTCTACTCCTGTGTCGTCTAACAGGGTATAGCTCTAACTGCTCTCTTGTACAGTACCGCTCTGTGGAGTAACAGAGCTCAGCGTTAAGAGCCCTTTGGTATAGTACTGCACTGTGGAGAAACAGAGCTAGTTACTTTGCGCTCTGTTCACATTGAGTGACGTTTAACTCAGTGGGTTTAAGGTGCTTACTCGCAGTCTCGCTCTGCCATTGTTCACTACCTGCGGTTTACCATCTCTGCACGGTAGACCCCGGGTTGCGATTGCACTTATTCACAATTTATATTTAGTCTAATTTGCCTGACCCAACAGCATGGCTCTGTTTAATTGAAATCTGGAGGGGCAACACTTCAGTAGCAGTATCACTCTCTCTTCTCAGCTGTCTAAGAGGACAGCGCTGTGTCTTGCGCTCCTTCTAAAAGACATACAGACATCTGCCAACATGTATAATTGTTTATATTGTACTGCACTACAGTCTAAATCTATATATATAAAATTATAGGGATGGGTGCTCAGGCACCTTGCCAAAAGAACATACAATTTCATATATTTTAGTATTTACATTTTTTTTTAATATGGTCTGTCCAATAATTAAAACACACAACTCTCTGTATGGAAGTCAGCAGCTATAGCTGTGAACCACAGGCTGCAATGCTAAATAAGTACAGTATATATGCTAAATGCATATTGCTCTGGTGCATAGATATGAGATTCTATATACCACGTCCGGGTCCTGATATTTGGGTCCCTTTATTCACTTCAACATTTCAGGTGATGTACATTGGGGAAAAAAATATTTAGTCAGCCACCAATTGTGCACGTTCTCCCTCTTAAAAAGTTGAGAGGCCTGTAATTGACATTATAGGTAGACCACAACTATGAGAGTCAAAATTGAGAACACAAATCCAGAAAGTCACCTTGTCTGATTAGGCAAAATTTATTTTGCAAATTATGGTGGAAAATAAGAATTTGGTCACCTAAAAACAAGCAATTTTTCTGGCTCTCACAGATCTTCTTTAAGAGGCTCATCTGTCCTCCACTCATTACCTGTAGTAATGGCTCCTGTTTGAACTTGTTATCAGTATAAAAGACACCTGTCCACAACCTCAAACAGTCACACTCCAAACTCCACTATGGTGAAGACCAAAGAGCTGTCAAAGGACACCAGAAACAAAATTGTAGCCCTGCACCAGGCTGGGAAGACTAAATCTGCAATAGGCAAGCAGCTTGGTGTGATGAAATCAACTGTGGGAGCAATGATAAGAAAATGGAAGACATACAAGACCACTGATAATCTCCCTCGATCTGGGGCTCCACACAAGATCTCACCCTGTGGGGTCAAAATGATCACAAGAACGGTGAGCAAAAATCCCAGAACCACACGAGGGGACCTAGTGAATGACCTGTATAGAGTTGTAACCACCATAACAAAGGCTACCATCAGTAACACACTACGCCACCAGGGGCTCAGATCCTGTAGTGCCTGATGTGTCCCCCTGCTTAAATCAGTACATGTCCAGGCCCGTCTGAAGTTTGCTAGAGAGCATTTGGATTATCCTGAAGAGTATTGGGAGAATGTCATATCGTCTGATGAAACTAAAGTAGAACTGTTTGGTAGAAACAAAGCTCATTTTTTTGGAGGAGACAGAATGCCGAGTTGAATCCAAAGAACACCATACCTACTGTGAAGCATGGGGTGGCAACATCATGCTTTGGGGATGTTTCTCTGCAAAGGGACCAGGATGACTGATCTGTGTACATGAATGAATGGGGCCATGTATCGTGAGATTTTGAGTGTAAACCTCCTTCCATCAGCAATGGCATTGAAGATGAAACATGGAAAAGTCTTTCAGCATGATAATGATCCCAAGCACACCACCTGGGCAATGAGGAGTGGCTTCGTAAGAAGCATATGAAGGTCCTGGCGTGGCCTAGCCGGCCTCCAGATCTCAGCTCCACAGAAAACCTTTGGAGGGAGTTGAAAGTCCATGTTGCCCAGCGACAGGCTCAAAACTTCACTGCTCTACAGGAGATCTGCATGGAGGAATGGGCCAAATACCACCAACAGTGTGTGTCAATCTTGTGAAGACTTACAGAAAACATTTGCCCTCTGTCATTGCCAGAAAAATGACATATAACTAGTGTTGAGCGATACCGTCCGATACTTGAAAGTATCGGTATCGGAAAGTATCGGCCGATACCGGCAAAATATCGGATCTAATCCGATACCGATACCCGATACCAATACAAGTCAATGGGACACCAAGTATCGGACGGTATCCTGTATGGTTCCCAGGGTCTGAAGGAGAGGAAACTCTCCTTCAGGCCCTGGGATCCATATCAATGTGTAAAAGAAAGAATTAAAATAAAAAATAGGGATATACTCACCCTCTGACGCGCCCTGGACTTTACCGCCGTAACCGGGAGCCGTTGTACCTAAGAATGCATGCTTGAAGGGCCTTAGATGACGTCACGGCGCTCTGATTGGTCCGTAGCGGTCGCGTGACCGCTACGCGACCAATCACAAAGCCGTGACGTCACCTAAGGTCTTTCAAGCGCTTGAAATACCTTAGAAGACGTCCGCAGCTTCTGATTGGTCGCGTAGCGGTCGCGTGACCGCTACACGACAAATCACAAAGCCGTGACGTCACCTAAGGTCTTTCAAGCACTTGAAAGACCTTAGGTGACGTCACGGCTTTGTGATTGGTCACGTAGCGGTCACGCGACCGCTACGGACCAATCAGAGCGCCGTGACGTCATCTAAGGCCCTTCAAGCGCGCATTCTTAGGTACAACGGCTCCCGGTTACGGCGGTAAAGTCCAGGGGCCGCCGGAGAGGTGAGTATATCCCTATTTTTTATTTTAATTCTTTCTTTTACACATTGATATTAATCCCGATACCGATTCCCGATACCACAAAAGTATCGGATCTCGGTATCGGAATTCCGATACCGCAAGTATCGGCCGATACCCGATACTTGCGGTATCGGAATGCTCAACACTACATATAACAAAATATTGAGACAAACTTTTGTTAATGACCAAATACTTATTTTCCACTATAATTTGCTAATTAAATCTTGCCAAATCAGACAAGGTGATTTTCTGGATTTGTTTTCTCATTTTGACTCTCATAGTTGTGGTCTACCTATGATGTCAATTACAGGACTTTCTCATCTTTTTAAGTGGGAGAACTTGCACAATTGGTGGCTAACTAAATACATTTTTCCACACTGTTCTTTCCCCTATTCATTTTCATATATGCGGTGCCTTTGGCATTTTAGGAAGCAACATTATATAAGGTAAATTTGCTGTGATCTGTAGTTTTAGGATTTCCTTATTGCACTGAGCACTTTAATTTTGTTGAATCTCTGAAAACAGCTTTAAAATTATCTTTATGCTATGAAATATTAACTGCATCAACCTGTTGTATATCAGAATGTATTCTTGGATGACCCCATTAACCGACCAAGCCTTCTTTCGCACCTCCCCCCTTGGAGGTTCATTTCCACCCTGCATTGTTTTTTTAATCTTTTTGTATAGTTTTAAATATGTTTCAATAAACTATGGATTTTATTTTCTTTTAGTTGGAATCACTCTGTATCTCTAGACAACTATAATTCAAGTGGTCAGAGATAGTGTATTTGTTTCAATAGTAAAAAATGACATGATTGTTTTTTCTTTTATTCTGCGAGACCTCATAAAATTATGCTTTTGTAAAATTAAAAAAGTACTCCTGTTAACACTATGAAGGATAAATAAAAATTCTACTATCCATATGCATGTGTACAGTCCTGGCAAAAAATTTAGAGACTGAAATAAATTTTGGGTTTCACAAAGTTTGCTTCTTCAGTTATTTTTGTGGCAATTTGCATTAACTGTAGATTGTTATTAATTGAGATCAGATTAATTGCTAAAAAGTAATTCTTAGCATGAAAAATTACAAAAAGATTGAATTTCATCCCTGCCAGAAAATTACATTTTTATAATTTCAATGGCATTGTTAGCTTATGAAAAAATGTTAACAAGAACAAGGCATCTGATATCACTCTGTTATGCTGATACAATGTTTGCTTTAAAAGGGATCTGGTTACTTTCTTCTGTTATGCATGGATGCCATGGTTACCAAAGAATCGCTGACTATCATCAATGCTTTACATCAAAAGAGATTTACAAGGAAGGAGAATGCTGCTTGTAAGATCACCCTAAATAATCATTTTTCAGCTCATTTAGAACTTCTAAGGGTACTGTCACACAATGCCATTTTGATCGCTACGACGGCACGATCCGTGACGTCGCAGCGATCGTATGATTATCGCTCCAGCGTCGTAGACTGCGGTCACACGTTGCAATCACGGCGCTGGAGCGATGCCGAAGTCCCCGGGTAACCAGGGTAAACATCGGGTTACTAAGCGCAGGGCCGCGCTTAGTAACCCGATGTTTACCCTGGTTACCAGCGTAAAAGTAAAAAAAACAAACAGTACATACTCACATTCCGGTGTCTGTCCTCCGGCGTCTCAGCTTCTCTGCACTGTGTAAGCACAGCGGCCGGAAAGCAGAGCGGTGACGTCAGACGTCACCGCTGTGCTCACTTTCTGGCTGGCCGGCGCTCACAGTGCAGAGAAGCTGAGACGCCGGAGGACAGACACCGGAATGTGAGTATGTACTGTTTGTTTTTTTTACTTTTACGCTGGTAACCAGGGTAAACATCGGGTTACTAAGCGCGGCCCTGCGCTTAGTTACCCGATGTTTACCCTGGTTACAAGCGAACACATCGCTGGATCGCTGTCACACACAACGATCCAGCGATGTCAGCGGGAGATCCAGCGACGAAAGAAAGTTCCATACGATCTGCTACGACGTACGATTCTCAGCAGGGTCCCTGATCGCTGCTGCGTGTCAGACACAGCGATATCGTATGGATATCGCTGGAACGTCACGGATCGTACGGTCGTAGCGATCAAAGTGTGACTGTGTGACAGTACCCTTACACATATGTCCTATCGCAGTGAAGGCTGTAGGGCAACCAAGAAAGTCTACTTAATTCCAGGTTTTAAAGAGGGATTCAGCTTCAGGATTGTTTCACCACCAGTACAGAGCTTGCATAGAAATGACAGCCAATATCATTGCATCTACATGCACAGTGAGGTGAAGGATTTTAGACTCTGGTCTGATGTCAAAATGGGCCACAAAGATCTCATTTCTCATCAAGAAAAACATTAACAACAGACTGCCATTGTGAAGAAAGTACAGAAATACTGCAGAAGATTTGAGTATAGTTATTTAATCTAATGAAGCTCTCCACAGACGGTTTGAGACAACTGAAAGAATGGTTGTTTAGAAATGAAAAGGTGAGCGCTAGCTGTCCTGTGTCATGTCAACAGTAAATCATACTGAGACCACTCATGTATATGTAACTTTTCCTAACGATCTAGGAACAATTTAGAGATGAACAATGCTTTTTCCATCATGATGGAGCACCAAGCCGGCAGACAAAAGTGATATCCAAATAATTTGTGGAAAAAAAATTGGGTCCATAAACAGGAAACACTCCAAATCTCAATGTAATTGAGAGCCTGTGGCTAATCCTCAAAAAAACAGGTGGACAAAAGCATTGCAATTCTGATAAACTCCAAGGACTTGATGTATTCATGAAAAAAGGTTTAACATTATGAAATTATGATTGTACTTCAGAATTTCATAGAAACATCTGACTAAAATGATTTAAAAACACTGAAGCAACACGCTTTGTGGAAAACTAAGTTTGTGCCAGTCTCAAAACTCTTGGTCATGGCTATTTATAAACAAATGCAGATGAAGATGGAAGAGTTAGGTTATGAATAGTGTTGAGCATTCCGATGCTGCAAGTATCGGGTATCGGCCGATACTTGCTGTATCGGAATTTCCGATACCGAGATCCGATATTTTTGTAATATCGGATATCGGTATCGAAACAACATTAATGTAAAAAGGTGTAAAAGAAAGAATTAAAATAAAAAAAATCGCTATACTCACCTCTCCGACGCAGCCGGGACCTCAGCGAAGGAACCGGCAGCGTTGTTTGTTTAAAATTCGCGCTTTTACTTGCTTACGTGAATTCCCGGCTTCTGATTGGTCAGGGCGGCCATGTTGCCGGGACGCGGACCAATCACAGCAAGCCGTGACGAAATTACGTCACGGCTTGCTGTGATTGGTCCGCGTCCCGGCAACATGGCCGCCATTAACCAATCACAAGCCGTGACGTCACGGGAGGCTGGACACGCGCTTATTTTGAAAAGCGCGCGTGTCCAGCCTCCCGTGACGTCACGGCTTGTGATTGGTCACGGCGCCATATTGCCGGGATGCGGACCAATCACAGCAAGCCGTGACGAAATTACGTCACGGCTTGCTGTGATTGGTCCGCGTCCCAGGAACATGGCCGCCATTAACCAATCACAAGCCGTGACGTCACGGGAGGCTGGACACGCGCTTATTTTGAAAAGCGCGCGTGTCCAGCCTCCCGTGACGTCACGGCTTGTGATTGGTCACGGCGCCATATTGCCGGGATGCGGACCAATCACAGCAAGCCGTGACGAAATTACGTCACGGCTTGCTGTGATTGGTCCGCGTCCCAGGAACATGGCCGCCATTAACCAATCACAAGCCGTGACGTCACGGGAGGCTGGACACGCGCTTA
Source organism: Ranitomeya variabilis (assembly GCF_051348905.1). Taxonomy (NCBI): domain Eukaryota; kingdom Metazoa; phylum Chordata; class Amphibia; order Anura; family Dendrobatidae; genus Ranitomeya; species Ranitomeya variabilis. The sequence continues at coordinate 131,438,644 of NC_135234.1, read as the reverse complement.
TTTTGAAAAGCGCGCGTGTCCAGCCTCCCGTGACGTCACGGCTTGTGATTGGTCACGGCGCCATATTGCCGGGACGCGGACCAATCACAGCAAGCCGTGACGTAATTTCGTCACGGCTTGCTGTGATTGGTCCGAGTCCCGGCAACATGGCCGCCCTGACCAATCAGAAGCCGGGAATTCACGTAAGCAAGTAAAAGCGCGAATTTTAAAGAAACAACGCTGCCGCTTACAATCGCCGAGGTCCCGGCTGCGTCGGACAGGTGAGTATAGCGATATTTTTTATTTTAATTCTTTATTTTACACATTTATATGGTTCCCAGGGCCTGAAGGAGAGTTTCCTCTCCTTCAGACCCTGGGAACCATCAGGAATACCGTCCGATACCTGAGTCCCATTGACTTGTATTGGTATCGGGTATCGGTATCGGATTGGATCCGATATTTTGCCGGTATCGGCCGATACTTTCCGATACCGATACTTTCAAGTATCGGACGGTATCGCTCAACACTAGTTATGAACAAATTAAAGCTTCTGCCCCAGTCATTTCTGTGCTTTAGTTATCAGTGTCCATCTAGTTGCTCTAGAAGAGCATTGTACAGACAGGACTGTGACAAACTATGATGGAGATGTGTAGCTGTGAACAAATTATGACAGGTGCAATGGAAGGAAGTGGAATGGACATAGAGAAGACACAGGTGAGTGGGGAAGTGGATGTAATGCAGCTGCTGAAGGAGCAGAAAAAATATGTAAACAAAGTGAGGATTAATAAAAGATGTAGAAAGAGTAACATCATATTTTTAACTTGAAAACAATGAAGAAGAAATATAGGGCATGAGGGACTTCCTTTATTGATGATGACTGGAGGAAGTCGTAAGAGCTCACAAAGACAAAGCAAAGGCGTGTAGGCTGTGTTTAAAGCCAAAATGTCAGGACAATTCTGCCTTGTCCACAAAGATGAAAAAAGTTGAATACTTCAGAATGGTGCATTGAAGGTTTGAAGCACTAGAAAAAAAGATTTAGATAATAATTTTGTATATTGGAAAAATCTTTTCTTGGAGCATGATTAAAGTTTAAAATGCTTTTTTTTTATTTTGTGGAAAAGAGTAGGTGCACTTTAGGTAAAGCTGTAGCAAATGGAAAGTGTTTGAAATGTATGTCATTTAGCAGTGTAGAGGAAAGCACCTTTAAGATAAATAAAATCTCAATTCAGCAAATTTATTTCTGTAAATATTTAATGTAAGGCATAAGTTGCATGCTGATTTTTCATTAGCATAAAATAGGCTAGTGAATAATGTGATGATATTATTCCTCCTATTGCTTTAACTATTCTATTGCACCATTTAACTATAGCATGCTGAATCTCTGTAAGAACTTTATTGAGTCATTTATCTTCTTGTCTAGTTAACCTTAGCAACTGGAAATAGCAACATAAGCCTCAAATAGTAAAGCAATTGTGCCAAGATACATTAAAACAGCCTAATTCTACAGTGGGAGGCAGAGATAAAATAGATAAAATGAACAACAGGACAAAAGATCATGTTATAAATTATTTGCTGGAATTTTAAGCAAGAATGGTCTCTCAGTCAGTTTGCTAAGTTGGACATGACAACTAGTCTAGCACCTGCTCATAAATAGAATCAGTAGTTGACCCTCACAATCTAAACGTAACATTCAACACAATATACTTATTGCATTAATCATGTCAAATTGTTATTCTACTCTTTATTGCTATTTGTTGTTCTGTGTTATATCTTTCTTTTCAATACAAAATAAAGTAAAAAAATGAGGATATGCAGTTGCAATCACTGCACAATAATTAATGGGGAAAGCTGAGCAGTTGATCCATAGATATAGTACAACAAAACGTTTTTGAAATTCAATTAACTTCTTTAAGTTAGAACCTTATCAAAACATTGAAATAGAAAAAAGAAATTAAAAAAACTTTTTATTAAAGATGAGCAGATCAATCCAAAGATAATTAAATTTGGGCCAATTTTCCTGAAATCTTCAGTTTCACATTAATTTGAACACTTTAAGATTTGATTGGCCAAAAAACCTTGCCAACACCATTTCCCACAATGCTGAAGAAACAAAAAGTATGTTAATGTTTTTTGTGTGACTGTGTGGTCTTCCTCATAATGATATCAAGCAGAATATTATCACTTGCCCAGTGATGCTTAGCACCACCATAAGTACCAGTGAGAACTACTCAGCATGCGGTGGCGTAAGTGAGGTCACCGGGATTCATCAGCTATAAATTCCGGTGACCTTTCTAAAGCACAGCGCTACACACTGCAGGAGTGTGATTATACTCTTGTCTCAGTGTGAGTTGGCTGGCATGAATAATGGTTGCATCACTGATGTTACCACTATTGAAATCATCCAGATCTTCATGGGATAGATATGGATTATCTTCACGTCAGAAAGGTGAGGGATATGGTTGGATATTATTTTTCTTTTTTACAGGGGTCATGGGCATCGGTGGATTAGGCATATAGGTGAGTATTATGGTTTATTATATCTGGCGTTTAAAGATGACATGAGCTTCAATGGATATAGGTAAACCGACTAAACAGCAATCTAGTCTGAACAGGTGCATAACCAAAAAAGACTTACATAGCAAATAGATCAATGGCTGCACTCAACTGTACTAAAGCAAGGAAATGTGCAATACATGAAATGTGAATAGCATAATGGCTTGTGAAATCTATGAAAAAACACATGAGATGCTTAGCGCAAGATTTGGCCAAAAAATGTGAGCCCATCCACCAAATGTCAAGGTAATCTCAGATCAGATGGGTACCTGACCTGACTGCCTAGTGTGAACACTTACCTATGGCTAATAACATGGTAAAGCCTGCATTTATAGGAAGGTCAGAACCAACTGTGTTTGGATGTAATTAAAATCACAGCATGGTGAAGGGCGGGGCGTTCAAGTCAGAAAAAATAGTACATAGTAAATATAGGTAAACTGATTGAACAGCAATCTAGTCTGAACAGGTGCATAACACCAAAAAAGACTTACATAGCAAATAGATCAATGGCTGCACTCAACTGTACTAAAGCAAGGAAATGTGCAATACATGAAATGTGAATAGCATAATGGCTTGTGAAATTTATGAAAAAACACATGAGATGCTTAGTACAAGATTTGGCCAGACTGGATTGCTGTTCAGTCAGTTTACCTATATTTACTACGTACTATTTTTTCTGACTTGAACACCCCGCCCTTCACCATGCTGTGATTTTAATTAAATCCAAACACAGTTGGTTCTGACCTTCCTATAAATGCAGGCTTTACCATATTATTAGGCATAGGTAAGTGTTCACAGTAGGCAGTCAGGTCAGGTACCCATCCGAACTGAGATTACCTTGACGTTTGGTGGATGGGCTCACATTTTTTGGCCAAATCTTGTGCTAAGCATCTCATGTGTTTTTTCATAGATTTCACAAGCCATTATGCTATTCACATTTCATGTATTGCACATTTCCTTGCTTTAGTACAGTTGAGTGCAGCCATTGATCTATTTGCTATGTAAGTCTTTTTTGGTGTTATGCACCTGTTCAGACTAGATTGCTGTTCAGTCAGTTGACCTATATTTACTATGTACTATTTTTTCTGACTTGAACGCCCCGCCCTTCACCATGCTGTGATTTTAATTACATCCAAACACAGTTGGTTCTGACCTTCCTATAAATGCAGGCTTTACCATGTTATTAGCCATAGGTAAGTGTTCACACTAGGCAGTCAGGTCAGGTACCCATCCGATCTGAGATTACCTTGACGTTTGGTGGATAGGCTCATATTTTTTGGCCAAATCTTGTGCTAAGCATCTCATGTGTTTTTTCATAGATTTCACAAGCCATTATGCTATTCACATTGCTATGAGCTTCAGTGGATTAGGCATAACCCACTGAAGCTCATAGCAATGTGAATAGCATAATGGCTTGTGAAATCTATGAAAAAACACATGAGATGCTTAGCACAAGATTTGGCCAAAAATATGAGCCTATCCACCAAACGTCATATCAATGAAAGGATTTAATTTTGGCTGTTTTTTTACAATATAACTATAGGGCTAGTAATGGGAGTGTCTTTTAGAATAATTATGACAAAATCAGTTGATTATGACATGATCAAAAAGTTATGACATTGTCAGCTGATCATAACATCATCAAACACTTATGACATCATCAATCAATGACATAATCAAATAATTATGACATCATCAGTTGACTATGATATCAACGAATAATTATAACAACATCAGTTGATTACATCATTGAATAGTTATGACATCAGTTGATTATGACATCATTTTATTATGACATCATCATAAAATTATGACATCATCAGTTTATTATGACATTAGCATATAGTTGTGACATCAGTTGATTATGAAATCATCAGTTGATTATGATATCATCGAATAACTAATATCATCAGTTGATTATGATACCAGTTAATTATGATATCAGTTAATTATGACATAATCAAATAACTATGACATAATCAGTTAATTATGACGTCAAATGAATATGACAATGTCAGTTGCTTATGACATCATGGAGAAATGATATTATTGAACAATTATGACATCATCAGTTGATTATGACACCATCCAATAGTTATGACATCATCAGTTGATTATGACTTTAAATAAATACACTGGTCAACACAAAAAATCATCAGCAAAGGTAATATGTCTGTTTTATTGAGTTTGATCTGCTGATTCCAAAAAATGCTTAGTTTTTCTCTATCACAAAGTTTCTGAGATAGAAAATTTCTTGTTATTGCGTTATTTCTGCATTGTCAATCTATGTGTATTTTCCTATGTTTTTCCTCATTTCTTTGCTTGTCTTTATTGTGAATTTTCTTACAGGGACAACATCAGTATAGGTTTTAGTGAGTTTTATGGGCAGGAGTATTGACAGTGCAATCAATCAATGACTGCTTCTTGGAAAGTCACATGTTTTGGGGAGGAGCTAACTGTTATGAGGCGGTAAGATTTGAGTCAGTCAAAAAAGGATGGTGATGGCAGCAAGGACTGGTATGTGAGACTCTGACAGGTGACAGGCCTCTTCAGGGATCTGAGCCCTGCCACAGGGAGATAGAAGGGAAGGCAGGGGACAACCGCCATTGTGAGTGGATTTTCACTGCATTTCTAAAATCAAGTCACCCCAGAGGGAAGAAAACAGCTCAGCCACTGAGGTGTAACTAAGTGAGGGTCTCCACAGAGAGAGAGAACCTGATAGCAGCCAATATCACACTGAGAAACTGCCTGTCTGAAAATGTTCATCTGTAAGGAATAGGCTGACCAGTTTACCTCACAACTGTATTTAGTTATCTACCAGATTATCTCCAGAAAAATCAGTTCTAAATACAAGCTGCCTCTGTCATCTCTGGGGAAATATCTACATATAGTCGACTGGCTCATCACATTTATTTTAGTTTGTCACCATTGAACTGAACTTAGTCTGCTGTTTGAGCTGATTTAAAGGAGGAAAATGCCCCGACAGTGTATCAATTTTCCAAACAGATTCTGTTATGTGTGTGGTTCTTTTACACCAAAAAGCCAAGTACATTCAATCACTCATAATATTAAAAAGATATACTTTAAGTGTCCACTTTGTGATCAAGACAAAAGCTGGGCGGCTCATGTGATATGCTCAAGTTATTCAAATGGCCTTTGTGACTGGTTGAATATGAGGAAAGTGGTTATGCCATTTGCTGTTCTCACGATTAGGAGAGAACCCAAAAATCGTAGTGATGACTGCTACTTTTGTTTTGTCAACAGGAAGGGCTTTTCTACAAAGAACAAACATAAGATTAATTACCTTGAACTTGAATCTGCATTTAGGCCAGTTCCTACTGATGGTACCGTGCCAATTCCTGTACCACCGCTATCTGGATTGGATGAAAATTAAGTAGAATATGAAGACTATGGAGCTGAAGCTACTGATAAAGACATGGAGACCTCAAGTCAAGATGAGTATGTACCTGATGAAGCAACCGAGCAGCTAGAACACTTTACTCAACATGAATTAAACAATCTCATCAGAGACCTTTCATTGTCAAAAGATAAAGCTGAGCTTCTTGCATCTAGGTTGAAACAGAAGAATCTTCTTCATGATGATAACAAAGTGTGTTATTACCGAAAAAGAAGTAACACTTTAACACAATTTTTCACAGTTGATGGACCAATGGTGTACTGTAACAATGTGAATGGCCTCTTTGAAGAACTGAAACAAGAGTATTTTGTTGCAGATTGGTGATTGTTTATTGACTCATCCCAGAGAAGTTTGGAAGCAGTGTTGCTTCACAATGGAAATATGAAACCATTAGTCCCTATTGCTCACTCATGTCATCTAAAGGAAAGTTATGAAAATCTGTCAGTGGTTTTGGATACCATACAATAAAAGCATCATCAATGGAATATCTGTGGAGATTTGAAAGTGATTGGTCTGCTAATGGAAAACAAAGAGGTTTCACAAAATATTGTTTATTCTAGTGTTTATAGGACAGTAGAAATACAGTAGAGCAGTGCTCCCCAACTCTGGTCCTCAAGAGCCATCAACAGGTCATGTGTTCAGGATTTCCTTAGTATTGCACAGGTGATTGAATGCTTGCCTGTCCAGGTGATGCAATTATCACCTGTGCAATACTAAGGAAATCCTGAAAACATGACCTGTTGGTGGCTCTTGAGGACCGGAGTTGGGGAACACTGCAGTAGAGTATTATGTTAGTTGTGATTGGGGACAGAGAAACATCTATGCTCCAGATAGAAACAATGTTCAGCATAATCCTTTACTTGCTCCAACAAAAAACTTTCTTCCTGCACTACATATACAGTTGGGATTGATTAAAAACTTTGTGAAAGCCATGGCAAAGACAAATTCTCAAGGTTTCCAGAACATTTCACAGAAATTATCCAGCATTTTACCAGCAAAACTGAAGGAAGGGATATTTGTTGGTACTCAGATCAGAGAGCTTATCAGATATGATGTTTTTGAAGGAACTCTAAATAATAAGGAATTGAGATGTTGGAAAAGCTTCATGTTGATCTACGAAAACTTATTAGGAAAACAAAAATCTCCAGAATATGTTGAGGGTGTTGAGAAACTGCTAAATGCATACCAGTGTCTTGGATGTTGCAAGTCTCTGAAAATGCACTTTTGCATTAACATTTAGATTTCTTCCCTCAAAATCTTGGGGATGTAAGTGATGAACAAGGCGAGTGTTAGGGCTGGCGGAATGCACCAAATAATTATAAGGATGGTAGAACGTGCGTTCGCAGCCCGGGGTCCACCGTGCAGAGATGGAACCTTCTGCTGAGTAATGGCAGAGGGACGCTTGCTCACACGTGGGTTAGACCTCACCCAGTGTGAATGGAAGCGAACTCTGTTGCTTCACAGAGTCGCCAAATAAACGCTGCGCCCTGTTAGCAGTCACAGGATGCAGCTGAAAGACGCTGGTGGGATCCCTATAAATCACCCCCACTAGACTGGTGATTGGACTAGCTCTGACCCTCGGTGGCTTTTGAGCCAACGCCTGAGGATGCCCTAAGTCAGATGCAGAGTCCAAGCGGGAATTTCCACCCAACTCTGACTGGTTGCCAGGACAGAACTTGGAATTTACTGCACAAGAGTGTGTGCAGCTCAGCTCTGGCGGACGCCACCAACCACCCAAACTTTGGCCAGGAAAGCGCTCTATTAGCGCACGACACCACACTGGCGGTCACTGCTAACATATGCAGTATCGTGTGCTAGATGTGCGGGATAGCACTGTTAGGTGCTAGGTAGCTTCCACCATTTGCGAACAGTCAACAACACTAGGGATGGGAATGATTCGGAGCTTTCATCCATCGACAGGCATACATCCACACACACAATAATAAGTCTATACTAGCACATAGCCGTGCGAACCTTTTATAGTGGATGTTCTCCAGGACCTTCCTAGTGGTCCAATAGGAGCTGCTACAGGACCTGAGCATGTGACCCCCAACCTCCAATGAGAGGTCATCCCTTGGGCATGCTCAGAAGAAGAAAAGCAGGACTTAGTCCCAGGAGCGCCTGCACATCGCTGATCAGTACTGGTTACAATGGCTGAGCCTGGAAGGACAGCAGTAACCAGCCGCACAGTATCAGCTTGAGCCAGGAGCTGGGACCGACATCTCTGCTGAGCAGGCTCCACTGCAGCTGGAAGAGAATGGGAGACCGCAGCGGAGATGGTTCAAGATTCCCCCTGTGCAGCGGTGGGAACTCGACACCTAATAGCGAGTGGTTTCACCAGGACATTAAAGTAATGAAACACCGCTACCAGGGTTTTTAGAATGACTCAATGATGGCAGATTACTGTTAGATGATATATAGGGACAACCCTAAAAAATTATATCAATGGCAGTATAATGTCAAGCACTTTTAATTTCTGCTCATATTTTGGGTTCTATTTTGCATGTGAAATTATTTTGGTTTAATAAAAACTGTTTTATAAGGTGAAGCATTGTTTTCTGATATGTAGATTTCTGTTTTCTTAATGTCGCCAGTATATTTCCTATACCTTATAATAATGATTCTGCTCCATGGAAACTATACGTGCTACAGAAAGACTACATACATTTTTTACATCAGGACAAATAGATGATTCAGAAAAGTACAAAGTCTCCTACGATGATTACAAAAAATATTTTTGTTAGACCTGTGTTATGACATCATCAGCTGATTATGACATCAAATAATAATGACATCATCAGTTGATTCCAACAACATCGTATAGTTATGACATCAGCTGATTATAACATTAAATAACTGACATCATTACTTGATTAGAACACTATCAGTTAAATATGATATCATTGAATATTTTTGACAAGATCACTTAATTACGACATCATCGAATAATTATGACTTCATAAGTTGATTTTGACATCATCAGTTGATTGACATAATCAAGTAATTATGACATCAGTTGATTGACAATCAAATTATACTGAAGTCATCAGTTGACTATGACATCACCAAATAATTATAACATCATCAAATAATGATATCATTAGTTGATTATGACATCATTGAATAATGATGATATAATCAGTTGTTCATAACATCAGTAAATTGTGAAATCATCAAATAATTATGATATCAGTTTACTATGACATAATAAGTTGATTACAGCTGTATCGAATAGTTATGACATCATCAGTAGATTATGAAATCATCAAACACTTATGACATCATTAGTTGATTATGACATCATTAAACAATTAGACATCATCAGTTGATTATGATTAGAGATGAGCAAACATTTCTATGTTCGGTTTGGCTCACAATCGCCGAATTTGCAATGTTTGCTGACTTAATCGTCAATTAAATCACGGAATATAGCCCAACATACACAGCACAAAAGCCGGTGTTTCCTAACCTGTGTGACAGCATGGGAAACACCGGTGTAGCGCTTCTGATCAGCAGTGAAATCATTCCCGCTCGTCAGAGAAACGCAGTTCCCATGCTGTCAGAAGACAGTGTGAGCGCTCAGCTGTAATCGGAGGTAAAAAGTTGACCTCTGGTCACTGATGTCAGCTGATGAGACTACAGCTCCCATCAGCTGACATTTGCTGCTGCTAATGACCATAAAAGTAGGAGCTGATGATGGGGGTATTCATCAGCCGCTCCTGCACTGTAAAGAAATAATTAAAAAACCTGCATGGATTCCCCTGTATTTTTGATAACTAGCCAGGCAAAACTCACAGCTGGGGCTGCAACCCTTAGCTGTCAGCTTCAGCAAGGTTGGTTATCAAGAATATAGGGGTCCTCATACCATATTTTTAATTATTGAAGCAAATAATTAAAAAAAAAACAGCACAGGGTCCCTCTCATTTTTGACAACCAGCCTTGCTAAAGCAGACAGCTGGTGGTTGGTATTTTCAGGCTGGTAAGGGGCCATGGATATAGGCCCCCCAACCTAAAAATAGCAGCGCACAGCTGATCATAAATTGCACATCTACTAGTTTTGCCCGGCTCTTCCCACATGCCCTGTAGCGGTGGCAAGTGGAGTTCATATTTTTGGGGTTGATGTCACCTTTGTATTGTCAGGTTACATCAAGCCCACGGGTTAGTAATGGAGAAGTGTCTATAGCAAACCTATCCATTACTAATCCCATAGTCACATTGTATAAAAACACACACACCAAGAATAAAGTCCTTTAATTGAAAAAATGACAGACTCCATTAATAATCTTAATTAAACCATACTTACAACCTCGCCTAATTCCACCAAAGCCCTCGTTCTCCTGTAATAAAACTAAAAGAAAAAAGCAGCAAGATACCATACCTGTCTGTCGTACTATCCCACGCAGTAATCCATGTCTGGGGGATTTATAGTTTTCAACCACGACAATGCCAAGATGAGACCGTCCAGTCTCAGAATCAATGGTGAATGAACTACTGTGAGCGGAGCCTCAGTCACCGGCGGTGACGTCATCGAGGTTACGTCCGGTCACTGAGGCTGCGTACCTAGCTGGGCTGAACTGTAGTTTCAGTTTTGGTTAAGGGTTCTCTGAGACTTTCACGACTCAGTAGGCATCCTGGAGTCTCAGCCACCTGGTGAACTATTGCTAGATAGTTTTGGTGGCCCTCCATGTCTTCTGATATCGCCGTGCTTGTGTCTGCAAGTGATACCTGTGCTCATGCTAATGTCTCCCATAACTGGCAAGCCAGCAAATTTGTGCCATTGCCAATTCTGGAGAGACCCTAGACTTATTAGTCCATGGATTTTATCACTGATCTCCCTCTTTCCAATGGAAAGACAGTGGTCTGGGTAGTGGTGGACAGGTTTAGCAAACAGGCACATTTTATTCCCTTGACAGGACTACGTAACACCGAGACACTGTCTAAATTGTTTATTGAGCACATTGTATGGATGCATGGCGTACCTTTGAGCTTGTTGTGTGACAGAGGGGTGCAATTTGTGTCTAAGTTCTGGAGTGCGCATTGCAAGAGGTTGGGTATTAGTTTGACTTCCTCCTCTGCCTACCATCCCTAGACCAATAGTCAGAAAGAGAGGACCAATCAGCCATTAGAACAGATTTTGCGATGTCTTGCCACATCTCAGCAGGATGATTGGTGTTCTTCATTGCCCATGGCTGAGTTTGCATTCAACAATCGGGTTAATCAGTCCACTGGTACCAACCTGTTTTTTTAAATTATGGTTTCCATCCCCATTTTGGTGAATTTTCCAGGCTGGATTCGGGGTATCCAGGGGCTAGGAGATTTGGAGGGAGGAACAGAAGAACATTGAGGTGGCTCAGGACAGACAGAAACATTTTGCTGATAAGCGACGATCTATAGGACCTAAGTTTCTGGTGGGAGATAAAGTGTGGTTGTCTACCAAGAACATCCATTTGAAATTTCCTTCCGTTAAGTTGGGTCCCAAGTTTATTGGTCCTTACGAGATTATTGAGGTTGTAATCCACTGGCCTTTCGTTTACGTTTGCCTCCGTCGTTTTGTATCCCCAATGTGTTTCATAGGCCTCTTCTTAAATCGTATGTACCTTCCTCTGCTGAGTCTTCACTTCCTCCACCCCCTGATTCTGTGGATGGTCAAACGGAATATAAGGTTGAACAGAGTGTAGATTCATGGATGGTTCGCAGCTCACTTTAGTATTTGGTACATTGGAGGGGTTACGGTCCGGAGGATCAATCTTGGGTTCTGGCACCATCAGTCCATGCTAATTGGTTGGTTCGTGCCTTTCATATATGTTTTCCTTGAAATCCTGGGTGTCTATAAGACACCCATCCATTACTAATCCTATAGTTGTATGGGAAATAAAGACAGTCAGAATAAAGTCCTTTAATTGAAAAAATGATACAGACTCCTTTGAAACCCCTTAATGACCGCCAATATGTCTTTTTACTGACCTGAGATATAAGAGAATATCATCTCCATACAGGAGACAATCCAGCAGCTGTCAGCTGTACACTATAGCTGACAGTTTTCTGCATTAGCCACGATCATCTTTGTCACTGTCCATAGCTGTTTAACCCCTTATTTTCTGCTGTCAAAAGTGATTCATATAAATGGTTAACAGAGTGTGGGGGCTCCCTCTTGATCCCCATCAGTGCCATGAGATCATGATTGTGTGGTCTTGATGTTTTCCATGGCAATCCATGGCGAAATAGTGACCTAAAAATCTCCTGGCTACAGCGGCTTGTTCAGAAGTTAGCGACATTTAGGTGGTAAAAATAACATTTTTCATTTCTGTCATGCCACGTTGTATTATTTCCTGAAAATGACCTGAAGGGTTAATAAACTACCTGACAGCAGTTTTCAATATGTCCCAGGGTGCTGTTTTTAAAATGGTATCATTTTTGGGGGGTTTCCGATATATATGACACCTAAAGTCTCTTCAAACCTTGATGGGTCCCTTAAAAATAAATTTTGTATGGTTCCTTGAAAGAATGAAAAATTACAGCTACATTTTTAAACCTCCTAAAATGCAAACAAAGCAAAATAACCTTTTGCACATGGTGCTGATGTAAAGCAGACATGAGAGAAATGTTATTTATTAATGTTTTTCTGTGGTATGACTATCTGGATTAAAGTTTGAAAATTGCACGTTTTTACATTTTTGTAAATTTTTTGTCATTTTTTATAAATAAACACAAAACTAGGGTTGAGCGAAACGGATCGGTCATTTTCATAAATCGGCGACTTTTAGGCAAAGTCGGGTTTCATGAAACCCGAACCGATCCTAGTGTGGGATCGGCCATGCGGTACATGATCAGAGCGCCAAAGTCGCGTTTCATATGACGCTGTCACCGCCGTTTTTCATCCAATGAAGGAGGACGCAGAGTGTGGGCAGCATGATGACATAGGTCTCAGTCCCCACCATCTTAGAGAAGGGCATGGCAGTGATTGGCTTGCTGTCTGTGGCATCACAGGGGCTATAAAGGGGCGTGCACGCCGACCGCCATCTTACTTCTGCCGATCTGAGCATAGGGAGAGGTGTTGCTGCAGTTAGTCAGAAGCAGGGACAGAGTTAGGGAGGAAATATAAACCCCCAAACCGCTTGTGCTGGAGCGTTTTTCACTGTCCCACACCACCTTTTTGTGCAGGGACAGTGGAGGTCATATTTTAGTGCAGCAGCTGCATAGCTGTGTGCACGGTGCTGTGCAAACCAACTGCTTTTTTAAAAGCAAAATTCCTGTTGCTCCTTTCTGCACAGTTACCTGTCTTGTTTATTTGTCCACATTTTTGTGTTCAGCAGTCCTTTTTATTGCTGCCATACTTGCCCTGAGCTCATTGTAGGGAGCTTGTTATTTTTTTTTTAAATAATAATTCCAGCCACTTTCTGGCACGTTCATAGTGTTGTGTTATACCACTGGGCCAGAGTTGTGGTTCTGTGTCTCCTCCCCAAAAAAAGGGAGATTAAAATTCGCACACAGTGTATATTCTGCTGTACTGCTAGTGTGTTGTATATATCAGGCAGCCACTTTCTGCCACATTCATAGTTTACTGTTATACCACTGGGCCAGAGTTGTGGTTCTGTGTCTCCCCCCCCAAAAAAAAGGGAGATTAAAATTCGCACACAGTGTATATTCTGCTGTACTGCTAGTGTGTCGTATATATCAGGCAGCCACTTTCTGCCACGTTCATAGTTTACTGTTATACCACTGGGCCAGAGTTGTGGTTCTGTGTCTCCCCCCCCCAAAAAAAAAGGGAGATTAAAATTTGCACACAGTGTATATTCTGCTGTACTGCTAGTGTGTCGTATATATCAGGCAGCCACTTTCTGCCACATTCATAGTTTACTGTTATACCACTGGGCCAGAGTTGTGGTTCTGTGTCTCCCCCCAAAAAAAAAGGGAGATTAAAATTCGCACACAGTGTATATTCTGCTGTACTGCTAGTGTGTCGTATATATCAGGCAGCCACTTTCTGCCACATTCATAGTTTACTGTTATACCACTGGGCCAGAGTTGTGGTTCTGTGTCTCCCCCCCCAAAAAAAGGGAGATTAAAATTCGCACACAGTGTATATTCTGCTGTACTGCTAGTGTGTCGTATGTATCAGGCAGCCACTTTCTGCCACATTCATAGTTTACTGTTATACCACTGGGCCAGAGTTGTGGTTCTGTGTCTCCCCCCCCAAAAAAAAAGGGAGATTAAAATTCGCACACAGTGTATATTCTGCTGTACTGCTAGTGTGTCATATATATCAGGCAGCCACTTTCTGCCACATTCATAGTTTACTGTTATACCACTGGGCCAGAGTTGTAGTTCTGTGTCTCCCCCCCCCCAAAAAAAAAAGGGAGATTAAAATTCTCACACAGTGTATATTCAGCTGTACTGCTAGTGCGTCGTATATCAGGCAGACACTTTCTTCCACATTCATAGTGTTGTGTTATCCCACAGGGCCAGAGTTAGGGTTCAGTGTCTCCCCCCAAAAAATGGAGATTCAAATTCTAACACAGTGTATTTTCAGCTGTACTACTAGTGCGTCGTATATCAGGCAGACACTTTCTTCCACGTTCATAGTGTTGTGTTATCCCACAGGGCCAGAGTTAGGGTTCAGTGTCTGCCCCCAAAAAATGGAGATTAAAATTCTCACACAGTGTATATTCAGCTGTACTGCTAGTGCGTCGTATATCAGGCAGACACTTTCTTCCATGTTCATAGTGTTGTGTTATCCCACAGGGCCAGAGTTAGGGTTCAATGTCTCCCCCCAAAAGCAAGTCATCTTTCAAGCAAGCTACGTGTCAGCAGGGGAAGGTGGGGCAAAAGAATGTAAAATCCATGATTGGTTAATTTAAATGAAGGTTAGCTAATCAACACTTTTGGTAGGCAGACGTGTCCTTTTTTCGGTCAGTATTGAACCAGCAGCACTGAACACTCTTTCTGAAAGCACACTGACAGCAGGGCAATCGAGGTTCTGTAATCCATATTCTGGCAATTCAGGCCAGGTGTCTAGTTTAGATGCCCAGGAATCAAAGGGGAATGACCTGAGAGGGAGAACATCGATAAGGGCGGAAAAGTAGTTTGTAACCATACTGGACAAATGCTGTCTCCTGTCACTTTGAATCGATGCAGCTATTCCTGTCGTGTCAGCGGTCATTGCAAAATCATTCCACAACCTTGTCGTAAAACCCCTCTGTCCAACGCCACTTCGGATTTCTGCACCGCTAGCAGCTCTGCCATGTTGCCCCCTGCAGCTCGTGTGAGAACCATCACCGCCGCTGTGTGCTGGGAATGCCTGAACCAAACGGTCTACAAGAGTTGCTTGTTTGGTAGTCAATATTTGACCTAGGTTCTCATGTGGCATGATATTTTGCGGTTTTCCTTTATATCTTGTATCCAGGAGGCAGGCCAACCGGTTGTCGTCATCGGTCATCATTTTAAAATTGCGGGGGTCCCTTTTTAGGATACGCAAGGCATACTCAGCCATGTGGGCCAATGTTCCAGGTGTGAATTCACTGTTTCTGCTGGGTTGAGGCCCACTTTCTTGCAAATCAACATCACAAGTGTCCCTCAATAAACCTGTACCAGACCTTGCAATGCCACCAGTTTCTATTGCCACCTGAGAATCCTCCTCCTCCCATACATATTCATCCCCATCATCCTCCTCCTCATCCTCTTCATCCGCCAATTCATCCTGGACAGTTCCCTGAGCAGACAATGGCTGACTGTCATCAAGGCTTCCCTCCTCCTCGGCTGCAGACACCTGCTCCTTAATGTGCGTCAAACTTTGCATCAGCAGATGCATAAGTGGGATGTTAATGCTTGCTTATGATGGCGTCGACCACTGCACACCAGACAACTCCATGTCTGCCATCCAAGTGCCTGCCCGTGTATCCTCCCACAAATTTATAACAGCACGCCTCTGTTTGCACAGCCTCTGAATCATGTGCAGTGTGGAGTTCCACTTGTTGCAACGTCGATTATTAGGCGGTGCTGGGGAAGATTCAGCGATCGCTGATGGTTCAGCATACGGCTGGAGTGTATGGGCATCCGGCAGATGTGCGAGCAAAGTCTTCGCACCTTCAGGAGCAGGGCTGGTAACTTTGGATAATTTTTGAGGAAGCCCCGCACCACCAGGTTAAATGTGTGAGCCAGGCAAGGTATGTGTTTCAGTTCTGAAAGGGCTATGGCAGCCATAAAATTCCTTTTGTTATCACTGAATACCTTGCCTGCCTCAAGATGTACACTGCCCAGCCATGACTGAGTTTGTTGCTGCAAGTACTCCACCAGTACTTCTGTGGTGTGTCTGTTGTCGCCCAAACACTTCATTTGAAACACAGCCTGCTGACGCTTACCACTAGCTGTTCGATAATGGGACACCCCGTGTGCAACACTGGCAGCTGCGGATGGAGTGGTAGGGCGACTGCGCTCTGTGCACGAGCTTTCGCTTCTGGAGGAGGAGGAGGAGGAGTGGCGAACGCCGTATGCCAACTTTTTCCTGAGACTGTGGGATAGGCTGAACTGTCGCACTATGGCTGCCCCCTGTGGACCCTGCATCCTACACATTAACCCAATGCGCCGTGATGGACACGTAACGTCCTCGGCCATGCCTACTGGTCCATGCATTTGTTGTGAGGTGCACCTTTCCACTGACTGATTGCCTCAAGGCATGGACAATGCGGTCTTTGACATGCTGGTGGAGGGCTAGGATGGCTTTTCTCGCAAAGAAGTGTCGACTGGGTAGGTCATAGCGTGGTACTGCGTGGGCCATCAGGTCTTTGAAAGCTTCGCTTTCAACCAAATGGTAGGGCATCATCTGTAATGAGATTAGTATAGCAATGTGGGCGTTCAAATCCTGTGTACGCGGATGAGAGGATGAGTACTTTCTTTTCCTTACGAGAGTCTCTTGTAGGGTGAGCTGGACTGGAGAGCTGCATATGGTGGAACTAGCGGTGGTGGTGGGGGTGGACATGGCGGATTGAGAGAGAGTTTGTTATGGTATTCTTGTTGTTGGCCAACATAGAGTCTTTCCTACCAATAACCTTGTGATTCCCTGACTGCTTTGGCCTTACGACGATACCTCCACATTTGCTGCTGGTGGTGTCCTAACCGGTGGGCTTACAGTGAGGGAAGCAATGTAGCATTGCTGACTACCTTCACTCCGAGCAGGTGCACCAACGGTACGGGACGTTTCGTAGTTAGTCCAGGCTTGCAAGTGCATGGTGTTTAAATGTCTAAGCATGCACGTAGTATTTAAATTTTGAAGATTCTTCTCTCTGCTAAAGGTCTTGGAGCATTTCTTACAGATAACTTTTGACTGATCATTCTGATCTTGGTTAAAAAATTGCTACATTACACTCTTCCTACTATCGAAAACCTTTTCAGGCATTGTGCGCTGTGCTACTTTCACCGAATGGCCACGCTCTCCTAAAACTGTTTTTGTTTTTCGCAAACATTTTTGGCCTGATACGGGCCTGCCAGATGACAGCTGTTGCAATGTAGATGGCTGATGCGGATCATCCTCCTCCGCTTCTGAGCTAGTGGCAGCGGTACCCTCTTCCCCCAATGGCTGCTAATCTGGGTCAACAACTGGGTCATCTATCACCTCCTCCTCAATGTCATGTGCGCCTTCCTCAGTGTCACCGTGTAAGGTGCTATAGCGTTCGGGACAGGGCACCATAGTCTCATCAGGGTCACATTCTGGCTCAGTAAACTGCGAGGGCAATGTAGTGATCAGAGTCAATGGAACAGCATCACAATCTAGCTGTGGCTGTGCATCAGTGCACTCCATGTCCTATTCTTCTTGTAATTGGCAATGTACAATTTCCCTTTCGAACCCAGGCACAGTATGTGTAAAGAGCTCCATGGAGTAACCTGTAGTGTCGCCTGCTGCATCCTTCACTTTTGGTTTGGGAGAAGGACACAAGGAAACGTCTTTTTCCTGACCGGGAGCATCCACTGACGATTGGCTGCTCTTACATTTAGAACTTTGGGAAGAGGAGGCGAAAGAGCTAGAGGGTGAGTCAGAAAGGAAAGACAACACTTTTTCCTGCTTCTCCGGCTTTAAAAGCTGTTTTCCTACTCCCAGGTAAGGGAGCCTTCGAGGCCTTGTGTAGCCAGACGATGATGCAGGCTGAACACCTCCTGCCTTAGGTGCTACTGTGCTTTTGCCACTACTACGAGATGCAGCACCACCAGTACCATCAGTACCAGCTGTCAACCCCCGCCAACGGCCTCTTCCACCAGACTTCCTCATTTTTTCGGGGGAGACACTGAACCACAACTCATATTACACCGTCGTTATATGAGGGGCCCTGTGCCAGTACCACCGCCCATGAGAGAGTGTTCCCCCCCAGATTGATCTGTGCTCTACCACTTGCAATACTACCTCTCCCAGCTCCACCACTGTGTAGTCTGTGCAGGTAAAACC